>NC_080595.1:15556139-16193639 GCF_027887145.1 Ammospiza caudacuta | reverse complement strand
GATTAAAAATACACTTATAATACAGAAAATATAATGCATATATTTCCTAGACTCTACACTATTGTTGATACAAACACAGAATTAGGGAACGGTTTGGACTGGAAGGGACCTTAAAGATCATTTAGTTCTAACCCCTTGCCATGGGCAACGTCACCTGCCACTAGACCAGTTTGGGATTTTGGGGACCATGAAATCCAGACTCATGACTAACTTCAGTTTCTGAGAGTACCCACTTATTGCTTTGCCACCTGCACATCTCCTAGTGGAACTAACCAAGGCTGACAGCAATCCCACCTCCTAGCCTGCCAAAACCAACTGGGGACACCATACCCAATACGACCAAAATCAAGGGGGTCAGAATAAACTGTAAACGTAGAAACTTCAAATGCTAAAAAGTAGATGCTTTTTAATGCCAACAACTCTTGCATAATCTGCTTCACGCAGCTTTGATTCAAAGGTGAGTTATTTTTAATAGAAGAACAGCAAAGGCACAAAGATTGGGTTCAGATGGAAAAACAGTCTTCCAAGAGAAATAAGGGAAATTTCTAGAGAAAGAAGGTTGTTGAAATGACAGGCAGGTGATAACTCCGCCTGCAACTAAGCAGAACAGCGAGGGTGACTTGTGCACAGATGGAAACCTTTGCAGCATTAAAGGAGGCAAGGCCTGGCGAACTGAAAAGCAGAAAAAACTCTGCATGGAAGTCTCAGCCCTGACCTGGATTCCCTTCCTAGCCCCAGAAAAGTCATAAGCTTTCTATCTTTAGTTTCCCCTTATTGCAAGCGAGAGTAAGACTCTTCTCTAACTCTTCGCAGCTGCATAGGAAAAATAAGATATAAGCTGTCTTTATGCATGCAACATGGGAGACAAATCAATAAAAGGAATGAGAGTGGGTATCAACATCAATACCAGAGAGGATAGAAAACTGGAAATAAACAGGACTTTTGCCACTGATTTCACAAGGCCAGGACTTTACCTGAAGGGACCAGAGGCACAACTAATACTGCACACTGTCAAAGGTCATCAAACCACGATCCACCCAAAAACACCAGTGCTCTCCATTAGCTCTGCTGTCGTGCCTTAGCGCTGACCCTACCCAGGTGTGGGGAGCACGACACCAACTGTGTACCCAGGGAGGCATCTCTAACACAGCACAGCCTTCTGACTCTTTCCTTACCCTGAAAGCATGGAGGAAAAGAGACCACGGCAGGGAGAGGAAAGGAAAGGGCCTGGTAGTCCTAAACAGGATGAATGGAAAACGCAAGCGCAAAAGGACAGGGTGATAGTGCACTCCAAAGGAAAAAGAATAATTAGAAGCAGCAAACATAAACCACAAAAAATAAAGGAGAATGAAATGGAGATCATCAAGACTGGGCGGGACATAAAGACAAAGAGGAAGGAGAAAAACCACAGCTCTTCTCTTCCAGAAGGCACCAAAGCCCTGTCAACTCTGCAGGGGCAAGACTTTAAAAAAACCCATTTCTGCATGTTAGTGTGCACACAGCACTGCACGTGTTCACAGCTATGCAGAGCCCCCCCTAGCCTGGGCTGCATTCTGTCAGAGGCACAGCTCCAACACCTTCTGCCTATGCTGAAAGCAAACCTTCTGCACTTGGGAAGTCATCTCCAAGGTCTTCCCGGGGGGACAGCATGGGCAGATGGACTTTTCTTTGAGAAAGGGCTCTAAAAGCACCCAGGAAAGCTTCTGGCAATAACAAAAGCAAACAGCTTTTAGACATATAGACTTCAGGGTTTGCTTCTTGCACCAGGGGTTGCTGCACGTGGTACAATGACGGACACCTAAACAGCAACAGCCTCAGTCACAGTGGACCTTAACATTGCTCTTTTTTTTTTTAATCCCAAGCTCAACAGTGAACACTGCCTGCCCAGCCAGGTTAACTGAGCCAGCTGGTGGTGATGCAGGGTTTTTGTCTCCCATACAACAAACATTGACTAGTACTTTCTATTTAGAGCAACTTCGCATTGTAAACCTGTCTCCTCCCTTTGATAAGAGACATATCACTAGATAGAATTAATCCCTGGCCCTTTTCTGACACAAGGAAACACAATTTTGCAGTCAGGACATAAAAATCACTGCTCCACATAGATATTTTATTTAAGTTTACATATCAGGCAGAAACATGCACAAAGTTAGCCCCAAACAATACCGCTATATCCAGAAACCTGGTGTGCAAGTCCTCGAGGTGTGTTAGTCCTCCTTGGCTCCTGCTATATTAAATAAGACTGGAGAATTTTCCACATCTTTCTAGACCAGGAAGAAGGTCTTCAGAGACAAATAAGAGTTTCCTGTTCAATATTTCATGTAGTGATTCCTCCAAAGGTGTAAACAGGAAAAGTGTCTCACCATTTAGCCTAAAAATGAGAGCCTGCCATCCCTTCCCTTTACTCCGTTTATGCGTTAAAAGTAATTTAGAAGGGGATCTGCCAGATGCTCAGGTACAAGTGAGACTTGTGACAGCAGAGGCTGTCAGATGACTGGCTGAGGTCCCAGAACTGGCCTACCCAGACAGACTAAGGCAGGAGGGAGACCTCAACCTCAGCTTTTCCCACCCTGTCCCTTCTGTCCCACCAGGGTCTCAGCAGGCAGCCTCAGCGGGAATCAGTGCTGCAGAAAGATGTGCTTTTCACCCTGAATATCTCGACTCAGCAAAGGTTTACTTATAGCAAAAGCTACATCTCTAAGCGTTCCCCTTTCAGATTTTTAGGGATGATACCTTTTGGGTAGACAAAAATTACCCAATGGAGCACCCGCTGCAAATTTTTTTGCATTACTTAAATGCAGGCTCTGATTTCCAACATCCCATCAGCCCAAGTGGGGCTTCTTAGGGAGGCAAGGCACAAGCACAGTCCTTGCTCTGCAACAGCCATGCTTCATTCCAGCTCCATCGCAAGCAAAACCCCTGAGCTTGTGTCACAAATATCAAATGGTTTTTTTAGCTAACTGACAACAGACGCCATTCAGAGTCAGCGTATTTTGATTACGGCACATTGTTCGCAGGATTCAAGAGCCCGCTCGCCTTGCATTGTTGTTCAACACCAAAATTACATTGCAGTATAATTAGCTTTGCTCCAGCTACACCTTTCTGTCTGGATGGATGTGATACCTGCAAAGCCTGTGTTGGGTATAAAATGTGTTCTTGATTATAAAGTGTTTGCTTAATCTTGAGGGCACCGCCTTGTTTTTTAAGGCCCTCTGCAAGTCACGCACTCCAGTACGTGCTGCCCGTTATCTCCAGAAGGCTTAAAACTGGAATCCCCGTGATTCACATTTTCCAACGCTCATGGCCAAACCCGTGCGCAGAGCAGCTCCTCCACTTTCTCCCATTTCACAACAAGCCAGATCTGCAGCGCGGAAGAAGCGGCCGCGCAGCCCGGCTCTGCGAGCCACATGCCAGCGAGCCAGTGGCCACAAAACACACCGAGCCCACTGCGGGAGCCACAGGCCGTGAGCTCCAGGGGTGGTTTGCCAGGCTGAGGCGGCCGTGGCTCCCTGACGCCTCCACCCGCTCATTGAGGGGCGGCTTGGAAGCACAGCTAGCTGCCAGAGTCACACAAAAATGTTGGGCTGAGAGGTCTGTGTGGTCCCACTGCACCTCCCAGGGAGCTTTGGGAGTACCCAGTGGTGCCTGTAGCAGCATGAGGCTCATGGCATGGCCCCACATGGATCCATGCCTCAGGCCAGGCAGACCTTGGGACAGGCAAGACCTCGGGACTGGCCACTTCCTCACAAATGTTTCCAGCCAACCCCACAGCTCTGCTCTTTCTGCAGACCACCAGCAGCACTGCTACCTATTCCATCCACAGCTTCAGTTTATCCCCTTCCTTTAAATACTTTTTTAAAGTGCTAATTAGTGGAAAATAGCAGAAGAGGCTAAAACCAAAGCATAAAGCCATCAAAAGCAAAGTTTACCATCAGCCTTCCAATTCAGCATAGTGCTTTCCTATAACACCGAACAGAAACATTTTGCTTTCTTGGCAGCATGTTCTTCAAATTATCCACAGAGTGATATAATTACTATAACATATCACAGCTCATTCTTAAATATCTTCTATATATACCTTGCTATCACTAGATGACATATAAATTAAGATATCAACCCTACCTGATAAGGGAAAAGCAGAAGTAGAAAATCGTGGCTCACAAGCACCTAATCGTCTCGCTCCAGAACCTCAGTGACAGACCTGAGAAGAGAATTCGCATCTCCCCTCCTGCCTCACACTGTCAGTAGAACAGCATTCCCCATCTCTGCCCCTCCAGCATTGCTATATCACTTCTCATCCAAAGGATCCCTCAAACACTTGCCACTGAGGGCCAAACGTCGGCTTGACGTGCACATGTGTGTTTAAGAACAAAATTAATCCTCCCTGCACATACTAGTCATGTGCATACCATCACTCTGGCTTTACAGAAAACAGTCATGAAAAAAAGATCCCTCACAGGAGTTAGATTAATGTAGCAGGACACATCTGTACATACCCTGCTTTTTCTACATAGCTGTGCCACGAAACACTGCCACGGGCCTCACGGACATGGGGAAAGCACAACGACGCTCCCACAGTAGGTCGAAGGCACGCCAGTAAAACTGGTTGCACAACAGGGAGGAGGGCCAGGAGCCTCCAGGGGTAACACAGCTGCAAAATCCTCCAGGCAGAGAGGGGTAAAGGAGGGAACAGCTCAAGCATAGTGCCTAAGCTGCCACCAGTGCACATGAGAATCTCATCCCAAGCATCCGTGCAAATATCGGGAAATGACAGGAAGCTGCCTGCCACCGACTCACACATGTTTGAAAGTCTTCTCTCCCTGTCACCCTCCTGTCACAGTGATGCCTAGCGGTGCCACTCAGCTAGGGAACCCCTGTCCATGTCAAATGCTGCCCAAAATGCCTGTGTGAACATGAGCAAAGGGGGGAGCGAAGCTGTGACTTCAAATTATCTCCTGGTGACATGGCTGTACCCATCACCACAACACAGCAGTGACACTACTCCCCTGTAACTCTGCACTACAGCACACAAGAGAAAAGGCATAAATCGCAAGCCACCGGGACATTTCCCTCACCAACAATTTGGCCAACTCTACCTATGCAAGGTAACTCCGTGATGCAGGTGCAAGTGTAAAAGCTCAGGAACCAAAGTACGTCTATGACTGCAACCCAAGAAGAAGAGTGCCCTGTACTGGCTCAAGCCTAAAACCAAAGTGTCGCTTACTGAGTCTGCAGTATTTGTGTCCTCCCAAGGCTTCGAGCAAGGAGTTGGCCATGGTTAATACTTAGCCCACCAGATAAATCCAAATATCAGCAAGCAGCCACTGACCTCCAGCATATGCCTCAGGTTGCTGCTGAGCACCAGCAAGCAGGTGACATCCCAGCTGAGGCCAGGGGCTTCCCTGCACACCCCACCCTAATGCAACAGGTACCACGAGCCCTACCAGGGGCCAAGAATTTATTGTGCACAAATCAAACCCTGTTTGCACTGACAGAGCTGGCCCAAGTGCTGTGCAGGCCAAAACACCCATGAGACAATAGGTTCTACCATTTCTATTTGCACAGACACTTGTAGCCCTGCACCCCAACAAAGCCATGGGGTTTAAATCTGCTCTAACCCTCCCTTCTCCCAAGAGCTACACAGACTTAAATGGAGCTATTTAAAGCCAGCGTTAAAAACACCAGCAATGGTCTGACCTCAGCAACAAAACTAGACCAAAACCTAAAGGCCAAATGAGTGAAAAGAAAATTACAAGGTAAAGACTGCCTTCCCTGAATGTATGCCAGCTGCAAGACTCTTACATTACATCGATGCAGCTTTCCAAAGTTTAAATACAATAATTTTCTGTATTAAGAGCCCAGTAACCCTAATGGAGGCATAATTAGGCATTGATGCCCTGCCCATATGAGAGAAGCTTGAAAAACTTAAATAAACTGTGAATGGCAGGATTAATACTGCAGCTTTGCATTTTGTACAGCTGTTTGAATACAGTACACTGCCTGTGATGGCATCAGCTGTTGCTTTACTCTGGGTCAGTACTTCTGAAGTAAAAACAGGCAGTTCTTTTAAGCAAATAAAGAATTACCTTTCTTATTGTTGACCAGTTTACTTAAGCAAAGAAGGTCTGGGTGCATATTTGCTTTGCATTAAAATAACCAAAAACAAAAAAAAATCACAAGAAAAAGAAAGCCAAGCTGCAAACAACAAAAATAACTGACCAAATTCAAAGTCCAGTGATGCTAATAAGAGAATTTTAATTTACTGCAATGGCTCTTCAGGATGAAGAACTAGGTAATGCAATTTTGGAGATCATCTGCCCAAGTGGGAATATCATATAGATGCCTGGAGAGTCCTTGAGAAAACGGCTCACCTCAGTACTGATTGAAGAGGAAACACAATACTTTGGTGAAATAGAATTCTGTATTTCTAGGAAAGGCTCCAATAGCAAATTGCTTACTAAAGCAAGAAGCCTTGTAAATTTTATTATGAATGAAAGGGGCAATGGCAAGCGTGTGACATGCCACAGCGTAGGCACACATGGCCGAGTCAGTAAAAAGTAAATAAATAGGTTACTTATAAGCTCTAGAAGACACCTGAAAATATATCTAACAGAAACTCAGGCTCAGTGAACTTCAAGCAAGAATATAAAACAGCTCCAAAACTATCTTACCTTATTTTTTTCCACCAAGTAAACTAGCTAACCCACAGGCTAATATTCAATCTTGGCTTTCTTATTGGAAATATCAGCCGAAAAAAGTTAATCTAGATTTCTTCACTGTCTTTAAAAAATGACTTATCACTGGAGAGGGAAGAAACGATCTATGTAAGGAGCATGTCAGCCTCATGCCAAATTCACCTGGGAAACACAACACCCAAATCACCCTCCCCCTGCCTCACAGCATGGCCAAGCCCTTGTCCCCACCACCTCAGCCAGATCCTTCCCCAAATCCCAAATCCCTGCCACCACAGAACTTTCCAGTTTCTTTCCCAGGCAGCGTTAATGACAACATGGCTCTCGAGCTGCAGGCGCAGGAGGAGAGGAGGGTGCGGAGCCCCGGCCGGGGCAGTGACAGGCGCCAGCGGTTAAGTGCTGCTGTGGAGACGAAACATGCCTAATGAAAAGCTTACCTAAAGCTCGTGGGGAGCCAGCGCCCGGCCGGCCCAACCTCTCCAGAGCGTCGGGCACGAGGCCGACAGGGCGCTCGGGAAAGACGAATTAACTAAAAGTTAATGTGGATGTTCTCATTCAAAAGAAAAGTGGCCTACTCCAAAGGGGATTAGGCTAAAGTGAACTAAGGCCACTTTACTTCTGAATGAGAGCATCCACACAATAGTCCAATGCACTTTAACTAATGCACTTTAATTTTACACCCAATCAATTTGTCTTACCTCTCCTGAGTGTCCTTGTGTGGACAAACCCAGAGATTCATCGAGTTTTGAGGCCAGGCAGGGAACATTAGATCAACTCATCCCACTCCCCATGTGTTATGAGCCATTGCCTTTCACAGTTATCCCTTTATTGATCCCCAAAACTTATGGATAACCTCTGACGTGGGCAGGGAGGAAACATTTCTTCAATGGCCTGGACTTAAAGATGCTTGCAAAATAAAAGCCATTTGCAAAATAATAAGTGGCCATAACTTTCAAGAGTCCATCCTCTTGCCAATACAAGAGGCCAAATTTGGGCAAAAATCCATCCTACCTTCTCTATGCCCTGCAAGTTCATAAGAAAATGGCAGTCTCTGTATTATAACCCTTAAATCTCTTTTGTTTTTTAAATTGCAAACAGAGCCTTTGCCTATAGGGCAAACTCACTTTTTTTTTTTTAAAATTCACCTCACCAACATTTAAATTTTCAACATTTCCCCAGACACCTACAAGAAATCTCAGATTCCCTTTTCCAAAACATAATAACCCCACAAACCACTTGCTGCCTGCGCTATTGCTTTCGTACGCACAATGACTCACACGAGCCTGAAATTTCCGCGTCGCTCTTTACGTCTTGGATATGTATTTATCAAAAATAAATAAATTAACCCACGACAGCAGCAACCAGCGAGGCAACTCAAGGAGCTGAGCTCTCAGGGGCAATGGGGCTTCCCTGTGCCAGCAGCCCTCTCACTAACAGAGACCAAGCCCCCACCACCACTGCTGAGGGACTGAAGCTTTCCAGGGATCTCATCTAAATTTAAAAAAAGGAATCCTGAGGACACTGGCCTGATGGGATTCTGCTCTCACCTACACTACAGGTTACATCTCAAAGGGCAAAAATAAGTGAAAGTGAAAAGGCAACCACACTAAGCAGGCCAAAGAAGAGCTGAAGCAACTGCAGAGAAGCTGTATTTCAAACGCATCACAGAGTATCAGCGGTGGGTTAGACACGGAGACATTAAACCAGTGCTGTAAATATGCTCAAAGAAGGCCAAACACAAAAAGTGTGCTCTTTTAGAGCTACCCCCCTCTCCAAATACTGCTGCAGCTGCAGGAAAAAAATAAAAATATAACCACTAATTATTCCCAATTTGCCATGTAAGTCAAAGCCTGCTCCGAGAAACAGAGCATGTGGAGAAGGTGGTATACCAAGGACGTGAGGTGACACTGCAGCGCACCCCAGTCTCTCCTTCTCTCACACAACCCTCACCAGGAAACAATTCCAGAAACCTTCAAAGACGTTCCTGAACAGAAACAACTCTCCTTTCTATTTCCTTAAACTTGTTTAGATTACACAAGATAGATCGTAACTGCGTGTTCTCATGACCAAAAACCCCAAATGCAGAAATGCGAAACAAAACAAAAGAAAGATTCCCTAATTTAAAGAAGCTGTGCCGGATTTTTAGCGCTTTTTGAAGTAGTATTTATCAGCACAATGTACACTTACTCATTTTGATTGAGAGCAATATAATCTGATTTTTTAAGGTCTAACATTACCCACGCGGGGCTGCAGTAACCCTTCCGCATGCAGAGCCCATTACCTTTATTGTTACCTGCGGACTAGCAGCCATAGAAAAACTCAAATCCTCAGCCATAAAGGTTAAACTTAAGGTAAAACTCATTTTTTCATAACTTTCAAGCCTCCAAGTTGCCCCAAAATAACAATCCAGGGTCCCTAATGCAGCCACGGCAAGCTCTGGCTTACAGGAATGCCTTGGGATACACGCGCAAATGTTTAGGATCAGTTCTGAGGTTAACTGGGGTTTAAACTCAGCTCTGCCAGCTCTGATGTTGAGAAGAATTCCCCAAAAATCCAGGAATTAAACTATCCTTTACAATAAGACATAACTTCAGTTTGGAAAACTTTACATGGAAATTTTGCCTGAGCATGCAAGGAAGGCACCCAGCTGTAAGGATGGCCCCTTTTGGGTTCTTGAATGATTAAAAAATAAAAAAGAACACCAAGGATTCATGAAGTGAAATAATAAACTAAAGAAAATATATTCAATCTTATGTCTACACAACAATGTATTTACTCAAAGAAACGGAGAGCAAAGAAAATCTTATTTTGCTAATACAATTTCAGCCAGGGTGTATCAGATGAAAACATGTCTGGAACAGAAATTAACGTATCCCATCTTCACGTAAATAGCCTGCCTAACTGGGGCATGGTAACAACTTCTAAATATCACAGCAAAACATAATAAAAATTACACAAAAACAAACAAAAAAAGGACTCACTGTCTCAAAGTGACAAAGTCAGAGGAAGAAAATTAAATTTCAAGTCTTTTAAATGTAATGTATTGGTCATCCTCAGTCATACTTTGCTGTAACTCTTTTATTATGCAGAAATGAATTCTACCTTGCACCCTCTGCACCACATCGATTATTTTGATGCCTGTTCCTCCAATATGGGAGCACATACCCTAAAGGCAGCAATATTTTTAGCTCTCGTCTTTAAAACCATATATGGTTTGAAAGTACCTGTGAAGAAGTCCCAAAGTAAAATAGTATTTCTCAGTAATTTTTTCCCTAAGGCACGATTGTTGTATTGGCTACAAGGTATAGCTAATATATTTGAGAATTTGGAAAGTTTAGTCTAGTCGTAACCGGTCGATGCCCTGAACAACTCTACCACTTTCAGCTATGTTTTTTATTGGATTCCACTTTATGATTCTTTCTTTGTAAAGAACAAATTTTAGGTAATTGTTCCATTAAAAAAAAAAGCTGCTGTCTATCTGCATTTTTGTTAGAGCAACTCTGCAACTGCACACATTAAAATAAAATCTATTGCAACATAAATAGAGGTGTTGCTTTATTATATACGTGTGTATATATGTGATATATTATCGCCCAAGAAGGGCCATCTAAAACGTCACAGTTGCAAACATTTAAGACTGTAACAAAAATGACTGAGACTCCAGTATCGGTTTACTATCCTTCAACAATTTCCCTGACAGTGGAGTCAAATAATGTTGAATTATGGACCTTCTTGCAGGAAGTCTTATTTCATGTTCATTTTTTGATCATTTCCCTCATAGCTCCTATAGGAATTTGGCTCTTCGACGATTTGCCTTTAAAAGTTTCTGCATCTGTAATTGGCTTGTGCATTATTAAATCGCAATTTTTGTCAAGCAATGCTCTGGTGGACAGGCTCAACAAGTTTATTTTCAGTAAGCAAAATACTGTTTTGTCCCTATAAAATCTATCTTACACAGCTAATGCATTTTACTTGAATGTGGCGGGTACTTTGTACCATGTTTTCTTTAAAGGACTTTCTAAAGGCTTTTTTTGTAGACATGCTCTTGTAGGAGAATTTTACAGTTTGGACTAGACACCTGAGTGCCAAGGTAATGTGGCTTCAAAAAAGCAGCCCCACAATAACAGTTCAGGATTACCTACGAAACTGAATTTCTCTTGTCAGACTATAGGCAGTCTATGGGCTTTTTTTTTTTTTAAATCAGAGGGAGTTTTCCCAGACACATCACAGAACAGCTGTGTTCTAAATCTTTCTGGGCTCTGACAAACACTGAAAATTTAAACATGCAAATGTTTGAAAAGCTAATGATTAAAAAAGGTTTATTTTGAAACTTTTGAGGATGACTGCAATTCTTCAGCTAGGTTTTTTAAAGTCCCGGGGTCTGGATGATTTTGAGTTCAGCTCTCCCCAGCAAAAAGCCCAGACTCCTGCCTTGTACTTGTGGAGCTGTGACGGTAAACACCAACTCTGCAGGTCGCACCCTGGCAGGCAGTGGGGTCGAGCCCGTGGGAGAAGGATGCTATTTTAGTGACCTAGTGCCACTGAGCTGGTTAAATCACTGAACAATGGTTAGTGTTATAGGGCTTTACTTTGCAAAATCTAGCATTAGTGTCATTGCTTTCTATTAACTGGGGGGACTTAAAGGCACTGGCTTTGAGGGGCCTTTAGGGAAAGAATAAATAAGGGGAAACCAATAAATTAAAAGAAAAAAACACCCTGTTAACTGTAACCTTTACTACCACAATATAAGAAAATGTAATTAAATCCATAATAAAAGCTTTTACATACTTACTCTTTTACTACTCTCCCAAGCAGAGCGTGGGCAGGCGGGGGCCCCACGCCCGGAGCAGCCCCTCGCTCCCACCGCCCGGCCCTGCGCGCCCGCGCATCCCAGGGCCGCGCAGCCATAAACGCGCCCCGCGCAGCCACATCCTAATTAGCCGCCCCGGCGACCAGCACTCAACACCTTATTATTGAACCATTAGGGCCCCGATAGTGCCGGCCGCGCCGGGGCCGGGTTTGGCCCCGCAGTTTACCGGAGGGCGCGGGGGACTGCGCATCCCCCGGTAACCCCCCCCCGCGCCGCCCGCCCGATCTCCCCGGGCTTGATCCGCCGCCCCATCGCCCGGGGCAGAGGAGGGCGGAAAAGCGCACTTTTGCACCTTTTCCCCTCAACACGGAAAGCAAAGCCCCGCTCCCCGCGCAGCTCCGCGGGAGCGGGCGGGTGTGTGCGCGGCTGCGCGCCCCGCGCCCGGAGCGGAGCCGGGGCAGCGCTCGCACCAGCCGGGCGCGCCGGCGCCGAGCCCCGCGGCCCAGCGCGGCCGGGCCGCGCAGCGGGAGAGGGCACGGCGCAATGTCCGCGCTCCGGGCAACGAAAAGGGGGGCGCGGACTGGCGGAGAAACACAGCGACCCCCAAAAACCCCAAAACTGCAGCTCCATTTCTTTAGCTTTCACTTTAATAAAATAATGATTCGTTGGGAAAATGGGGTATAAATCTTCATTTTGGAGGCAATTAAAGTGTTGATTTCATTCGTGCCCCTGAGCAATTCTTGTAATTTGCTCAAATAGCTTTATGTACCCAGCACTCCAGAGCTTTTAGAAACCCATTTTCTAGTTAGACTTGTTGGATTACAATTTTTATTCAACATCAGCGAGTCGAGCTTCCCTCAGCTAGACCCTGGCTGAAGGGCTCCCCTCGCTCTAAGGTGCTGCGTGGGGCCGGCGGCTACCTGGAGCATCCTCACCAGCCCTGGGCACCTCCCTGCCACACCACCCTCCACCCACTCTGCCAAGCTTTTCCCCTGTACAGCAAAACTGGGTAGGGAAAAAAAATCCCTTCAAAACAACCTACCTATGCGCACATAAACCCCTTTCTAAAAGTTCATGCCTTCCTTCAAGCCTGCCTCCCCTGTCACAAACCAACAGCCTTTGGCAGATAGGAGAAAATATTTCAGATACTGCCCACACTGCAATGCAACGCACCTTTATGTCGGTGATCTATAAAATAACTCCCAGCTGACAGTGCCAGTGATAACAGCAAAGCAGCTGAGGAAACTCCTGTCTGCTTGGCTGCGCCTTGCTTGAACAAAAGGAAACCTCCAGAGCCAGGAGCAGATCACTCCTAACACTATATTTACGCAGCTGATCAAAAAGAAGAAATAACTTGGGGGGTTTCATCAGGGATTTCTTTTTTGTGCATGTGCTTGAGGTCCCCTCTCTTACAGGCAAAGCGCTGCTACCCCTCGGTTCAGAGCAAACAAATGGACCGCGAAAACCCCACCGTTTCACCCAACTCGAGTAAAAGCCAAATCTCAGTCACTACCATCACCCAGGAGCTTAATTTAGATCTGGACACCTTCTGCATTAGCCCCAAGTGCTCTCATGAAAAGGCAAGGATCCCAGTCTGCACCCAGTGGAAGGAGGAGGGATGGGAGAGGGGACAGCCAGCTCTCCCCAGTCAGCTCACCCGCATTTCCCACCCCGCTGCAGCCGACATTAAAGGTCTGAACCATCCCAAACAAAACCTGGACTACCGTCACAGCCACGCGAGGCTTTGCTGGCTTGGCTTTGACTACATTTATTCTTTAAAGAGAGGGCTTGAAAACTTAAAACATCAAGGTAAAGAATTTAAAACCTGAATCCCATTTTATTTTCTCCTTTTTTTTTTCCTATTAAGTAAAATAAAATGGGCGCATTTGCAGCAGGCAGGCGTGCACAAAGCAATGTTCACTCAAGTCTAAAAGCGTTCGGCCAAGGAAAACTGACAAGACGGACTAATGAACCGTAGAGACGGGAAGAAAATAGCCAGTATTTGCTAGATTTCAAACCCTCTCTGTCTTCTCTGGACCACCTATCTCGGATTTTATTATTATTTTGGTCAACGACTCCAGCCCTTCTTTCCCTAAGCTACCAAGAAGCCAGTGATTCACAGATACCACTTCTATTATTGGAAAGGGTAAATAAAATAAAGACAGAAATTAAAAGCGACAAGAAACAGGTCGAGTTTGCAGGCGATGCTTTTACAAGCTCATCTCGCCAGGTCGAATCTGGGAGCAAGCCTTAATGAAGCAATAATAGCCACATTATTCAAAAATTTTCATTTCGATGGAAATTTATCTAAAAGGGACTCAATCATATGCAAATAATAAAAGGAGGCGTAGTGACCCAGCAAGCGATCTGCATACAAATTTTAGCGTTGTGCGACATTGGCGAGATCATACCTGATCCGTTAGATTTGCTGATCTTGTTATGTCTTCACTGTCCGATTTTGATCCGCCCTCTCTATCGTCTATGACCAAATCGATAGGCATTTTTCCTTTCAAACAGCTAATATACCGGTGGCAGAAATTGTCACATAATTCGTGTACCTACATTATGACAGAGGTTAAAAAATAAAAAAAAGAAAGAAGAAAAAAGAAAAAGAAAGAAGAGAGGGGGGGAAAAAAAAGGAAGAAAATATAATCAGGAATACATAAGTAAAATTGACAAGTGCAACCAGTCTCCCCCCTTCGCCCCTGTGACATCAAAAGTCCTAAATAGGGGAAACACACTGCAATTATCCCCCTGAGACCTCTAGACGCATCCAGAATTAGGAATAACTTTCTTTTCTCACAAAATAGAGATATCGCAGAAAATTGACAGTGACAAGATGATTCACAGGCTACAACATATTCAACACCCGTGTTAAATTCATCTGCTCCCGGAGCTGTGGCCATTAGAGAGGTGACCTGCATGGGTGACATTTAAGGTAAACTATTTAATTTCATCCAGTTATTTCATCATAAACCCTTTCCAAAGGGGTATGAGGACAGAAAAAAGGATTAAAAAAAAAAATCCACATGCACTGCACTGAAATACATTATAGGCATCCATGCCCTGAAATCCCCAGTTGCTCTGATAGACTTGTACCTGAGCTGCCTTTATTAATGGGCAGATTTTAACACATTTTGGTAGAGCGAGAACAACCTGACAGTTACGGTTAGATAAAGCGACTGAGGCTCACGAGAAACTTTTCAACTATTTAAAAACCTCTCAAAATGTTTATTTTTAGGAGAAAGGGAATTCTCTTCTAGGCCAGCTATCAATGACACGTAAAAAATCCTCAGGAAACCCAGAGCGCACTTCCAATTTAACGTGAGCTCGGATGACACCGCCCGCTCAGAAATTAGCATTCTCCCTCCTAAGATTTCTAAAACAGCCAACAAAAAAGTCCTGCGTTCAGGCTGCAATCTCTTTCTTCTGCTCAGAGGTGTACAATATTCCCAGGAACAAGAGACAGACAGAACTATCAACTCTGCTTTGTCTCTGCAAAATGTTACAGGACAATGTGCGCCCCGAGCCTGACCTGCAGATGGCTCTTAAAAAAAACTAAAAAAGATTCCCCCCTTCCAACTAACTGCAACCGAAGTCTCTTCCTCACCATCACCAAGAAAAAAACAATATCTCTTTTTTTTTAATCACAATTTCAGGGGCTTGACTGAACTAACCATTTCGAGTCTCATCTGCGGCATCACAGAACTGCAACTATTTATACAAAGCCAGCAAAGTATTACAATGAACACAAGGCCTGGGCGTTCGAGAGCTCGGTTTTAGAGGCTGAAATTGTAATTAAACTGCGAAGAGAAATGGACGCCAAGATTGGTCTTGACACTAATTACCAGAAAGAAAGACATTTATGCAAATTTACCAGAAGCCTGAACTTCAGCAGTACTGAAACACAGGAGGAAGAAAGGAGGGGGGGAAGGTAGACAGAAAGAGAGGGAGAGAGAGAGAGACAAAAATTACCTTCTCTAATTCCAGCAGATGAAACCTTAATACTTGTATGGCTTGAATCATCTGCAAAGACACAAACAACATGAGCATTAATCTCATTCCTGGATTTGGGGATATTTCCCACAGCCACCTCGGCCACACTTTGTAGCTTGACTTTTCTCTAGTAGTAAATAAAAAGTTGTTTTGATTTATGGCAATAACACTAAAATTTAATAGCGGTGGCTTTGTGCGCTGTTTAACGAGAAGCGACCTAGAGTTAACAAAAAAAAAAAATCCCAATTGCAATGAAGCAACTGAATTATACGGATCATAAACATTTCTTAAAAAAAAAAAAACAATCCTCTAAACACCACCATTGGCTCCTCGCTTTGTGAAAGCGGGTGCAGGACTCCTACAGTGGAGACAAAATATTTATCCTTAATGGGGGAAGGAAAGAAAGAGAGAAACGACCTCATTTTCAGTGAATTTGCCACTGGTGCATCTCCAGCCATTGTAATCCTCTCTGTTTCCCATCGAGCTGCTTAAAAGGTGCGTGGAGGGGCTGGTTAGAGTGGAGATAAATCCACCGCTCCTCTTGGGGAGGCAAGCTCACCATCAAGCCTGCCAGCTCCTCTTTGGATGGGGTTTTCCTTTATGTATAGCCTTATGGGATTTTTTTCTTCCAAACAATTACTACACTATGTTTACTTGTAAATATAAAAGTAATCATTGCAACAATTACAATTTTTTTAAATCCACGTGCGAAATTTTCAATTTAGCACCACTAAACCACCTCTCCAGATGACACAGAAGTTTAAAAAAATAATAAATAAATGGGAAGGGAAGGGAGGGTGGGGGTGGGGAGAGGAAGAAGTGTTAACTCTTACCAAGTTATCCAGTTCAGGATTAGAGGAAAAGAGGGGTTTCTCTGCTCGGATCTAAATGTAAGAAAGGGGGGAAAAATAATAATAAAAATGATTTGAAATATGGAAGCAGAAAAAGCAGATGTTATTATTTCTTGCTTCATTACACTGTCGGGTCCATTATGTAACCTTCCGTGCAAAGCCCTGACTGCTGGATTTAGTACATCAGCCAAACACTTGAGCAAGTGAATCAAATACACTGAAAAATACCTATGGAGCTTTCCCGGCAGAGCCCGTCCCGGCGCCCGGGAGCCGCGCAGCGAAACTCCCAGCTGGGCACAGAGTGCTCCACTTTATCCATTTTTTAAGGGGGGGTAGTAAATGCCGAGATTTCCTGATTTTTTTTTTCCTCGTGTTTTGTTTTGGTTGGGGTTTTGGGGATTTTTCTGTTTTGGTTTTTATGCCTCTTTCAGTAAGAGAGGGGGGAGGGGGAAACGCGCATCTTTATCTCAACAGAGACTTGTTTTTCTCGATACGATTTTTTTTCCCTCTTTTTTTTTTTTGCTTTTACTGTTTTCAACCCGGTTTTGCTGACCTGTTTGGCGAACACTGCTATGTCTTCATTGAAAGACTCAGAGGAGCAAACATCGCCTCCCGCTACCCCAGGCTCCCTGGGTGTGCATGTAGCTAATTCACATTTCTCAAAAATCAGTGCTAAAAGAGGGAACAGGGGGTGTCTGAAAGAAAATACAATAGTCACACACACAGAGGGGGGGAAAATATCATAACGAAACAAAAAAAAACCCCAAACACAACAATAGTTAGTCCCACAGAAGCGTGCATGGGGAAGGGGGCACCCACAGAGGGGCTCCGGCACCCCCCGCCGCCTCCCGCAGCGTCCCGGCCCCTTCCCACAGCCAGCCGGCCGGCGGCCCGGCATCTCCCCGGCCTTTCGGCACTGGCCGGCCGCAGATATTGTTAATACAACCTTAGGACAAGCCAAGAATAAAACCTAAGCCGGTTCCAGCAGCCATTTTGAATTAACTTTCCTTGTCTTTAGGAAAAAAAAAAAATAGAAAAAATTAAAATCCCTGGGCATACACTTCTGCCTCTTATGCTTTTAATTCCCGTTTTCTACTGGAGGACTTGCTGGAAGTGAAAGGGGAAAATACAAACCCAAACCAACAGAAAAGCATAAAAAGAAAGAATCCCCATCCAAATGAAAAAAAAAATAGAAGAAAAAGCCCTTAAACCCACGAAACAGACCTCCGGCCCACTGGCCAAGCCGGGCCGGCTCCCTGCGGCCTGCGCGGCCCTCAGCCCCCCGGGGCTCCGCAGCCGCCGGCCCGACCCGCGGGGGAAGCCAGGTGCTCCTGGGCAATCCCAGCCTGGAAAGCCTCCCCGAGAGAAAGGCAGCGCGGGCATCTGCTTCCCCTGCCCGTTTAATAATTTAAATAAATAAATAAGCGTGGGCGCACACACACGTTTGTATATGTATATTTATAACAGGGAGTTCATTTTTTTTTTCTCCCAGGGCTTCACAATTTTTTCCCCCTTCTGGGTACCGTACACCACCGACTTTTAACCAACCCTTCAGATTTCTGATAAACCGATACAGAAACCGAAATCTATGAATTTTATTTTGCTCCCCCTTCTCCTCACTGTCCTGAGAGTGATTTTTAAAGGCTCTTCAACTTCGCTTCAAACTCCAGCTGGGCAGATACATTTTAAAAGCATCTGTGCCCAGCGTAATAACCCCGCCAGCTCCCATCGCAACGGCCTAGAAACTGCTTTACAAGTTGCCACATTGAGAAACATTGAACGCTGACGGATAAAAGATTTAAAAAAAAAAAAAAAAGAAAATGAAAAGAAAATTTTAAAATAAAAACTCTTGAGAGAAGCAGATCTTGAGTTCTCTTAGCACAAGGAAAGACGAATAAGGTGGAAAGTTGGGCAAAGCTCTCCAAACTCCCCGCTCCAGAACTCCGTGCACAGATTTACCACGGGCGCAGGTTGTGCCCTGGGAATATTATTTTCCGCCTCCTCCTCCTCCTCCCGCGGTGATGCCTGCCGCCCCTCCAGCAAGCCCCTTTTCCCCCGAGCCCACGCGGCTCCCCGTGCCGGGGGAACCCCGACCCTCT
This sequence comes from Ammospiza caudacuta, assembly GCF_027887145.1. Classification (NCBI taxonomy): domain Eukaryota; kingdom Metazoa; phylum Chordata; class Aves; order Passeriformes; family Passerellidae; genus Ammospiza; species Ammospiza caudacuta. Next base: position 16,175,191 of record NC_080595.1, on the reverse strand, counting down.
CCCCCGCCTCCCAAGGCACTCACAAACTAGGAACGCGGCCCTTTTCCGCGCAGCGCTCCCCATCCCGCCGTGCCCTGCCCGCGCTGCGCCCCGCTCCATCCCGCGCAGCTTGCGCGGAGCCCTGCGCGGCACCTACCCGTAGATGGCATCTTTATCTCTCTTGAGGGCGTCGTTGACGGAGGCGCCCATGGCGGGGGGCATGGCGTTGGCGTGGGCGGCGTGCGGGTACTGGTGCGAGTGCAGCGGCGGCCCGTGGTTCAGGTGGTGCACGGGCTGCATGGGGCGGGCGCCGTGGGGGTCCCCGTACATGGTGGTGGGGATGCCCACCCCCTCCATGCCGCCGTAGTGGGGCAGCTCGTCGTACTGCGGGGCAGAGAGAGCAGAGAGGCGTCAGGGGGAGGCGGGGGCAGCAGCTCCGCTCCCCTGTGCCCCCCCGGGCATGAGCCGCGATCCCCCCCGAGCGCGCCCGGGCTCCGTCGCGCCGGCCCCGGGCAGGGAAAGCCGCCCCGGGCCGGGAGCACAGGGGCTGGGCTGCTCCGGCCCGAAGCCCTCCGAGTCTGGGGCGGAGGAGAAATAACAACAACAACAATATTAATATTGATAATAAAATAAATGAAAGCGAAAAAAATCCCACCCTAATCCCCATCCCCAAAGTTCCCCAGCCCCCGCCCCCCCATCCACCCCGTGAAGGGAAGCGGTTCTCGGAATCCAAATTTCCCTCCGCTAAACTTTTTCCCGCTGATAAGAAGTCAGGTACCTCGCCCAGCGAGGATGCAAAAACTTCAGCAGCGGTAAACAAAACAAAACAAAACCTAACCAAAAACGAGAAGGAGCGATTTGCGGATTCCCAGCAATTCCACGCGAATACGACTTTTAAAGCCGAAAAGCTGGAAACGTTCGCCCGGGCTCTCGGGATTTTGGGAATGCCTTTCTTTTTTTTTTTTTTTTTTTTTTTAAGGGTTTTCTTTGTTAAAGATTAAGGACCGAAAGCTACCGCGGTTCCCAGGCAGCGGGGGAAACGGCCACTTTTCATCTATTAAAAGCGAAGGTGTGAATAAACACTTTAAAAGATCCCTGACACTTGCTTGGACAGAAAGAGTAAAAGGCAAGTTGTCAGCAGAGGAACTTTCTTTCCCAACCAGCTCTCAGACGGCGGCAGGCAAATTAGGCAAGAAAACGTCTTTCCAGAGCTTTTCTCCTTCCCCAAATCCCTGTTCACCCGACTACAGCTGATTTATTTTTTTTCTCAAAACTCCAATTTAGGAGGTAGTTAGAAGAAAAGAAAAAAAAAAAAAAAAGAAAAAAAAAGGGGGGAATCGCACCCAAAATAGAAACAACAATACACATGGCAGTGAATGTTTGTAACCTCCAATTCAAATTAAAGTCACTTTCTTTCTAAAAGAGTGGGGGGAGTTTGCCCACTGCTCTGCACCTTTTGGGACAGAATATATTAAAAAAAAAAAAATAAAAAAAAGGAAAGAAAGAAGTGTGAGTAAAAAAACAGGTAAAAGGAAAAAAAAAGAAGTTGTGCTTACTCCCAGCCAGAACTTATCTTCTGAAAATGAAGCGGTATATCATCACTAACACAGCAAAATGCTCAGAGACATGCACACATTCAAATATTTCAAGCACTGGTGATTTTAAAAAAGACATTGGTAGGACTAGAGCTACAAAACCAACAAATAGAGAGGCTCGGACATATTCACTTACATGCCTGCATGTCATTAATGTATAGAAAGCTTGCCTCTTCCCTGAGAGCTCCGGGATGGGGAGTAAGTAAAAGAACCAAGAAAATAGCAATATACATAGGTTTTAAGCCTACAAGTACAACTGATAAATCCTACCACTGCAGGACACCGCTTTGTGCCCCTACTCCAAAAAGAAGGAAAAAAAAAAAAAAAAGAAAAAAGAAAAGAAACTTTTTTCGCAGCGTCTCTGTCAGCCACGTTTCAGTATTATTTCACATTTGAAATCCATTTTTTTTTAATCATACGTACCCTTTGCGCCATCGGCCTGCTTGCTCCCTTCCTACTTCAACTTCTAATATATCCTCTTTAAGGCCAGTGTGAAAAGAAAGAAACACGAAGTTCCCCCCCCTCACCCCCAAAAAAAGGCAAAAATCCCTTAGCGTCTCCAGCAATGGAAGCAATCGAGTAAAATCTTCAGCTTGCTGGATCTCAGCGAAGCGATACGGTAACTCAGCATTAAAAAAGGAGAAAAAAATTAGAAGAAAAAAAACCAACTCTCCCTCCTTCCTTCCTTCTTTTTTCTTTCTTTCTTCCCTCTCTCCCTGTCTCTCTCTCTTACTCTCCCCCTCTCGTTTCCAAGACAGCAGCGGGGCGAAAGCAAATATCCTTTCCCCAAATCAGTTTTTTTTTTTTCTCTTTTTTTTTTTTTTTAAAGTGCCCCTCAAACCCAACTACCAAGTCTCATGGCTTTTTGCCACTCCGGCTGTCAATCACAGGCGAGGTTGTCAAGGTGGTGAATGACTGATGATGATCCGCTGCGTGTGCTCCCACCGCGCAGGACACCGCAAATGTTAATTTTCGAGTGCGCTCACCCAAAAAAAAAAAAAAAAAAAAAAAAAAAAAAAAGAAAAAAACAGAAGAAAAAAATTTACAAAAAAGAAAAAAATTTAAATCGAGGGAGGAGGAGAAGGAGGGGGAAAAATTAAAAATTAAAAAGGCTCTCTAACGCGCCGGCTCTCCTTTTATTATGGTTATTATGATGATGATGATGATGATGATGGGGGGCTTTTTTTTTTCGCTCCTCCTCGGATCGCTCCTAATTCCTCGCCGGCGCCGGCTCGCTCTGCCCCTGCGCGGCCGCCGGGCGAGGCTGGCGGAGGCGGGCCGGGCGCGGGTGCCGTGCGGGGCGGGCGCGGGAGGAAGGGCAGCGGGGCGGGATGGCGGGGGGGGGAGGCGGGGGGAGGCGCTGCCGCCGCCGCCGCCGCCGCGGTCCGAGCGCTGCCGTCCGTCCGCCGCCGCCGCCGCCGCCGCCGCTCCGCCCGAGCGCAGCGCAGCGCCGGGCTGGAGCAGACTGCGGGAACCCGGAAGTAGTGGTGGCCATAACAGGTCGCGTCTTACACAATGCGCTGGGCGGCAGCAACTCCGCCACCGGCGCAGGGGGGCGCGCCGCCCGCCCCGCGCCCGCGCAGCGCCGCGGCTTGGACACACCGCCCCCTCCCGGCCCTGCCCTCCGCGCCCCCCCGCGCGCGCGCGGACGCCCCGTCCGCCTCCCCCCGGCGGCCGCGGGGGCGCTCCCGTCGCCTTTGTCTGGCGGCACCGCCGCCCCGCGCAGCGCCCGCGCAGCGCCCCGGGGTCGCGCCGCCGCCCGCCCCTCGCTTCGTCGCCCGCCTCGCCGGGCGCCCCCCCCCTCCCCGGCGGCTCCCCCCGCGGCCGCCGGCCGAGTGAGCTCACCCGGCCCCCGGCCGCCGCCGCCGCGCCGCCGCCGACCAATCAGCGCCGCGCCGCCCCGCGCCGCGCCCCCATTGGTCCGGGCGGGAAGCGGGGCTCGGACCGGCGCGGGGGGGGGGCGCCCCCCATCCCTGTCCCCGTCCCCGTCCCTGTCCCCGGCCGTCCCCATCCTTATTCCCATCCCTATCCCCATCTCTTCCGCCGAGCTCCGCCGGTGCGCTGTCCTGCGTGGCGCGATTCCCCCCGCCGGTGCCTCCATCCGCCGGTGCCTCCATCCGCCGGTGCGGGGGTCCGCTCCCTTGCGTTCAAAAGCACAGCCATCCCTCCCCGCAGCCCCGCCGGTCCCCGCCGGCCCGGGAACGGAGAACTCGCCGTGCCCCTTCCTCCCCTACCTGCGGGCCGGGCTGCGCCGAGCCCCGAGCGGGCGCTTGCGGGGACAGCTGCCCCGACACTACCGCATCTTCCGCCCGGGCAGCGGGGCGGGAGACGGAGAGCCCCCGGTACAGCGGTCCCGACTGAGCTGCTGAGGGAACGGGGAAGTGACGGGGAGTTCCTCTGGTAAATCCCCTGGGGCACACGGGACGCTGCTCCGCTGCTGCCGGACCCCGGGGGCGGCGGGGAGCGGCTCGGCCCCCGCCGCCACGTCTCAAACTTCGGGGAAACGCGTTCCGATCCCCCCTCCCGCCCCTTTTCCGCTAGGACCGGCTTTTTATCCCGGCGAGAGAAATGCGGAGCTCTCAGGTAAGACCCGTTTTCATGCGCTGACCCGCACCCACCCACCCGAGCCACGCGCGTGGGGCTCATTTCTCTGGCGATTTCCCCGGGGAAAGCGCTCGGTAACGATTCCCCATCGCAGCGGTCCTTGCAGGGGGTGGCTGTGACCCAGCTCCCAGGGACGCGTTTCCTCCTCTTCCCATCCTCTTTTCCTTCCCCTCCCAATGAAAAAAAAAAAAAAAAAAAAAAAGAAAACAAACAAACAAACAAAAAAAAAAAAACCAAAAAAACCAAAAGACCCTTTTTCAGCGTCTCCACTAGGCCTTTATGAGCTTAATTCAGCGCAACTCAGACCGAAACACTTTTACAATGTAATTACAGCCCTACAAATTGTTTGCCCAAACCTCATCCTGGATAAGGATTTTACAATTAGCAAACAGTTATTACACTTAGGGCTCGCTGTGAGGAACTACTCAGCTCGCCTCTCCGCCTGTGAGAGGCCGGCCAGAAAAAAGAAAGAAAACTGAAGGAGAAAAAAAAAAAAAAAAAAAAAAAAAAAAAAAAAAAAAAAAAGAGGGTTAATCCGGACAGCAATTAATCATCTATTAAACGGGAAAAAGTAAACGGCCAGCTCCGCGCTATCCCGGTAAACTCTTGCTTGCCGCGGCGGATGCGCTGCGCTGCAGCGGGACCCGCGCAGCATCTCGCCCAGCCGCCTTTTTTGGAAAGCAACTCTGTTTGGGCTTTTTTGTTGTGGTTTTTTTTTTTTTTTCTTTCCTCCAGAAACTTGCTGGTTTGCGGGAATCTACTGAAGCTTGTCCGTCGCCTAGTGGAAAGGGTGAGGGGTGGGGGGAAATACGGGCAGGGGGAGAACAGTGAGGAGAGAGCGAGGGGTCCGGTGGGTGCGGCGGGCCGGGCAGCGGCTGCGGAGCGCGGAGCGGCCCCTCCAGACCGCGGCCGGGCCCTTGGCGAGGGGATCCGCCGGGCCGGGGCAAAAAAGGCCTCTGGGGAGCAAGGGAGCCTCCTCCACAAGGTGGAATCTGGGTCCATTTGCTTATCGGATAATAAATGAGGCTTTTAATCAGGCTGAATTTCCCAGCTTAAGGAAAGAATTAGTCATACCTAGGAACAATCAAATGGTTTCTAGCTGGCTTCCCTGCCGCCTTCCTAGCAGGGATTTTGAGGGGGGGGGGGGGGGTGAACGGGGCGAGAATTTGCATCTAAGTGTGCTCTTTCACCATTAATACTGAAATTTGAAAACTGAAATAGGAACAACCAGAAGAGCGAAACAAACAAGAAACCGCAGAAGAAAGCATTGGAAAGGCGGCCGGGAGATAATCCAGGAATGCTTCAGATAAGGAAGGGAGGAAGGGGGGGACTATACGTGCGGAGATACCCGAAAAGTCAGAGTCTGTCTGATGGAAAGGCTGAAAGAGGGACGGGGGGGTCGGGGGGAAACCCGCACTTGTTTAGAGCCTATTAAAGGTCACACCGGGCTGGGGGGTGGGGTGCCGCTGATGATAAAAGGAGTTTAAGAACGAAGGGTTTAAGCGCGCAGATGAAGCGCAGCGCCAGGATTTGGGGGGTTTGTTTACTGGCTCCCGATGCAGGAACCAAAAGAGCGGCGGGTCCGTGCGGAGAGCGAGCCCGGGGTCAGCCGGGGCTGCCCTGCGCCCAGCCCGGGCCCCGGGAGCCGCGGCGGCGCCCCGGGATGCGCGGGGCCGGGAACCGGAGCTGTCCGCTGCCCCACGGCCGGGCCTGACGCTGGCACAAGTTATGGAGGGGTTTGATTAATTAAATGGAGGGCTTCATAAAATATTTCCTAATAAAATTTACGGTTGTCTTAAAAGTTTCCGAGAGCGCTTTTTTTTTTTTTTTCCTTTAAATAAAATTAACTGGGAATGAGTTACTGGCCGGAATTTTCGAGACTTCAACGGTGACAGCAGTGCCGGCGGCGGGAGCGAAGGCACCCGCACACAAACGGAGTCTTTCAGGGACAAAAGTTGCGACGGCTGCCAGGTTTTCCCCGCGATGGCACCTCGGGGTAGCCCCGGCAAGGCAGCGCAGAGCCGACCTGAGCCTTGTACTTCCTATTTCACATTACAAATAGAACATTTCAGCCTAAAATCTGTAGACTAACCCCACAGCTGGTAACACCATCGTGTTGGGGTTGTCGAAGGGTTTTTTTCTTGCACGATTTGGGTTCTACAAGTTCATTTGGGTTAATTTGGAAACGCCGCTCCGCGCCGGGGTTCGCGACGATCCCTGCCTTTAGCCCATTCGCCCCCAGCACCCCTGTACTCCTGCCTATGCCAAACCCTCTTTCTTTCCTGTCGGTATTCCTATATTTCTCGTTGAATTAAATAATAATAACAGTAAAAGAAATTGCTGGATAAAACTGTGGCTGCTTAATTAAAAAAAAAAAAAAATAAAGAAAAGCCGCTGGGCTGTTCTGCATCCCAAGGATTGAGCTGTTGTGCCGTCTACTGGGAGACGGGGAAACTACAGCCAGAAACGCTTCCAAATTTTCTGCGAGAGGAAAGTCCAGTTTTCGGCAATTTGAAGGGGTCGGAGACGCCCAACTCCTCAGTAGAAGAATAGCGACCCGAGACAGAAAAGTCGTAGAGACACTTATTTTTTCCTTAGGCTACATCTGTATAATTGCATAAAAACTCCACTCTTAAGCGTTTAGGATTTTACTGACTGCAGACCGTGGAGTAATGATATGGTGAAGATGGTTTGAGTTTACCCGCGAGAGGCAGTTGGACATTAGCTAAATATGTAGGAAAGAAGAATTTTTTTTTTTTTTTTTTTAAGAAGGGAATAATATTTGCGAATGGTTTGAAAACTTCTCCCCCCGCGACCAGCCGGCTGTAGCCTGCGGGCAGAGGGAGATCCCAACTGGGGCAGCTCCCACCCCGATGATGCTCTCGGAGGGCAGCGGAGGCAATCGCTCTGATGCCAGTCCTTGGTGGAGCAGCAGGAGGGGAGTTTACGCCGGCCCAGCGTTAGTCTCGGTTTAGAGGAAGCCCAGACGTTGCTGTTCTAAGTTCCCGAAGCTTTGCCCGTGCCCGAGCCGCGGGTGCTCCCAGGCAGATGCAGCCTGGCTGGGTCGTTTCCCTCTCCCCTCTCCCTGCCCACTTGCTTCTCCGCTCCCGTGGCGCCTGGAATGCTCTCCTCAAAAATACAAAGCGCAAGAAGAGATTTTAAAAAGACGGGGGGAAAGCTTTTGGGGTTTGGGTTTTTTTTTTTTTTTAAACCCCAAACCCCAAACTTCTAACATGAACCCTTGACTTTTATGAGGCGAGAGCCGCCGAAGGGCTGTGAAATGCAAAGTCTTTGTCGTATTTACAGGCAGTGTCAGCAGCCGACTGGACACGCAGATAAAAATCTAGTGGTCTGTGTGAACTCCAAGGAATATTTTAAAGCAAGGATCTCTAAGCGCCTATTCTCAGTCCACACATATGCCCGCACGTAGCCTACAAAGACGGAGACACCCACGTAGCCGAACAATAGTGGGGATTTCTTTTAATAGGTTAAATGAAGGTACAGGGAAATCCTCCTACCACTTGTGGCACACCAGCTCCGACTGCTTTTTGCCTTCAGAGCCACTTGCTAGAGTTCAACAGAGGGTGACATTAGCCTAAAATATTCGATACTTTTTCTTTTCTCCTGAAGACTTTTCCCACTGCTTCTGGGCTAAATTCAGCTCCCAGTTCATCTCTGCGGGTAAAATTGCTGTCTTTGAAAGAAACAAAAATCTGCCTGATCTCTTTAGTTTAATTTTATTTTAATCAAGAAGGTATTACAGATACTTTCCTCAGTGTACATAAACCAGAAATTAAATGATTGTGTGTCCCTAGTGTAAGAAGCCGAAGGACTTCTTACACAACCTTCTAAAAAGTTGAACGAAGTATTTTACCCTTTCAATAAGACTAAAAAAACTTGCAACATTGTACAAGAAGCAAATTAGAGAGTAACAAAATAAAACCTCAGTTTGAAGCGACATAGAATTGAATATTTGTGTCTGACAGTACCTCGGCTGAACTAGAGCAAAGCGGAGTTTTGTCAGAGCTTTTCGATTTGATGTTTCCCTGCAAACTAATTTTCACTATTACTCAATTCCTATTACCTAAGTCCATCTGCAGCTCGGCTAATGAGCCCATTGACTGCACGAGTTCGGCGTGCCTCTGATGCCGATCGCAGAGGATGGGCACTCCTCAGAGCGGGGATCCGGGGCTGTTCAGCCCGGTGGGATGGGATGGGAGGGAACCCGGGGCTCTCTGCAGGCTCGGAACTCTCGCAGGGGGCTTCCCGCAAACGACACCATCTAGGAAAAATCGAACGCGAATTAATTACGCTTTATAAATCAGAAAAACAAAGGAAAACAAGAAGCGAAGCCCCGTGCCCGGAGCGCGGTGCGGGACGGTCCCGGATCCCCGGGCACCGAGCTGTGCGGGGCTGGGCGGGCAGGGAGCGCCTCGGGGTCCCTGCGACCCCGGCCCGAGAGTGCCCGCGGTCCCCCAGGACAGCTCCGAGCGTGCTATCTGCATCAGGGGGTGTATTATCACAGGCTTTTGCATAATTGCATATTGACTTTACTAAATGGATCTGCGGAGCTATTTAAACATCCCTCTCTTCCACCCGCAAACAATTCTCTCGGCAAGAAAGAAAAAAAATAATGCGGGAGTGGGGGGAGCTGCAAAAGAGCTTCCAATTGCTCTTGCTCCTTCATTTTGTAGCGTTTCTTTGGGCACAAGGGGCTCAACTCTAAGTATTTTGGATCCAGTTTGGTGCACAGGAGTGCAGGGAAGCAGAGAGGATCCGCAGCAGCGTGGGTGACAGCAGGATGGGTAGCCGTCACTCACTTTGGGGTCTGAGAGGTGGGTGCATGGATATATGTGTCCCTTTGAACTCCCGTGGACAATTTCTGGCCAGCTGTGATGGCTGTGAGAAAAGCCTCCATGGGAACATGTCCGTGCATGCACAACGAAGGACTGCTCTAAGGACAACTTAGGAAAAGCCCTCCTTGTTAAAAATCTCTTTTTTGAAACCTCCCTTAGGGCAGAGGAGCTCAAACGTGGCACTCCCCTTTCCCGACACCTCACAGCAGTGCCCCACAAGCCATGTCAGCCCCAAAAGTCCAGAAAGCTGGACTTTGCCTCCCAGAATAGGTGTGCCCATCCCACTGTCACCCCTCTCCATCCTGCAGAGGCAGCTGCCCTCACCCCTGAGCCTTGTGGGGAAGGCAGCCTCCTCCCTCACCGAGGCTGGGTTCCCAAGGCAGCAGCTGTGAGAAGCAGGCAGGGAAGGGGGGAAAAAGCGAAGGAGAGAAGGAGGGGAATCAGGGAGAGAGGCAGTGAAAGCTGCACTTTCCTCCCAGCAGAGCAAGCATCCCCTCGGAGGGGCCCCAGAGCCAGGAGCTGCCTCCCAAGCCCTGGGCCTCCCACCAGGCAGCAGCAGCAGCATCTCCCCCTCCAGAGCCCTGCAGCCATGGAGGCAGCAGCCTCCCATCCTGGCTTGGCCCCTGAACTCCCCATGCTGGCCTTGCAGGTCTGCAGTGAGGGGACAGGGATGCACAGGGACTGCGCCAGCCCCAGGCACTGGTTTGAAATGAGAAACTCCAAATATCTGGGGATTCTGAGCATCCTTCATAGTGGCATGATGGTAAGAGTCACCTTCTGTGGCTTGGTTCAAGGGTTCACATGAAAGGTCTGATGGGATCTGCAGCTCTCAAGAGGAAACTGCAGTCAGAATAATCCACCAAGATTTATTAAGAGAATGTTTGCTTCCAGCTTACCACGCTAGGGCACTATTTTTACCTTGAGGATGCTAGCTTTGTTTGAAAAGCTGTAATTACACTTTGAAAAAATGCTTTCCTGATCTTATCCTCAACTTAGTTGTGGGAAGAAGACATGAAATCAGGTAGACATCCAGACTTTGGAAAGTACTTTTTACGTGGAACCAAAGAAACATCTCATAAAATCATCAACTCAGCTCTCTTGCAATGATATTTCCTTGCACTTATCAGAAATTTAGATCAATTGAGTACTGTCTCTATTAGCTAAGAGGGCTTTGAGGAGGACTATCACACATTCAACATTTAAGTTCAGATTTCTAAAGGTATTTTGTCTCTTCTCTCAACACAACAGTGATCACAGTCCGTTGCAAATTTGGCACCTAATTTCTGCAAGAGATATAGACCATCTTCAGTGAACTCAGGTCATTAAGTCCCATTTTAGGAGCTGCCTACCAGCCAATTCTTATTGCAAGTCACTGGGATTAAGTTCCTAAGTCACATTTTGAGAAGGGCTGTATCTAAGGGCAGATATGCATCCCAGCACACATAGACATGACCAAAGTAGCTCTGAATCGTGCTGTGGTGGAGCTAATTAAAGCATGTCAGAAGGCTCTAACCACCAAAGCAGTGCCCCGGGGATTTTGGGGACACTGAATTCTTTGCCTCACCCCTTTCTTGCCTCAAAACACTACTTTTATGGCTGTGCAGATGCAAACATGATCAGAACAGAGTCAAGTTTATGAGGTACCATGCAGATGCATTAAACTGTTTATCACTTCAGTCCCCCTCTCCATTTCTAACATCCCTTTCAGTTTTATCTTCCTCAAGCGCATCCCCGGAAACAGGACCACTCACCCAAATAATACATGGCAGCTCGTGGTTTAGGGGGTGCCACTGGAGCAGCTGAACATCTTATGAGCATATGTGCTTGCCAGGAAATCCTCATTCCATGAGAGAACACTTGAAATACAGAAAGTTTTCAAGGGCCTCAACCAAAAAAACATGATGGTGCAAGAAGCAAAGGTGAGATGCTTTGCCTCTTGGGTCTCTGCTGGAAGACAAGCTGTTCCCACCCCTCTCTTCATTAACTCATAAACTTTTTTAGACTCAGAAACTTTGGACCTTACCCAGATCTCTCCCCCCCCACCGAATATCTTGCTTTAAATTATTTTTCCAATATCATCCAAGATCATATTTTTCCTTTTATGTTTCCAAGTTGAAGTTTATTATAGTTGTCTACACTGCTGATCAGTTGTAACCCTTTCTATTATTTTCCTGTCCTTGCCACTATTTGAAACACTTCTTACTTGGATCACCTTCAAATTCTCTTACTGTACTGCTCACCTCAGTTTTGTACCAAGCCCATTCTGGCTAGCATTTATTGTCACCAAACTCGAGGACGCAGCTGGTCCCTCTCCTCTGTTGCACAGCACCACCAGATCCACTTTTTATTCCATTCTTTTCCATACACAGTTTGCCTCTCTGCTGATGGAGAGACCCTTGCTGGGTTTAGCCAGTGCCAGCCACATTGTCCTTGCCATTAGTGTTACATTTCTAGTTATTCTTGCTTCTTCCCAAAGCCTTTGAAGTCGTGTAGAGACAATTTGATTCATTAGTACACTCAGCTTTGCAGTAACTCTAGCTCCTGCTTTAGTTTCTCTATTAGAAGCACATGTTGGGTCTGTAACTTGAGGGAAAGCTCCACCCTCTGACTTCCCCATACAGTTCAAATTCTGCTCTGCCTCACTGAGCTCGAAGGACTGGTGGCTTTCTGCCTGGGGTTTCCATACTTGGGAACGCCGCCTCCTCCTCTTCCTCCCTCCCTGCTGGTGTGACAACTTGTGAGCAATATGCTTTCTCTTTCTGACTGTCTCCGCGCTAGAGGCTTTTGCAGCAGTTCCATGTATTTGCAGTTCTCTTCACATTTTTTTGGAAGAGCTGCAATTATCCCAAATATTTCCTTACTGGCATCATGTAGGCTGAGATCCATCAGCAGCACTTCACTAGACATGCTTGTGTCACCTTCACTGTGCTTGTTGGGTCAGGAGATGGGTAACCACCTCATTTCTTCTTCTGGCCTTTGGGATGCAGGGCCAGGCTCCTCCCCAAGGGATCACTTGAAAGAATCTCTTGCCTTCTTTGACTCAGGTGACTCCTCCCAGAGCTGTGTGCCACATAGTACTCTCCAAAAGGGGCAGCATCGGCACCAAGAATATAAAGTGACACCTGCTTGGTCTACTGGTCTGCCCTGCTGCTGTGCTATGTCCCACAGAGGGTTTTCACCTCCACTGATTCCTTTTTCACTGCCCAATGGGTTTGTGAGTTCCTCCAAACACACGCCAAGACCATAACAAACAAACACTAGCTCTCAGAGGAACTTTACCTCATAAAGCTGTTAAAAACCCCCAGTGTTTCAAGTAAGAGACCTCCCAAGAAACTCCATCAAGGGACCACTTGCTGCTCTGAGCATGTAGTTTATTCCATTCCCTCTTTCCACTTTCCAATGCTTTTCATAAAGTTCTTCTTACCTGCCTGTCTCTTAATATAGATTTTGTTTAGGATGCCAAGCTGGTCTGCCTCATGTTTTCCCTTGGATCTGTTCCCTGCTTCTTGCCAAGGTTGCCTGTGGATCCTGCTTTGAAGTTCTTCTGTGACACATTTTCTGCCACTGTTGACTCTTCCCTTGGCTGACATCACCTAGGGGGTCCCTCTCCAGCAGGCTGAGAATCACACTGCTTCTTTGATCAAAATGAAATCCATTTACAAGTGCCCAATGAGCTGGCACAAACAGACCCACAGGTTTCTAGACAAAACTAGCTGACATAAAAATATGCCAGTTTTAACTTCAGCTGAATTTTTAACCTAGCTAAGGTGAACCCACAATTAAAAAAGAAAGAAAGAAAGAAAGAAAGAAAGAAAGAAAGAAAGAAAGAAAGAAAGAAAGAAAGAAAGAAAGAAAGAAAGAAAGAAAGAAAGAAAGAAAGAAAGAATTCATTTTATGAGCACTTTCTGTTTGCTTAGCTCAAATTAATCCCTCATCATCAAAACTGATGTTGAAATCAGATTAAATCAAAGTGTCCACACAGCAGTTTATCTCTGTATTTTAGACATTGAACCTAAAATTACACTTCAAATAATTGTTATGCTTGGAAAAGGCCTGTTTCTAGAGACCAGCTGGGCCCTGATTATGAATGGTGCTCAGCTCCAGCAGGTGTGGGTGAAGAGAGCAGAAGCAGATGGATCTCAGTGGTGCTGGGAATCAGACTCAGTCTCAGCACCTACGACAATTCAGCCTGCACAACCTCTAACCCCCAACAAAACCCAGCGCTCAATGGCTGCTCCAAGGAGCTGAAGTGGGCAGTCTTCATGTTAGAAAAGTTCATTTTTCTTTATGATTATATCTTGAGACTCTGTATGTGTTTGTGAAGTTATTTTCCTGAACTCAATAAGCACAGCAGTTGTCTAGCATAAAAATGAGGGGTTTCAGCCCAAAACTTTATCTCCACGTAACTAAGTTTTTCCCTTTCATGTACTTATAACTATTGATGGGTGTGTCAAATCATCTTCAAAGGAAGGAAGGAAGGAAAGTAGGAGGAGAGTTTTTGCAGCCAGCTGACTTTGTGCAATCCATGTTTTCTTTAAAACTTCAAGTCCTCCCACAAGGAGGACTATTCCAACCTCAGACAAGCTGTGGAAAACAGTTTTAAATAAAATACATTTGAATACATATGTGCTCAGTTCTTCACTTCCCAACCATTTCCCAAGAGGTTTGCTGTAGTATCCTGAATCCATGTGCATGCCAGATGTGCACTGGCACTTGTCCCCCTGCCACCGTCCTCCCTCCTATGCAAGGTCATCCATCACCCCATCAGCTGCTCACCTGCAGGAGGAGATAACCTGAATTTATTTTGATAAATTTTTTTTTTAATGGTTTTCTTTGCTGCTGAGCCTGTAATTCAGTTTTGCTGCCATAAAGAGTTAACCCCAGAGGGGGAAGCTATGAAACAATCCCTGGAGGTATTTGACTGTATTGACACAGTGGCCAGGTTTTAATATGCAGGTTTTCTTTTTCCCCCAAGACCCAGAGAAATGATGGGTTATCAAATACCACTGGGATCACTGGTAGAACTGTTCTCTTACCAAGAAGAGGATGCCAGCTTTCATGGTGGGAAGAAAGGTCTGGAATTAAGAGAATTTGAGCTCCAGCATCATGAGGCATCAGATAATCAACCTGGTCCCTTTACTTTCTCACACCATGGGATCTTATTCCCAGGCTGGTTTTATGTCAGCACAGGGACACAAAGGCAGAATTTATGTTCACTAGTGTGCATTAACTCCTGTCCTAACCAGTACTAATTACCGCTAATTATGTGGGACAGTGTTAATTCTTTTAGCAGCATTATCGCTGGCCTTACACTTCTGAAAGTGCCTTTGGGTGAGGCAGCTCACTTTGCAGAGATATTTATGTGGGGAATAAATATAGAGTAGCTAATACACTGTAAATTTACACCACTGGATAGCAGGCTTTAAAGGAGGTCTTTGGGCACAAAGACAGACAAACTCTTGAGTAAGAACTACTCAATAGAAAAGGTGGCAGGATCACCCTGTGTGATCTTGGGAAAGTAATTTTGATCTGGCATTTCTTTTCTAAAAAATTGGAAAAATAATATGTCCCTAACCCTCTCAAGGGTGTAATATTTATTTTCTCTGCCTTGCCAATCATTCTCTTTGGTTTTAAAAAATATTCTCCAAACCCTAATTGTTTTTATGTGTTTGCAGTATAAGACATAAAAGACATAAACCCATCATATTTTTCTATACTGTGTTTTCCCCATTGTGCTGTTCTGTTAACACAAGCACTTTGCTGTGCAGAGGCCTGGCTATTTGCTGAAAGGATGAATTAAGATACCTAAAATGCTTCAGCATCTTGGCTGTGTGGCACTGCAGAGCTGGAAGGTATCATTAGGCCAAATGGCTCTTTTCTGCAAGAGTGAGAAGCCCAGATATTTTTCAGAGGATTAAGGAAATGGAGTTCACGTTCCTCTGTGACCTCCCTGCTGCAAATATAGGGCAGGAGGCCACAGCTTTGAATCACAAAAGTCTCTTCACTCCCTTCAGCCTGGGTATTTCTCTCCTGACTGGGATGTCAGCATTCATCTTGGAAAGTCAGGAGGCATCAGATGACCCCATTCCACCCTGGCATCAGCATCTCTGCAGTTTAGCTTCGTATTTCTCCTTCCAGAGTCTGCACAGTCACCATGAATACTCAGCAACACAGTCCTGGATGATTGTGTTGATGTGGCTGTCTCTTTCACCAAGGGCACTAAGGCTTTGCTGTCAGACCATTTTTGTCCAGTCCCTTTGACCCCAAAAAAGGACTGGTCCCACCAGTCCATCAGGTCCATGGAGAAAGATCCCAAAAATCATCTCAAGGTGTCCTGCCCGGCAGCAGAGCTGCTGCTTCTCCGCATAACTGGTGTGCACATCAAGCCAGGCCATCTCTGCCTGTGAGGGTTTCCTATCTTTGGGAGGCCCTTGCCTTCAGGTCCCTCCTGCAGTGTCACTGGCAGTCGGTGACATTTGTTCAGCCTCTCCCACCACTGGCACGTCATTGCTTTTCCCCTGTCACTGGGCAGGCAGCTGTCACAGTGCAGCGCCTAATTCTGCTCCTGCAGGGTTGGGGCACTGATGATCTCTGGGGCGTCAGGGATGATCTCCTTAGGACACCCTGAAGAGATGCTTCTCTCCTTCCAGAAGTAGTAGGCTGGGACACCCATTCCACTCACCACACTGGAAATAACTATTCCAGCCTTTTTTGCTGCTCATGCAGAAATGCCCTTGTCAGGCTTGGAGGGCTCTAACCTTAGACAGGGTGCATCTTCCCACAGGCTGCTTTCTCCAGGACCCGTGTATTATATTTGGGGTGTGTTTCATCCTTTCCCTGACCATTTGGCTTTTTCAAATCTTTTTTCTGAGTGTTTTTCTCAACATTATGTCCAGTAAATTGGAATCAGAATGCACCACAAATGGCTTTTTAATAAGTTATCTTTATATCTGCAGACGGATGCCAAGGTTTTTGACCCTGAATAAAGCAATTTTCCATCTGCTTTTATGGTTTTTAGGTGAAAGAACAGGAGTCTTGTTTGTCCAAATACAGCAATACAGAAATATGCATCAGTGCTGGGCCTGGATACTGGGCTGTCTCCTCCTCTGCCTTTCCCGACTGCTTTTACAAATAAGAGGCAAGATTTGGCCTTTGCAATCAAAATGAACTTTTGCACTCACTTCTTTCTCAATTCCTAAATTTTAGACTTAATTAAAAAAGAGAAAAAATAAAGGGAGGGAGACTGCACTTTTCAGCAAGTTATTTTCCTTTTCCACTTTTCCCTGTTTGCATATGATGCTTTCTCACAGAATTTCCCCGCAAATCAACTCCTGAAAAGGCTCAGGTGAGGGCAACAGAACAGCTTATCCTCTCATTTCCCCCAGTTTTAAGCCACTTACAAATGTAGTGACTTGATTTATGGAGCTGTAAGAAGTGGGACCGACCTCTGTCCTTCCCTACTCTCTGCTGAAGAGCTGGGGAGAGACAAGCAGCTTCCGAGAGGCTGGTTGGTTTGTGCTCATCAACAGCAGCTGCCAGACAGCTCTCACTGAGGCTCCCCATCCTTTCAAAGCCATCACAGCTTTCTACTTCACATAGAAATATGCAGCAGTTCCGCTTGTATAAAACCTGCATGAATAAAAATTTAATCTAGGGCTATCACTGCTCTAACAGCAATAATTTCTCTTAAAGGCTCAATACAAAGAATACTAAATACTGTCTATAAATAAGATTGTATTTAATAGGGCAGAGAAGCAATTTAATAAGCTTACTAGTAAAATCTTCTCTGCCACTTTCAACCCCAATATAGGTCTTTTTTTCCAGACCAAAACTGGCTTGTTACAAGGAAAACTTGGGCCCCAGTAAACTGTGATTTTTTAAGGTGAAGTCATTCAATTCAAGCTTTCCTTTCCAAAAGGAAGAGGAAAAATATCTACTTAAAGGAAACATTAGTTAATCAGAGGACATCCCTTTCATAATAGAAGCTTCTAGGGGATTTAAAAGCACATTCTAATTATAATAGTTCCCTAATTATCTGCCTAACATCTCATTTTTCTGTCTAATCCCACTTTTAATTATAGTGTACCTTTTTTTGCCCATGACACAACCGAAGTACTCTATTTTACTGAAAATAAATCCTTTTAACTGGTGATGTCAGAGAAGAAATATTGTCAGTGCACCCAGGAACGTGCATGCTGTCTGGGAGGAAGATGCCTTCCCCATGGTTTTGGATAAAGTGCCTGGATGTGCCCTTTAGAAATACTCTCATTTAAAGCTTTCCAGGTTTTCTCAAGTAGAAGAAAATGCTCTAAACAACACCGGGCTCTGCAACCGTGTCTGGCTGCAAAAGTTTTCATGTATTTAGCTTTTTTTCCCAAACTCTTCCAGCTTGGCCTCCCTACCACTGATGTTCCATGGGATCCCCGCCACCAGCTGATGGTGGAATAGGATCTGGCCTTTGAACCAAGCCAGCGTGCAATCTGCAGAAAGGAAGCAATATTTGAGCTTTGTTATCTATGAGCATCTGGTCATCAAAATCTCGCTTAGCGATTAGTGAGCAAAGAGGAAACCCTATGGAGGGGGGAGAGGAAATCCCGCTCGCAGGGTTCCCATTTCCAGCCCTACCATGAGTTTCCTGCTCTATCCTCCAGCAAATCTCAGCTCTCCACTTCCCGAGAATAAAAAAAAAAAATTACCCTTCAGGGAAGTTGTCAGGCTTAATGGATGTTTATAAATCACTCGAACAAAAGGTGCTATGTCAGTGAAAAGTGCTCATCCCGATGATTATTCAAATGCTCATTAAAATGCATTTTGCTCTATCCTTTCCCTTGGTTTGTGTGGGAGGCAATTGAAAGATTTAGTCTTTGTGGGAAAGCGGGAGAGCTCGAGCACTTTCCTTTGGGTGTGGGAGTGGCAAGTTTGGGGAGTTAAGGACCTTTGGCATGCAGGTAGGGTTTCATCCAAAGCCTTTAGGCTCCCATCCAGGCTGCAAGCTCTGACAGACCCAGGACTGGCAAGTTCCCTCCAGGAAGACAAGCCAGCGATTAATGGTACCAACCCCTGCTCAAATTTGCATGTATCATTTCCTTAGCTTTGCTCCTGATGGAATTAGGGATCATCCTTTAGTGAAAATTATTCTTAATGTGTATTTAAGCATTAAAAATGAATATGTGTGTGTGATAAAACTTAGGGAATAATTTATAAACAGCTAATGCAACGTGAGATATGGAAGAGCTGGCTGCCCTGCAAACCTGTGCAAATGCATGTGTAATGCCAGGATGCTTCTTCCCTCATGGATGTTTCATCATGTCTTGCTGACCCCTTCATGGCAGCTTGGTCTGCCAGGGTCTGCTGGCTATTCCAGGTTTTAAAAGCTGAAGAAAACACAATATATCTCTTCACTGCATCAGACAGCAGCTTGGCACTAAGTTGGAAGCCTAGATGCTGTATTTTTCACCCTCTGCAGCTCCATGAAGCTGCATGTGCAACTGCATCCCCTCAAATAGCATCCATGATGAATGGGGACATTTTCTTCTGATAACTGAAATAGCAAAATTTCTGCATTAGCTCTGAAAATGAAAAATATGGATTCCCTGGGGAGGAGTTTCTTTCCAAAATGCAAAGAATTTTATGCTTCTTGGGCAAAACGTGGCTGCAAGTAATAGTTAATACTGTTTTTAATTAAAGCGGACTTACTTGCTCCCATCATCCTGTTTAGAGGATGGGAGATGCTTTTGCAGGGCATGATGAGTGCTCCCATGTGCAGGTCTCTCCCCTCACCCTTGCAGCTGTCACATAAAGCATTAGTAGTAACCCCTCCACTACCATTTTGACTTCTTTTTTCCCCTCCCCTGGGGGTTACTTTTTCCACCTTCTCCTTCCCTTATGCCAGGCAAACCCTCATTGCCACTGCAGGCATCTGCTGGGCTGAACTCAGCCTCCTGTGGTGTATTACACAACCACGTGAACTGGCAATTCTTGCACCTCCTCTGCAGAGGCTGGAACAGACTGTGCAAAGCGTGAACCAGGGGTGAGTCAGGCTCCGTGAATTTCTCTCCTCTGTGCAAGCCCAGTCTGATCCTGACCATATCACAACCTTTTCTCTGTGCCCATCAGCAAGCAAGAACCAAACTCGGTATCACCTTGTGCTATGCAGTCAGCCAACAAACTGCCAAGTTTCAAGTCTTCTTTTATTAATTTATTAATTTATTAATTTATTAATTTATTAATTTATTTATTTTATTTTGCAGTCAGTGCCCTTTTTGCCCCTCTGGTCCTTTAGTGCTTCCCTTGTGCTGCTCATGTGCTGTTCAGTCTCTTCTTGCAGATTTTGAAGTGGCCTTCAGGGCCTGGCCCTCTCTCATCCAGGACCTGGATGTGATGCAGACCAAGGAACTGAAAAAGGGGGCAAACTGCATCCATTGGAGCCTTCCTGCCCTACTCTCCTTCTTTCTCATTTGTCTTCACCCACTGCCCACTGTGGTGTACACTGACTCTGCCATGTCCCAGAAGTTGGAAGGAGGTGCTTTGCTCAAATGTTGCCTGGCTCATTCGTCTGTAATAAAGAGATTGTTTAGTTTCATTTTTCATCACCTTATTTCTCAGCTAATTCAAATAGCATCTGCTGGGCATACCAGTGGTAAGACTGGCTGCTGTTTTAGCAAATCTAATTGTTTAAGTCAATTATACTGGCAAGTGAACTTTTTCAGCATGGTAAATTATCCTGTGCCAAGGGCTGATGCTCCATGAGACTGGTGAGCCTCGGGAAAGTGGCACCATGACCTGATGAGATTGGTGGACTGACATTAAGAGTATGTGAGGACAAATCTAGTCTCATCAGCATCCCCAGGACAGACTGAGGTTGCTTAGGAAAGGCTTAAAGCCCCTGCATCCCCTCTCAGATCTGCTCTTGGTGAGGCACTCCAGCAAAATCTTGCACACATTCTTCCTTGCCAAGTAATTAAAATGCAGTGGGCAAATGATGGAGTAGCAGGAAGGTGGGCATACTAAGCACTTCAAGCACTGGTCAGGAATTTGTTTTCCCATTCCCTTCAGAGATATGCAGTAGAAATTAAATGGTCACTTAGAGCAGAACTTCCCTGTAGATTCTCCTCACTGGCCTAAATTTCAGTTAAGGTGCTTGATTTGGCATACAACACTTTGCCAACTCAGTTGTGCTTTACATACCATATCTAAGGTCTGAAAACCTGGTGCTCAGCTCTTTGGAAGCCTCGCTTCTGCAAGAGGAGCTGTAAGGAGCTTCTAAGCTTTTCTATCATCCTCCATGACCTTCAGGCCTGACAACTTTAAATGAAAGAAGCCAGTTTTGCACAAAAAGGTGTTAATAAAATTACTCTTGTTGGCACACAATATGAAGGGTGTCTTCAACTCTGGAAGGACACAAGAATGCAGATGATATTACTGACAACTAGACAGGAGTAGCAATAGATCTTCCTCATATTGCTACCTTGCTGTGGCCAATAAGATTGTGATAAACTCTGATGCAGACTTATCCACTACTCCATTATCTAGAAATCAGCCCCCAGTATGATGCTTATCTTTTTGTAGAAGCTTCTGTCCCCCAGTAATGAGATCCAACAGCATGGCCCCACCACTGCCACTTGTTTGGAGCAAGGCTGGCATCATGCTCCTCACAGAGGACAGCTGAGCCTTTGCCAAAGTGTAGGTGCAAAAGAGATTTACATGGACCACAACCTTCTACCAAAAGCTTGTAGAGATGTCTGGTGTGGATGCAGAGGCAGATACAGCAGAGCACACAAAGGCAGATGCTACAAAATCATCAAGAGCATGAGCTGAAAGTGCAAATTGCTGGGCTTTTCATGCTGTAACTTCCCCCTTCAGCCCTACAGCTTTCATTGCAAAACAGCAGTAGAGGAGGTAGCCCTTGGTCCTGCTCAAGGACTGCTTCTTTTCTCCTGCATCCTCTTGACCTTCCTCTGCCAAGGTTCTTGAGGCAGTCTGAGGTCATTTTGCCATCTGAAAAATTACTGCTAGAGACCAACCCCTCAGTTTGTTCCAGGATTTGAGGGGTGAGATGGAATTCTTTCTTGCCATAAAAATATTTAAGCAGAAACTCTGCTGTCAGGAATGTATGGATTTCCTGGCCCTATCTGCATTTAGATACATTCTGTTACACAGGATGATGCAATCATTGTCTATCTCAACAGAAGCACAAAGTAAGAAATTCCCTCTTTTTTTTTTTTATGGTTTGAGATGCGTTTCTCAGAGATCACAACTTATTCTATGTGTTTGTTGTTACCACTACTTATGTTCCCTTACAAATAAAATCCAAAGAATCTTAATAAGAAGAAATAAATACCATTATTTCTGCTCTTAAATGAATAAGTATAATTAAATCCCTCTTATTATCGGTCCTATTAGTGTTGCAGCTTGGAAGGTCCATTTTCTTGCAGAAAGCGGGGTGAGATACTCTTTCAACAAATCCCCAAAACTAATAATCTCTAGAATCATCTGGAAGTATCACAGTAAAAACCAGACTCACCCTCATTAATTTTTACACTACAAGCAAAGGTTTGCCAAATGTCTTGAGAACTCACATCAAACCCAATGGCTGTTGGTCACTCCAGCTGTTGAAGCAACCACTTTCCCTACTAAGTCCCAAGTTTGTACCCATGAATTTTGTCCATGGCTAGAATTTACAGATGGCTTGGTTGCCTGGGGGCAGGGAGTAACACTTCCACACACAGTCATTTCTGCTTTGTTAAATTATTTGGCAGCTACGCTTCACATTAACAGATGCTTTTGCAAATACCCAAAACTTGGTAGCACTTCCAAGATGGTATCCAAAACTAATCCCACAGTAGAAGACAATTATATGATCCTCAAAATACTTCACATTTTTTCAGAAAACACTCTATTGACCCCTGCTCAGTGTAAATCACTAGAGGAATTTATCCTAAGTTCCCCTAGATCTCATAACAAATCCCTGCTGCTTTTACAGGGTCAGGCTCTTCCTTTCTGGATGGACAAACTTTGTATTGCAGGAGTGTGTGCAATGTTGTTTTCCACCACCACAGAAATTCTCCTCACTTTGCTAGATTGGCATTGTTTCTTACAATCAAATGAAACTAGACCCCCACTGAAGACTGAACTTCAAGGGGGAATTTCACACCAAAAAAGAACTGGAGAAAAAAATCCCCTGTCCCTCACTGTCTAGTGTGACAGACAGACAGACAGACAGACAGACAGGAAGGATTTCCTTGATGCTCTTTTTCCAAGGAAGGTTTGGAGCACTAGGAGAGGCTCCAGAGGCAGCCCTGCAAAGCCCAACCCCCAAAATACACATTTTCACAAATCAAACCCCAACTAACCAAACTTTCCAGGGAAAAACCTTACTATTTCAGATACTGCTACAGAGAGGTACCTGTAGAACTATTAGAAGGAGCTACCACTAATCTGTTAATCACTGCTATTAATAATGAATTTGTCCTTCTGTGGCTCTTTTCATCCACAGTCATATCAAAGGACTCAAGGACACCAAGATCAGCTAAGCATCACTGTGTCTCTCCTACCGATGGGGCCAGAGCAGTTTGAGAGGTCTGGAACTTGGCACCGGGGATAAAGCAGTAACTTGCCGGAGATATTAAACTCTGGAATCAGTGCCAGAAGCAGAAGCCAAACAAAGCCTGCAATGGAATCAATTTTCAGGCTTTTTTGGGATGGTTCTGTTTCACTTATTTTTTAAAACAAATATGTATTTGAGGAGCTGTGTTCATTATGGTGGTTTACTTAACCAGAGGCAAAGCTCTGTCCATGGGTAATTATATTTGGGTGTCCCTTCGGAGCCTCTGCTGTGCGGCAGAGTTCACCCATGAAGCGTTCAAATACAAACAATGGAACAAGATCTTTTTTCGGAGATCCTTTTTATTTTTTGAGAAATGCTCCTGATTGAGATGGAAAATGCTCTTCCATCACCCCTAAGGCCAAGAGTCCCTTCTTTTTCATGCTGGCCCCTGTTATAGACTGCCCCCCCAACCCCTAATAAATCAGTTAACACACCTATTTTTCATAATACATCCAGCTGCCTTACAAAAAGCCAATGAATTATTCTTGGTTTTAGTGCAACCGCTGAAAATATTTCAAAGTGAAAAGGAATTGACCCAACCTACTGTGCACATTATTTATTCAGAGGTAGTACAAAAACGAGTCCCTGATGTTACTAAAACAAATCCTAATAAGTACAGAGAGCATCAATTACAGGCTTCCCTTTATAGTCCTATATATCTCTTTCCCTTTCTGGAGATAGTATCACATGTGAGGGGGCACTGTGTTGGCTTTCAAATCTATTGAGCTTTCATAATTATAACCTCCATTTTAACCTCTTTTATAGGACACACTATACCATTTCACGTTATGTTCCTTGAATCCCCACCAACCCTAGGAGAAAGTGGCTTTAAAGCTCAATTCTGATAAGATGTGCATAAAATGGGAAATATTAAGCATTCACAATCTTATGCATACATTACATCAGGGTGCCAAGCACAAGGAAGAGCAAAGCAAAATAGATCTTGTGAGCCTCACTTGGACTTTTGCTTTTAGCTCAGTAAATATTCAGCATGCACATAACCTGACATAATGGAACCAGGGAAATATTAACTGCAGTGAAATAGCTGGATTTTTTTTTTTTTTGCCCAGTCTGTATAGAATGTCCTTCTATTTAATCAAAAAGCTTGGAATGATTCCTAATCTATCATAAAAAAATTTTAAGGACATGATTAATTCCATTGTTTAAATGCTGTTTTATTGCCACAAGAAACTCTCATAAATGATCTTACACCTTTCCCTGTGATCATTTCCATTTAAAGTAATATACTAATTAATTTCAATTAAATATATGTAAAAGAAGATATATTTTGAAAAATGCTTCTCCCTTGCCGCTTGCTAATATAGTGAAAAAGTGTAAACCTTGGAACATTTAGTATAGAAAATATTAATTTTTGGTAATTTCTCAAGGGGACAATTTATTAAATGAAAGGCTTTTAACATTAGCTAAAAGCAGCCCTGTAAATCATGGGTGTCATCAAACTGCTTCATCACTTCATTAATTTAAAAGATTATTATATGCGTAACTGACATAATTTTGAACAATGTTACATGGTTAATTTATTAATGTAGAAAAGCAGAAATGACATGCTGAATTGATTTATTATTATAATTGTATAATTTTAGGACTTTTCTCTGTGACTTTCACCAACAGAACAAATGATTCTGGGTGAAATTGTGCCATTATTTAATTTTTTTGTTCTTTATTTTTTGAGGCAGGGCTACTCACTGATGTCTGCAAGGACTTAAGAAGAGGGGGTCCAGCTTGGCTCCTTAGTGTTTAAACAGAAGCTGTTGAAATACCTCCTTTACAACCAAGTCATCTTGTGGTTTTTAATAAATTTAAAGCACTTTTTACCCCTTTCAGTAATAAAAAAACATTTTTAAGCTGCTGTAGTTATGTTAAAAATCTGATTCTGAGTAAGCTTCCTTAAAAGTGTGTATTCCTAAGTTTTTCACATGCACAGAAAGAAGATGGGTAGTGGAGTTTGCCCAGCTCCACTGCAGACCCCAGAGCCTTGCACAGCCCAGCCACACAGTATTTTTGCTCATAATTATATTGGTGAGCAGTTAGTGCTGGCTTCGTGCCCACGATGAAAATATAATGCAACATCATTTCTGCATGGAAAGCACAGTTCAAGTTGTCTTCAAAACCAGTACACTACGTTTGGGATTTATTTTTAGATTGAAATGATGCGTGACTCTGGAACCCTGCAAAGCTGGTGGAACTTTCCTTGTTTCAGCCCAAAGGTGCATGTGCAAGGGACAGGAGGCACCACTGGAACTGCCTTGCCTCAAAAATCAGGAATAAGGCTAAATCGGGATCTGACTAACTGGGGCCCGGCCCCAGATCATCACTTGAGCACACACTTTGTGTGCTCCTCCATGAACATTGCTAACTTGCATCCCTTTTGCAGAGCTCAAAAAAGCCCAGCAATCCTGCCTGGCATCCCATGGCTCTGTGTCCCAGCACTGCATTGCTGGCTTTCTCAGGCTGAATTGTCCAAACACATCACCAAACCCATAACCCAAGGTTACGGGCTTTGCCCATGTTTGGGCTGAATTCCTCAGCTCCATACTCATGCTGCATGGCTGCAGTTGTGTCTGAAGCCAAGTTGTGTAGGTGCCCAGGTGACTGGGAAGCATTCTCACAGTGTGTTTAACCCTAAGAAACCGTATGTCACCTTCAGTAACACAAGCCTTGGTACAGGAAATCCTGTAAAGACTCACTACAGATAGATCGTGTTTGGGGCAGTATTTATGTTGCATGGGGAGACACTGGCAGGTACCAAAAACCATGGCAAGAGTCAGGCAGAGTAACTCCAGCCCGGGCCATCTATGATGCCCTGGTTAGACCTCCAGTGCCCCCTCCCGCTGGACACAGGTCCCCATGGGTCCATATAACCACTAGCATGGTACAGATGTCCCCAGACTTTGTGTCACCTCCAGCCTCACCTAATGCTCACGTTAAGCAGCCAAACCAAGCCTTAGGGCTTTGATTACAACCTGAAAGGACCAGGAATGGAATGGATACACTAGCATCAAGGACAAATTGGTTTTGGTAAAACCCACCATGTCAGCTGCATTGAGTTCCAGTCTGCCGGCGTGAGCCTGAGCTGTGGGCACCTGTCAAGCCAGGAGCATGGAGCTGGGAGTGGGGAAATGGGGGCTGGGAGTGGGGAAATGGGGGCTGCACGCTGTGATGCTCTTGTGGGGTGTAAAAGCCTGGGCACGTCCCTAGACTCCTCTCTTTTGTCCATTTTGAGTTATCTTTAGATGACTAGACACCCAAGTCTGGCCTCTGGGAGGGCTATCTGAAGTGCCAATAATAAGGACAACAAAAAGCAGAGAATTTCACAGTGAGTAAATCTAAAATACAAGTTAAAAACTGGACCATTCCAGAGCAGTGGTTAAGGTCCTCCATCATCAAATGGTGTCACGAGAGCATTCTGGGCAATTACTGACAATTTTTAACAGAGTATTTTTCTTTCCCTGTAATCTTACATAATGCCTTTCATATGTAATACCTTGAGCATATGCAGTATGCAAAACACTCTACCAACTGTACACAGACAGAAATCATTTCACCATTAAGCACAGCCATGGCCAGGGCTGCAGAATGGTGACCAGATGGTCTGAGCACAGCACAGGCTGCAAGACTAAAGGGCTGGGGAAAAATTTTAGCTGGGGCAAGCCCAGGCTCTTATGAAAAGCACCATGTGGTTTTTAATGTGCACAGAGTGAAGACAGGACCTCTGATTTTAAGATACTACCCCCCAAGATGTAAATTATCCAGAAAGGCATCCTTCATGCCATGAAGTTTCAGACCATCACTCACGTATATTATTTCAGTGCTCACAAGTTATATAGGGCATATTATAAATCTCCAATTATCTCTGGCATGTGCACAGTTGACTTTTATTTTTGATGATGTTAATTTTTAATTTTTTTTTCCTAAGGGTGTCACTAAGGACATGGGGAAACAATTTAGGAGATTAAAAAAAAAAAAAAAGGAAAGATTTGAGCCAAATGCTTTCTTACAGGAAACATTTATTTGCACTTGAGTGTCTCATCTAACAAAGTTCCCCCATATTTTCCCACAACACACAGGAACTTGTGTGCATTAGCATTTTAAGAAATGAATCCTAAAGACCAGCAAGTGTCAATATGCTGTCACAAGTGGGATTGATGGCTCTTAACAGAGCTCTTCTCACATGAGTGCAAATAACTGTCTTTCAGTTCATCACAGACATTTTGGTCAACACAAACTTTTCATATGTTCACATGGCCTTTAAAATCCTTAGAAAAGCAAAACAGAGGGGCTGGTCCTGTCTTACCACAATTAGTGGCAAAAATTCTCTTTACCTGATGGAGAGAAAATGAGAGCCTAATTACGAGCAAATGGAATATTGTAATTTTCTGCAACCCGATCTTACAGATCACATCACAAATAGGGAGCTTAAAAGGTGAGCTAGAGGGAATTTATAGAGAACAACAAATTTAAAAAATAATTCAGACACTCTATGTGGTCTTGACTGGAAGTGTGCTGGGCAAAAAAACTGGGTTTGATCTGAATATTTAATGCTTCAAACATCTGCTAGCCTTATTACAAAATTGCACTTTGGTTGTCATAATTAACAACCACATGATGCTGTTCTACATGTGATATTCACAAAATTAGAAAAAGATGGGATAGTGGAAGCACTCAATTAATGTAATTTCTGGATGTTATATAGTAGTAGTGTGTGACTCTCTTAGCTTCTCCCTTCTCTCTTGACACAGAGGGATCCTGTTTTGTTTTGTTGGGTCTTTTTAAAGAAAGATATTTTAACTAAAGTGACAGCTTAGTTTTTTTTTTTTTTTAGTGCAGACTGCCACTGGTAATGTCAGCAGCTTGAAAATGAAGTAGTGCCCTCACAATGACTGAAAGAAACCTGAAAGCCTCTCCCACTCTCAAGCTTAAGAAGACAAATCCAGACATGCAACAAAGATGAGAACAACAGATTTCATCTAACAGTGTAAAGCTGCAAGGTTCAGTGTAACACTGGCTATGCCCATTGGACAGAAGTCTCCTGGATTACAGTCACAGGCAGTAACTTAATTCAGATAATTAACCATCCATAAACCTCCCAACAAGAACATGTGCAAAGTCAATGACACAGTTCAGGGGTACTGCAGCCTGCCAGAAGTGGGGGAGAACAGGAGAGTAAAGAAAAAAACCCAATTTTTTGGTTTCAAATATGTTCCTGTCAGGACAGGGTAAACCCAGGAATACCAGACATCTTTGGTAAAAAACAAAGTAATGACAAAGACCCACCAATATTGTCTCCCAGCATTCCCTTTCCTTGCAACCACACTTACTAAATCAACCTTTTCAGACCAAACATACTACAATCCAAAGAAACTTCTGACAGCTATTGGGTTTTGGGTGCCCCTTCTCCCAAGACATCAGCACCTTCCCAGCTGAGCCAGCCATGAAAAAGAGAAGTTCACAAGACACCAACGCATTAGCTTTTCAATGTAAGTCTGGCTGTGGTAGACATTCACCACTTCCCCACTGTTGGATTCTCCAGGTGCCATTTCCACCAGCACTGGAGACCTTTTGGCATCAGATCCAACTTCTGATCCAACCCCAGTCCCTCCAGCACAGCAGCCTGCACTCAGCCCCTCCAGCCCCAGGGAGGACTGGGTCTTCAGTGGAAGCAGAGGGTTGGCAATAAAAGGAGGTGTTTGCTGTCCAGATGTTTCACTCCATGACTGGCAAATACACTAATGATTCATGGACTTCCAGCTCCCAAACAAGGCATCTAAGCTGTGGAGAGCAACAGTGTCACAGTCATCAGATTTGGCTTGGCTCGGACTTAGTCACTGATGTCACACCTAATGTTACCACCTGTTTCCCTGCTTTCCTTAGTGGCAAGGTATCCACATCCTTTCCTCTTCATATTCATTCCTTGCTTTCACTACTCATATTCTTCCTTTCTCTTTCCTTCTCCTTCCCTCTTTCCCCCTTTCACAGTTTATCTTTTTTCTCCTCTCATACTCTTTCCGCTTCCACCATGACCACTTTCTTTTTCCTGAGTCAAAAAGTTAATGCAAAAATCTGACAGAAAAACCAAACAGGCGAGCTATTTAGACAGATCTTAAAAAGACACACCTCTGGATAGAGAAGTCACATCCTTGAATTCCAAAATTTACCAAGTGGGAGATAATTTGGGGGAAGTATCCCTGTATGAGGCTCTTGCTCTTACATTCCTTCCAGATGTTGTGGGTCCCTGTAGCAGATGAGATGCTGGGTTAGATTTTTAGTTTTGAACCCGTATGGCTTTTCTTATGCTCTTTTTTGAACCTAGGAATCAGATATTAGCCTCTTTATAGTGGGAAAGCTCTCTGTAGTGAACCATATGAAATTGAGATGAGTGTTGTCCCTGAGGAATCATCCACACCATCTGTTGGAGACAGGATTATGTTTCCTTAAACCCAACCTTTACAGATGTGTCTCCTACAGCGGTGATTCCACATAGTTACTGAATATTCTGCTCCAGTGCTTAACTGTTTTTGGTATGAGGAAGTTCTGTAATATCTCATCTAAATCTCCTTTACTGCATATTAAGCTGATTATTTCTAATCCTTCCCTTAAAAGATATGGACTAAATTCTCATTGCCCTCTCCTTTCTACTAACCTTGCACAGAGCAGAACACTGTCACCACTCTCTTGCTAGCTTAAAAGAATAACATACTATCAACTTTTCTGGTAATTTCATCCCGATATTATAGAAAGCTTAAATCTTCTTCTCTCCAGAGCAAGCTGTGCTCTTTCTGCCTCTGCAAGAGGCAATAGGGCAGGCTCTGAATTGTCTGAGAGAAAATGGCAGAGTCCATAAAGCAGGCAGGATGCCCAGAGAAGATTTATGGCCAAGGCACTCAAGAGCTGTGTTGTCTGAGTGTTTCTCTTGGACAGCTCTGCTCTCGGGGGCACAGCCAGCCCTTACTCTGCCCCACTGGCAGCGGGGCTGCAGCTCCTCTGCTGCTCCTCCAGCAGGGTATGGATGGGTAATTAGCCTTTTTCAGGAGGAGTGCTGGAGACTACTAGAGGCAGAAGGGAAAACAAACATAAAATAAAATCCAGGCAAGAGGGCAATATTTCCATCATCAAAGCCGACATACTGTACTGTGAATCCTTTGAGCAGCAGAAACCTGATGTGCAAACCCCGCTGAAAGAGAAATCTTTGTATGAGCCTTTCTTGTAGGATAATTTTAGACTTTGGCACTTCTTTTCACAAGGACAATTTTAAATCTGGAACTTTTAACAGGCATCCAAGGCCATTAGGTCATGGAATATGACTTCTGAAACAGAGGCCAATGAATTTCACCCACATACCTCTACAAACATATTTGCAGGGAAAAGTTTGTTCACAAGTGGGAGTTTCTATAGGAAAAACTATATGCTTGGGAGAACAGACAGGACACCAGACAACCCAACTCCTTGAACTGCTGGACTCTGACACCAATAGAAGAGTGCTCAGAAAACTGTGTCTTTCCCACTCTGTCTCACTTGTACTATCCTCCTGGAAAAAGCCACTGGTACTCACTTCTCCAAGCTAGACCTAGGCAGGCCCCTCTGGGACCTTCCAACAAAGAGAAACTCCTCAGACTTGGTGCCTAGTGTTGCTGGATGGACACTGGAGCATGTTTCCTGGTTTTGCACGGAGGTGGGGAGGATTTTGCTACAAAGGAAAGTTGACAAGAACAGGGGAAAAAGATTGTTATAAAGCTGATACATCCCTTTGATAAATTTATTGAAAATCTCTGCTTCTTCCCTCTCCTAAACAAGGACTGGTAATGCTTGGTTTAATTTTTCTCATGAAAACTCACACAGAGATATTTACTCTGGGAGAAGATAGAATGAGAGAAAGAAACAGGAGACCCTGAATGTATTTTGGATGCTCCAGTGCATTTGGATTTGAATAGTTTCCCTCTTCTTTACAGTTCAACTAAACTTCTTGTGCCTTTTCTGTTCAGCCTCCCAAGCAAACAACATAGGAATCACCACAGGTCTAGTGATGCTGCTTAGGAAGGAGATGTCAATTGAAGAGCTGGTTTTCTTTTATTAACTCCCTTTTTTAAAGGCCATATTTTTTCCAAGGCTTTGGAAGTGCTAGTGAGGCAAGGGACAGTGCCATAGAGAGGCAGAGTATCTAAGCATAAGCACACAAATGGTGGAAAGCTGCATATCCTTTCTATGCATTTCTGTACCTTCCCACCTCTCTCCACAGTTTCCTTGTTTCTGGTGAGAGAAATCTCTCCCAGCCCTCCTCCTTCACCACTCTGTTTCCCATCTCCCTTTCCCTTGTCTGAAACTCTCTTTGATGATGATCAGCTTTGTGGCTCCTTTCTGAGATGCTTTGACCATTGGTAACACTGCCTGGGATGCTAAAAGGGAGCTAGGGGTGGAGAGGGAAAGAGCAACTGATGTACACAGCTGTGCAGTCCATCCAGAACATGCTGGGTTAGTAGCTCATCACTGAAGTCTTTCAGTGAAAATCACTATGGAGTATCAAAGTGTAAACTCCTGCCAAGTATCAAAGAAATTTATTGGCCGAAGCAACACACATGAGCATTTTTATGCTTGAATAGTGATGCTTCTGAAGGGCTAAATAAATGTTCAAGTATAATCACAGTTCATCCATGTGTTGATGGAAAAGAAGATATCACAGAATTCAAAACAAACCAGCAGAACAATAAAACCAACAAAACCCTCAGTTCTGCCTCCCTCCCCCACAAGGTTAAAATCTCTTCAAATCAAGAGAGACCGCATGGGCAGACAACTATGGGAGGCTTTACATTGATGTTTTCTTTCTTTGAAAAGGCTTTAAATGCTTTTCTCATGTTTTTACAAAAGCTTTTACATTTTCCAGGGGTTCTCTTTCTGTCTGAATGCCACCACTAGCAAAGGAAAGGAAATTCTTCATGTCCTTTTGTTGGAATTACGTCAAGGGCTTCATGAGAAAATTCCACGTGCATGGAGCCCTGCATGAGCTCCTATAGATGGCAGGGAGGGAAAATCAATCCCAGCCGAGGAAACGAACAGATGTTTCATTCATGGCTGTACCAACAAAGTGATATTAATCAATAAGGAGATCCATTCTTTACCCCCCACAGCTCATTGCCTGGCTCAGTTGGGCTGAGTCCAAGGGGATTCTTCAACTCGTGCAAGTGGGCATGAAACTGGTCCCAATAAAAGTGCAAACAAGGCAGGCTTCCTACCAGCCTGTGCTCATGAAAGGCATCCAGCCTTTATCTAGACACACAACAACTAGTTAGACTGGTGATTATTGCATTTAGCATCACAGCTGGTTCAAAGAGAGCTTACCATTAACCAGTACTCAGTGCTTTGATGTCCATCCCCAACATGCTTTTTTAATGATTATGGAGTTATTAGGGGCCGTGGCCTGCAGAAGACATTCCCCAGAAGTTGCATGGACTCATCCAAAACTCCTCTTACATCTGAGCTGCAGTTGGTGAAAGCAGAGAAAGATGAGTGGGAAAAAAAGTCAGTGGTTGGGAAATGGAAGGAAGGGAAGGATTAAATGAAAAGCTCTGCCAGGATATAGCCATGGGGAGCTAATTCACCATTAGCAGATCAGCTTGAGTGAGGACTAAGTTTAAAGGGTCAATGACTAGCAGACAGCTGGCACTCAGCTGGTGATGCTGCTGTGGGGTGTGCTGCTCCAGCGTTGGTCATAAACAACACCAGGATATGTTCTGGATTTTTTTATTATTAATATTGTTTTTTGAAGTGACTTGTACAGGAAATTTTTTCTCATCACACATGAAAGCTGTTCCAATTCCCTGAAGTAAGAGACTTGGCAAGTCAATTACAGGGAAAGTAGAATTGCTGAAGCATATGAACGAATTTTAACAACATGCAAGTGTAACTTTTATTGCCAACAGTAGATGCACATTGGAATTTCAGGGGGGGACGAACCTGTGATGAAGTGGCAAAATGCAGTTGTTTTTCTTTAT
The DNA here is from genome assembly GCF_027887145.1 of Ammospiza caudacuta. NCBI lineage: Eukaryota > Metazoa > Chordata > Aves > Passeriformes > Passerellidae > Ammospiza > Ammospiza caudacuta. Next base: position 16,142,547 of record NC_080595.1, on the reverse strand, counting down.
CTCCAGAGAATGCTGTGGTTTCATTTGCAAATGAATAATTTTGTTGTGATTTATTCACTTTGTAAATGGATCAGATTTATTATCCCAGGGGATTTGAGAGATTTTTTTTCTTAGTAAAGCAAGTTATCGAGCTGGCTTACAACCAGAGGCAACATAATTGCACCAAAATGTTTGAAGACCAAGTTAAGGTGTCACCTGCCGGAACATTTTGGCAATGAAACAGAATAAAATCCAAGAATACAAAAATATAAACAAAAAAGCAAATAACCCCCAAACCGAGACATAGATAGATAGATAGATAGATAGATAGATAGATAGATATGTAAAAACAAGAATAGAGAAAAATAGGATTTAGACAAACCGAACACAGACCCATCAGCTGTTAAAAGAGCCATTAAAGGAATATCCTCCCTTGGAGCACTCTGTTCCTGGGCACTATAATATCAACTTTGACAGAGTAATTAAATTGTTTAATAATCAAACCTGGATCTCATTTATATGTCACATGAACATTGTAAAACAGAACGTATGGAAAGCGTGCTGTAAAATAAGATGTGGCTTATTTCATATCACAAGTTTGCTGGTAACCAGAGAGTTCATATCACAGGAAAAAATGTTAGCACCTACCAAAGAGACTTTATACAGCCAGCAGATTTGCTAGCTTGCATAGCTTTCCTACCCTCTTAGTCTTTTTTTTTTTAAACTTTCTATCCCACTGAGAACAAGGAAGTTGCTCCAATTCCACATCTCAAGACTTGATGGAAAGATGGTGCAATTGACTCAGGAACTCCTGTACCTAGCTGCAGAAGAAAGCTTTCCAAAGATGTAATGGTTATGCTTAAACCTATACAGAATCTATCATTTTGGCAACAGTTTAAAAGTAGAGGTGGGCCTGCTCCAGACATAAACAGCTTTTCTCAGGAGTTTTCAACATCTTGCTTCTCTTCATATGCTTGTGGCAAATGAACTGAATAGGGAGGATTTCAGCACCACTGCCATAATAAAGATGCAAGGTTTTGCTATCTATTCTCTGCCTCAGAAGTACTCCCTTCAAGACATCCACTACACCAGATGAAACCCATGCAGCCAAACACAAGTCTGCAAACCATCTCCCATTAATAGAAATATTTTCGTTATGAAGCAGCTTTTATTCTCAGCACAGAGGAATGGATCAATGCTCAATCTTCTGCCACAGAAGAATTGATTTGGATAATGTGTCCACATCTCCTGGCAGGAGAGGTCTCAAAGTTTATTTTAGCAGCAAGTGGAACACCTCCCACTTAGAAAGTTAGTGTTCCTGCAGCAGGTTGGAAAGAGTTTACAATAGGCTTTGATGCCTTTGCTCAGCCACATTTCCTCTTCCAGGATTTGTTGGGAAGAGGGGGAGGGAGAAAAGAGAATAGGTTCCAAACCCTTTACTATCTCTTCTGAGCTTGTTGTCTTTTGTAAGCAACAAAGAACAGATTTTCTTTTGTAAATCCTAAGTAATTAAATGAGTACTTCACTGGCTATATTCTTCAATGGTCTTGTTTCCTAGGTTTTGCCTTTGACAGTCATATTTTGCAAAGGCTGCTGAGATGACTGGGCACCTTACCCTGCTTAACGCTAAACCAATTGATGCCCGTGCACACTGCATGAAGGAGGAAAAGTTTCATTAATGGCACTTCATTAAAGAACTGTGCTGGGAAGCCCTAAATGTGACCGAACCAACCAAAATCCAGAGCGAGCTGTCTATTAGGAAAGCAACAAAGACAGTTTCGGAAACTGAACTCTGGCTCCACTGCAGCGGATTAGGAAGAGTGATGGGATTAGTGTTTAATGACCTGGGGCAAGAGACAAAGGGAATTTCGACAAAGAGGCTTAGATATGGAAGAATTAACACTCTCTATCCCAGCCATGCCTCTGATGACTTCCAGCATTCTTTCCTGTCTCTGCTGAAGTCTGGGGAGGGGAGGGAAAAAAAAACCCCAAACGACTAGTGGGGCATTAATACCTCCTTATCCTTTTTTTATCACAGTTCTTTCTCTTTTTAAAGAAAGAAAAGATAATTTAATTTTTCTTAATCAATGCAATAAGCAAAGTTGCTTAGGGCTTGTGCCTCAGCACATTGCAGATAATCGCATCCCTAACCACACATTCTTCGTGGACGTTACAGACCTCTCTCTTTCTATATTTCTATCTTTTACACATCCCCATATTTGTTTATACACGTAAATATACTTACGCAGATAAAGCACATAGTTTTAAAATTACTTAGCACAGAATTTGCCTGCAGTTGCATGGACTTGAGAAATACTCCTTGATTTGAGGTTATCTTGCATAATGAGAAGCAGGGTGAAACAGGCAAGCATTTGCTCATAGAGTTAATCACAGGCTTTCCCAAAATGACATGATTCAGAGCAGGACATGCATCAATGACTGGTAGAGTCCAGAAGCCTGACTTTGCATACAGAAGGTGTAACTCCATTGAAGGAGCTCTTGATTAACCTCAGCATAAGGGGCAGAGAATACAGACTAAGCAGGACTTGTTTAGCAGGGAAAATCTCTTGAAGCTAAAATCAATTCATTAAAAAAGCCCGGTAACGAAGCTGATACCCCTCAACTATGGCACTGAGACATTAACATATTTAAGCCCTGAGCAGCACTCCAGTCTCTGACCCTTTGGGCAGTAATGTCAAGGAGACACTGCTTAAATAAATACACTGCAAGCACCAAACACCCATGAGGAATGAGCTTAGGGGGACCTCTCCTGAGAAGTAATGCTCTTGCTGTGCTCCAGGAGCCTTCCCAGCCTGCTGAGCCAAAGCAAGCACCTGTACTTCTCTGAACCAGGCCCTTTATAGCTGCTGGTCTGTGTTTCACAGAGGGAGAACCATCCTACAACTGTGCAAAATTTTCCTGCACTGTAAACCAACTCAACATGTAGTTGGTTTTTTTTATTTTTTTTTCCTAAACCAACCCAAAGTGCTCACAGAAAAGCTAGGTATTCATTTCACATGTTAGCCAATATGAAATGCTCCCAGAGCAGCTTTAGACTCCAAGGTATTATTTAACCAGTGTGGTTTAGTAGGACAATGGCAGCCCCCTGCCGTAATCCATTCAGGGGCAATACCATCAGTCAGTGTGAAATTAAATACATTACAGGGTAAGAGCTTAATGCGTTTTATAGGCAGTTGTTCATCCACATCAAACTTTAGCTTTTAAAATCCTAACATTTGATCCCACAACAGGAACCATGGCTCGAGAATGAGATTGGCACATTTGCACTGCCAGCAGGGCAGGAAAAGCAGAGCATAGTATTTAGTGGGAAATGCAATTGCCTGAGAGGGGAAAATGATGGGATTGAGAGAGCTCTGCAGAGCCACATAGCTTGTAGTACATACACAGGACTGCAAAGAATAAATATAACCCCAGCTCTGTCTGGCTATGGGTCAATAGAATCAGTATTTCCTACCACTGTGTAAATGGGTTTCACTTATATAACAACAACAACAACAACAACAACAATAATAACTACAAGAGGGTTGTTTTTTTAAATTCATCCATACAGATTCTGGTTCTGAAAGCATACACAGGTGTGGAAAGATGGTAAATACAATCCCAGGGCTGGATGTCTATGGGTTATTAGAATCAGTGTTTCATACCATGGTGCATGTTGGTTTCACTTATAGACTTATATATAGACTTATATATGCATATAGAAATAATAATAGGGGCTTTTTAAATTCATGCATACAAATTTTGGTTCTATAAACTTTTCTAAGGAAAATCCTTAAGTCCCCAAGGATTTTGATGGGACTTCTTGCTCCCTGTTGGAGCCCACAGACTCAGGGCTTTTTGCTGGCTAAGTTCTCTCCCTTGAGCCAGCCGCTGGAAGTTGTGTCCATCATGCCCTGAAACCCAGATGCTCAGGCTTCCCCTTGCCACAGAAACATCCTAACCTGTGAGAGTAGTTTGCAGGAGAAAGGTACAGAAAACACCAAACAGAGGAGCCTGTTATATTCTGCTCTTGGTTACCCTTGCTTAATGCAGGAGTAAATTCCATTTGTTTCAGCCGAGTTACTCCGGATATAAATAGGGGTAAGCGAGATCAGAGCTAGGTCCTTAGAGAGCCCTCTGCTTTCTGTGATGCTGCTTCTTAAAATGAAGCACTGATAAGACCCAGTGGTAAAAAAATTATTATTTAAAATATCTTCAGAGCTATCTGTTGCCCAAAATGGCTTTTAACTGTTGAAAGAACATCAAACATTTAAAAACGCATAATCTGCTCTCAGCACTGGCACACGGTGCCAGGAATATTCGTCAGCCTTATGTTTTTGGATCATATGTCACAGTGGATTATCTGACACTCCATGAACACTGCCTGCTTCCTCCAGTTGCGGCTGCAAAACTTGTTCTCAGGCATGTCACTCGATGCTACAAGCACCAAGAAGTGGACTCTGCCTTTACAGAAAGGTTATTTATTGTATCTCCCCAGCCTATGAGCAAAACGACCCCTTATCCTCATAACACCTTCTGCATTTGAGCAGAAAGACCCAAGAGCAACTTTGATGAGTTTTCTTTAGTGATGAACATTTGGATAATTTTTAAATATTCCAGGGCTCCAGATGCTATTAATCCAGTGATGTGAGCTGAGAGTCGTAAGATCCACAACTAAAGAAAGGCTTTATTGCCTAAGGTGAGTGGGTGGGGAACTCTTTCGGCTCCGAGGGGGTCAGTGAGGATATTGGCAAGCACTGCAGTTCACTGAATACAATGGGGGAAGGGGGAAAAAACCCAAGGATTCAGGGATATCACAAAAACAACTAGATTTATTAGCAGACCCATGTTGTCTAGTTAAATGTTGGCAAGAAAGAGAAGTCTGGGATCCTCCTTTGTGAAACATTTCATTAGTCAGAAATATTTTAATTCACAAGAAAAAAGTCCTATTTCTTTTTTAGCAACCTGTCCTGATGCCAAGATTAGAATTTTAAAATATACTTCTTTGGTCTCTGTCATTCCTTTCAACTGCGCATGATGTGCCTTCCTGGGAATCACGTGGAAGAGCCAATAGAAAGAAAACCTCTCTGCCACATAGTCACCCACCCCTTTTCTTGCAGGATTACTCCTCTCTTTCCACTCTTTCCCGTCCTTCACTCTGCACACTCATTAAACCCCCTAAGGCTCAGTCCATTCCCAACCTCAAAGCTCTGGAGGCATGGGAAACTCATATATCCTGTATATTCTTCCTGAAGACATCCTGCTTCTCTGATGCCCAACAGCAATTTCCACACATGCCTTGTGTTCCTTGTCACTGCACAGGGAAGCCCAGATTCAAAGGCTTTGAATTTCCTTCATTTCTCCACATCTCCTTTCCTGAATTGCCAGATTAAACGTGCCCCAAAGTGCCACCAGTTGCCCTTGCTTACATTCTGTTCCATGTGCATGTCCTCAAAGATGATGCCACACAACACAACGGCAATTGCAGCTCATGAAAAGCTCCTGGGAAGGCAGCAGTGGACCAACCAGGATGTGGAAAGCAGTACTGCAAGAGTACCCAAACCTCCAAATCATGTGAATCACTTACCCTGCTGCCAAGAAGAGCCAAAGTGAGTGGCTGCTCCTTGAATGGCTCATGGCCAACAAAATCCAGTTGTACTTTTTGGGTCCTCTGCTAAGCTGCAGAGCACAGTGACTCAGAGACTTGATATGGGCTCCCCCAGCCAACAGCAGGGTTGGCTCTCCCAGCAGCTCTTGGGCAAGCCCAGCTCCAGCTGAGACACAGGTCTGACAAGAGCCCAAGAGCCAACCCCTTGGCCAGCCCTATTTTGCTTCATAGCAGGGAGGGAGCCACGTATGTCTATTTTCCAGGATGTGGGAATAAACTCCTAAATTTTCTTCCCTTAAAGCACATTTTTGCATTCACCAAGAAGTCCAGGTTTGGTGTCTGAAATGACAACAGGCTGGATTAGCACTGTCCACTATCATTAGCAGAACCAGGGGCTCAGAGGCACTAGTTGTAAGGACTCTGGAAGTGCAGCTTGTTTGCAATTTTTTCAGTGAAATGTGATAATTAAAAATTAAAAAAAAAATCAGAAAGAACAACTATTATATTTTAAGGCAAACATATTTTTTTTTTCTGCAAGCAGGGAAAAAAAAGCTTCCCCCAAATTTATTTTATAACCTTCAAATATGGAACATACCTTTTGGGGGGGAAAAAAGAGATACCAAATATTGTCAGTTTTATCTCCAGCTCTAACACAATTTCTCCTCTAATATCTGAAATGCCTGATTCATCCAGCAGAATTTCTAATGCAAGAGAAACCTAAAAGTGCCAATCAAAGCTGAGTCTTTCTCCAGCTGCAGGTTCCAACACTGAAAAATTCCTGGGAGGAGGGAAACAGCCTCAGGCTCTCACACCAGTTCTCCCACCTCCCACCCCAAATTGCCATCCCACTCTTAACCTTGCCCCTCAGCATTTCTGGGTGGGTCCTGAAAGCATACACATATTTCTTTGCCACTCCTCATCCCAGCTGTAACCTGTCTCTGTCTCACCCCAACCATGACCTCACCCCAATGCACAGGTGCACCTCGGGGCTTTTTGGGAAAAAAACCCTATATTTCTCACAAAACAGGTGTCTGTGCCTGCAGAAAGGTAAGTGGAAAAGTACAATGGAGTGATCTGGGTTTTCCAGACCCAACACTATAATTTGTCCTCCACAGCTTTACTTGTTGATATCCTGACAGCATCTTTTCCAGGACTACTCAGAGCTCTTCAGTAGCTGCTTTCAAGCTATCAGAAAACAAGTCCTCTCCAATCCCAAGCCACTCTCATGCCCAATAAGTTTCAGTACTTTTGGGTTTGGATGGAAACCTCAAAGTATTATTCAGAGAATCAGAAACAAGAAGACAAATAAAACAAACTGAACATTTTTATCACTATGGTGCTGGGGACTGTGGTTCCTGACTTTAGACCCTGACACATAATATACCTTACATACACTTCACCATGGGACTGTGTCAGCAGCACAAGGTTTCTGCCTGACTTGGTGTGGAGGGGACCAGACCCATGTCTGTTAAGTAAAGAAATAACAAAATTATTCTGGCTTTCCAGTGGTGAAACTGAGAAGGTGATGCAGCCCTGAAATAAACCTGGCAAAAATCCACAATGCTTGGTTTTCTCAGACACAGAGAACAGAAGTGGTGACATGAACCCACCTCTACGTGCTTTGCCTCCTTAAAAAAACACCAAAACAAAGCATCAAAAACAAATGCAAAAAAACTCAACCCCCCAAAAAACCCAAACCAAACAAAAGAGAAAAAACCTTTTGTGGTTTCTCCATCAACAAGTAGTAGTAGAAAGCTGACCTGCTTTCAAGATATTTCTGGCCAAATTCTGGTATCTTCTTAAACCTGGAAATCCCAGCTATGGGGTTTAACTATTTACTGTCCAGAAAAAAACTCACACCTCTGAAATTTCTTCTGTCCTTCACTTTTCTCAAGCTGAAGAGTTACATGATTTCACCAAGCTGGAACAAAGTTCATAATCTGTCTCCATGACTGTCCTGTCTGGATATATTCTTTACCTGAGGCTGCTCTCAAAAAAAGGATAATATACCAGCAGGCCAATGCACTGGACTGTTAAAATAAATGGATAACTTAAAGGTGGGAGATTTTTCTCTATAAGAACCATAAAAATACATCATTCTGTAAAAAGAAAAACTGAAATGCTACCCACCACTTCTGCAAACACAGCAGTTTCAATGTGTAAATATCTTCAGCTTTCCTACAGTCCCCAGAGGAAGAAGAATATTCTCTGGGGCAGACAGAAAGATCCAAGGCCAAATAAATGATGCCAAAGCCTCTCAACAAAAAATGAGCTCTGTCTTTCCTTTATGGAGCCCTTTGAAAGCTTCAGCTACATTTAAACATCTCCTCCTCATCCCCTCCATGTTTCCCCCACTTATTTCAGCTAACAGATGCTCAATCTCCCAGCAGCTGGCTGAAATGCCAAACAAGGTTCCCCCTTGCTAGAAATGCTTATCTGCAGAGAACAAAGCAGCATCTTGTCAGTCACATTTAGCAATGCCTTGAGGTGCTCTCTTAAGCAAGAAATCACCAAATACCAGTGGCTCTCTTGGCTCCGGACATTACCCTCTGTTAGTGTACTCGTCTTTTCCCAGCATAAAATGTTTGTTGGCAAGAGTGAGCACCTACACTAACATGGAAGGCAGACCCACATACCATGAGGAAGGTTTTTTCCCACCCTCCATCCCCCTTTATGAATCGCTGTCTTTGATCCATTTTTCATATGTTTCCCCACGCAAGTGCACAAAGACAAATATTCATTGTAATATTTATGAACGCAGCCTGATAGTTACTATGGTTTCAAAGAAAACAGGAAAAATGGGCACAAAACTGGATGCGCTTCATGTCAGGCGGGCAGAGGTATGGCACATGTTATAAATTCTGTTCAAACTGACTCACTTCTTTCGATGAGGTAAGTGTTGATGTTAGACAATTTGGTGGGGAGCATTTATTTCTGCATTTATTAAAATGTCAGTAACAGCAGGGGTAACACCTCCTAAAAGGCTTGCAGGTGCTTGTCTTCAAAAATGCAACATTTCAAGAGGATGAAAAGGCACAAACTGCATTTAAAATGATTCACTGGTGGCTGGAAGAGAATAGATATATTTGGGTGTTTAATTAATGCATATGATGCATAATTGGCATTGCTCAAATCCAGGGGAATGCCCAAACTGCTAAATTTCAGCATGTCCAAAATGCTCTGGAGAATCAAAGCAGAAAAGAAGGATTTGTGCAGATCTCAACATGTTGCCAAAACAAAACATTTAATTTATTCAAGGGACATGCTTTCGACATTCCCAAATGCAGGTGAGCACTATCTCTGAAATGTGAAGTACTCAAGTGAAAAGGAAAGAGATGAAAAATATATCAGTAAAAATGCATTTGATATATAAAAATAACTCTGCAGAGGTCAGGAATTAAGCAGTGGAGGCAATGTTTAGTGGCTACAGATGAAGCCTTGGGCTCAGGCTGGTACCACAGCAAGATTTTTTTTCATTCTGTCTCTCTGAAAACCTTTCAGGAGGCTGCATGCATCCCCCTTTGCTCAGTTCTCCAAAGAAATTGGTAAGGCCGGAATAAGACGCTGGCTTGTTCACATCAGAAGGAAATATAAACTGAGGTCAAGGAAACCACAACATCTGGAACGTGAGAAAAGGATTTACTGTTAAGGGCTTAATGAACTCTGAAAATAAAGTTCTCAACTTTGCTAATTTGTTTGGGCTTCGAAGAGGAATAAAACATAAAGCTGGAAGAAGGTTTTATGGCTCTCCCAAAGAAATAAGAAATACATCTGTGCTAAAATTAGCAAAACTCAATGACAGTAGGGAGTGTGTCACTATTACTTAGCCCATGCTAGGAAAAAAAGACTACATTGTGACTGCTGGCTGTTTATGTGCAAATTATTGTGGGAAAAGAGGAATTATGGACTCTTAGGCTTTGCAGCTGTGGGAAAGACAGTATTCCCAAGCTGGTGGGGGGTGGGGCTGGGTGGGGATATGCAGGTTCTTGCAGGTAATAACGATGTGGCTAATGCCAATCACTCAGTATTGGATGGGTGGAAGGATGCATCTGTCCTCTCATTTCAGTTTGAATTAGGAATGTGTACGACTGTAGCACTTTGATTCAAACCATGAGCTATTTTCATGGTGTGCAAAGCAGAGATCCATTCAGATGAAACGAAAGCTGGAAGATATACATTTAATGCATTCCAGGCACTACACCAGGCACTCAGTCCATGGGAACCAGATGAGAGCTAATCCCAGGAAAACCCTTCCACAGAGCATGCACAGGGAAGGTGGCAGAGCCTCAGCATTGCTCTATACATTCATCATGACTTTGCTGCCCTCTGCTAAAGTAAACAGTAGCAAAGCATAGCCATTTGAGAAGCTGACCTCATCAATTTATTGGGCTATTTCTACGGAGCATCTCATACCTTCAGTCATCAGTTCTTTCCTTCATTCCCTCAAAGAGCAGCATTTAGTCCCCAGTGAGGCCAGGGACAAGGAGCTGGGTGAACACACAGGTACAGGTTGTTCCCAGGGAACTTCTACTGTGGTGGTGTGTCCTTTGGAGATTTTACAGCTCACTCCCACGGAGCAGTGAATGTGCTTGTCTTGCAACTGTCAACACGAAGAGCAAAATCTTCTCTCACAAAAATGCCACAGATTTGATCCCAAGTCTCCTCACTGTGCTAATCAGATCCAATTCTAGTGTTTGACTCCCAGGAACAGGATCTAATTAGGATTGACACATGCTTCCCTACTTGTAGCAAGGGGCCATCTTCTGCCAGATAATTGAAACTGTAATGACTGTAGTGATCCAGGCTGAGAGGTCAGTGGAAGGAGAGCATATGGAACAGCAACTGGGTGATTTCCCTGACACAATACTTTGACATGATTTTGGTGGCATTTATGATGCTTTTACCCCCAGCCATCAATACAGCTGAGGTTTGTTCACCACACAGATCTGCAGGCTGCAAATTGGCTGTAAAAAGGGGAGTTGATAGCACAACATAATTCTCATTCTGCTCCTACCTGGGAGATCCCAGTTTTCCTATAAGCAGCAAGTGCCTTTAGGCTTGGACTACTTTTGGTTGAGTAGTGGAAGACAATCCTGGAAGAGCAAGGAGCAAACAGCAGCTGTTCTCCATGGGATGTACCTTGAAGGATTTTCACCAAAATCATGGTTTTGTGGACTGGAGTGAGCAACAATGGAAGAATAACAGTGTTTGGGGCAGTGCTGTTCAGCAAACAGACTATTCCTGCCCTGCATAGTGATGCACATGTCTGCATCACTGATGTGAGCTCACATACTGCTGGCTCAGCCATTAAAAGCTATGTATTTGTGTAGACACATTTCTGCCCATGTTTGTATGTGCATGTGCTCAGCTTATGGTGGGACAGAATGCTCTAGTCTCCCTCTGGAAAATCACAGCAGGAATTGCCTTCATGAGACAGCACCAGTGGACACTGATTTCCCCATTCTCTCAGTTTAGTCCTCCCCTTCAAGTGCAATGTACTAAACAGTGAACGCTTACAAAAACCCCAACATGACTTTTCAGATCTTTTCTACACGAGAAAAACAAACATTTCTCTCTAGCTCCATTGTATTTTGAGCTTCTTCACTATATGTAAAATACATAACAAAATAGAAGCACTAAGCTAGAATATAAATATTACAGGTTTGTGTCCTTCGTGGTGCTCACAAAGGTATTGGTGGGGTGCAGGTGTCCTCACTTCACCACCACAGATAGCAGTAAATGCCCTTTATCTCCTGCCCAAAAGGTACAATCTCATCATGACCCTTATTTTCTCTTTTCCAAATCAAAAACCCAGTTACACAACCTCCTCCCTGCAAGGATTTCTACTGACATTATCAATATTAGCAATTTATGGCTCAGGGCACTCCTGGGGATGAGCGTTATTTCTATTTTCTCAAGGACAAAACACCTCAGAAATCCCATGTGCCCAGGGCAGACACCAAGAACCTACATCAGGGATGAGAAATGAACTTGAACCTCCAGGCAGACAAATTGATCAAGGTTATCAAGCCCATATGCAGCACAGTGCAAAACAAGGACATCATGTCAGGAGGCCCACCAGCCACCAGAGAGTTCCCCCAGTGGAGACACACACCCACTACACGTCAGCAGCCGTGTCCCCAAGTGACAGACTGAGCCACAATGTCACCTCAAAGAGAAGTATGGGCTGTGGGTTTCACTTAGCTCCTTCATGAGGCTTCTGCCATGGAGAGGAGTCAGGCAAGAGCTGATGGGGACAGCAGGTGGGTGGCAGGTGGGATGGGGACAGTATGGGGACAAGGCTGCCTCAACTACAAGGGGGCAATTTCACTCAGACCAACCCAAGAACTCTCTTGTGACAGTGGGCATAGAGGCAGGCTTCCCTCCTTTCTGCAAGTTTTAATTGTAAAATAATGATTTCCTCAAGAAAGAATGTTAATTCTTCAAGTTAACAGTACACCCACATCTGTTTGCACTAAATATTTCAAAGTGACTTTGGAGAAGAAGGAAAATCCCCACTACCCAAACTTACATGTGTTTAAATACAACTATTTGCAAACATGTACTCATAAAATATTGTGTAGAGAAGATTGATTGAATTGCTGATGAAAACATCATATTTGTGATACCAAGAAGGTTACTCAGAGCACTACATCTTGAAGCCATTCCCTTTTGCTCCTGCACTCATGGGGCATTGGCTGAACAGAAGCAGGTTCCCCACTCTCTCCTCCCACTTAGAAAAAATGGCAAAAATTGACCATTAGCTGGAGATTAGCTCATACATTAAATAATGTTGTAAAATACTTTTATGGTGCCACTTCTAGTGGTTTTAAAACTACTATTCAGGACATCAAAATCTCAGGGTAAAAGATATATATGCACTTTTTTTTTTTGTGTAACAGGAGTGTAATCTTTAAACTGAAGATTACAATTGATTGTAAAAAGGCTGAGCATGACCTTTACAGTGAAATTGTTCTTCCCTAAAAAATTCAAAATATCATAAGTATAATCAACTCATAGTAACTGCCTAATTCTTATTATTTTGCTTTTAGAATATTTTTTTAGTCTTGGGTTACTAAAATTTCAAATAAAATGGGTTCTGCTGTCATGGTTTTTTATCCAAATGACTCGTAGTCTCTTGTAAACAGTTCTGTGATCTGATTTCCACTGGGACACGAGTTGTAAAAGGCCAGGGATTTGTGATGGATTTACACGTATACTGTTTCAGTTAAGTTACCAAGGTCGACTTAACAGCCCTTTTCCTCAGAGTCTTAAATACATTTGCCACCCAGCCTTTCAGACCATGCTCAAGGAAAAGGGTGATGCCATTGCAAAGGGTGCTTGAACTTTACTGGAAACTCCAACTTACATTCTTTTAATCAGCAGCAGAATGCTATTTACTTATTTATTTGTAAATTTTGTTATTTACTTATTTATTTGTAAATTTGCAAATTTATTTGTAAATTTGTTTATTTACTTATCTATTTGTATTTAGAATGAGCTTTGTGAAGTGGCTAGAAAAGTAATTCTTGCACATGTGCCTGACACAGGTTTCTTGGAGTTTTGAAAAGGTCATTCAGGCTTTGGAATACAGCAGAGGCCAACACTTGGAACTCGGTTGTATTGCAGTATCAGCCTAGCCCTCTGAAGTCCAAGTCAGGAACAAAATATCAGATTACTGACTCATGCTAATAGAACTTTTTAAAAAGCAAAGGTGCTCCAGACTAAATACCAAACAAACAAACATCAGTCTCCTTTGATGGCTCACCACTTTTCAGTAAAGTTCAAATAGTCTGACTTGTGATTGCGCAGAAATGTACTGATAACAAAGGTAAATGAAATTTGTGGTTATTTCTGAGGGTTGAATGACTGGTCTGATTGTCTCATTCACTAGGCAAACAAGTTCTTTTCTATATGTTATTGTAGCCACAGATATAATTTCTCTAGCACTGTAGAAAGAATCAGATTAAAATATGATACAGAAGGAGCACTTACCTTGGGCTGATTAATACATTTAAGCTGTTACCATGCCACCATGCTTAAAAGCATAAAGATATGCCTTTCTACACTAGTCTATATATATTGATACCTCCTGTGTGCCAGGAAAACCTCTTTGATTAGTCACACTAAACCATTTCTTAAGTGGTATGAATTTCTCAGGCCTGCACTTTCAATAATCAAGTAATAAATTCTGGGACTAATCATGAGCCATGCTGTCTCTCCTAGCTGATGTTCAAGGAGATTCATCAAGAGTTTCTTTAACCAGAGAAAAACTAAAATGCCTTAAGTAATAAAAACTGCATGCCACAATTTGGAACAAAATTAATTTCAGAGGTCAAACATAAACCACATGCTACACACCACTCCATGGCAGCCACTTGACTCTGTGTAAAGGATTTTTGTTGGCGTGTGAACTGCTATGTCCTACTGGGTTCAGCCTGTGAGAAAAAGAGCCATTTCAGCAGGTAAAATCTAAGTGTTAATGAAATAAAGATAGCTGGGTTTTTTTTTCATCTTTCACAGACTGACACCAACAGCCTGAGGAGGCACATACATGGTGATCTACAATGCAGAAGCTTTTCTCAACCCATGTGCCAACCCTTGGCGTTGTAATAATCAGCTTTGAGCAAGGGGGAAGGACATCTGAGCCACACATCTGAACTTGAATATATGAATATATGAAACCCTAGGACCTAGACAGCACTCTAAGCACTCTGCTGCCCTAAATGACAACATTCTTCAAAACTGTGCATGAAATTTAATCTAATTCTTTTGTACTCGTGTTACCATTCACTTGGCTAAAACATTGTGTTTTTGAGCCAAAACACAAAGTTAATCTATCATAATGCTCCTCCAGGTGAGATTTATTATAGATCACTTTCTAAAACCTGTGTGTTCTATGTGCATGTGCATACCATATTCATCTTATTATTATCCAGTTGAAAAATTCCCAGTGTGTGCAACGCCTCAGATATAATAGCAGGCATGCCAACAGAATATGACACTTATGCTAATCTGCACCCTGCTGTGGAAAAACATACACAAGGATTCCATTACCACATTCATTAGGCTGCAGTGCACTTCATCTTGAATAGGGATTATGAACTATAATAGAGTGAAAACAGTTGATTGAATCCACTTAGCCAAATCTATGACATTAACCAAATATTTCGGCATCAGGAAGAGGAGGAGTTGAACCTTCTTTTGGTGGGATGTGTTGCCTTTGCCTTGTCTCTCCCTGGCACTTTAGTTCATATGAAAAAAGGTCTGAGAAGGCCAAGGACACAACAAAACTTTGCTTTGAGACAAAGTTTTAAATATTCAAAGTGCAGCCCAAGAACCAGTCGAGAGCGACATGACATTGATGCTGTTGGGACCGATGGGGACTTTCCAGACACATGCACTATTTCTTGTTTTGCACAGGTTCTTGAGAGCACATTAGCAAATCCTCCATGCACCTGTTATACGTCTTTTTGGCACCAATGGAGACTCCCAAGCTGACCATACATGCAGCAAAACCTCCCAGTGATGCCATTACATGGCTTAAATGGTAGTCACATTCAGATGAAAAAAAGAAGTTTTCCAATTTTGTGTTCAGGTTCCCCAAGTACACTCCATTCAAGTGTACTTCAAGTGTTCACTCAATTTTTTAGTTCTGCACAATACAGTTGCCATCTGACAGCCTGCCTTTCTTGGCAAAAAATTCAACTCAAACTATTTTAAATATTGTCAAAATAATAAAGATTGGAATACAAGTTACCACTCGAGAAATATTTTGGAACTTGTTTGTGCCTAGGGAAAAAAAAAAAGAAAAAAGAAAGAATGAAGAAAGAATGAAGCCTTCCCTGTGTACAAGACTCAAAAGATGATAATAAAAACCTTCTGTGCCTAGTATTTAGTCATTTCTGTGACTCTCCTGTTTATATACATCCTTTTTAATGTAGCAAGTAAACAGGAAGTTCCTGTTAGGAGCAGCGCAATGGAACTGAAAGTAGAATTGCTGAAACTGACAACAGAAGCTCTGCCATGCTCCTTTATTTCAGTTAAAAAGCCAAGGAAAAGGAAAAGAGTAGAAAAACATGGGAAGTGTATTTGAGCAACCAAATACATTCAGTATGTCTGAAATTTGTTTTCCTTCCATACATCTGACCCACATTGCAGGGTGCTGACTCAGGGGCACTTGCTGAGCTCAGTTATCCCCCACAAGTGGTTCCCACTCCCACCACTCTCAGCTCTTTTCCCACTCAAATTTTGCAAAGCTGGAGGTAGGACAGACGAATACAGCAGCAGCCAACACCAGTGTGGAGAGGGGTCATGCTCCCACTGACTGCCAGCCACACGGGGTTAATCCAGCTGGCAAGGGTGACTCCTGAGCCCTTCCCTCCTGGAAACACACTAACATGGAATTGGGGGATGAACAGCACCTGCAGGTGCTCCTTTCTGCACATTCTTCTCACTGAGGGTAGTGAAGAAGCTAAGGAAGAATACAGATAAAATAATGAGTATTAAAACAGAAAAAAAAAGGATGAATGAAGTTGATGGGAAGGTTGGAAAAAAAAGTAGGATTTTTGTGGCAGAATTCATGAAATGAGAAAGGCGATAGAGATCTGATGAGACTTGTCAGTGAAGAAGCTGTAAAAGACCAGTTTGCTGATGCTGTGGGACTAAATACTGAACTGATTTGGAGTTTGGGAAGAAAGAATTTGTGGTAAAAAGAAGGAGCTTACAAAATGGCAAAAAATCCAGCATCATGTTAATAATGTGCTTGGGAGACAAGTAACTAATCATCACTCAGGCACTGGGTACAGGCTTCAGGGGTTCAGGGATAAAATAATCTGTCATGGACAAGGCTTACTGCTGATGTTATTGCATTTGTGTTTTTAAAAATAATACCTTATGTATGGGATTTCTGGAGAGTTAACAATACCCTCCGTGGAAATGGTACCAGAGTCCAGCCAGCCCCATAAATCCCCTGCTGGATTCTGTATCTGGCAGTAATCCCTGCAGGTGAAATCTTTTTTGCTGGCATTACTTACCCAGTTTTCAAAGTCTTGCCCAAAAATAAAGAATTGGGTTTCTCCATACACATGGGTATTTATCTCAGGAAGATGCTGAGTTCTGTCTGAAAGGGTGATTTCAGCAGAAAATAAGGTAAGTTGTTATTTTATGGCAGCAGATCTTTGGACTACAGGCTCAGTTTTAGTGAGTAAGTTTTATTGTTAACTTCAGAAGGACAACTCTGTGGCCTGTATAAAATATCCAGAAAAAGAAGCAGCACCCCATAAACTCCTGAAGGAAATGTGACACTCAGGAACAGCACAAGAAACCCTGAAATTTTACCAAAGGTAAACCACTTAATTTACCAGACAGAAGGAACACACCCTTGGGACAATATTTTTCCTTTTTTTTTTTTTTTTGTAGTTGAGGTCCAGCTTTGGCTTTTCAAGTTTGAAAGGTAAGTGGGAGCATCAAACAGGTTGAACGAGGCCCTGTTTTCTTGCTACGGGAACATGGCCCTTTGCACTGAGATTGTAATACAATCCATCCTCTCTGGGACTGCAAATGCTACAGTGCAAAACTGTGTTTGAAAACCTCTTTTATCATTCATCGTCTCCAGACTGAAATCATTTTTGACAACCTCTGCAGAAAACAAGCAGCTTTCTGGCTACTGGCGAGCCGATTAAAGGGAGGAAACACATGTTCACTGTCAGACAGAGCCCCTGGAGAAAGCATTGACAACCTTTTAACCTCCTTTCCCAGTGAAAGTGCCCAAATGTTTCTCTGGAACAAAACCCCAGCATTGTTTTAAGCATCTTTTCATTTAATGCACTATATTTTTCAAGATACATTTAGAGACAGAGGAATTCCATTTTAATGTGGAGGTTTCACAATCAGTTCAATTCCTATGCAAATGGTCATATAAACAATTATTAAGAGGGAATTTCTTTTCATTAACTTCTTTCTTCTCTTTCTTATTTTTTTTTCTTTTTTTGTTTTTCTTTTTTTTTTTCTCCTTCACTGTCTGACCACAGGTTAAATACCAACACGTTGAAAAGTTCACTAACCTCTACAGTGATTTCTCAAAACAAGCCAAAAAGCCACAGGAGTGAAATTTTCTGAGCAGTAGGAAGGCTGACTAGCAGACATTATTAGCACTTTGAGTATTCAAATCTGGCCATGGAAACTTTTGTGAGTTACAAGATGCTGGAGCAGGAAGCACCACACGTTACTGATATATTTGTTATCAAGGGAACTACTTTCCACTGTGATTAATCATCAGCAACGGGGGAAAATAAATTTTCTTTTGAGAAGTAAAGCAAGATTTTTTTTTTAAAGGAAAGTGCTTTCAGAGCAACTGGTCTGGCTTTCTTTGTAGATATAAAAGTCCACTCAGAGGTTGTTTAACATTTAACCTTGCTATTTTTACCTTAATATCAGCAGCTGGAATAGTTCTGTCTGTTTTGATAAAACGAGACTTTTTTCCATGTTGCCTATTTGCTTTTACAGCTGAAAGGAACTGTTCCAGCTGAAGTAGGTAACTATAAAACTGCAGTGGGCTAAGCCGCCTGGGAGAAGAATAGATTATTTGATTAAATGTTCCTGCAAGTAACTGCATAAGGTACTGTCCAATAACACACAATATTTGCTAATGAAAGATAAAAGGCTGTGAGGTATCTGCAGGTATGGGATCCCATGGGGATTTGCTTTTCCTCCTCCAAGGTCCTTGTTCTAGCCATGCTCAATAGTTCTGTTACCATTTAACTTGTCTCAGTTTTCACACGAATTACAACTCAGCTAATGATAGTTGTGGTGGGGAAAAATTTTTGAAGCTGGAGTTTGGCATCTCCAATGTTTCTCCAAAAGGACTTACTCTATTTTATGACTTTTTTTTTTTTCTTTTCATTTTTCTTTCTTCAAAAATATCCTTGCTCCAATAACAGAGTTCAAAACGCAGCCGACAATTTTTAGATGACAGCTTCATCTGCTTTTTCAGGCATGGCAGCTGCCCACAAAGTAGCTGGGTTTTTGCATTACTCTTCCTCACTCAGGCAGTGTTTCAAGCTGACATGCTGGGACAAGTGGCACAGATGATGTCCCTCCTGATGTTATTTCTGCTGGGTCCCCAGTTGCCTGAACCTACCTTAGGTAACGGGAAGAGCTCCTGCAGCAGTGTTTTGTACAAGGCTGGAAATCAGTGGGGCTTGTGCCCCTGAGTCATTTACATGCTTTTGGAAAAGGGCCACCCATGGAGGGAAGGTATGTTTCTACTGAGCACCTTTAATCAGGCAGGTGGTCAAACAATCACCACTTTCTCCCGACCCACTCCTGCAGACATTCCTATCTAATGCATCTCACACAGTTACAGGAAGCAATCTCATTCATATTTTAAGTAACACAACAACTTTAAAGGAAAAATTTTCCCTCAGAACTGAGTTATAAAAGCAAAAGAAGCAATTCCTCAATGTTTCTCCTTTCCAGGAGATGCCCATTTTACAATTTTGACTTTCCCCTCATATCCAAGAGACTCACAGCAGGACATGACCATTGAAAAAGTCACATTTTTTCACCTTCTTCCCCAGTCCAAAAGGGGGCCCTCCCCTCTTTTGAGGTAGAGACTTAAAAAATCAGCTTCTATCCAGTGACTTGTGAAGTCCTTCAATGAGCCAGGAGAATTTGCAGAAGTGTCAAGAAATAAATCTGAACAAACATAGCCAAAGATGCAACACAACAATAAATAGTAATAGCCCTTAACATTTTTTAGCTGAAGATCACAACGTGCTCCCTTAACAAGGTAAATACTGTTATGCCATTTTATAACTGGGACAGATGAAGAATAGCCTGAAGCCAGCCAGTTGGTTGCAGGGCTGGAAATGGATCCCAGGCCCTCCTCATCTCCACCCCGCGTTCCACACCTCCCACCACACACACAGCTCGCACGCAACAGCTCCCTGCAATTTGAGTTTGGGGGAAACACAACTTTGTCCTGGCTGAACTGTTTACCACAGGCTATGAAATGCCATGGATGAAGTTTCCCTTGTAGTAAACTCTGCTAATTGCCTTCAGCCAAAATCACATGCTCAGCTACAGATAGATGCAGAAAAACAGAGTTTACTCACTGCTAATTTAGGCATAGGTAGCTGACGCTTTTCTGTGTGGAAAACTCCAAGCAGATGAGTTTAAGGAGTTTTTATTTTCCCACTGTGCTTCTACTATAGGAAACTATTTTCTAGTAAACAGCCTTCTGTCTTAATTTGAAAGCACAAAAATCTACCTCTCATACAGGCAGTTTGTTTGAGCAGTTATTTATTCCAGGAGTACCTGCATTTCTAATTTACACTTGTCTCATTTCAGCTTCCTGATACAGGTTTTGTTTTGCATCATTTATCCACCAAATTAAACAATTTTGTATTCCTTGGTACTTTCTTCCCCTGAGAGCTTCTTCAAGTCAAGCCACCTTTCAATTTACTTTTTACAGCAATGAGTAGAGGAGGTCTCTCCTCTCTATCACCTTCAGGGGTTTCCTACAGCTATTTGCTGCATTCTCATACCTGAACAAACTCAGAAATGTAAACCCAAACTGCATATCCTGGCAGGAGTCTCAGCAATGCAAGGCATCAGTAAATGCAGATCCCCTCTTTCACTTCCATTTATATATCCAAAGATGGTGGCAGCAACTGCTGCTACACCATCGTACTGGGGCTTTGCTTGAACATCGTAACCTCTGAATGTTTCCTGGAATCTAAAACCTCCCCAAGGCCGCTCCGTTCTTTTGGCATGAAAATACATTTGCAAACATGTTTTAATTGGTGTAGGCCAGGGAGAGACTGAGCCCGGTCTAAATTATTTCTCTTCCTCATTATTTACTGGTGTAAATATAGAAATAATTCACTGTTATTACCTCATTATTATTTACCAACATAAGTTTATAAATAATTCAGTGATATTCATGTTATTATTATGCATAATACCATGAATTATAGGAATAAAAAAAAATCACAGTGGTTACCATTAAAAAGTCAACATTAATCAACTTTTGCCTCAAAGGTCTGTAAGAGGTAGTGCAGCCTGCTCTGTCTTCAGAATAGGAAATAAGTGTGGGACCTCAGATACCACAGTATGGTAACAGTTGGCAGATGGTTCTTCTAAAATGGTAACCACTGCAACTAGAAATGTAATTGGAAAACACATCATATAATGTTTGTCTAGTAAAAGGGAAAGCCACACTTATTTAGCACTCACCTAAACTATCAATTGCAATACCTTCAAACAAATCAGGCCAGGGAGACTACTCAAAGCGCCACCAAATACTTCCAAAAACTTCTGTAGAGCTGATTGAAACTCTTCTGTCAAAAGCTTCTGTTTGGATGGTAAATGGGTTTTGGAGATGGAACAGACCAAATTTAGTTCTTTTTTTTTTTTTATGTTAGACTTTTAAATAAATAGCACTAGTTTAAAAGGCAGGGCTACACACACAAAAAAAGGAAGAGGGCCTGGTTTTCTTTATGCTAATTTGTAAACATTGATCATTTTGCGAATAATTGTCATGTCATGTCTCAAAGCTTTAGGCTGCTGTCTTAGTACAAGAAATCTCAGACAGCAAAGGTAAAACATCACATTTCTTCACTGTCCAGCACTTGACTAAATTTGCTTGTCTCACTAGGCTGCTTTAAATTCAGGTCTAACACCTTACTTTATAGTAAAAACAGTGAAGAGTTTAAGCTGGTAGTACCACATGATAACTTAGATCAAAATGGGGATGGTAGTTAAAATTTCCATCAGAAAATTAGATAGACATGCTCAAACTGCAGATTTAAGTTCCTGTTAAGGGGACAGGAGTGAATTAAAAAAAAAAATCAACATCACTAATTTCTTTATGGAAAAACAAAACTAACTAATCAAATATTGTCAATGGATAAAGGGGATAATTCCAAGAGTGAAGACAATTAGTAAATTAGGAAATAGTTGAAAAATCAGCTTCAAAAATGTAGAAATGTCTAAAATGTCTTTTTTAAACTAAACCCTAGCATAAGAAGAAAAACAAGGAAAAAACACTCATCTTCCATAAAACTAATTAATATTCTACAAGACAAAAAAAACGAGGCAATATCCCTCTCCTCCACTATTCCTCTCCCACAGTTCATCCCTGCTTTCCTCACCATGGAGTGATGACCATACCAACTCCTTTATAATTCTCAAATTTGACATAAAATTACTCTTGCTATGCCAGACCACCCATGGTCTGAGAGGACCAACACCCAGAGAGTAAGGGTGATGAAGAACTCTTCCACTTCACAAAGACTTCCTAAACTGACAAGACATAAAAAAACATTTCATCAATATTCCCTGCACATCCAGCCAAATGACATATTTTTCCTCTGAAAGTGCTGCAGAAAAAAATCATTCAGTGATTTCATCACTTGAAAATTTTTGCATGGTGATGCAATGGACATTGGAAACAATAATGGTCACTTTCTTTGATGCACCTCCTCAGAGAAGAGGTGACAGTTCCAGGTGACACATTGTTATTTGTTAGATGCATCAACTCTGTTTCCACAGGAAAGCCTGACATTCAGCTATTTGGAGTGACAGCTTTCAGGTAGGAACAGCACAGCTTGGGGCTGGAATGACTGAATACCTTGAGGGCTTGATTCAAAACACAAGCAATGGCATTTATTTAGCTAGGTAGTGATAAAACCCTTTGCAAATGGCACAGATGTACATCAACTTGCCTCTGTTTCACATAATGTGACTCTCAACGTTAATTGTTTTAAATACTGAACTCAGAGTCAGGAAAGAAAAAGACATTCCATTGAGCTGGCCACTCTGGGAGCTTCATGGTCTTTGTGGAGTTATCAAGACACCTTTCAATTTTGATTTGCATACAACTGAATATAAGGGAGTTGTCTGATACCTAAAAATGCTTAATTACCTTAATTACTTTGGGATTGTTTCTCACACCCTGTACATAGAGCTTACTTGTTCCTCCCTAACTTAAAACTTGAAGAACAAGATACAGTGTGGCCTTTTCCTCTGGCTCTCACCAAGCCTTGATACCAGTCATTTATCCCACACCCCAGTAAACACATGGATTTTAGAAAAAAAAAATGAAATTTCATGCAAATATCCATCCTAAAGAAACCAACCACCAATTGAAGTTTGTCTGATGAAACTGGCTGTAAAAAGTCTTGATAACACTACAAGTGCAAGCAGTTTTTTTACTGTATTTCAGTCTTGTTGTATCAGTCTATTTAGAAAAACTAGAAGGAAAAAAATAAAATTAAAAAAGAAGCATCTTAAAATCACAAAACTGTTTTAGGGGTTTGGAAAAAATTCTGTCAATGCCTTTCTGCACTTATACAGATTCCTGGCCTTCACTATCTTCTCTTTCTCAGGTGTCTATACAACATGTACCCTGATGCTGTCTAATTCACAAACGGGTAAGGTCTTGGGTTCTTCTGACTGGGCTCCAAAGCCCCGTGGGAAAGCCTGTCCATGAGATTTTCAGGCTTATGCTATGGACACTAGAAATTCAGAGAGTTGGGAGAAGCCCCAGAAATTAAACGACCAAATTATTTTGAGGTTCACCTCTTTGCAAAAAGGAGACCAACCCAACATGCAGCTGTGTCATTAAGCCCAAGAGCCCATTCTTCCAGGCCTTGCCTCAAATTCAGTACATGTGGTAACTCATGAGTCATTAAAATGGAAAGGCTCCCTTCTGGCTTCAAGGGCAACTGGATCTGATTATACATGCTGCTGTACCTCGGCACAATGGGATGAGTGAAATACACACTGTCAGCCCCGGCTCTGAATTGGCTTTCCCATAGCACGAGCCTTACCTGAAACGCAGTACTTTATGTGTTAGTAACATATTTGTTACAGCTATCCTATGCAGTGCTTAATTAAAGTGATATTTTGTTTCAGTTGAATGATCTCTGGCTGTTTTATTGTCATTTGACATTAAATTGCAATTTGCCATGCCACATACATTTCTGCACACATTGTCAATATGATTATAAAGGCAATGTTATTGACCAACATGATACTTACTAAGTGTCTTGAGAAAATACTCAGATTTTTAAAGTTCTACACTTTCTCTCTTCTTTTATTTTTTGGTTGCTAAACCTGAATTACTTTGGTTTCTTTAAAGCTCTTTGCTGCTGAATAACTTCAAGTGCTCACAGAATTAAATATTCAGTTGTCATGCACTCCTCAGCTCTCACCACAGTGCACTGTGCTCAAACTCAGGTCGGCTTTTCCCATGCATTTATGGGGGGTGTGTGTGTATATATATATATATTTGGTATACTTTATATGTATATATATATATATATATATGTAAAGGGAAATATGTATATCCATATATCTGTGTCACGGCTGAGGTCACCAGAGGTACCCAGGACACCAGATGTGGCACTACCCCCTCCACACGCTCTCTGTCCCTTCCACAAGAGCCAGCAAGGGGAGAGCCTGTGATGGGGGCACCCAGCAGCCTCAGCTCCCTCTCTCCTCTCAGGTCTCGCTGAGTTTGGGCTCCCTCCTCCAGGCTATATGAATCACTTCTGCCATGAACTTGTGACCCTGGCTCTGTAACAGTGCTCTGCTCCACCAGGACCATACGGCAGATAATGCACAGCTACTTTGGTCTGTACGAGACCTGACGTTTGCAAAGCTGCACTGAATTAAGGCAAGGCAGTACAAGCTGCAGCGGAGTTCAGTGTGAGCTGGGAATAAAATGCTTGGGTACTATTTCCTAAATTTGGAGGGGAAAAAGCTAAATCCATGCCCTCTCCTATTTCACTCTGATTGAAGACAAAAATAAAATAAAATAGGCTTACATTAAAATGTTGTCTGTTCTACTGCCATGTTATTTCTGCTGCACCAGCAGGCTGAAAAAAACGTGTACATATTTTTTTCTATATTTTTTCTATTTCCTGCCTTGATTTTGGATAACTGGAATTAAGTTAGTGTGTTTTCTTCAACAAGAGTTTCGGCATACTCCATTCGCTTTAGGTTAAGTTCAATTTCAGCTCCATATTCCAAGTTTACAGATCTTAAATACAGTATGGTATAAGAAGTATTCCTGTAACAGGCTGAAAAATTAGCCAGTTGAAAATTGCTAAGTTGGATGTAGCAGGTTACTGTTTTCCAATTGCAAATCCAACCGTGATGGCAAATAAGAACATCCCAATGATGTACAGGAAAACATAAGCGTGGTCTGGTTTATCAGTTACAGTAAGGTCATCATTAGTTACTCTTTTAATGGCTCATTTAATTAAATACAGAGCTATTGTCATGCAATTATGTCTATTAAGTGGAATAAATACTCAAGTTCAATTAGGGATGTATTTTTTACTGGAATGGGTTTAATAAAGTTGCTGTGTTGCCACAAATTACTAATAATGAATATACTTTTCTGACAATGACAAAATAAGTATTCTCACAGAAGTGCCTGGTATGTGTAATTCGATGAGTTCACTTGAATAGTTCGACTCTGGATCAAAAAAGCAAATTATACTCACTTGAATAGTTCGACTGCGGATCAAAAAAGTAAATTATATAAGTGGATACTGCAAGGCAGAAACATGTGGACACAGCTGTAGTGTCATGTGTCACAGCTTCGCTCTGTGCCAGCTGGCATCGGCACAAAGGCAGGCCAAGCCAAACAATTCCTGTTATTCATAACAGCAAATGTGCATTCAAAACACACAGTGCAGGCTTTATAAAATAACTTGGTATTCAAATGGATCCACACTGTGGAATTGTTTTTTAATCACACATTGCTCTGCGCCAGGCCGATATGCCAAATTGTCCTAGTAGTCCAGAAGTTCTTGTCTTTAACCAAAACAGTGCAAATTCAGGTCTTGGCCCGCATATCTATGGGATATTTGTGCTCAAGGTTCGTAGCCTTCCTTGTGCGCTCAGTAAATAGATGTGCACCCTCAGCGCATTAAATATTCAGGCTTTCAATTACCAAGGGTGCACAACATGCACATTTGTGCCTACATTATAATCAGAACTTCCCTAGCATAGAAAATCACACCATTAAGAAGTCTAGCTAGCGAGAAAGCAAGCAGTTAGGACAGTTTCACAAACTCCTTCTAGACTGCATTTATATTTAGAACTTAAATATGAAATGCAAGAGGTATTCACTGTACTCCTCTAAAAGGGGACCTCTTCCAAGTATGCAAATAGGCTCAGCATATCTGACCTCAATGGGGACTTCATGAAATATGCCCCTAGTGATGGAAAAAAACCCAAGAAAAAAAAAGAAGGGGGAGCTCAATGCACCTCTTTTCATTGCTATTGAGACAACTCTTACTTGAGAAAAAATCTCCTCCAGTCATCAGCCTTTTTCTCCTTCCCAGTGATCCAAACATATTTTATTATTGCAGGATCCAGCCTTATTTTAGTATATCTGAATCTTCATCATACCAAGAAAATGAATGTTGATCATGGAATGTTATGCAAGTCATGCAAAAAGTCATGCAAAAATGGGAATTTTCAATAAAATTAGGTTTAATTTGTCAGATGGTGTGTGTCAGCATTGCCACACTGAAGCCCTTATCAACCTGCTAACATACACCAGGTAACAACCTGGGAAGAAGCTGAGAGTTTAAATACAGCCAAACTGGAAATAATACCCTGTCTATTCCAGATTCCCCCTTCTTTAAGAAAAATAATAGAGTTCAGGCCTTCAGGGCAGGCCCCTTGGTTTCTTCTACAACACCCACCGAGCTCTTTATCCTAGCAGTGCCAGAAGAGAGGGGAGGGGGCCGGGAGCAGACATTGCTCTCGGAGGAAACGAGGGAAGCTGCATTCCAAGGAAAGGGAATATTTGGATCTCTGACCGCAATGCTACACAGCCTTCCACTGATTACAGCTTGCTGCTGGCTGCAGGAGATTTGTGTGCGCTCACAGCCATCTCCCCAGGTCAGATTAGTTTAGCTAGAAAAGGAATAACAAACGTTCCATGTAAACAAAACCAATGGAAAAGGCTCAGCAGTAACGCCCCTTTTTTCGTCTTCCCCACCCGCTGGCTCCATGCTGTAGAGAGCTGGGCATAACTTCTGCTGAGATGGGTTGAACGTGCTTCAGGGAGCTCTCCAGGACTATTCCACTCTCCACCTTCCCAGGAATCTGGCCCTTTATTTTTTTCAAAACCAGGCCTTTCTCACTCCAAGAACAAGAGACATCTTTTCCCAGGAAACATAAATAAAGGGTTGGACATTGAGGTGGTGGGGATGGTTGACATGGCTTCTATTACCTTGTTTACAGTAGCCACTCTTTAACATCACTGCCTAAGATTTGCCAAGCGCATTCCATTTTTCCCCCTTTGGAAACAGAGGCGAAGGAAATTACACCAACACATTCATTTCTGTGCATCTTTTACAGTCTGTTCTTAAAAAGTAGCCTTTTTCCCATCTTAGGAGTGTAATTGGTATTCGGGTTAATAGATACCAGACATCTCCTATCAGGCAACATGGTTTAAATAGGCACATCATTAACATGGATTACTTAGGCCATGTCTCCTATTGAATTAGTGGTCTGCAGGCCAGCTCCAGGGAAGGGGTTGGGGGCCTGTATGCTGGGTATTGAAACATCTAAACTTTGGCCCTAACCTCAAAAGAAAGTGTGAAATGCCTTGGAAAAAATCCCAGCTCTTAGGCTATAACTGACATTAGAAGCAAAGCTCCTGCACACATCCAGAGGACTATTCCACCCCAAACTACAACAGCAGCATGGCAAAACTAAGCAGGAGGTTTTAAAAGGACATTGGGACTCCAGTTTAACCCTTTTCCAGCTAATGTGGCAGTCAGCAGGGGGCAAGAGAGGTAGGCATCTGTCCCTTTGGAAGTTCCACTGTTTTAATTATGCAAATCTTTTACAGGGTGCTTTCAAAAAGTGGATCTGAAATGTCTGGTGAAAGATTAAACCAGACAGACAGAGTGGGTACATCTACCAGATGTCTGGAGATGTTCCCAAAGCCTTTAGTGGTGAGTGGCACAACCTCGTGTGGCTGAGCAGGCAAGGCTGGGTGACTGCTTCTTCTCCTTTTTGCAGGAGGAGGGAAATTACATGGTACCAGCAAGGAGAAGTGGACAGCATTAAAACAAAATAATCCTCCCTTTATCAGTGTTAAAAACTCCAGATATTAATAAAACAAGGAAGGGTATTCATTTGGTTTTTTTCTTTAAATATAGGAACTTTTGTATAATATTAGTCAGATTTACATTACGCTCAGTAATAAAGTTAGCTGAGTTCCATGTAAAGCACCAGTGTTTGGGGTGTTTTTCTGTCCACATATAATTGCTCACAGATGTTACCTGCCCTATCCCAGTGATGCTGTTGAACCTTCTGGTTTATGCTTAAAGTCAGTGATGAGCAAGTTAAAAAGCAGAATATAAAGCAAGGAATATGTAGTTGTATTTCAGCTGATCTGTCAGATCCACAAAAACTGGGACTGATGTCGCATGCAAGGAAACCTGAAGTAGACATTTCAAGGATATTACTGCACATCAAGCCCTGGCTGAAACTCCTGCTGAGACTGTTTATGACAGCATAATCCTATCCAAAAAGTGCTAATATAAAATCCTACTTTTTTTATTTGGCCGTGATGTGGATAGCAATACCAACTTAATGGGGGGGACACATAAAAAAGGCAATACAATCTTGAAAATGCCCTGTGTTTCCTTTTTTCCTCCATGTTCTACTGTAATAACTTTACTAAGCTGTGGGGAAAAAACATCTCTGGAATAAAGACATATTGTTACAGCCTCTGAACCGGCAAAAAAAGGCTTGTACAATGTACTTAATGTGATGTAAAGTGTTTGCAGGGATGGAGCCACAATCCTGAGATGGATCCATGCTGCTTACAAGACTTGTTTAGCATCACAGCTTGTGGATCAGGCTGTACCAAGCTCAAGTCTACTGCCCTGCCAAAACCATCTTTGGATCTCACTCATTTTATGGCCTGTGCAACACTGAGAATGGAGATAAAAGAACAGCAGAAATGCTGTTTCCTTCCCTCCATTGTTAAAGAGGAAAAGTGCACAGAAGAAAGGGGACATTTCTCCCCCTCTTTACCTAAATGAACAAGATGACAACTTGTGTGGAGGTTACTTGTCTCTGTTGGAAAAGTAGAGATTTAAACTCAGATCAGCACCAGTCGTGATATCAGCTTTGGACCTCCTTTATGAAGAGAAGATTTATTTGATTAAAGAAAATAGAAAACCAACCAACAAACCAACCTCGGAATTTTTGGGACCATTTCCTAGTGCTTATTTTCTAAGTAGAGTCTATTTTTATAATATCACTTGCCAAAACAGGCTCATCTCCAAAGGTCTGAGTTACACAGTTAAGGTGGAGCAAGAACCTCAAGTGGCTGCAGAGGTATGAGGTAGCTGAATTTGACTGGCCTCATATCCCAAAAGGTGCTGCATGCAGTTTGGATTTAGATCTAGATCCTGTAGCCTTACATATTTAAGGTGCTAAGACAGGAAAGGCCTTCAGGAAGATAATTGCATTTAATTGCATTATATTCTCGAGCCTTTTGAAGTGTTTTGGTTCTTTTGGACAGGTTTCAGTGGAAGGTTGTGCAGCTAGCACAGAGTGTTTCTGAGTGCCACAGAAGATGGATCCAGCTGTGATGACCACAAAAGAAGGCAAAACAACAAAAGTATCGGTTATTGATAATTTATTTCCTTTAGCTTTGAGATATTTGTCCTTCAGATTACTTGCCTGGCTTTGAAGAAGACCTCTGGGGTTGCAGCCATGAAGATTAGCAGCAGGAGTGATAGAGCAGGACAGGAACTTCAGTCCCCGGCCCATAGGTTCTGCCCTACCAAGCATCCTCATAGCTCCAAAAAACTAGCACCTTATTAACTTCAACACCCCATCATCTTTCTCCCTGTCTAGTTCCCATAATTCCAGGAAACAGTCATAAGAACATGACCAAAACATGATAAAATCCTCAATTAGTAAATTAACTTCATGCTTGCAGCCATAGTCTTGATAAATGAAACCATTTCTTCCATTAGTATTGCCAGTTTTGATTGAAAACCAGAGGCCATCTACAAGTCTGTACTTGTTTACAGGCACACAAATTTGTCTATAGCTGTTTGCTAAGAAGTAACACAAGATAAATCTGGACTATATTCCAATAAAGCTTTATCTTGTTGCAGTTTGTAGTTGCAAAATTTTCTCTCCTATTGTCAAAAGTCTTGTAGGAGGATGTTGACCTTTTTCTTATGACTCACAAACGTATTTTAAAAAGACTAAAAAGAAAGAATTGGCCAGAAATTTCTGCAGCAGCTAATATTTATGGTGTCCAAGTCTATATATGTGTTGATTTTAAAGAGGACAGATGCCCTGGCATTTTAGCAAAGATTTTGCCTGAAGCAGAGTCCCTAAAATCATTAGTCAACATCCAGCAGTAAGAAGATGATTTTGCTTTGCAAAGATGGACTCATAAAAACACCTAATCAAGTTGAGTTTGAGGTGGCCAAGACATCAGTGAGAACCTGTGAGTGGGTAACAAAAGATTTCTGCACATTTGGTTTGCAGGCAGGATAACAAAAGCCCTCAAAGCCTCTTGCTGCCAGCTCTGCTGCAAAGCCAACCCAGCAGCTCCTACGTGTACAGCCACCATGGAGTCCCTCCACATTCTCTGGGTTTGCTCACTCCCCATCAGCGTGTGCAGGGAGGGAATCCCATCCCGCAGGCCAGGCTCCTTCCCCGGGAGTAATCGAGGTCCAACAGCCAGTGAGGTCACCCCCAGTCTCGCCAAAGCCTGTATACCATTACAATGAAGTAATAATGTATTTATAACACACCTAACCACTGATGGCTTCTATTCCTGTTGAGGCTCTTTTTATTTTTTTCTTCCCCTGCATTTGCACAGATGTTTTTTGAGAGCTGGTCTCCAGAAAGAGCCTTGCAGAAAACAAGCTATGTCTGTTGATTCTGGCTGGCTTTTATAACGATAGTTGTTAGCACGCAGGATTTATGTTTCAAATATCATTTTAATTTCTTGGGCTGCATTTTTAACCACAAAATGTTAATTCAATGGTGCACTATAAATGCTGCAGCTCCTTTATAAAAATGTAGGACAAGCTGTTTCTAAGGAAGAATTCTGAGAGTCTGATTCATAGAAATACAACTCACATACATTTTCCATGGAATTTGCTCTGAAATATGTGTGGAATACATTCTACAATAAATTATGTACTTTTGTGATTCATTAAATCCTCTCCCTGCTCACAAGTAGTAAGCTCTTCATTACACACAGAAAAAGTGCAATCAGCCCAAACCAGCAACATTCTTATCATATTTGGTGGATGCTTTGTTTTTGATCTTAAAAAAATATCTGTAAAGGCATTTAGAGAAAGCACATAAATTAAGCCGGCATCCAGTTTTAATTTACACTAAAGCAAATTAAGGATATCTACACCCATAATTATTTCCATGTTCAATGGAAGGAGTTAAGGCTCAGAACGACTCTCTTAAAAATCACAGGGATTATTAAGAATGGGTGACTACTGAAAAAGACATTTCTAGGAATAATTCCTCTCACGTTATTTTTTCTTTTTATCACTTTGTCCCGGCAATGGTAACACTCCTTTTGTGATTCCTGCCAGTGCGCAGGTACCTGTGATGTGGTTTCACTGGCATGCACCTTCCTGAACAGAGAGATTGGAGGTGTCACCTGTGACATTACTCATACGCCATTTCAGCTCACACAGTGCATATCGAAAGCACTCGCTGGACAGCCAAATAGGGGGCAGGAAAAAAAATAATGTGTAGCTTATGTGGCTGATGACATTTAAACAATTTCAGCCAACTAGCTTGGCTAGCAAACACTCAGATATTGACCTGCTCACAATCACTTCCATGGGATAAATTACCTACTTTGCCCTTCCTAGGATTCCAGATATGTTGAAAACAGATATTTCTGCCCTCAGACTTCAGCTTTCCCTTATTCTTCCCCACTTTGCCAATAAAACCATTTTTCCTGAACGCCAATATCACCAAAGCTTAGTTAAACCATCTTATCTCTTGCTGGGAGTCACATCTCTGAAATATTCCTGTTCTGCCTTCCTACACCCTGCTGCCATTTGTCTCCAAGAATGTCACAGGGAGCAGCCCTACAGTGGAGGCCCCTGGTAGTGCTGCCCATGGGCACTGTCTAGGGGAAACTCAGGATCCAGACCTGGGACTCCACCGTGTGCTTTGGGTACTGTCTGCAAGACAAAAGGGAAGGAGGGAGGAATGGACAGTGTGGCTTCTATTTTGAAGGCAGGAGCCAGACTGGAAGTACCCCCCAATCACACACTGTAAAAAAAAGCCAAGATGCATTCTCTCTGCACAAAGGAAAATAAGAAATATAATTTCACCATTCTTTTTAAATGTCACGTCCCAGCATATCAAACTCATTTCACCTTCAGGTCATCCCAACATGCTCTGTTAGCTACCAGAAGACGCGAGCCAGTGTTACCACCACAACAAACTCCCAGTACAACCATATAATTTCAATTCTTCACACATTTTCTTCCCGTGCACACAATGCCTTTGGTAGCTCAGTAAAAGTCTCCTCTCTCCAGTCCACTGCCACGGGCTACCAGGCTGAAACAAAGCTCAGTTTCAAAGCTGAAGCATAATGACCAAGCGGGAGGGAAAGAATAAAAGAAATAATTGGCGGTAGCTGTGCCTGCGTCTCCAGAGGTCCTCCTGGCTGAGGACCCGACCCAGGGTGGGCCATCAGCTCTGCTGCCTGCCTTCCCCATCCTTCTTGGCTGCATGGTATTGAAATGCCACCTCTTGAAGAGCCGCACGGCGAAGCGAGGCAGGCTGCCAACCAAAAAACGTCAACATGTGAAAACCTCAAGGCCCCTGCAGCAGAGTTTTCTTTTGTCCCATTTTTTCCTCTGCTAATACAGGTTGGGAAACAGGCAGGCTGAATGAAAGATATTCAGGGCAGGAATCATCTTTTGTTGTTTTTCCAGGCTGTACCCAGTGTATTGGGGTCACAATGCCCATGATTCGAACGTTTGCGGCAAAATAAGCAGGAGTCATAAAAATAGCAAACAGCACCAGATATGAGATCTGACAGGGCAAGGAGGGTTAGCAGTATCCTTGACAAATAATCTCTGCCAGACAAAAAAGAAGGAGGCCCTGGATGGCATGGAGAAATAATGTCTAGATGAAGAAGGGGTTCAGTAGTCAGACTGTAAAAGTACTTATAAATAGTGCTCTAACAGAATGAAAAGTGCACAAGGAGAAAGAGGGCAGCAAGAGGAAGAGAGAAGGAACATTTTTCCTCCTCTTATTTTTCCCTTCTGGAGTGAATTTCAATCCAAGAGATCTTTCAGCCAGTTCCCCTTTCCCTTGTGAGTCTGGGCCTGACTTTTCACTCTCCACACCTTGCCTAGTCATTTGCAATCATATGAAGCCAAGCCAGAGATAAATAAAAATGCTCTCAAATTTGGCAGCATTTTACACCTCTGTGGCTAATGCAAAACAGAGCTGCAAAGTTGGCCTTTTTTTTTTTTTTCTTGTGAGAAAAACACACATATCTCACCAGTGTAACCATCTGTTGTGTATCTCACTTGGAAAAAAAAAAAGATGGCTAATAAGGAATGTCACTACTCTGAAAGGGGGAAAAAGGGTCTCAAAGAAGATCAGGTTGAAGAAAGGAGTCTCCAGACAGTGTGGCAGAGGTGTCTGTAGGATTTCTTCTCTTCTCCCACTCTCCTGTCTCGGGACATAACCATGGGAGGTCAGACCTCAGAAACCATCACCAGCAGCTGACCGTATGGACTATTAATCCTCTAGACATGGTTTCAAGGTTTCTAGGTTTCAAGACATGAAGGCATTAGTGGGGTGTGGGGCTGGGGGTTTGTTACCCCTGCCCTCCCCCTTCTCACTGGTTAGGCAGGCACTGATAGTGGGTTTTGGCTATGTGTTACCCTGTTGGAATGCACCCCAGAGAGCTGCAGTGCTCTTAGAATGATGCTGATCAGTAGCTCTGGGCAGTCATAGCAACAGAGCAGTGACAGTGTGGGCTTCCCAAAGGAGCTGCTTTCACTGTCCTAAAACAATACTTAAATTCAGGTTGACCAGACTTAGTAAAAAACAGGGTTTTGTCATTTGTGTAGCGCCTACTGACACCAGGCAGGGGCTGTATGAGAAGACATAGCCTCCAACTCCACCATATAAATAGAGCTGGTGTCTTAAAAATTAAAAGAATAGGGAAAAAAGAACTCTTTATAAAAGAACCTGAAAATATTATGGGCCATGAACCTTCATTTCTGATTTCATCTTGGAGCAGTGGGTCCAAACAAGCCCACTCTTCCTCTCTTTTTACTGTCTCCTTACCCACCCATCATTCCGCCCCTCTCAGAATTCTGCACAATAAAATGAATTATAAAAATTAAATGTAACAAAGCTAAAGTTTTTTTTGCATCACTAAATTGAAAAGACTGGTTTAAGTTTCTACATTTCCTGAGTACTTACAGGCACCTGCAGAAGAGCATAAGGACTGGCAGAACATGGAACACACTGTCCTGAAGTAAGTGCATCACAACAAAACATACTTTGATATTGCAGCTATCACAAGTAATTATCACAAAGTGCCTTACAAGGATAAGTAAGTAGAATTTTTGAAGGCAAAGTTTTAAGAGAATGAGAGACTCATCAGTATAGTCCTGAAAAATGAAAATTTGGAGGAGAAAAAAAAAGGAAAAATTCTCTATCAACCTGACCTACATTTAAGTGATTGTTTCTTGCAAAACCAAATACATATAAATTTATTTAGCTTGAAAATGCCATTAGACCTGATATAACCATTTTGCTGCAAACACTTGTAAGAAAAATCAAACAACCTAGAGAGTTGGATTTATCACACCACTGCTGCTGGTTTATTCCATAGTTCAATGAATTTTGAGTGATGCTGCTTAACCTTTTTATAATCCAAGGTCCAAGTAACATTTCACATGAAACCAAATGAAGACAGATTTTCTTCCCCATTATTTTTTTTTAATTTGCTACTTTGCAGATTTTCAAAAATGGATTTAAAAGGGCAATTACAAGTTTCATGGAGCACAGCATGTTCCCTAAAGTCTCCAACCCCCAGATGGGATGTCTCCCCAGAAGGGATCAATATTGGCTTCTCTCTGTAAATGAAACAGCCTGGGGATTTAAGCTGTTCACCCAGGACCAAACCACACATTCAAACTCTGCCATTACTCTGCTAGAACAGAGTTTGGATCCCAGTATCTCCCACATCCTTGCAAAAATATCTCAACCCATCAAGTTTTAGGCAGGCTTGCCATAAATTTCTGTTGCAAAAATGGGTTGTCCCATTTTCACCCACAATTAAACATTCGTGGAGTAAGGAAGAGACGTGTTTATGGAGGAGGTCATTCATGTGTATTCAGCTCCCTTCAACAAGTCTGAGACAAGTGCTGTAAGCTGCAGTCAGACTTTCATTTTCCCTTTTTATTAAAATATCTAGTCTAAATTTTGTTTCATTTCTGGCAAGTTTGGAATGAAATTTATAAGTCTTTTCAGAGAAACAGAAATGTAACTAATTAGCCTTTAATGTTTGAAAGCAGTTCAGTTAAATCTGTTTGGTAATACAGAAAAGCAACTGGACCAACCCAAGTTATTCTTAATG
The DNA here is from genome assembly GCF_027887145.1 of Ammospiza caudacuta. Taxonomy (NCBI): domain Eukaryota; kingdom Metazoa; phylum Chordata; class Aves; order Passeriformes; family Passerellidae; genus Ammospiza; species Ammospiza caudacuta. The sequence goes on along the minus strand of NC_080595.1, from coordinate 16,107,286 downwards.
GCCCAGGCCAAACTGGGCCAGTATGCTAAGAAAAAAAAAGGTGGAAAAGGTAAATTTTGGGTGAATACAAGATAGAGACGCAAAAATATGTGGCCAACTCTGCAACAAGACAGATTGAATTGGATAGAGAAACCAGGGAGAGCAGGGAACTTCTAGCAAAACCACTCAGATTGAGAGAAACTGATGAACCAGTCAACGTTTCCAAAGGGAAACCAAAGTTTCCTTTGGTTTAGTACAGAAAGTCAGGAGCAAAACTGAGATTTTTCTCCTATTCTGTACCTTGCTCCAGGAAGCAGAAAAGGCTCCCAGAGGTTTATGAGAAGGGGAAAGACTTTCCCAAGATGTGGATTGGGAAATGTGACAGGGTCCAGGTGTGGGAGCACCTGCGCCATCTCTGAAGGGGCTGCGTTTAATGAGCCCCCTCTGCGAGTCACAGGGAACTCCTTGGGCTCTTCCCCAGCAATGCATCTTCATGTCACCCTCTGGCTGCCAGCCACCACGGAGGTGTCTGTGGTGACAGGAGAAGCCAGGGTTCCATAGTGCTCGGAGGAATGGGGCCACGGCCCCATCAGCTCACCCATTAAGCCACCCCTGGGCAGAAGTGACAAGGGCTGAGTCTGACATAAAAATTCCATTTGCTGGATGAACTGGTAAATGTACTTCATCATGTCCATGGGACACTTCAGGAGAGCTGCTTTTCCCTCTCCTAGGTTCTGCCTAAAGTCTGGAAATTCATTTAGATACACACACAGACCATATATCCATGGGGAAACTGTGAAGGGTGGAAGATCCAATTTTAGGCTAGTAACACAGCAAGCACAGAGGAATACCACAGTACCACAGCATAAAGGGCCAGAGATCCTTTCTAGGTACACAAACCTCATAAAATCCACCACACAACTAAAAAAGGTGGAAGCTTTGTTTAAAAAATCCAAATGAGGAAGTCGCAGATTCCTCTATAGTATGAGAACAAGTTTGAGTCAGGAATGTTCAATGCACTGGGCAGTCAAATTATAGATTGCTATGGAATACTGAGCCAAAGCCTATTGCCAAATAGATCAGAAAAACTAAAAAGGAAAATAGAAGTGCATAAGGAGAAAAAGGAAAGGAAGGAAAGGAAGCGGCTATTCTGCAAGATGTAATGAGAAATTGTTTTGGTTTCACCAAGTGTTTTAATCTCCTGACACAAACAGGGAATTGAGTAGTTCTGTGCTGATCTTGTGGTTGTACGAAATGTCCAACATCCCTAAAAGGAGAATTTTCTCATGTGATGCTGAGCTGGGCTTCAGTGAACATGAGTTCAGTGGGAAAAGGATGTTGTACTGTCAAAGGATTTCACAGTCTAGACCTTACAGGGCAATTAACCGAGCAGCTCAGTTTCAAGTGCTTCCTAGTTCTGTAATTCTTTTCTCTACTTGATTTCTTCCCAAAGTACTGAAGACTCAAGAGCAACCAAATAAATGTAGATGAGTAAAAAGGTACTTCCCATGGAATGGTTACATCAGGATTGCATATCATCCCTTGTATTACCTAGAGGGGTAAAGACTGGTGCACTGTGTATAAAAGGTGAGTATCAGTTTCTTGTGCAACATGAAGCACCTCACACTACAAGACCAAAACGCAAATATGAGAGGATGCTCCATGTTATATGGCTCTACTGCTCCTTTTCTAAGTTTACAGTCCATTGCCATCACTACAGAAAACCACCAGGCATCACTTCAGAAAGTTCTTTAGCAAAAGCACAGATTGTACACCCTATGAATTGTACGGAATTAAATTTTAACTATTTGGCTTAATTAATTTATGCAACTGCCCCTGATGCATATAAGCGCAGAAGTGACTGCAAGCAATTGAGACACACAATGAGCCCAACAGTGACACAAAATACCCTTACAGCCAGGGCAGCAGGTTTTAATAAACACAAAATGTAAAAAATGTCTGCTCTTATCAGAAAACAATTACCACCTTCAAAGAAAGTCATAAAAAGAAAAAAATCACAGCAATAATTAATCTACAGTGAATATCTTTTCAAAGTGATATCCACAGAACAAATCCCATTTACACCAGGAGGACATAGTCCTAGGCTGTGTCAGGAGAAATTTAGGTTGGATATTGTGAGGAACTTCACAGAAAGGGTGGTTTGACACTGGGATGGGCTGCCCAGAGAGGTGGTGGGGTCTCCATGCCCGGGGGTATTTAAGGGAAGACTGGGCGTGGCACTCAGTGCCATGGTCTGACTGACACCATGTTTTGTCATAGCTTGGACTCGATGACCTCAGAGGTCTTTCTCAACCTCATGGATTCTGTGATTCTGTGATTCTGTGATTATTATTACTGGTTTCCAGATATCTTTGCCTGCTGCTGCCTGTGCTATGCCAATAATTGCCAAAAAATGCAGGAGAATTGCAAAATTCACAAAAATGGTTCATCAGACTTGTCTTTACCCTTCTGTTGGTTGGCTTTGGGATTTTTGAGGGGAGCTGTGACTAAGCACAGAAGATGGTCACTCCTGCGGTATTTCTTCGTCATAGAATCATAAATTTTAAAACGTCACTAAAGACACTCTATTGGTTTTATTTTGTTTTCAAACAATCCAATCTCGTTTTCAGGTGTGGAAATACATCCTCTGTACAACCTCAGTCTGGGGGAAAGCTCCTGAAGCAAACAGCCTTGTATTTCTGCAGTCTGAATAACTAACACTGTGGATCCAGGAGCTGTCACACTGCACAAGAGCAGAGCTGGGTGATAGTAGCTACAACACGGACTGAGAGATGTCAGACATTTGACTACTTGGGATTAATCTAAAGCCCACTGACAAACCACAGACATTAGTTATTGTGTATGTGTGGGGGAAATCAGTTAAAGCTATACTTACATCTCTGCTTCGCTTCATGCTTCTCATTGAGAGCATGGTCTGAATCCCACAGAGATTCCTCACTAATGGGTGATCAGCAAGATCAGAGAGTCCAATTTATTGTGGAGTCCAACTCCATCTTGAGCCATAGCAGGTGCCTAGACACGGCTCCTTTCCCACTGTACATGGAAAATCATCATTATGCTGCTTCTAAGACATCCAGTGAAAGCACAATATTCCCAAGCTAGGGAACAGTAGAGTCTGCTTGCAGATATTACTAAGATTCCTTAACTTTCACAGGATATGTTTTCATGATGGTGTACCATTAGTGAGTCCATTCAGATTTAGATATTTTTAGATATTACTTCTTACCACATTAGTAATAGCATCAGCAGTACCCTATAAAAGGAATCTGAGGCACAAGATTGCAGAGGACTGGCTACAATAGTAAATATTTAAAGTGTTGATTCTTCACCTGGAAGACATCTACAGGGTTTCCTGAAAATGTACCAATTTCCTAGCATAGGATCAACCCCCTGGGTTTCAAAGCAAGGTTTTTTTGAAGACTGATATCAAGCTAGAAAAATACTATCTGAAATAATTATATTAGCTTTGTGTTAGCTTTCAGTGTTTAGCCGTATTACATAGAGCTCCCTAACAGTATTTTGCAGCTTAGAGCAATCCAACAGTATTTAAACACTGACCTTATTTGGGGTGAAAGAGATAACAGTCTGTAGTTCAACACTTGCTGAATGTATTTTCTGTATCTATAGGTTTTGCTTAATTACTATTACTTCTACTTCAAGCAGTCATAAGTAACATTTATTAATTAATGGGGTATTTGCTGAAGTTCATTTCCTTTCTTCTTTCCTTTTACTGAAAAAAGGCACAGGGGGACAAGCAGAGAAGAGCTGAAGACATGCGTATTCCATTTGAAATCCGTGATTAAAAAGCTTAAAAATTCAAATCAACGTAAAAAACTGTTTTATTTTAATACTGTGGAAGGTTTCAGTGAACTCCATTATTTTCACTCACTATTTGCTTGAATAATTTAGGCAAGAAAGCTAAATTATACATAAAGTGTACAGTTAGAAGAAAAAGTTCATGCACAGCCTCAGGCTATAGCCATCCCCTAATGATGTCTGTAGTCAGTGGAAAAGAACTCGTTAGACTGAGAGTAATTTCTCAGGGTTTAAATTTTTTTCTTAAAGCAATAATGTTCTTATAAAAATCTGACAAACACACTCAACCAAAAACCACAAAAGAGAGGCTGTTCCTAAAACCACAGCCTTATAACTTTTCATTTAATTTCATTGGAAATCTGGCTTTTCACATACTATTTATTCTTGTTGGCTGTCCTCAATGATCTGATTAAATGAGGGGAAAGCACGTCTTGATATCATCCAGCTCCTACTTTTTTTAATCAGAGACCTAAAGTTTGCATGAGTTAAAATAAATGCTATACAGCTCTCTGAGCAAAACTGAAATCTGCTGTGAAAGAAGGTTGCTTTTACACTCAGTACACAGTCATTTTTGCTAGTGGTTGCAACTTGCCCCACTATTGTATTCAAGGAGCAACTCATACAATTAAACATTTACGGCTCAATTCACTAAAGCTTTACATGCCCTTTAAACTTGACTGGGGAAGTGTGCATGCCCAAGTGGACCAGGTTACCAATAAATTGCTTCACCTCTGATCTCACATCTCTTCTCTGCACTCCTCAAGATCAGATGCTGTACAGAGCAGAGCTCCCGTGAGCAGTGAGCTGGGTTTGAGCTAGGCATGAGCAGGAGTAAGAACAAGAAGTCATTGTATGGAAATTAGCTGATAGTAAGTTTGTTGATCAGGCTTATCTTTTGATCAAAGTAGCTCAATTAGATGAGAGAAGAGACAAGGAATTTTATTCAAATTACTCCTTAGAATCCTTTGTATAAAATGAATAACTTTCTATAATATTAATGGTTTTACATCACTTTATACTTGTATTATTCTATCACATTAGTTTAACATTACTACCATGTACAGTGGTTCAGCATTAATGTGATCAGAGGACAAATTACACGTGCACTTCCATATTGTTATATTGAAATCAAGGCCTTCTATGACACTAATATGAAGCAAACTTCAATAAAATATAGACTGTCTAATATAAAGTCATTTTTATATCCTGTTGGAGCAAGAGCACTATTATTTCTTCTCAAAATCACTTGCAGCGTGGCACCCAAGCAAGGTGAGAGGAGTAGTGCTGTATCAAGATAGAAATCAGTGGAGCTCTCCCCCATCCAGGAAGGGATCCCACTCCACGGAGAGCCAGCTTCTGGGGGTGACACATGCTCCCCAAAGCCCACAATCAACAGCCTGGGGGGTGCAGCCCAGTGCCCTTGAAGCAGATTAAAAACAACTTCTCAAATTTCAGGGATAATGAAGGCCACTGAATAGTGACTGAGTTTCCAGGACTCTCCAGCAGCCTTTACCAAGTGAGAGCAGGCCTGGACTGCACACACGGGAAGGCTCTCCATGACCTGCCTCCCTCCTCTACAGCTTATGGTGCAGCTCAGAAGCAGCAAGCTTTGGAATAACCTGGAAAGGAAGGAGTTTTGGTCGCTCTGAGGGACATCTCTTCCAGCAGATTGAGGACAGAACAGCCAGAGCACCCTGAATGCCAGAAGAACCAATGCAGCTGCCTTCCGCCCTACAGGAAGCATGGCTGGAGGACAAGGAGCCAAAGACAGCTTGGGGAAAGATCAGAGTACAGAGTATTTGGCTAAGAGATGGGTGGAAAATAAGAACTAGCGCTTGCAGACACAGCTGGGACCAAGTTAGAAAGAACACAGGCTTTGTAGCCAGCTGTGAGATGACCCCAACCTCTGCTGCACAAGAGCTGGATGCAATGAAGAGCAGTGCCCAGCAAATCCACATGGACATTAAGCTATGTATCTCATGTTACAAGTACAAAACTTTACTGCTCAAAGCAATTTTCTGGGCTTATTGTACTTACCTTTTTGGAGGAGGAGGATATTACATAGAGAGCAGATGAGCTCATGAAAAACAAAAAACAAAAAAAAACCCAAACAAAACCACAAGTAAAGCAGTACTGATGAATTAAAAGTCCTGAATAGGTGACTTCCACCAAGCATAGAGCTATGTCCTGCTCCTGGACCATCCAATGGCAAAGAATTCTTGCCAAACACCCCTTTACAAAGAATCATGTAAGTCCATGTTGGAAAAAGAGGAAATGCCCCAGAAGCACCCAGACAGAGCGTGCACCTGACAAAGTGCCTCTGTGTGAGGACAGGCAGTGCTGAACCTCTGGACTCACCATCTGGCATACGAGCATCCTTCTCCCCACAGAAGGAGCTGAATTAGGTAAGTGTTGACTTCAGCTTCATCACATAGCTGAGAAAAGCACCAGTCATCCCTCCTCCAACCTCAGTCCCACAATGCTATCCTAACTCCAATTGCTCATTGCTGTATTTTTTCCTCTTTGGCAAAATAGAAGAGAAACCCTTATCATGTTAGTTGCTCTATGCATTTCCTATTCCATCATATCTTTAAAACACCACCATGATCTTTCCACAGTTTCTCTGGCAGGAATTTTTACAGAACTGTTAGCAATGGAGCTGAATCTCCAAGTCTTAAGTAAGAAAATAGTTTTAAACTGGGAAACCAGTAACTGAGAGGTAATGTCTCTACAGAAAGCTATAGGAAAATCTCACTTAAGAGAATATGTTTTAAAAAAATGCTTATTTTTAAATGATAGCAGCCCCCTCATCCCAAAATAGAGTTTATCCATGTCAAACTGGTTCACCATTGTTATTAAAAAGTCCTTCTTCTTGCTATCCAAGATGCACTCATCAGTTCTACAAGCTAAATTATTACCTACCTTTTCATTGCATTCCCCCCACCCAAACCAAGAGTTTTCTTCCTGGCTCTTTTCCACACCATCATCATCAGGAGGTCCCAGAAGAGCATGTCTGCTCAGGAGCCCATATTTCACTGACTGAAGCTTTTCAGGCAATGACAGGGTAGGGAAACATTTCTCTTTTTAAGTACAAGGCCATGATTATAGTTGCTGGTTTGTTCATATAACCATTGACCATTCAAAATCCCACCTGCCACACCAGGGGAGCTCATGGCAAGACAAAAAGGTTTACAGGAAGGAATCCAACTTTAGATCCACCAAGGAATGCAGATAGAGACTGATCAGGCTTGGGTCCCTAACCATGCCCATCATGACCATTTGCTGTTATCCAGGAAAGCTCCCCTCCACCTTCTTCCTAACTGTCTCCGGAATAAAACACTTCATCCAGAAGCACAAACACTTGCTTATCAAGTTGAATTTTTCACAGAATAATAGAAAGGCTTGAGTTGATAGTGATCTTAAAAATAATTTTGTTTCAACCCCCTGCCATGGGCAGGGACACCTTCCACTAGACCAGGTTGCTCCGAGCCTCATCCAGCCTGGCCTTGAACACTTCCAGGGATGGGGCATCCACTGCTTGTCTGGGCAATCATTGCCATTGAAGGTGGTGGTTTTACCACCTTCACAGGGAAGAATTTCTTCCTATTATTATCTCACTCATTAAGCAGGAAATGTGATTGAGTTGAGCAGATCAAAATATTAACCACCTCAAGTAGGAAAATGCTTCTGAGATACATGGAAGTATTTCTGCAACCACCAAGAAGAAGCACTGTATCTTCTGCCTTCACATCCTTCACCCACTTCCAGCACTGACCAAAACAGGTTTTGCAAGTGTTCATCTGGGTGGGAGAATCGAGGGAAGGGTAAGAGCTTTTGATATTCTAGCTGTGAAGCAGCAGGGAACATGTGCCAGACTGAAACCTTGTGGATACTGTCTCCCTTTTCTCAGCTGAGACTGTAGTGGCACAATGAGCCCGGACTGACTGACCACAGCTTGTCAGGGCTAAATACAAAATTAGCCTCAAGATAGATTATGGGTTTTTTTCATGCCAACAGTGTTTATTCCAAGTAGCACTTTAAGCACAGGCATTGGAAAGGAATTCAATTCAAAATGAAATTTGAATTTATTATGTTTTTAAACCCCCAAGGTTCCATTTTGGTATGTAAAACTGTGACCAGATTTTCTGAGTAAGGGGAACTCTTGCTGTTCAGGATGCTTTTGAAATGACTGCTGCCATTTACAGAATATTCTGAGTTGGAAGGGACCCACAAGGATCGTCAAGTCCACCTCTTAAGTGAATGTTCTATATGGGGATCAAACCCAAAGCCATGGTGTTATTAGTACAATGCTCTAACCCTGAATGTATCTCAGTGTTAAGAGCCTTTACAATTTTCTCCCTAATTATGGCTGCTGAAGAGTGGAAAAAAAATTCTTCTGAAATTTTTATAAACATGCTCCTAATTATATAAGTCATTAGATTGCTCTTCTGTTATAAAATTAACAGCCCATCTTGAAAGGAAGGGGAAAAAAAATGGTATTCATCTTTATTTAGACGCTGACGCAAATGAGAGGCAAACTGCTGAGCACGTTCAGGCTGGGGCTCAGTCAGTGAGCACCAGACCACAACGCCATCGATTATGCAGCCATCAGGGACAAACATGCTCAGCTGGCACAGCCACAGTGCTTTGAGAGCTGATTCCTGGGAAAGATCTCTCTCAGAAAACTTGACATCTTCTTATGAACATTTTTCATGATGAACAACATGTTGCCTTTCCCTCTCAGCCCTTGGGAAGTTCATGATCTTCATCCTGTTATGTTTTGAGGCTGAATGGGTTTAGCTCCACCAAACGTTGTTTGGGCACGAGGGGACAGAGTGGGGAAGAATGGAATGACAGGCTGGGGAGTCTCTTGGAACCCCTTCTGAGGACTGCACTGGGATCTGACAGGTTTAACAGGGGCTCTGTGCTCCCCCTGCATGTTGTCCTAGCAGGTGATTGAGTCTCCTATAATCCCCAAGCTAACAAGGCTGGGCTTTCCTAAGCTGTTCAAAGTAAATCAGGTTTGCCAGTCCTTTAGTCATTTTTGTGGGTTCCCTGATGCTCACTCCTCTGTCCTGGTGAAGCGCATACACCAGAACTGCTGAAACTCTGACAATTACTCATCCCCAACCAAGGATCTGTAGCATTTATTTGCTTACTCAGATACCCTTTCCATCAGCCTTTAGGGCTTTCAGACCTTCACTTGCCAAGACCTCCTGACTTCACAAGTACATCCATTCAGCCACCAGCACAGGACAACCTCTGCAAGGCTGCTGCTGCAGCATGGATCCCACAGGCGGCCCTACACGTCCTAGAACACTGCAGGCACCCACCTCAAATCTCAGCTTCTTACTTGATATGCATGTAGCTTTCTATATTTATTGTTTTTTCTTAAATTTCAATTGTTCCTGCAGGAAGTTTGCTCCAACCTCACACTTCAGATGGTAAGGCACTTTTTTCTCATCTCCAGCATAAAGGAATTCATGGCCAACATACAGCCATTTGTTCTCATTTATAGCCATTTGTCCCTGTTTTGTTGCACCATTGCAGCCCAGCATTTGCCTGCCACAAAGGACACAGAGGACACTGGGATTCTCACCATTGACTCTGGAATGGGTCACTGCAGCAGGAGTGGGGGAGGACAGAACAGATAATCTTCATACAGAATACAGAAGTATGAAAATAATCATATTCAAGAAGCTACTTTATTCTGATTTGTTTATACATTATCCAAGCATTTTATTTTATTATGCATTTTAATAATGCAAGGGTTTAAGAGCTGAAAATGAGCATATTCTATGAGCTCAATATATTTCAGTTTGTACACCATCAATTGTTTTTCCTTGCGATTATGCAGTTTTACTTTATCATCCCTTTGATAACAATTTCTGCATAAAACCTGACTTTATATTTCATTTTTCCCGTCTGTTATCTTAGCAAAATACATCCAAAACACCCTTTGTATTGCTGTACTAATATAACAGATCAGGAGAAGCTGAGGCATAAGAAATCAAAACCATAATAATGTCTTTCGGTTTTGCATTTTAAATACTGCATTCATTGTTGCACTGAGGTTTGAGATCCCTTTTCAGACATTACTGAGATTACCTTTGGTAATGCCTATTTCATTGTACTTTGATATAAAATAATGTATGTCATAAATCATCTAAGTGACTGTCATTAGAGTGAAAAGCACCTACTTATGATATGTAACAATTTGCTTTTCTAATTTGAAGAGGATTGAGGTATTTTAATTATATAAGGTCTAAAGCCCTTGTGAATGAAATTACAATTCAATGTAAAATCACTTTCTGCACAGAGCTGTAAGTTAGGAAATGATAACAGCTATACTCATCAATTTGTACTTTTTGTCTGGACTAAATACAGGAACAAATACAAAAACTTTAAATGGGAAAAATGGGAAACACCATTTCAGTAACTAAAAGCCTGAGAAAGCCCTTCATATTTTTACCTTTAAAAAAAAATCCCTTATTGTACTAGGCAAAAATCATCTTTACAGACTATAAGCAGAATTTTTTTCACTATAAATAAAACACTGAAACTCTGAGATGTATGAATTTCATGGAAGCATGGCCAGAGTTGGGAAGAGAGGATTATTGAAAAATTATTGGTATCCTTCACATTTTCAAGACTGCTTCCATTTGGGAATGAAATGGGGGTTCAGAGCCTTTTCTGTGCAGAACAATTTAAAGTTTTGGAGCACTTCACTTTGAAGGTGATCCGGGCTCTGAACATGCACAATGCAGAGGGATTTAAAATTATGAGAGCTTTTCAAATTGTTTAAAACATTGATTTTTTTATAAAATTGATTTTTCAACATTTTATTTCTTCAGTGGCTGGGTAATTACAGCAGGCCAGAAGCTGAAGTGCTTCTGTCTGAAACCCAGACTCGCTTTCAGCCTCTCTTCTTTCTCATTCTCTCTTTTCCTTCCCCCTCCCTTCTCTCTTAATAAGTTTTCTGGTTTCCCTCGCTGCTGGGACGGACACATCACACTTTGTCCTTGCTCATAAATCTCTCTCTGACCAAGCAACCAGGAAGTTATTAGGGGTGAGGAGAAGGTCAGGTTGAAAATGCAGTTTGATCAGACCAGTTCTGCCAAAACAGCACTATACCCACCTCAAGAGTAATGCCAAACACAGCCGGCATGGGGCTTTTAACCAACGCTCCAGCCACAAGCACCCTCCCGTGTGTCTCTCAGAGGAGGTCACAGGGACGCCAAAGGATTAAGGAGTAAAACCATTAAGCTGGGACTTAGTTACATGCACGGTTTTCCCCAAAACTCTTCTTTCTCTTGCTCAACATGAACAACAATGCAGAAAACCCCATGGACTCATTCAGAAGATTCAGGTGTGCAGCACTTAAAAACCTCCCCAAAGATTTTTGGTTCAGTCAGACACAGGAATGATGCATATCAAGTTTGCATCCTTTCCTATATTGATGAATTATGATTTTGGAAGGGCTAGGAGGTTGTTGGTTTGGAATTTTTTGTTTGTCTTTAAACAGAAATACAAGTACTAACCCTGCAGGCTAAATAGGTCTTCTTATACAGACCATAATTAGGATGCTATGGATCTATTGGGCAGAACACCCATATATTAGCTATATCTTGGGTCATGTAAAGCTGCAAAGCTCAGCATGGACCACTGGAACCAGGACATTTAATTGTGTAAAAGTTCCTCTGTACAGATCACTTTAATTACGGCTGTTGGACTGCCAATGATGAGTAACTAATCAAGACATTTCTATGGAATCTAGATATGTAATATATGCGATATATTATATATAATATATATAAGAAGTTTGCAATTTGCCTCAATATTATCATTCTTGGAAAATAAGAGCCCAAAACATTTTACTGATCCTCCACAAAGTACCTAAGTGCGTCTCAGCAAAGAAGCTTTAATTGTAAGGAATAATAATAAATGACTTCTTAGGGAACCATTTCATTAATATATTTTTAAATAAACACAAACACATGCACAAATTTAAGTTGATTATTAATTTCTCCTAGTCCAGAATATGCCCCATTTGTCTTTTTTACAAATAAAAATATATTGCCAAGGTTTGAATCAGTGCTTTATGCATTTTTGTAAAAGGCCATATCAAAGTAAAATGAACATATTACTGAATTTTTGTCAGCTTGAAATAACACCTGCCACACACAAGGTCTTTAGCCTTTCATGCACATCATAACTTAAGTCTAAATTTAAAGGAACAGGGAAAGCAATAGAGCAAAGCTACCCAGATGTTGTACGGTCTGTGCAATTGTAAATTTAAAAGTACCAGCTTTCCATCCAGATTTTAATGCACCAGAAACAATATGAAAATTCCAAGCCACACTGGATTATTGAAATGTCTGGCCATTTTGAAATGAATTTTGGAACAGATGTACAGAGGTAGGCAATAAAGCTGTGATAATAAGGAACATTTCTACATCATCTCACAAAACTACTAATCTATAATGAGGACCAAAACTATTCATGAGAGAGGATGGTTTTCATTATTTTCTTTTTCGGCTTCAGTTTGAGTATTCTGATTCCTTTACTTACTTGCTAGATTTTGATATTTTTTTTAAAGCATTTGGTAGCTATTTGACTTTATCACTTCTAATCCACAACACAGGCAAATGTCTAAGTAACTTCATTTCTTCTTTGCTGAAGGCAAACAGCACAGAGGAAGAGAAATTTAACTAATTTATTGTCCTTTATCTTATTACAATTAACTTCAAAATCTGTGCTTTTCAATAGTGATTACTGACTTTAAACATCTCCTTTGAATACACAAATTCAAACATCCAAGAGGCTCTGATTTTAAGACAATACAGAATATCTACAGCACAGAGCTGATGACCAGCAAAGAAAAATCTGGGTACCCCAAAACCTAAGTCCCCCAAGCCCAGCTGTCCTGAATTTTTTCCTGTTAACACAGAGTAACATTTAAAAGAAGGAAATTATTACGCTCTTGGGTGGATAAGTTAGTCTCTAGACATCATTTAGACAAGGTAGAATAAATACTTCATAAGACTAAGCAGAAAAGATTGAGAGAGCAGGCAAGCTTTAAGCTTCCAACTGTTTCCACAGGTCAGCTAAAAGCAAGGGTGACATCTTCTTTTAAGCTTTCAGGTGGTCTGCAGAAGGACTTATGTGCCTGAAACCTTGTCTAATAGTACTAATAGATAGCCAACTAAATTACTTTGTCTACTAAAAGATATCATCACTTCCAACAAACCTTGTCATGCTGACATAAAGCAGATTAGTCAGGCAAGTTGGGTGCTGTGCCAGATTAAGCTGCATACCAAAGGTTTGAGTTTACACGTATTACTCACTGCATTTTTCAGCCTATCTGTTCAGTTCATCCTGTTCTGAAAAACATACACACACATACACACACATTAATCTGGGTCAGTCTTAATTTTAAGATTTCTACATTTAAGGTTTTTTTTTTTTTCTTGCAGGGATGGGAAATTTTCCTCTATATCTGAACATCCTCCAAGTTGTGCAAAGCCATCTCATTTTTCCACAGCACAAAGAAGGAGCAAGACTGAGGGAGGAGGGAAGAACATCTAGTTCCAAGAAAAGAGCAATGATATCTTTATTTAGGCGAGCTATCCCCTGGAGTTTGGCCAGCTCCCTGAAGCATTAACCTGAACGAAGGTGACTGACAGCACTGGCCTGACAGTCAACAGATACTCAGCTTCTAAATCTCTGCCAAAACCTGGCAGTCGGGCAGCTAGGAGCAATACTGGGCTGACTGCAGGAAAGCCACTGACTTCTGAATTCCCATTTCCCACTCTTCTTTCCCTTTTTCTTGGAAGTTTTCTACACCCAAACCTGCTTAATGATTATGAAACAGGACAGGAACACAGCCCAGGATAATTTTGCTTTCGTATGCACCTGCTCATTCACTCCAACCCCACCCAACAACTGCAGTGTTTTAGATGTCTTTCAGCTTTGTTTTAGCTTCAGGTGTATGCACAACACTCCCTGTGCCTTGCACAGGTCACCGGAGGATGAGAGAATGTCACAGAACGAGTTTGACGTTTTCTTAACCCACAGAAAGGCCTTACTAAGCGCACTCTTTCACGCCCACATATGTCTGAGATAGCACATACTTCTCCCTGAACAAGCTCCTGTGATTAAAAGCATGGGGGGAGGGGAGAAAAAAAATTGCTGAGTAGGAATTTTCGTCTGATCTCTGGAGTTTAAGTAATCTGGGCGAAGTGAGAGTGGGGAAATAGGAGAGCAGCAAAAAGGAGGGGTCCAAGAATGTCAGAAGCAGCGCTGATATCCCAGTCACACTGGCTGCAGCTCCAGCTTCCCACGATGGCACTTCTCTAACAGCACAGCTGGCCTTCGTGTCCCAGGCCGGGATCCGGAGCGATAACCACGGCAGGAGCCACACCGGGGGCTGTGGTGACAAGTGTGAGATACATCACAAAGGTGGCAGCAATGTGGCACTTCTTGACGTGACACCTAATGGGCCAAGCCTGATGCAAGACCAATTCCTACCCATTTGGCCACATCTCCCTAGCTTTGGTGTGAAATCATCATTTTCCAGTTAAGTCACACCAGTGTTCCAGCTCCGTCTTCCAGCAGAGCGAAGAAAGGTTTAATTTAGAAACAAAATAGTTAAAGGCCTAAGTGATGACGCTTGTTATGTATAAGAGAACAACTTGGAAATTTAAAAACAGCCTTGTAATTAGGGATTTGAGTGAGATATCACAAAGTTCAGGCTTAAACCCATGCTCTGCCTCAGTTTTTCTGTATTATTTTTGGACAGTCTCTTAGTCCTGTGTGATTCAGTTCCCCATCTGTACAGTAAATGCTTCTCTCCCTTTTTTGTATCTTGAATTACATGCATTTAACTGTACTGAAATCCAGATTTCATCTGGGACTTTGAAGAATTGAATAAAGGAAATTACTATGATTATTTAGACACAGAGGTGCACGCACACATAATGAACCATTCAAATGACTGCTCCAAGCTCACCCACTATTCCAAAATGCAGAAAATGGTCTCCTCTTCCTAAATGCTGTCCCAAGCAGTAAACTGCCTGTCCACACTGAAGGCATAAAAGCCAAGAAAATGCGAGTATGTAAAGAAAACAGTATTTCCAAAGATGAAAAAAATTTGGGAAATTTACAAGTTTTTACATGTTTTAATTGGATAAATTAAGGACTATAATTTGGCATTTGCCATATAACTGTGACCTCTCTCCCAGCTTTCTCTTTCAAAACACTGCAATGCATTTTCCAGATGTGTGCCGATGGAGAGGACTTCTATCTTCTGCAGTACCTCACATCACAGGGGAAAAAGCTGATTGGGGGGATCCTCCATCCTACCTGCCCACCCTTCCCTTGTAGTTTTATGGAAACAGCTGTAGAAGGGATGTGATAAGAAAACAAGAAGGTTGGCATATGGCTCTAGATGTGCTTAATACAGAAAAAAATACATGTCCATATGATTTTATTTTCTATATTCGAAAGCAAAAATATTGCCAAATTCTAGTCCAGGATCCTCTTTGGAACATTACAGTGTGATTGGGAATAAAGCTTCATAGAAAACAGCCATGCATTAGAAAAGCAGGTATCCCTGGGTACACAACTGAGCTGCTCCCAGAAGGTCCTGATCCTGTCCTAGCTACTCACAGAGCGTCTAGAAATAATTAAACTAATTACCTGCAATTATTAAAATAGTAGCATACATATCCATTTGAGTAAACTGCTGCCCCTGGATGCTACTCCAAGCACTGCACTGATTGTTCTCAAGTCCCCAGAACAAAAAAGGCCCTAAGTCATCCCACAGGACAGGGGTGACTATATTAATTATTTCACTGCTGATAAACTCGTTTCTCAACTGTTTCTACTGACCGCCAGTGACAGACACTACATGGCCCCACAAGGTAATCTGCCCTAACCCAATGCTGCCCTTATTTCTGGGGAAACTTTCTGAGCATCTAATCTGGAGCTCACCTGCTGTGATTTTGGCCCCAAAATACTTGAAAAAGAGGTAACACCCGAAATTTTTGTACAAGTCTTTTATGTACTTAAAGATTATTTATGCCTAACTTCAGTGTCTTTTAGAAGACAGAAAAACTGTAGTTTTCCCCATTTCTCCTCCTAAGCCATTTTTCCCAGACCTATAAATATCCTCAGCGTTTATTCAAAATCTTTCCAACTTTGAAGAATAGTAGCAAACCTAGTCCACACCTTAACCAGCGCCAAGTGACACAGCAGTATCTTGAGAGGTAAATGCCTGCTAAGTTCCGATTACAAGATCTGCCTTTCTTTGCAATACCATGATGTGACTGGTTTTGGGGTTAAATTTGCATTCAGGTTGTGATCTAACTATAATTCACAAAAACTTCTAAAGTGTTGTCACCTGCACATTATGCATCCCATGCTCATGCAGTCAATGACTTGTGAGCTTAGTCCCCAGTCGAATTTTGTCTCTTCTTTTATGCTTTTTTTTTCACCAGTTCCTCAATTTCTATATGCCTTTCTAAATTCCTAATCCCATCTCCAAGTATATTTGCAGGCCTTTATAACTTCATGTTGTCTGCAAATTTAATAAGCATATTCTGCACTGCTCTGTGCAAGTCATTTATGAGAACACTGAACAGAGCTGGAAGCAGTACAGATAGCTGTGGAATATTATGCATCACATTCTTTCAACTGGATAGGGGAATGCTGATAACAATACTTGGGATACAATTAACTAACTCAGAGGAGTCTCATCTGGCTTAATTTCTGCTCTTTTCTCCATTCAAATACGTGTATTCAATCCACCCTCTTCAAGTCCATTTCCAGCGCAATCTCCGAAAAAACCCAAGCAAAAACAACAAACAAAATCCCAAAAAACTAATGGTTCAGGAAAATATTAAAAGGTACAATTCATCACAAGCAGGCAAGGTCCATTCTGTCTAGATACTTCTTACTCCTCTGGTGTAGGATCTAACATCCTCACTGATGCTGTATCAAATTTATTTATTTATTAAAATATCCCGATTTATTTATTAAAATATCCTGCATGTTAATTATCAAAGATGTCACAGAATCTAGTTGTGTGCCCAGCACTTAAGCCTGGCAATTTAGGAACTCAAATACCTTACCTACACCTCATAGCTTCTCTTGAAATTAGAGACTTGATTGCTCAAGAAAAAGGTCAGATTTTGTACCCAAAATACAAGTCCCAGCTCCAGTACTATCTTTGGTAGTGAACTGCATGGACTGAATGGGTGGCAGGCTTAGATGAGATAACACGAGTTCTTTACTCCTTATCCCAATGGGCTCAAAACATGGGATGCTGCAGAAGTACTGCGTTCATCCCAGAATGTGATGGCATTAGTTACTAGGAGAGCTAAGCACTTCTGCCTCCCTAGGGACAGCCAAGGAAAGTAATCCAAATTAATTTTAAAGAATGATTAGTCAAATCAGCTAATTAGCTAATTATATCTCCGTAAGAAAATTCTTACTGAGACCTAGGGTGGACTAAATCCATTTTCAATGCCAAGCCAACTTCAGGCAGCTTTCATTTTGCACAAGGGTGTCTACACAGCTCATACACTGTGAATTCACACCTAATCCGAATGAATTTCCTGAGTGTCCCTCAGGGGGAAAACTAGCAGGGAAAGGAGAAAGCATGGATTTTGAGGGGAAAAAAAAAATCAAACCAAAAACCACTTTTTAAAAAATTAATAGCTCGATGATTCAGACTTGGACTGAAATCTATTTCCTATGTGTTACCTAATCAGACAGTTTCATTTGAGCAAGCAAAGAGCCAAAAATAGAGTCGTGTAAAAGCGCTCTGAGCAGAATGGAGCTCCATCCCTGTTCCCAGGCTGCTCCTGCATCCCATGCCTTTGGGTGGCTGGGGATTGCTGATGAGGTCCACAGTGTTTCAGCAGGATGTGGTGCTAGTAGTAAAGTTTGCCTAAGATATGGGTTTGCATCAAAATCACGTACCAAAAAAGAAGCAAAAGGATGTAAACAAACTAGTTTAATGGCATTTTCTCAGCAGAGCAGAGAGAAAGTGGTTGGTCTTGAATACGTTTGCCATGAGAACGGCAGAGGACAGCTCATTTCTGATTCTTCCCAACCCCCAAAGTGTTTTGTGCAACTGGTAAAGCAGCACTTTCCACTGACCTTTTGGAAGTAGTTAAGAGGAAGATATTTTTGAATTTCTACCTAAAAAGAGACTCATAAAACCAGGCAAAGATGAGCCAGCCTTACCCACCAAGTTAGACAGCTGCTCTCTTGCAAACAAAAAAGGAGATTTTGATGGTTTTATGGCCTTCAGCACAATGCAAAAACTTATACCAAATTCTCTGGCACATCTAGTTGCACATCAAGGAAAAGATCATTTACAAGTGACACTGGAAAATTGCCATTTTATATAGGACACGTAGAGAGTGGAAACTGCATTTCCCTCCAGATTGTTCACACCATTTTCTCAGACAAAACCCAGTTTTACAGGAGAGCACATAAGCAACCTCTGAACAGAACCAAAAAACTTTCTTCCATTCTTTTTGGATGATCACAGGTTCTAGCACCTTCTCTGGCCACAAGACCAGCCTTATGGCACAAGTTTTCCTATCAGCCTGCTGGTGTGGCCTGGCCTCATGGCACAAAACTCATGATTCTTCCCAGAATCAGGCTGGATTACCAGAGCACAGCTCATTCTTAGGGGAAACAATAAAATGTGCTCTGGAGAAACTGCAAGGGCTTGAGATCTCTTTGACCCTTCTGTGCCTGCACAAGGACCATAGCTCCAACACAAGATGATGCAAGGCTCAGTGACAGACTCCTTTAGTGTCTCCTCAGTCTTACACCACAAAACCAGATCGACGCTTGCTCTGGGGTTAGGGCTCCACTCAGTGAGTTTTGGGAGAAGCAGACAGCTCTGGACACCTTGTTTGAACACATTGTGACTTCAGGCACATCTGAAGGGGCCCCAACTCAGCCCGAGCTGAACCTGCTGCTTAAACAGCCAGTAACACACCAGCAGCCCCAAAGACACTCATTAGCTCTATCACTAGATGTTATCAGAACAGAAACTGCAGTAATTGACTTTCAAAATAGCTAAAAATCAGTGGGCCAAATAGAGTATAAAGAGAGGCTTTGTCAACTAATCATTCCATCCTAACCAAAGAGGTCTTTCCTGCAAGGCTGCTCTAAGCCTTCCTGGTTCCTGAGCTGCAGCAAATTCTCAGGCCTAGAAATCACTTCCTGATCTTGCTAAGATTAAAGTCCATCTCAACATCCATAAAAATAGGTTGCAAGGTCTAGAGTACTTCTTGTGCTGTTTGCAAACCTTATTGGAGTTTGAGGACTTACAGGCCATTTTTGGCATTTTGCAGAATCAAGTACTGCTTGAAAATTAAAAGAGCATCTCAGCCAGATAGGAAAGCTGTTGAGTTGACAGGAATTGGTAAAACTGACTTCAATAAAGAAATCACTTCAGTGCCTTGAAACGCCTAAACCTGTAGAATTAGTAGTTTGGGGATCTGACTTCATTGCTATGTATTAGCCCCCAAAGAGAAAATAGTCTGTCAAACCAAGAAAATATCATCTTTTATTCCACTAATTCCTTAGATGAATGCAGGTCTTCTGTCAGGGTTATTCTTTTCTCAGGCATTTAGGAATACTTTTTTTTCTTCTTCTTGGAAAGACAGTGGAGAAAAATGGGAAGGATTACATGCACATACATAAGGAGATAGTTAAGGAGAGGATGGAACTATTAGCTCTTTGTTCCATCATCTGGCTATTTACCTTTTGTTCAAAATACTGAGACATTGGTAATTGCATCTTTATGACAAGGACAGGTTTCTGCTGTAGCATTTGTATATCAGCAAGGAGTGATTATCTCGTGACACAGTTTTATTACATAGTCCTCCCACTGACTCATTTTTCTTGGTGCTACTGAAGCACTTGAGTGGTTTTTTTTCCTTTTTTTCCTTGTGCCTAAGAACAGCAGAATGATTGTGTAAATAACTCCAGCATGAAGAGTTCTATTTATCCAAATGAGTCCTCTGGTGCCTTCTTGCACCTAGGCTGTGTTATTCTATTTAGCTTGATTAATAAAAACATAAACAAGTGAGAATTTTTTCCTTTGCCAGCAATTAAAGGATGCAGTTGCAAAATAAAACACACCTTCATGTGGAGACTCTTTCAGGCAAATCTCCTCAGAAGCAAATGTATTTCCAGAGCTCATGGGTAAATTCCTTTACACTGAGGAGTTTCCCCAAACTTATCACCTTAGCATTCACAGCCAAAATGATAATGCACGGACACAGGCAAAGTTCTTGCTTTGCCTGAGGGTAAGTCCTAAACCACTGTCTATGTGAAGCTGAAGGAAACACATGGCTGTGCTTTCCTAGGATATGAGACCTCTGCCACAAAGAAGATGGTGCAATTCCCACCTGTTATAGCAAGCAGCTTGGCAGTGAGCCCCTGGGGATGGAAATCACACAAGAAAGTTATATTCACTATCAGCATCAATGGTCAGACTGTCAGACTGACTGAAGTCTGACATTGCCATCATCTAATTTGAGCTGTCAGAGACAGAAATGGGACAAAAGCAAGTCCCACAATGAATGTTTCCTGAAGGCCAGTCTGTCAGAAACCAGGAAAAAGCCACCTGGAAGGGTGATGGTGCTCAGCTAGGAATCCACCAACCCAAAAACAGGATATTGCCATAAAGCAAACCACCACAGTCCTTGTCATCTGTCCTCGCCACAATCCTGAGCTCATCTAAAGGTTCTTTTGACAAGGATGTTTAAGTCACTGAGCACTATCAGGTGTGGAGCCCTCGGTGACGAAACTCAGCGACTCACGGAGGAACACTGCAGTGATGAAGGGCACCCTGAGCAGCACCACACTGCTCCTGCCTTGGGTCTCCTCCAGCACACCAACAACACTGCCCAGCTTTCAACCAGGCCTTCACTTCTGGGTGGGAGGGAAACCCTACAAAACACTGCAGTGGCAACAATGGCACTCACAGGCACGCACAAGTGCGGGAGAATCCTCCAGACAGGTTCCAGGAATGGAGGTAAAGCCCTTCCTCCAGCTAAGGCACAGGAAGGTGCTCTATTCATCAGTGACACTGATGGCTGTTAAAAGCATTAGAGATTTTTCCCAGCTGTCACCACCCCTGCTCCAGCGTTAAGCGTAGGTAGAAGCGCTAGTTCTGGAATTAAATGCAGCTGCTTGGTGTGATTCAGATCACCAGCATGGGCTTCAGGTCCTTCCCAGGCTAACTCTGCTCTCCTCACAGCCCTTGCAGGCATTAAGCTCTAAGAATGACAAAGTTGGTGGCTCTGAAGGTGCTAATACATTCCCAAGAAAACAGGAGAGACCCAAATTCCTTTTACAACGGAGGCCCAACAACTTTACAAATTGAAGGGAAAGAAAAACCGAATAAAACCAAAAAGACCTAACAAATTTAAAGAACCAACCAAATAAAAACCCCCAAAACATATAGTTTTGACATCCATCCAGCTGGACAGATACAACATGAAACAGCAGCACATGTGAATGTGACAAAACCCACCTGAAAATAGAGAAGGCTAAGGGAGGAATTGGTGACTGCACAAAGACACCACAGGCACAGCCTATCACTGCCCCCTGAACATGTCAGTTTTTCTTTCCTCAACAATGTTCATTTATCCAGGACTAAATATGAGATTTCTAAGCTGGATTTGTGAATTCCTGCAGAGGCTTTGATTTAGCTCCTGACAAGCTGCAGGGGAGGCATAACTGGAGTCAAGAGTTACACGCCATGCTTGCTTAATCTCTTCTGCAAATCGCTACAACTAGGAGATCCCCTTGAAAACACAAAGAAAAGAAAAACACATGAAAAAAGGAAAGAGCAACAGCAAAAGCACCTTCTTCTGTCGGGGGGAGACTTGCCTCTGTAAGAAGCAGGGCTGGTGGAAGATACTTTCTGCCACACAGCTAATTACCTTGGGTCCTCTTATCAAGCAAATGGACTGGGATGATATGCCAATAACAGGAGGAAGGATCTAATTGGGGGATACCAGGGGGTAACGCAGATCATCTTGTTAAAGTAAATTTGTTAATCTAGTGTATATGAGAAAAGGGCAAATGGGAGGGAGAATTCATCCTTGTTAAACATTTACCAAATGTTGGGTTATTTGAGCCCTGGGGAGAAGTAAATGTATTCACTACTTAAAGGCTGCAGCATTTGGTCTTCTCAGTTGGAATTTATCCCTGATCTGAAAGGAACATTTTTTCCCACTTGGAAAGGTTAGCAGTCTTTGTCTGTGCGAGTGATTTAATATAATGGACCATGATTATTGTTGGATTATTATAATGGCATATTGGCACAGTTATAGTTAAAGTTTTGGCAGAGTTTGTCTCATAAACTGCTATTTTACAACTCGGCTGTAAAAGTTTACTTCGGTCTGAAACTTGAGATACAAGATCTCAGTCCAGGAGGAGTCTTTTTTACTTTTTTTAAAGTCAAATTAAAGGAAAAAAATGCTTAAAATTCTCTTGGCTAATGTTTAAGTTATGCAAGTATTAAATACAAATTGAAATCTACTGGCTGAAGACACTTGACAGCATTTGCTGCTCCTGAATGCCTTTGAGTCAAATCAAAAATAGTTTCAAGCACTTTTATGTAGAAACATGGTTTTCTCACTCTCAGTATTTTGAAGAAAAATGTGGACTAGTAAAACAGCTGGGATGTTAAACACAAAAAATAGAGTGTGCCACAAGCACTTTTTTCAGCAGTGCTTGAATTAAAGGTATATATTTGTTTTTAAGAATACAATTGATTTTTATTTTGCATATGTAAATATACAATCATTAGTTTTAAACCCAATGTTTGCAAAAGTTTTCAGAATGCATACGGAGGGAAAATTCAGCTTGTTTTAAGAGCCTGTGTGGTGTTTGTAGAGTAAAACTACAGGACAAGCTAAGTCCAGCACTGTATCATCTGCACAAAGCCTCCAAATTTCTCAGTTCTTAAAGGCACAGTAGCCAAGTGACCACATCAGTGCTCATATCTGCTTCCCCAAAGATCTCTAAAGGAATTCAAATACCAGACTATGAAAGCACTGCTTACTGGTACTGAAACTCTACCATTTATATCCACCTGGTGCCAGAGACATTGCAGTTGGTAAACATACAATCAATACCAGAAAAAAAGTTTGCAGGAAATACAGTGCAGTAAGTAATTTCTGGACTGAAGCTGCAGAAAGTGTAAAGAATAGAATCATTCAAGATAAAGCTAAACACAATAAGCTGGGGGAGAGCCAACATAACTTTTTTAAGGAGAACATCACGGCTCAGATTTGAGGATGTGAAGAAGGAACAAAGATACAGCCAACACAAGCCCTGGCCAGCTCCAGGTGCCTTCAGCCAGCAAACTTATGGTCTGAAGGAATGCCACCAGAAAGTTACTGTTTTGGCATGAATGCAAGTTTCCAAGCTCATAGCATGTAAGCTATTTCTGCCCAGTATTTTGAGGTTAATCTCTGTGTTTTCTTTGAAGCCTCTCTTTCCCTATTGGGACATTTATATGCAGGGGGTTGATGCAAACAGCCAGAATCATGAATCTTGGGGCACTTTTGAGGAGATGTGGGAGTATATCACTCCCTGCCATATGGCAGGTCTTGGAAAATGCTGGTGACTCACCAGTGAAGACTTATCCATCCAGTTTTCTACATAGCAAACAAAAACTGTTTCCCCAAAAAAATTTCCTTACAGAGAAGTTTTATCACCTGATCCCTGCGGTTTGTGCTTTCACTGTAGAGCACAAAAAAAAAACCTAGAAGTTATTTTTCCCTGATTTAGTGTGACCCATGGAGACTCGTCTAAGAGATCTCAAGGCCAAAAAACTCAAAATTAAAGATAATCTGCTATCTCCTTAATCAGAGTTAACATTTTTCACAGGGTGAAAAGCATTAAAGGCAGTCTATAGCTTTCATTATTGAGTCAAATTAATTTTTTACTTTTAAATCCCACTTGTAGCACAGTTTGTAACATTCCAAGTCATATTTATCTTTTGCATATTAAAATATGATGCCTTTCTATAAATAGCTACAGGTTTCTTGGCAGCATTGGTGTGACAGAGGATTAATTAAACTGGAAAGCAGGGAGTGTGGGGACCAGATTTACATAATGAAAACAATATATCTGCTAACACCAGAGAAGTGCTGACACTGTAATAATGCTGATATTAATATTTGGAACAGAACATTGTAGAGCACATTAGTAAGGTGGTTAAATCTGGTGGGCTGAGAATGGATCAGAAATTACCAGAAGAAAATAAGGCTGTTACTTTGCTACTAATATTACAAGTCTCACTCCCATTCAGAAAGATTCACTGATATCTTGTATTTTAATACCCAGAGCCTGCAAAGTCCACTGACCTCCTATGCGAGCTCCACAGCAGCTGTGAGAATATTTGGAAGTTTGATGGATTTTGTCCCTAGATAATACCACAGCAATCTGCAGTCAAATGGGGACTAGAGACACCAATAAGAAAAAAAGAATTAGAATCTATCCCCTCCTCCAGTCTACAAGTTAGTTAATACAATCAACTTGTTACATGGTTTTATGTTAACATAGCCTTATTTACTTCAAAAACAATGAGAGAATGAACATCCAAATACCACATCAAAACAACCCATTTGACCTTATGAACATTTTTCCAGGATTTCATAGAAAGTCACAAACAAATAATTCCCTTTGAAGTTTATACAAAACAGAGAAGAAAAAACCAGAAAATACACAAAGAAACTATTAAAAAAATTCCTTCTAAATACAAGATGCCCCAGGGCATTTAAATATTCAAGAATATTAAAACACATTCAAACTTTACTTCACTTCTCTTGGAAAACAAAAGGCACCACCTAGTAATTTCCACTTGATTCCTTCTGCATTCCAACTTCCACCTCATCCCAGGACATTACACATGATGAAAACAAGTATTAAAACTAAGTTATTTATTAAAACTATAGAAAAAAATTTCAGAGTAAAGATATATATATGCATGTCAGCGCTCCAAATAAATTAGGGTCATTTTCATCAGTAGATGACAATTTTTACATTTATTACAATATTTTCCCCATAACTATTCTGTCTGGTGACATTTTTGCACATATATTAAATATATGTGACAGTATATAATGTATAGCTAGATATTTGACCATTGCTAAATGCTGCAGTATTTTGAATACATTTGCAGACTGTCAAATATTTTAGACTTTCAAGTGATGCATTTTAAAGCACAGTAAAATGAAGATAATTTACAGAGGAAGAGAAAGATTCTGCTCTTGGCTACTAATAAGAAAACTCAGCCTCCTGACAGGTGTGAGAGTATGAGACCACATCTTTACTATCTTTAAAGGCATAAGCTATGTCAGGAAATAAGAGAGGTGGGAAGATGCTTATAGGACAGGGCTGTCTACATAAATCTGTAGGAAGCTATTGAAAAAGTTAAACCAGGTGTCACCAGCTCAGAACCTGGCCAAATAAGTTAAATTCTAGTTCCTGAAGACAATGTGCTGACACAGGAAAGGGAACATGATCAAAGGCAGGGAGGTTTCAATTTGGGGGACAGACTTTCTCCTGGCACTTGTCATTTTTATTCAGCACATTTAGCCTGGAATGAGCACAGATGAAGTTTATAGTGAGAGAATAACAGAAGCCTCACCTACTTCAGCCCAGCTCTTGTCTCTGTTCTCCTCCCTAGCCAGCTCTCCCTCCTGCAAACCTTAATTCACAACCCTGCCCCTCCATGCTCCAGCCTCTTTTCCTGCCTCATCCTTCATCTTTCTGGCCACAGTCCAAGGCCTTGGCCCTTTGCCAGGCCCTCACCAGGGCTCATTGTCTCTTTGCTCCTACTCTTCCACCTTCCCAGTCCTTCACCTTTGTAACCAAACTCCAGGCTTCTGCTCTCAGGTTGCCTTCCCTGCCACTCCTCTCATCTACATTCAGAGCAGAAAGCCCTCAGGGCTGCTCTGGCAGAAATAAACCAACACAGAGGTGTAGGCTTCCTAGCACAAGGGCTTGCCATCCTCAAAGCCCTGAGGAAATGGGCAGCCCACAAATGTGGATCCTCTTCCCCTTCCACCCTGTAGTGCTCCCACCTCTGGTACCAGGCTGGCTCTCCTTGGGCACAGACCATTAGGCACTGCTGAAATCCAACTCCTTGTTGCTGAATATGCATGAACCAAGATGGTCAAAAGCTTGACAGCTTTGCCAAATTCTTGTGGATTTTGACAAAAACTGTGAAAGGCATATCCTTGAAACAAAAGTCAGTTCGTTGCCAGCTTTCATGTCTCTGCTCCGAAACATGGGTGTGCCATACAATTTTAAAGAAAATACCACCAGAAGTGGGTGTTTCTCTCTCTTCCCCCCCCCCCCCCCCCCCATGTACTACTGCAACACACTGATCCAGCCTTCTCCCTGTACTGCTCCACCCTACCAACCCAATTTTTTTGGGATTGCTTCAGCTGAAATTTTGCGGTTTAAAGTAGATAGCTGGACTGGAAAGCAAGTCACTCAAACGATTAAACTTAGCAAAGACACACAAACCCAGGATCTCCTAAAGGTTCATTGCTGGTGAAATGCTCTTCCAGTTCCAGTTTCCCAAAATTTAGATCACACAGTGCACTCCACCTTCTTTCATAGCTAGATCCATAGGCCACTGCAAGGTGTCGTCCAGCAGCCTTGGGATGGATCACTTTCAGGGGGCTGCAGGTTTCTGCTGATTTGCCAAGGTGTTTGGCTT
Organism: Ammospiza caudacuta; assembly: GCF_027887145.1. Classification (NCBI taxonomy): domain Eukaryota; kingdom Metazoa; phylum Chordata; class Aves; order Passeriformes; family Passerellidae; genus Ammospiza; species Ammospiza caudacuta. The sequence continues at coordinate 16,080,684 of NC_080595.1, read as the reverse complement.
TTTGTAGGAAAAAGACTTTTCATTAAAAATCAATTCCAGGAAAAAAAGGATGAACCAAAGTATAAAAGATGGGCATCTAGTATTTGTTAATGGCTTGTCATAAAAATTTGTGAGGTGCTTTAAATTCAGGGTGGGTTCCAGACACTCTGAATAAAGAGAGGCAGTATTTCCTCTCTGCCATGACTGGGATATAAGTAACAACTGACAAGCTTAGGGAAGGAAACAGATGTAGAAACTTTTATAGGCAATTCCTCGGATTCACTAGGAAAGCGTTAAAAAAAAAAGAGCTCAACAGAAACAGTCTTTTATGTGCATCTAAAACTGACTTGAGCCAAGAGCCAGGCCAGCCTCCGAGCTACTGGAGATACCATCCTGGTCCTTACTTTCTCCAAAGGAAAACTAACCAGGCCGCACCTGTCCAAGGGCTGTGCTGCATCCCAAAAGGCAGCATGCTTCCCATGTATTTATTATAAGCCTTGCAAGCTCCAGCTTCTGTCAGTTTTAGCCACTGGTGCATTTGACAAAACTTTATTCTTCTGCTTCTTGCAGCAGATGGGGAAGCTGATGAGCCGCCAACACCCTTTCCCCATCCTCAATACATGCAATGCAAGATGCAGTATTGCAGCAGACAATCACTCAGATCTATCTGGCTCTCCTTTCACTGATGAATATACCCAGTGAACACCTAAGAAAGCCCCCAGTATGGCTTTCTACTTCTGAACTGAGACATCAAAATATTCAGGGCAAAGTTTCTTCTCAGCCAAAACCATAATATGCTGCATGGTTCAGGAGGAAAGAAACATCCATCATCAAGTAGCTCAGATGATGGAAAAGCATGCAAACCATTTTCTTCAGAGTATATTGCAGAAAGCTCTGCCTGCATTTGTACCTCTCCTGGTATTGCACGTGGCCAGGCTAGAAGCTTTACATCCATTAATGACAATACAATAAGGCATGAAATCCACTGAAACACCTGGCTCCAGTTCTGGAGGTTCTGGGGAATGTCCCAAATTCCCCAGTAAGTGCCTTTACCAGTTTGGAAAAAAAACCCTTATGTTCCTAACAAACCTAGAGAAATTCTCTGATCCCCAACCTCTGTACCAAGACAGAGGCTCAACTGGATGAGAACTCAGTGGGTGATGGGATTGTCTATTCCAGCATACCACCAAAATCCTTCCCCTTGAGGGCCCATGCAGTTTCAGGCCAGGCTGATCTGCCAGAACTTCCCTCTGTCAAAGCCTCTTCAAGGTGCACACACTAATTTAATCCCTTCTCTTGAGCAATGGTTTCATTAAAAACACCCAAAATGAAGGTTTTTACTACAGGCTCAGCCTTGTCAGATATTAAACATCTCTTGCTTCCTTGATGACAATCAAGTGATACCCCTGAAGGCCAAAATCCCATCCCTACCTTGTGGCAAGGTGCACAGGAAGCCTAGAATGAACCACCCCTACTTCACTTACAGCCACTTACAGGTCAGTCGGGTTTCATTTGCAGGAAAACTGTATCAAAGCAGAATTTCCCATCAATAGGGCACAACCCTATAGTCAAGAATCAATAGATCAGCTTCCCCTTCATGTTAGGATACCAGCTCAGTGCCACTGAACGAAACGTTTCCTTTAAACTCATCGACTCCAACTCCTCTGCTGACAAACGTCTGCACACACACCAGTAAGAGGAATAGTAATTATTTACCCAGAGAAAACCAATTTTGCTATAAATTTCAGAAGCAGCTTGATTTAACAAATTAAGCTAAGAGCTAAGGATGCTAAATGCAGTTAACTTCTTTGAAGCTAGTGGAATCAGAAATTACTTGCAACACTCCTTTAAACACTTCCACTTTTGAAAGGATGAGTACGGAGCTCTTGACAAAACTCCTGGCTTGGGTTTTCAGAGGGTCAAGAAACTAAAACTGACTCTAGAGAAACATCTTTCCAACTAATAAATCACAAGCACATTTCTCTTCCTAACATTTCTTAGAATTTCCTGCATGAATTAATTAATAGAACTAGAATAGAAAATATCAACAGAAGCATCCCGTTCAGAGCATTTGAACTTTTATATTCATCATTCAAACTCTGGGAGTTTTCCACATATTAAATTACATTTTTCACTTCTTCCTATTACTTGGCATGGGGAGGTTCTTGTTGTTTTATAACTACCTCATGAAAGACAACAAACTGCCGAAAAAGGGCAAAAGGTGCAGTTTTCCTTAAGGAAAACAGCAGGAGTGTCCTGCTGTCATACAACCTGGACATTACTACTGTTCAAGGGTTTCTGTGCTGCTGAGGGCTTCTGCTCAAATGTCTTTCTTTTCCCTTTTTTTGGTGACATAGGGAGGAACATATAAAACTCTTGAAAGATTCTTTCCTCTGTGAATTGTTCCTTCTCCCTCTGCTGTGATAAATGCCATCTCAGAGATGGTGACACACATAAACTACGAGGATTTATAGCACATTTCCAACACTAATATTAAACACATCCTTTAAACTTCTTCTTTGGAAAGACTTCAATTTTTTTTCCTCCTTTAGTATCATTTAATAGCTGTTAAGTCACCTTCAAAGAATTTGCAAAACCTTTGAAGTACAACGCAAAAAATAGACTTCAACATCTTCCCAACAGTTGCAGGTAATATGCAGTAAGTTTTGAAGGCACACAGAAATGGAGCTGTCTAATGCCAAGTTACCACCTCCCATTCCACAGCCCTACTCCTGCCAACGTCAGTTTTGCAAACACACTTTTGTTCCATTCCCTTACACTGCAGAGGCATTGGGGATTAATGACACACATTGCTAGTTTGGGGTTTTGGGTTTTTTTCCCTTTTTGGATAACTTACATATATTTTATTTTTAGAGAGGAAATTCTTCTCCAACTACTTTGCAGCAGAGCTTGGGTTTGTGACTTCTTGCTCTCCCTCCATGAAGACAAGGGATAACTTTACTGCCTAATTTCTTACTTCAGATCTCATTTGGCCAGTAAGAGGGAGAATTACTGCCTACCTGTCTTACATTTTTCTGTTCTGTTACCACATGTCCATGGATTGCCAAGAATAAACCTTTAGGAAAGGCTTAGGAAATTTTTAGAACAAAGAATTTTAACTCACTCCAAACTCCCTTAAAATGCATGTGGCCAAGGGATGCTATTGCCCAACCACATGAAAACAAAGATTTCTAGCATATGAAAAAAATAATTATCTGTACTTAAAAAGTTCAGAGTGCAGAAGTTCTGCATAATTAAAACATTTTCTGAATCTTGCTAGTGGCTCAAAGGTTAAGTACTTTTCTTTGCTAGCATAGACCACATCATTGAGAGGAAGCAAGTGAGTTTATTCTTTGAAAGGCCATGAAAAAAAAACCAAAAGACCACCACAAGTTTATTTGTACTTGCACATCCTTTCAGGTCTAAAGAACCAGCAAGATAATAAATTGTTTTTGCCGAAAACAGGAAGTTTAGCAGAGATGCAAAAGGACGGTTAAACTTTGGCTAGGCAGCCCAAACCCCTGCATTCTACTTTGAGAGTATTTCCAAAATTAAAAAAAAAAAAAAAAAAAAAAAGAAACAGAAGTGGCTCAAATCCATAGAAAGCTAAAGGAACAGCAAAGGCATCTGGCAGTGGTAATTTGTTGCCAGATTTGTGGTTGTCTTGTGTTGGCTTCCAGTCTGGTTTGCCAGTTTGCACTAACTTCCATCAAGCGTAGCCGAAACCCACAATTATAAATCCTCAAATGCTGTCAAAGCTGGATAACTCTCAAGTAGTCCTGTCTATTTTTTTTATCTGATCAAGATGAAAGGAATAAATAAATAAACACCATTCATAATATTCTGGTGTATAAAGGGAAATGACAGAATTTTCAGTCTCAGGACTAAGTCCCCACCAGGTTTTTCCATGTAGAACTCAACAGGGCAACGCAACACTCCCCACTCTGTCCCTTCATTGTCCCCCCTACCCCATCATCAGGCCACCAGCAGGACCTTCTGGCAGGAGAAGTCATCTTTCAGCACAAAAGCAACTCAAAGAAATGTGTGAAATGTGGTCTCTTTAAAAAATGTGTATGTTCCAAACAGATCTATCCATCGCACAACTAGAAATTAGCACAGACTCCAGCCCTTCAGAGGGATTTTGAATGGCTTATAGGACACAATCACCAGCTATAGCCTGTGAACACAGCCAGGCATACAGTAGGCTCCAGCACTGTCCTCTGTTTGTTGCTATAGCGGCACTTTCTGGCCCACTTCAGTTCTGGATGGATTGGCTCCCTCCTTCCCCTCCTTACCCAGGGCCAAGTGGAGTTCAGGGGCTGCCACAGGGCAGTGTTTGCTCCTAGGATGCCACTCAAGCATTGCTGACTTCTTGTGGGAGGTAACGACTGCATGGATATGAGCTACACCATGATATTTGCTCATGGAATGGAGAACAAATACACAACACAAATCTAGCAAAGGATGCAAAGGGTCTCTCCCAGTTCAATACTCACATGAATGCATTCATGTGAGAAAGGGAATCTTAAATACATTAAGTTGTTTTTTGGGCTAGAACTTCCCATGATTAATCTGAGACCTTCCTCTCCCAAAATGCTGGGGGTTTTTTCCACCCTCTTTTTTTCCTTCTTTCTTCCCTCCCTCCCTACTCACATGAATTGTGAAATGCAAATCCTCAAGGCACCTATCACAAAGCACCACTGAATCCTTTGGGCCAACCAAAAGATAAATATAATCAACAGCAAAGATATTATCTTCTGAAACACACAACTCTGAAATTCAATGATCATGGGCTAATCTTTTTTTTAATAAAATCTATAATTATTGTTATGCAGTCTTAACACCCATCTTACCAACAAGAGATCATCTTCCCTATACTTGTATTTTTATTTTAATTCCTGAATCATGAGCTCATGACAAAGTTGTGCAAGGGCGTGAACTCAAACCTTCAAACTTTTTTCCTCAGTACAATTACTTGCCTAATTCAATTGCAGAGCCCCTCACACCTGCAGGAGCACAGTCAAGACAAAGGTTGGTACACTGTGAAGATGGAATATGCAGAAAGCTGAAATAGAAAGGTCCTGAGAATTTCTAATAACTACCAAAGATAACAAAAAGGAGAGGGGGAAAAAAACCATACCAGCAAATCCTTACTTTTGTTTTGCAGTGTTCACTATGGGATTCTTAAAAAATCAAGCTTTTAGAAGAACTTCAGTCAGAACCCTGCTAGTTTCAGTCCCTCTGGAAACCTAGACCATGTATTTAATATTAAGCCCTCCCAGCCTCTGCTCTTTAACAGTTGCAACAGTGATGATATCAACAACACCCACACCCTACAACACAGCACTTTTCATCTGCTGGAAACAAAACACTTCCCAAAGGAGGCAAAGCATTATCATTCCTTGTTTAGAAACAGAAATTCAGCTATTGAGAAGTGAAACCACTTACCCAGGCCCATTCAGCTGGAACAGCAGCAGAGCCAGGTGAAGAAGCCAGAGCCCCTCTGCAGATGCCCAGTGTAAGCCTTTAACACACAGCACCCCACCTCCAACTTCAGTGGAGCAGGTAATGTTATAGTCTCCTCTCTCACAGATCTAGGCTCAGCTTTAGGTACAATCTGGAAGCACTTCAAAAGCTGTGGATTAAAAAGACCTGTATAAATGCAAAGTGTGATTATAATTCAACCAATATTGGAAAAATTACAGCAGTTTATATTTGTTTTTCTGTATTTGTGGAATTTATGTTGTTTCAACACTTGAACAGCTTTTGATAATGACACCATCTGTTAATTCTCACCCCTCACTAAATTAGAACAAGTGGTGGAATTGTTAGACTGCAGTTTTACAGATCCCAGCTTATCAAACAAACCTGAACCCAGGGTCTGTGAGAGGCATTACACACAAAGGGAGGCAGCAACCAGTCTCGTACGATTCCCAGGCCAATCAGAAGAAAAGAATAGGACAATCAGGAACAGCACACCTCTCAGCAACTCTTCTGGAGCAGTTTTTTGTTAGGTTGTGTTTCATTTCCCAATTCGACCCGGTAAACAGCATTTACTCCGAGGCTGCTCAGATTGGTGGGGCAGCGTTGGGTGGGGTATTCCTGCTAGGATCTGAGATCATTGCCAAGTGGAATGGACACCTGGGTTCAAGTTAAACACTCTCCAATTGCAACAAGTTGGCAGAGGTTTGAGTGGCTCTGTAAAATTCACGTTGCTAGATCAGTGTCCAAACTGGTGTGAATTGCTGTGATTTACACATTCTTTACCTGCAGAAATACCATCTGCAAAGCATGAGGAGGAGGACAGACCTTGGTAATACACTTCAGAGTAAAAGTGAAGTTGATAATCAACTTTTTTGGCTACACTCCCATCCCCCATTTTCCCTACATATTCATGTCCTTCCCTCTGCACTAAGAAATGCTCTTCCTCTATTTTCAGGTTATATGAGAATCTGTTTAATACACTTGTATCTGCAAAAGGTCAGATTATGTTACATGCAGATCAAACAGTGAAAATACACGTCTCCTGGTCTCTAGACTACTTTTTGCATATGTTATTAAACACCCTTTAGTTCTTCTATGAACCTTTTAGTTGTCTCTTTCTGAACTTATGTCAATAATTTCATTTTTTTCTTAGATAGTGAACCAAACCCCTAGTATGTGTATTCTTCTATTTCACAAAGACTTCTAGTAAAGGGATGGACTTTTACTAAAGACACAAGCGTGATACCTCACTACACAAGGAACAGGGAGCTTGCACATTCTATTTATGAAAGTTCAGGACACAGCAATGGAAACCTCACACCTTGCTACTCCTGATAGTGCAGGAGTAAGGCACCACTAAAGTTACACTTGTCTAGGAAGAGTCTTGGTGGTGTCCCTCAAATAAGGCACATTTGGTTTTCAGCACCATGGTAATATCTAAATTACCTCACACACCCAGGAATGAAATGTTTCCCACCTCCATGAACACAATTCCCTGCAACCTTTAGTGGGCTTCTAAGAAAGCTGCCCAGAGAAGCTGTGGATGCCCCATCTCTGGAGCTGTTCAAGGCCAGAGTTTGTTTGAGCTGTTGTTTGGAGCTCTGAGCAACCTGCTCTAGAGAAAGGGGTCAATCTATGAGACCACACTGAAAATGAACTTTCTGGCAGCCCCAAGAATGGCAGGTAAAGAACCTCAGCCCAAAAGGTGTTGATGCTGCTATGATGGGGTGAGAAGGATGTCCAAGGTGCAAAGTCTGCCTGACAAAAACTCTTGGTCCTCAGTTCCACTGGTTGTGGTGGCAATATTGGGAGCACATAATAATCAGCTCACAGAGGACACCAAGGGACCTAAATTAGCTTGTTGCTGTCATTAGGGGTAATTATTCCTAGAAAAGAAGAAGAATGAAACATTTTCTGGGCATTATAGGCACACGGTTGACATCACTAGGAGCCAATCCAGACCCCTGAGTTCAGGCCAGCTTTCTAAAACCCTTTATGTCATTGTTTTACAAAAGGTGTTTGATACCACTGCTGCCTTCTCAGATGTGATCTCATCCTTGACCCTTAGTGGCAGTTTTAGGAATAGCTCCCTCAGGTTTACTTTTATCAGATCATAAAGTACATCATATTCCCTTGCCTATGAGATGTGCTAAGGCTTGTATCATTTGTAACTGGAAATCCTATAAAGCTTCCTGACATTTTTTTGTCCACGAAAAATTGAAGTCAAAGTTGGAATGGATGAAAAAGTAGCTTCCAATATTAAAAAAAGTGCTTGTTTGGTAGAGAAAACTATAATCTGGTGCACTTTTCCAGGAATACAGTAAGAACTAAAATTTTTGTAATGACAGCAGGGCTGTATCCCTTCTTGGAGTAATAAACACAAGGTCCTTGACTGACTTGCTCTGCCAATGTTAGAAATAGATGATATATTATATATTAAACACATTCCGTTTTTCTACAGAGAAAGCAGAGTGGTGCACAAATATCCAGCATCACATCTTACAGCGTCCTACTCTTGGAGTAATTCTTTATTTTGCAGATCTGCAGACTAAGTATGAGGGATTAAAAGACTTGCCCAAAGTCTCTGAGCAGGGCAGCTGCCCAGGCGCATTTTCACGGTGGAAGATAAGCACCACACCAGCAAACAGCGCGACTCTAAACCAGCAGCCAGGTTGGAGGATGTCAGCAAAAGGGGCCAAGGAGGCTTGAGCCACAGCCGGCATGGTCAGCATGTAAGTTGAGGGGGCAGAGAATAAGCTGGAGCTAAATATACTCCAACTCCTTGTAGACTCGGTGCTGGCAGTGGGCCAGGCTGCAGCAGTAATGGCTGGGGCAGGTTTAAAGTGCTCTCCCCTGCCAGCTAGTCAGCCCTGCCTTAAATTAACCCAGCTGACTTTAGACTGAAACAGATGATGGTTCCTCATAAACTCAATTACACCACCTCAGCCATGAGTGGAGAAGGCTCCAGATGAAATGTGGTGCTTTACCAATATCTTGAATCTCCACTGCCTTCCCTGCAGTAACTGTTGACAGTGCCTTAAATTCTTTAAATCCATCTGAAAGACAAAACTTCAGGTTAAGCAACATCACTTTCAGGGGCCTCTGCCTCAGGTTGCTGTATAGATGATGAAAGGAGGTTTCTGAGGCCATTTCTCCACTGGATGTCAACGTGTAGCAATGAATTCACACAAGATGTTCCTGTGGATTTCTTCGCCAGTAGGGTCATCCATCTCCACGGACTCCTTTTATTACAGTCTCTGATCTTTCCAACTGCAAGAAACCACAATACTGCTTTACTGGAGACTTGTTCAACTCCTATATAAAATGATATAAAATGATGCTCATATATACCCTTAACAATCCCATTGCAATCCAACCATTTACTCCTATATTAGTTAGGGTAAAATAAAGCCTGGGGTCTGTAAAAGCATGTATATTTGCACAGATATAAATATAGTTTGACTGCTAAACTTACATGGTGGGCCTACATTTTCTGTAATAAAATATTTAAGTGGTTTCAACTCTGCAGTTGGATTTTTATAACTCTGACATAGCAAAAGACATCAGTGCAGGACAGCATTCACTGGACACAATCAGACCTGAATAAGTAATAAAATGAGTGTCTTCATTATGGGCTGACAAGCACCAATACAGATTTTCCCAGAGAGAAATAACCTAAATACTAGCACTTCTTGCCACCATAAAGAAAGCTCAAATCTTCATTTTAAGATGAATTTCTAATGCCTAGCATTTAAATATCAGAAAAGTCTGATAAAGAATTTTCTGAGGCTGAGCCAAAGCAGAGTAAATGGCAGGACTGTAGTAACACAGAAACTTGTGGAGATTTTGGAGAGCAGTTTATCACTTCTCTGGAATTTAGTAAAAGCTAAATTTTGTGACACCTAATTTTTTTTTTTCTCTGCTTCTTCAGAAATTAGGCTCTCCTGAAAAATCACCTTTCAAGATGGTTTACCATAGCCAGGGCTGGACTAGTGGCAGGAGTTGCTTGAGCTGAGTCCTGGTAGTTCAAGTAGAAGCTCTCCCACTTGTCATCACAGAATATATGACCTTATTACTCCTCCCTCAGTTCTGGCACTGATTGTTGATGCTGTTTGCAGCCAGTGAAGTTTCCTCAGTGCTCTCTGCTGCCATCTCTCCCAGCCCCTTCTGCTTCTGTTTTCCAATTACAGCAAAAAATATGTGAATCCAATTTTCTGCCAACACCTAGATGAACCAACTCCAGAAAAGAACATGGAAGATAGCAAAGCAGGAAGATTTGCATTAGAGTTATACTACTAGCTAAGAATACATTGAAAATTGCAGGAATTTATCTGTATATCAATGACACAATGCCATTTCTTACTATAGGACCTGAACAAATTAGCTACCAAAGTCCAGCCCTCAACAGCTCAGATTTGTCTCAGATTTTACAGGCAGTGAGAATGAGTCAGTGACAGGACCAGGCCATGATTGTGAAGAAAGACTCAGCAGAAGCAGTAGACCCAGATCTGCTGGCTCACTTCCCTGGACATTTGACTTTCCACAAGCTTCCTGTTATCCAGGGGTACTGCAGAGAGCTGGAGAGCTTGATTGTGTTGGGCAAAGTTTTTCCACCGGCGCTGAGAGGGTCACCAGGCAGGACTGGAGAGATGTCAGGGCTGCAGCCGACTCTCCTCTGGCTGGGAGCAGCCCCTCTGTCAGAGCATGAGCTCTCCCCTTGCTCTCTCACAGCCCTACCCAAAAGGCATTGTCTGGAAGCAATTAGAGATTTTAAAATTTTTTTTTCTTTTTTTTCCATCATTGCCTGACAACTTCAGCAGACACACATGTAGCCATCCCCCTACGCTTCTAAAGAACTTTGCTTACTGTTAACTATTTAAATGTTGAAAGTATTAAAGCTAACTGAACTCACTGCTCAGAGAACCAAGTCTGAGGTCAGCTGTCATAGACGGCAACACTGTTGTGGTAAAAGAACTTCGGGGTAGTTTAGAAATCTTTAGAAAAGCATTCATGCCTGTCCACATGCTTGTCAGTCCTACCTGTCACTGCTAATGTCAGTGGGTGTTTCAGGGTAGGGAAACAGATGGAGCTGCTTTGGGGAACTCCTCCAGGAACTGCTGTAGTTAGTGCTGAAAGTGATGACAGGACATGATACTCAGCTGGCCAAATTTTAAGCACCTTGCTTCAGGTGCTTAACCTGGCAGATCCTTAATGGTCTAGTAAGGGGCACAGGGATGGCAGCGGAAGGGGAGAATAAAAGATAGATAGTCTCTTCCACAGAGCAATTCAGATTCATGTTTAAATACTCTAATTGCCTTCCAGAGCAACTGATTGTCTCCTTGTCAACTTTATTGGAAACCTGGAGAAATCCTCCTGTATATGTAGATATTGTGAATATGCTCTTAGTATCATACTGAAAAAGAGTCTCAGATGGTAAATGAGAAAAATTCTCTTGACTTCAAAGGTGTTAATGTTTACTTTCATGCTGCTGAGGATTCAGACCCATATTTTTAAAATGCTAATGCTCCTTGGCCCCTGTGTGAACAAGTTTATTCTGACTGCCATATTTTTTCTGTGTGTGAGATAAAAGGAAAGGAAGAAGTAACTGGTGGCTGCTCCTCATGGTACAGCAGCAACAGAGGACTTGTCCCTAAAGGGATCCTTGCCTGCTGTAAATCCAGAGCAAGGGACACACATCAGGATCAGACCTGTAGAGCAAAGACGTTCATAACATTGTGAGATCATCTTCTACGTGCACAAACAGACTGTCTTCTATAACTCTGAACTGGTGACTTTGGGGGTACAAAGTCTTTTGTTCCTACCTGGAAAAAGCAACCTGCTAGAAATGAACAGAAGGTTATGCTGATTTTATAGAAGTCTGGGTTGTCTTTAAGGAATGCTGAGGAATGTGAACATTCCACATATCCGGACAATCTTTCCCGTCAAAGACTGAAAGGAAGAAAAAAAAGACAAAAATTAACACGCCAAGTAAGGCTCAATTCTTTCTCATCTGCCAGGTCTAAGGCCTTCTGTTTTGTAGGAGAAAAGGACGTCTCTTGGAAGCTTGTTTCTGGAAGGCTATAAGGAGCCTGTTGGAGAGGTCACGGAACCAGAAGCAGCCAAGTTCTAAAGCATAGCTGCAGTTATGGTTTGTCTACATTGTCTTGTCATTAATTCTCTAGCCAGTCTTCAGGGGGATAACAGGAAACATCCAGATGGCAAATTCCATGCCGTAGACACATTCATATCCTTTCACATCTGTGACTGTAGCCTTGCAAAGAACAACATTTGAGATTACACCACACTTTGAACCACAGGCAAGAGGCTTAGATCCCCAGCAGCACAGAGCATGATCATAAACGACTCAGTTACTCCACAACCAGTCCAACTTTGTAACCTCTACAAAACAATTAATTACTATCAAAAGAATATGAACAGCCCAAAGCAGCTGCAGGGCTCTTCTGGGGCAAAGCAAGGGTTTTGCATTTGTCTTCCACTTATATCAGAATGGGAACAACCTGATGACCTAAGAAATGGAGTCATTTTTAATACCTGCTCTTTCCTCCCAGAACCTGGAGGGTTAGAGTCCTGCATGCCTCATCTCACTGGTTATCATTATTATGTCATCCAGATCAATCATTTCAAGCTCATTGGGTTGTAAATACAGCTTTGATCATTCGTTACACTTTGTTAGTATTTATCAGAGCCAGGGCTCTGTTAATCCAAAACAGCAGCGCTCAAACAGCAAGGAAACCTGGGCTCCAAGAGTACTTAGTGCAAGTTGGAGGGGTGGTGTTGGGTTTTGTTTGTTTTCTAAATTATTCACTTCTAAAAATTTCCCAAATGCTGCAGGGTTAAGCTCTAAAAGGCAGAGGAAACCTTTCCTCTCTCATGGCAGGCGCAGCAAGAGCGAATCGCAGAGCCCTCGCCTGTTGCTGTGAGCCCACTCTGCTCTGGAGGATGGAAACAGGCACCGGGGAGGGAGGGAGGGACAGAGGGACGGAGGGTTTCCTCTGCGGGCAAAACCTCCGTTATGTCGAAGTGTGTGTAAGGCTGCTGGGGCTGATCCACAGCGCGCTGCAGTCACCAAAGCCGAGAGGCCTAAGTCGTGAAGCGCTCCAGAGCAGGGCTCTCACGGGCTCGGGCTCCCTGCAAGCACCAGCGCAGCTCATACCGCGCTTGGGACAAAGCAAAAGCGCCTCTTCTCACTGCGAGCCCGGGAAGCGAACGGAGGGCTGGGCTCCGAATGGTCTCCTCAGCGATGACAAGCTCAAATTCTTTAGCACCATCTAGCTAACGCAGAGGTAATCCGCACCGCCGCTCCTGCCCGCCCCGGCTCCCGGTGAGGGAAGGAGGGAGCGCATCCCGCGCATCCAGAGCATCCCGCGCATCCAGAGCATCCCGCGCATCCCGCGCATCCCGCGCATCCCGCGCATCCCGCGCATCCAGAGCATCCCACGCATCCCGCGCATCCAGAGCATCCCGCGCATCCCGCGCATCCAGAGCATCCCGCGCATCCAGAGCATGCAGAGCATCCCGCGCATCCAGCGCATCCCGCGCATCCAGAGCATCCCACGCATCCCGCGCATCCAGAGCATCCCGCGCATCCCGCGCATCCAGAGCATCCCGCGCATCCAGAGCATGCAGAGCATCCCGCGCATCCAGCGCATCCCGCGCATCCAGAGCATCCCGCGCATCCAGCGCATCCCGCGCATCCCGCGCATCCAGAGCATCCCACGCATCCCGCGCATCCAGAGCATCCCACACATCCCGCGCATCCCGCGCATCCCGCGCATCCCACGCATCCCGCGCATCCCGCGCATCCAGAGCATCCCACGCATCCCGCGCATCCCACGCATCCCGCGCATCCAGAGCATCCCGCGCATCCAGAGCATGCAGAGCATCCCGCGCATCCAGCGCATCCCGCGCATCCAGCGCATCCAGAGCATCCCGCGCATCCAGAGCATCCCGCGCATCCAGAGCATGCAGAGCATCCCGCGCATCCAGAGCATCCCGTGCATCCAGAGCATGCAGAGCATCCCGCGCATCCAGAGCATCCCGCGCATCCCGCGCAGCGCTGGGAGCAGCTCAGCGCAGCCAGGCAGAGTGTGGACCGACTCCTTTCTGATAAAAAACATAAAAATTATATAAACGGCCACGGCAAGGACAAGTGCAAATTTTATAAAACAAATTAAATGGTACCTTGTCCAACAATCTGAATAAAATCTGAGAGCAGGACATGGATGAGAATGCCTTTTTTGCTGGAATGTCAGAGAAAAAACGGATGAGAAAAATGCTGTGGAAGCAAAACTGAGTGCAGAAAACTTAACAAAGGGCCACAAAGTTAGTGGAAAGTGCCTAGAAAACTTCAAGAGAATAATATGATAGTCAAAAAAAATCTTGAAAAATTTCATGCACTACTTGCTGAAGTGTTCCTGTAGATATAAAAAAAATACAGAATGGTGAACAATTCAGTAGACCACAGTGTTTCAAAGTGAAAGATTTGGAATTTTCCTTTTTGAAAGCAAATTCTTTCTCAATATTTTATAATGCTGTATTATTATACAAAATAATTACATAAAATTATATAGATTATATAAAATTATATACAATGAGTATATACAATTATATTATTATATGAAATGTAAAAACAAATCCCCCAAAATGGAGTTAGTAATATGCATTGTAATTTTATAAAAGGAACATTTCGAAGTCCCTTTTTTTCCCAGCTGGTGGAAAAATTTGAAACTGATGGACAGTGCATTTCTGAATGAAGCCAAAGATTTAAAAACTCAAAGAAAGTATTTTTTCCCCTAAGAGTTGCACAAAAAATTTTCAGAACTTCTTTTTTCTCCCTTATAATTCTGATGAGAAGTCAATTAAGCTGATATTGGAACTGTCTACAAGATAAAGCACTGTATTTAAAGAACTATTTGTCTGGGAAACATCCCCAAAGAATTGCTACTAAAGTATGTATTTACCTAAATTATTATTTCACATAGGACTAAATGATTTTCAGAAAAGAATATATCTTCAACTTTCATGGCTTTGTCAAGGAAAAAAGAATTTAAATACACAAAAATAGGAAGCATTTTGATTTAGTACTGCCCCAATAATCTATTTATATTTAGGCCTTCAGAAAAATCCAACTGAGCTTTATTTTCACAACCAACTAAACCAATATTTTAATTTTTGATCTCTACTTTTGACCTAAGTTATTTTAAACCACTTGCTAGGCATTCTTAAACTTCCTCCCGCAATGTGTTTATCTTTTTTTGGTTGGTTGGGACTTTATTCTTTAAAGAAACATCCTAAAACACTCACAGACCATGTTTCTACAAGGAAGACCATGAGCCAAGTGATGCCTTTTTTTTTTTTTTTAAGCACTTGTACCCTATTTTTAGACTATAAAGACCCAAATTCAAGGGGTTAGGCTAACTTGTGGGCCAGTGTTAAAAAAAGAGTTTGTGTGGACAGCCTTCCATGCACACAAAGATGTTCAGAGGCAGCTTTATCCTGGGGCTTGGTCACTGTTTGTGAGCTTCACATGCCCCACCAGAGCAGGCTGGCAGAGGCTCCTCACTCCTGATAAAACAGACATCACCCTACAGGGGCTGGTCACACACACCACGCTCTTCAGAAAGGAGAGGCCCAAAGAAGGTCCAGATTTTGGGAATGGAACTCATGTGGGGACAGAAGGACACAGGACTGCAGTGGCACAACCTCTTCCATAGCAATAGGGGGAACTTCTGCCAAGCCATGTTACACCCAGCAACACGAGGTATAAAGTGGTCAAAAAGTGGAGGAAAAGGAAGCTGCTGGAAGTCTGATGAAATTAATACCCACGTCGCTGAGATGTGGAGTTGCTGGTGCCAAGGAAATGGGAGCCAACACTCCCACGGGTCCTCCAAGCCACCCAGCATGTGGCCAGCTCAGCCAGCATGGCAGCGCTGCCAAGGCTTTGGAAACAGCCTGTGTTTGGTTGGATCTGTTTACCTAAGGAGAGAATCGAGAGATGAGCTTTGGTTTGCTTTCCTTTTCTCGCTTGCCTGCATTACTGGGTTCTTTTATAATTGGGCTTGTACAAAATATTCTGTCAAGATGCATGTGGTGGAGTTGCCTCTGAGACTCCGAGCACACGCTAGTCCCACACCCTCTCACACCCTGTAATAAGCTTTTTATTCTACTGTAATTAACAGCCAGGCACCAGCCACTCTGCTTAAAATCACAAACAGCCCTGCACTTACTATTTTGTGCTGCTTTTGCATTATCTGCTAATAAATCCTTCCTCTCCCTGAATTGCTTTCATATATTCACTGCCTGTCCAGTCACTACATGCTGAATTCGAACTCCCTAATTGCTCAGTTAAGTATTTTTTACTTATTTGCTGTGTATTTCTTACCATAAGATTGATTCTATGCCTGTGAAATCAAGGAACACTTTCTGTAAAGCAGATATACATATTCTGGGGAGATGGACCACTGGGGTAAATACAAACTCTTAGTCATATCCTCAGGTTGTTCCTGAATGTTTTGCAGGTCCTCTTATTTCATACTGCTAAATTTCATAGCAATATTTTGTCATGCAATGCCAACGTATGCAATTTTATTCCTCCAGAAGACAGGTGATTTCCAGTGGTCCCAAATAAGCAAGACACTTATATGTTCCCTACTTGTATATGAAATTATGACTCTCAGCTTCATTGAAAAACTAATGAAAACAAGGTAAAATTAGGAATTTTAACCTGGTTCATGTAGACCATTTACAATATTTAATGGGGTTTATCATCAAATATAGGTGGCACATAGGACACCCTTGCTTGAATTTATGTCAACTTAGACAGAAAAGATGTTCAACAGCAATGGTTCAGGTTACTAATAATTATTGGCAATTTTAAAGGATAAAAAAATGTAGTGTTCACACAGGAATAGGATCCAAACCCCTCCTGCAGTTTGTGGACTTCCCATTTAATATGACAGGCATTAGATCAGGCTGATTATATCGACTGACGTGGGGACAGAAACCGACTCCTTTGGCTTCATAAAAGCAAATGTCTTTTTATCCGAATAATTATTATTATTATCATTGAAACAAAATGTATATTTTCTCAGCTTTTTATTTACAATGTAAAGTGCTTTCCACAGTAAATCAACAAATATGAGTATTCATGTCACCAAAAGCTGATGATTAAAAATAATTACTTTAATGGTAGCTGGCCTGATGCCAAACATGATTAGCTTTCACATTTCAAGCATGATAGTAGATAATTTACATCTCCTTTCACACCAATACCAAACTACTCCTAATGGATTCTATTTTAGTTTTTATGAATTAATAGAAATTTAGTGTCCAATTCACTATGTTATAGACACCATTTGCCTTCAAAACCAAAGAATTGTTTCAAAAAAGGGCAGAAAGGAACCGAATCACAGGACAGGAAGCCAATAAAGTTGGCTTCCCTGCTGACAGCGTCCTTGCCTGTGCCCTCAGAGCTGTCAGAGGCAGAGTGAGAAGAAAACTTTTTCCAACAGGCCAGAAAACCTTGTCAAGGGGGAAAATCCAAAGAAGTGCTCAGACTCTCTCTAGCAGGACAGATGCAAATTGATGCCCTTCTCTCCTAAAGACCAAAGAAGACCTCCCACCCACCCCAGTGGACAGGATTTTGCTCTCGGGACAGTGAAGGAAATTGGACATTTGCCTTTTGAAAACATTGCAAGCTGCTCAAGGACCTGATGGGTCAAAACAGAAAATATATTTACATTCTTCTAAAGGACTTTTAAAACTAGTTGCCTTTTACCTACCCCATTAGACCTGAGAACAGAGCCCTGAGCATATCCTGTGGAGATAAACACTGACTTACACTCGCAGGATGGCCCTCACCCACCTCAGTTCAGGCTCAGGGTGGCAAAAGCACCCAAACACTCTTTTTAGGGGGAAAAGGAAGAGCAAAGAATTCCACCTCCATCTGATTTAGAAGTTTGTGCCCATAGGAAATGTGGAAATTCAAAACACAGAGAGAAGACAATGGGAAGGTCAAAAGGACAACCTTAGCTTTCAAATATGGGATTATTGCTTCTTGGCTGGAAAGATGCGTACAGGAACACCAAAGCAAAAATATCAGGGGTATGGAGGTTCACTGGGCATATGAAGCAGGAATAATAGGTAAGATAACATCTTCCATATAGAAGATAATAACCTTTCATTAAGACAATAACCTTCAGCAGGCTGGAGGAGGATGGTTTAAACTACCACAAAGAATAAACCACCTTGGTGATTTGGTTTCCCTTTATTTTCAGACCTCCATCTCCAACAGGCTCAGCAAAGCACCAAGCTTTGCCTGACTTCCACCAAGACCAGGGTCTGAAAGCTGTAACTATTTTGGCAGCTACAGGAAGACAGAACCACTGTTTTCAAAGAAAAAAAATGGTAACAGAATCCAAAAAACACATAGCTATAAAGAAGCAAAGAGAAGCACCTTCCCTTCACCAGCCTATCCCACCGCCCTCAGTTCTACAGGAGAAAATTTCTGATGCCTGTGATTCCCTTACACTGCTCAGGGCTGCAATAATGAACCCAGCCCAAGCTAATGTGTTTCACAGGACCTGTAAACATCCATTTTCTTTTGCTGGTCACTGATTAAAAGAAAATACATTAGTCAGGTTTAAGCCTTCACCTTTCAGCCTACTGCTGGCACAGCACATAAACGCTTCTTGTGAAACCCTTGTAATTTACATTTCAATGGACCACAGCCCTCATCTACACTGGCATTAAAATGTCCAGCACTGGCAGCCTCAAACATGCAGAATGGATGTTGTGCCAGCATCCCCCCTGCTTCTTCTGACCTTTTATAGACTCCTATAGGGGCTGACAGGAAACCAGAGCTTCACATCACATCAATGCTTGGTTTCTGTGGAGAGTCTCAGCTCCCACAGCAATTAATGCTGCTGGTAAAGCTGTTTTGTACTGGACAACCAGTGCAATTTTCCCACAAAGGTCACTCACATCAGCTCCCAGAGGTTACAGAGCAAATCTACCTGGAGGAGAGAAGGTGCAGGGAAGACCAGACAAAACTGGTGACCTCTCCTAGTTGGAGTAAATTTGGAACTGCTTACTTAGAGATAAAATTCAGTATCACAACAGGAAATCCCAAGGCCTGTTCCTGTCCCCTAGGCTAATTGCTGTTGGTCTGGCAGTGCACCCCTGTTGCTGAGCCATCCCTTCTCACTAGAAAGAGCTCCTAACACCTCCCCCCTCCTTTTGCCTTGGCAGAAATCCGAGTGTATCCTCCGCACTCGGATCTAAAGTAAACCGCCATGTCATCGCCCTAGCAGAAAAACACACAAATACCCTCCCACCTTCGGAAAGCAGCAAAACATTAAGCTTTATGGGTACAACAACTAATATAAAAAAAAGCCTGACTATTTAATGCAATGTTGTGGTTGAGAATTTAACCACACAAAAGGCAGAAAATTCAAACGTACAATTCCCACAGAAACCATAACTTGGCCACGTTTCACATATACACGTCAAGGCAGAAACTTTAACAGCGCATTCCCCTGTCTGAATTATTGCATTTGCAGAAGAGGTACAGCTCTCCTCCTCCTCCTCCCTTTGCTTTTTTCACCTCGTTTTTTTCTCATATACGAATCCCCAGTGGCAACATTTATGAAAAATTAGGGAAAGGGGACTCCAATGGGGAGGAAGGGGGAGGGAAGCATGACTTTGGGTAAACACACATGCACTGGACAGGGTTGGAAAGCAGACCTTAGTCTCCAAACTGCTTCCAGCTTCAGCTGGTTTGTGTCCAGGCCGCTGGGTTTAAGTTCTTTTCTGGGGCAATTGCTGAAGTCTGCACCACAACTTAGCCTGATCACACAGCATCCAACCCTAGACACAACGCCCTGAGACTTGACCCTGGAGGGTGCTGCCCCACAGAAAACCTGCAGAATCTCAGCTCCTTTCTTAGCTCTTCAACATGAATTTCAATTTTTAAATCCACTTTGGCCAACACTCCTGTTTCCGAAGGCAATGTCACACAGGCAAATGAGGTTATTTTAACTCACCCCTTAGTGCAAACAAGCCCCATTACAAGGGCAGACTGAGTGAGATCAGCTTTTGCACCAATCTGGAGCAAGGACTTAAGTCACAGCTCTGGATCTACAGCTGATTACCTTCACCCCTCTACCACTACAGATGAAACAATGCCAATACTGCACAAAACCCACCAATTCCAAGACTCTCTACTCAGATTTTAGAATAGTAACCACTCGTATTGTATATACAGGCAGCAAACCTTCCTCCATCTGCCAACCCTGCTGTTTAATCCCTTCCTGCCTACTCCAGAGAAGGAAGTACAGCAAGCAATATACTTTTTTCTTCCTCAGTTTCCATCCCCAAGTTTGTAGTCGACTTTGCTTGAGTATCTTTACTCATATAAACAAATAGGCATTTGTACCCAGAGGGAAGATGTGGTTCTAGCCATTGATCTGGGGTGCCTTCCTCACTTGGCCCCGGGCAGTCACAGAGGCCAGTATGGAATATGTTTTCCTTAATGTGCTGTGCTGCATCCTTTCTGGCTCTGAGGAGCCTGTCCTAAGTGGCCCAAGCAGTTGGAAATCTGAATTTCCTGGCACTAGTGAATTTCAGCTTGTAGAGAGGAGAAAAATGAGGTAACTTGCCTATTCATTTTACAACAATTAAGAACATAAAACTAGATGAGCCATTCTGAGTCACTGATGGCCCATCCAACCCAGTATCTCGCTTTCCCCGGCGGGGAGCGCTGGGTGCTTCAGAAGCAAATATAAGCAGCATGGCAATTACAGTGATCCCTCCTCTGGTATAACCTCTCAGATTCCAGCAATCAGCAGTTTGGGGACTTCCTGAGCCAGAGGTTGCATCTGGACCATCATGTTTAATAGCTCCCAGTAGACTTCTCCTCCATGAATTCATCTAATCCCTTCTTGAACCCGTTGATACCATTGGCTTCTTACAACATCCTGTGACAAGGAGTTTCACACTACAATTGCACACTGAGGGTGTTGGGGAAGGGGGGGGAGGAAGACTTCCTTTTCATTGATTTCAACTTGCTGACTATTTCAGGGAGTGCCCTCCAGTAGTACGAACAGCAGTAAATCCATTGCTTGGGAACTTGCTTCCCACCATTCAGACCATTATCAGATTTATCCAAGCTTCACTTTTATGGGCTAATCAGTATCTCATACAGCCTATTTACTGTCTCTCATAACAATGTAATTCCACGCATTCGCCACCTTTCTCAGTGCTTTTGTTTTCACTGTAACCCTTCTGATACAAGAAATTTTTCTTTGGTAATGGATGGCCCTGATAACCAACATGAGTGTATTTACCAGAAGAGTTTTGAAACCAAATTATTTACCCTGAAAATGCAGACACAGTTATATAAAAAGAAAAGAGAATGTTAATTTTGTACTTTGCTGGCTTCATTGACTTCAATTCAGCAACTGAATTTTACTAACATTTATATTTAACCTTCTCTCAGCCACTCAAGATATCTCCTGAGCTCCTACATACACCTATATAAAATAATACAATCATATTATAGCTTAATGATATATTATTTTTTCAATAATTACTATAATTGAATTATGTAATAACTCATAATTATATAGTGAAATGCTATGATGATAGAAGTATAACACACATATATATATATATAACTTTTTATACTATGCATACACTCCTGTTCTACATAACACATAAACAATACAAGTTATAACTAAACAGAACTTTCTTTCGCTCATTTAATTAATTCATTCCCTAATTTAAGGGAATGTGTCTTAGTTAGGAGTTTACTGGCATACATCCCTTTCAGGATCAGGATGTAGGTTAGAGGGAAAAATGTCCCGTAACACCACCCACACCAGCCTTGCACTCTGCTTCTCTTGTGGCTCCTTTTGCCTTTTCCCTCCTCACTCTACTTCTGCTCCTCTTTGACCTGGCTTGTGCTGTCCTTCAGATAAAGAAAGATTTCACTCTGTCAGGCATGATCCCATCTTTTGCAAGACTTCTGTGGCTACAAGCAAAACACAGACTAAGACACAATTCCTTTAGAGAGGAGAAAAACCTAGCAGACCTGAGTGTGTCAGGTCTCAGGACAGAGAGTGTAGCAGCCAGTATGCAAAAAACCAGCTTCTGTCTCAGGTGCTGACTATTCCCTCCTCCTCTCTTTCCCCCTTCACATGCATTTGCTTGCTCCTGAGAGAAGCCTTGAACTTCAGCTGCAGCAACGTAGCAACTCCAGACTCTCTCAACTGTGTTTGTTTTTCTCCCCCCCAAAAAACATTAATTTTACTTATTTAAGGTAATTTTATGAGAATTTAAAGCTAAAATGGAATTTATTAAAATTTCTTGCAGTGAGAAAGAAAGAAAATCATATTAAATTGAAAGCAATACTTTATATTTACTACATCTAATGCTTTAAGATCCCTTTTTCCCCATCCAGATTTTTAACAAATTTTAACAAATATAAATAAAAGTATGTCATGAAGCCAAAATCAGATACTTATTTTGGTAAAGAAGAGAAGGAGTAATAGTTCAATCTTGGCCAACAGAAGTTTTGAGAACCAGTTACTACCTGCCAGTAATTAAAGATATACTTAACCAAATACCACATCAAATGACAACCCCATACACCCATGTTACCATGGACATACCTTCATGCAAGTGTAGAAATAAAAATTTAAGAGCAATTAAATCTTAGTCAGATGCCTAGACATAAAGAAACGTGATTTGCTTTGCTGTTGCCATGGAAAACATCTGACCAAAAGTTAGGGAGTCTGATGCCTGGTGAGGTTTCTGAGGCTTGTCTTTACTATTTCATTTTGTTGGTTTGTTACTCCTTTCTTTGGGACAGATACATACACATAGACCTCTCTAAATATATTGATGTGTGTGTATTGAACAAAAACATCCATTCTACATGAAAAGATTTTATGAGGGCTATTTAATGTCTGCACGTCATAAAGAAGACTGAAAGGCAGTCTGCATACACACTGTATCACTGTTACTGCACCTAAGAGTCACTCACAGGGTATCAGACCAGGGAGAAGTGAAAAGGGAAAACTCCACTTGGTGAAAGGTAAAAGCACAGAGGAAAAAATCTGTGCCAGGCAGCAAAGAACTTCTTTGCTGGCACCTGGCCCCTAGCTGTCTCCTCACAAACAAAGCAAAGCAGTGCTAAGGACATTGTTAATCTGTGCCAAATACAAAAGTCAGGTTGTGTTCCTGCATGGGCTGCAAGATCTGGAGATCTACAGGAAGAAATTCTGCCTGCTTTGCTCTGGCAGGGAAAACACTCCACAGAGAGGGTGCTGGGCAATGGAACAGCGCTACCTCGTCATGTGGGGTTTTTTAAAAAGGATTGCAAGCAAAACCTCAACACCTCTGTGGGGAGTTTTCCTGCTGGACCAGAAACACCTGCACATTTTAGAATCATAAAGTCATAAAGGTCAGAAAAGACCTTTAGGATCATCAAGTCCAACCATCAACCCAGCACCATTACCATGTTCACCACTAAACCATGTCTTCAGACTCCATATTCACATGTTTTTAAGAGCTTCCAAGGATGGTCACTCCACCACTTCCCTGAGCAGTGTGTTCCAATGCTTTAAAACCCTTTCCATGCCTTGCATGTTCAGCTTATGGGCATTTCAACCTACATGGACAGCATCAAACTGACGGACTGAGGAAGGCAGCCTGTCCCATATCCCATGTCTTGGAGGGACTTCCAGTAACCACCACACACACCATGGTCCTTTCAGGCAGGACTAGCCACACGTCTGTCCTCCCTGGCACAGGATTTTCTCTCCTGTTCCTCAGGATGCCCAGTAGCAGACATGTACTGGGCTCCCCAGGCAACCCAGTCCAGGGTTCCACCAAACTGCATCATTAAGTAGGTCCTTCCTAGTGTCTGACACCATCTTCTGTCACAGAGAAGGGGGCAGGGAAGAAAAATGAAGAGAAAACAATCTATCCAGCCTCCATTAGCAGAAATGTTCTTCAGTGTCTTCTTGGTTGACCTTGTCTACTCAGACATACTGAGAGATGATAATAATAATAATTAGCACTTACATAGCACTTAATCCTCAAAGCACTTTACAAACATTAGTTAATCAACTAAAAGGCAGATTATATATGTTTCTGTACACATAAATAAATAAATATAAAAGATCTGGGAAGCCTGCCACATTCACCCTTGCAGAAGTAAGGCCTTGCAAACTGCCTGCCCTGCACAAATCCCTCAGTAACACGTCATGCCAGCTTGGTTCAAAGCCCACAGATCAGCTTATGAGCGTGCACTCTGCCATCCATGTAGACCTGCAGGTAGAGAAATTTCTTCAGGACAACCATAAGATGGTATTAATTAAGTAGT
This sequence comes from Ammospiza caudacuta, assembly GCF_027887145.1. NCBI lineage: Eukaryota > Metazoa > Chordata > Aves > Passeriformes > Passerellidae > Ammospiza > Ammospiza caudacuta. The sequence goes on along the minus strand of NC_080595.1, from coordinate 16,056,812 downwards.
CTGACTTAATTTAATACTCAATAAGCTTATTTTCCAACATGAGGAGTTGCTAATGACTGTAAATACTTGCATTATAGTTGCTAACCACTTTAAATAATTGTTAGATACCAATTAAACTCACAGAAAAAGAAGCAAGGTCAGGAAAATGGAAGTATTTTTAATCTCCCACTACCTTGCATAATTCCTGTGTATTTCTTTTCCTTTCAACTCAAATTACACACAATCTTATGGGAGAGCTCATTTTAGGAAAAGTTTCTCCTTAAACTAAGCTGCTTCACGTGACAACCAGGACACTTCTTTATGACTTTTGTGGTGGTGGTGGGCCCGTAGGTTGTGTCAAAGGGGAGGTCAAGACCCCGTGGGCTGATGTGGGGACAGGAAGGCTGGGATCTGCCTGAAGGACAGGCTGTATGGAATGCTCCATTCAGCTTCTCCTCATGTTCCGTCCACTTAGCCACATTTCTGTACTTTGGCTCACTTGTGGGGCTGTCCTGGAGACACGAAACTCAGCATCAGTGGGCAATGTTCTCCTTGCTGGCACTTCTGGTTCTGGCTGCTCTCATCTACCTCATGGAGTTTTTGTACTTGCCTCCGCTTTTCCCTTCACCTCTCCCTGTTTTGCATCTTCCAACATTGTGACTGAGCTTGAAACTCTGATGCATTCCAGACTAGTAGCCTGTGGCTGCTGGTGATGAAACAAAAGCCAAAAAAAAGAAAAAAAAATAGCAGCAAATTAAAGAATGAGACTATATGATGAAACGTAAATGGAAAGCCACCCTCCTGATTTGTGGGCAAGGTGGTTGCCATAAAGTGAGATCAAATTCATGCTGCATATGCCTCCCTTAGAGAAAAAGAAAAAAAATCAAATTTAAATTGCTATTCTCCTTGCTGTTAAAGTGTAACTCTACAGATCCTCTTGTGCAGTGGCATGAACCAGGCCCGGTTTTCCTAGAGTTAGAGCAACATCTCTTTCAACATCCTGGATCCCTTCCTCAGAGAGAATATCTCTGCCTTACAAACCAGTTCTTACTCTGAATTTTCTTAAAAGCTGTAAAAAAACTCCAAACAAACAAAAACAACCCCAAAAACCCAAACAAAATAAAACAAAAAAAAGAGGGAAAAGCTGAACACTGCCTATTTTCAAGCAAACTACAGCTCCTTTTGCAATAGGGCATGGATAAGACAAGGTTGCACCACTGCCAAGCCATACTGTCACTTCCAGGTTTAGATCATTGTACCTGACAGCAGAAATAAGACTTGTTAAATTGAAAGGGGGAACAAGAACCTGTTTCCTACTGCTCAGGTATAATGTCCACAGAAGGCAACAGGAATCATACCAGGCAGATGGGAAGAGAATTTAAAGCTTTAAATTATAATTTATTCTCTTTTAAGAAAGGAATCAGACTTTAGCACCAGCCTGAAATGTGCTTGCCTAACACCTTAAATATTCCCACCACAAAAAACAAAAGCAGCAGGTATGTCGCTTTTTATTTTATTGTATTTATTTTTCCTAGTTTCAGTGGAGTCCCTCCTTCTCTGGATACAGCTGGACCATCTCTGCCAGAGAACATCCCTGGGGCTCAGAAAAACACTTCTAAAGAGGCTTTCTTGGTTTTTTTTTTTTTTTGCATTTGGAATGCAGTAGATTATATCAAGTGTCAGATATTTTCAAAACATTTCCCAAGGGACAGTACTCCTATAAATTCTTCACACATACATTTAACTTTCCACACTCTGAGTGCTGTGCTGTCCACAGACTTGCTGGTGTTACCACAGGAATCAGGGTAAAGATTTGCACTGGCTGCAAATTGGACAAGGCTCCCAGTGCCTTTCAGGATTATGCACAAGAGAAGAGAAAGCAGGCTGTATTTAAATACACAAATCTATAGGATAGCAACTTTTTCACTTCTGTGAATGCATAAGATAAAAGAATTTTATAGTTGTTGAAATTACTAATTTAGAGGCTGACAGATCTTAAAAAAAACTGAGAAAATCTGAGAAAGTAATAACTTTCCTTCTGGCTTGGTGATCACATAATATAGTTTTGATATCTGCACATTTTCTGAGAATTAACACACTCAACAGATGTCCAGACAGAAAAGAAATAATCTTGTTCACAAAGAAGCACGCTGTACAAATGGTGAACCAACATTAGAAAACTAAATCCACCTACATGTACTCAAACTTAATATGGTGTATGCACATATTTGAAAACATCTGTGTGTAAGTTTAATTGTATTACAGAAAACCCTGGAGAAGATTCTGGTATGTCCCCAGATGTCTTCAGATGATTTTTTTTCTATCCAGAAAGCCCATGAAATGAACTTGTAGATCCACTGGCCTTGTCAAGCAGCATTTCCAATATCTAAAGTGCCTCCATGGAATTGAGGCCAACAGGGGACTTCAGCAGGCTGAGAAGAGCTGGAAAAGGAAGTGCTCGGAGCACACTTGTTTCGTCTTGTTTGGTTTTTCCCTCCAAGAGGAGAGCGTGCTCTCACGTTATGGGGCGTACATAGTCACAGAATCACAGAAAATGCTGGGTTGGAAGGGACCCATGGGGATCATCAAGCCCAGCTCCTGGTCCTGCACGGGGCACCCCACGAGTGACACCCTGTGCCTGAGAGCACTGTCCAAACACTCCTTGAGCTCTGTCAGGCTTGCTGCTGTGACATCTTCCCTGGAGATCCTGTTCCAGTGCCCAGCCACCTTCTGGTGAAAAACCCTTTCCTAATATCCAACATAAACCTCCAGACCCAACTTTATGCCATTCCCTCAGGTCCTGTCACTGGTGACCACATCTTTCTCCATTAATCTGGAAATGAGGTGAAGAGGTAGTTGAGGATAAAAGGAGAGTAAAGGGGAAGGCAAAATGTTTGAAGACACTGCGCAGATATGCCAACATCATATTGCTCACTTGCTCCATGCCCTGTTGGAGGAGTGGCCCAGCCATGGCAGGGAGCCAGGAGGAGCCCTTCCTCGCCCTGGGGCAACGCAGGAACAGGAATGGGGGCAGACTCGGTCCCAAGCACCTTCAGAGTCAGGGCAGGGAGGCAGGGAGGGCTCACAATGGAGGGAGTCACTTCTGCAACCAGGAAGAGGAAGGAGAGCTGAAGAGGACTCACCATCGCCCTAAACTCCTGCTTTGCGTGTTCCCACAAGCCAGAGAAACACCCACCTGCCCCTGGCAGGGAGATGATGCATTCAGAGAGAAATACTCACCCTGCCCACAGGCCTTCCAACACCCACAGCTACTGAGCTCTGCCCACATCTAATCCTCCCTTTCTGTAATTCCCTTGAAATCAGGCACTAACTAACTTTCTTTGCACCTGTCACAATCCACAGGGAAATCCCAGGCCAGATTCAGCCCACCCAGCCAGCTGTGACATGAAAAGGTTGCAAGTACATGGCAGCCTCATCAGAACCAGCCCTCATAAAATACTTGAAAAGAGAACATGCAGAAGAGCTTCTCCCAAAAGGTACAAGTCCTTCATTTACTGACTGTATGAACTACTCTATGAAACCAATGTGCTATTTATGTCTAAAAATGAAAGGCAATAATAAAAAAAAGAACTGTTTTATGTTGCTCAGCAAGCAATAGCACTCCTACATAACCCAACTCTTTAGAGTAAGGGTCTTTGCACACCAATCTAACATTCCTTTGACTCCAACAAAGTGGAATAAAATCTATTTCAAATATATTATTTGATGAAAGCAGATGTCAGCAGATACTGCCTATGTAATTGATATTTGATTTATTCAAGATTTATGCATGCTGTGCCTTAGATTTATTAATGATAATCCCCTGCTCTTGTGTTTAATATAGTGGAACCAAAACATAATTTGCTGGGATCAGTCAGAAATGCATCAAAGTGATTAACTCTACATGCAAACCATTATCCAGTGACATCCCTACTGTGCATAGTGCAAAAGGAGGCAATAATACAGTAATTGGCTTCACTTAAGCAAGTCAGATATTTGCTGTGATTGCTGGTAAAACTTGGTCCCTTTAATCTCAATGGTGTTACTTCTTCACATCCATCCTTCATCTTCCCTTGATACATTCCTGTTTGCAAAAGAGTCAGAAACTTAAAAGAATAATTTAAAAAATGAAAAAGCAGAACAGCCAAAATTCCTCCAAACACCTGGCAATTTAACATGAGGAAATCATCAGAATCACAGTCAGCACAGCAGTGAAACTCAGCTCTGCTCCTGAAAGCAACTAAGAGGGTCTCTCCCCCCTCCAGAACCATGTTATTTGCAGGTTGTTCGTGGCATCCCTCTCACTGCAGGGATGGAGTAGGGAGTAGCACGGCAGGAGTAGCTTGAAAAGAACTCAAAGGAGGGATTAAGTTCAATGAGGAGGTGAAACTGTGACTCTGTGAGTAATCACAGAGGTTGGAAAGGCCCGTCCTTGACTTCAGCTCTTCCTCACCACTGGGTGCTAGTCTTTTATCCAAGGAAGAGCCCTAGCTCTGGGGGCTGTGGGACAGAGGCTTGAATGAAGAGGCAGAGAATAAAAAAGGCACAGAAAATCCCAGTCCACACAGGCAGAAGCAGAAAAGCTGTTGGAAAAAGGAAGCCTGCGAATTCTCTCACTGGAGTCATGACAGCCAAAGTCTCCATTTAGCCTAATTAATTTGTTCCACTCTTGAACAATACAATTTCAGTTACATGTCTTACGATTTGTTACATTTCCAGGCAGATCCATTGCCATTGCAAGAGCAGCCATGTGTTTCCGTGTTGTGGAACTAATTTTTTATCTCCTGGACCTGCCCAGTCATTCTGCTCCCGATGACTGGCTGACCTACAGGACTGGCTGGATTCCTTTTCACAAAAGCCAGAAAGCACCTTTACCTCCGCGTCCCATAAGCATGACTCCTGAAGCTGTCTGGGGGTAGTACTGCCCTAACAAACAGTAAATGTGGTGTTCTGACATTCAGTCTAATCAGAAAAGAGGTGTCTTGAGAGAGAAGTTTTTAAATGAGATGTTAAAATCCATCATCATTATCACTTATGAAAAGAACATGTGCTTAGCATGATTTTCTTTCTTTCCACCTGAAATGACAAAATGTAACAAAAAACATAAAGTCTTGTTTCTCCTGGATACAAGGATGATGTGCTATGACACAGAATTTCCTCACTAAAAAAGTTCATCTTGCATTGAGGGTGCTGGCTGAAGAGCACGGTGCATGCAAGCCCAGACAAATTTGACAGAAAATGCAGAGTTGCAGCAGCTAGAAGAGGACACTGGGCCTGCCTTGCCACAGAGAAGCTTTGTGACCTGCCAGATTGAAAATAAGGACCCTCTGGACAGCTTGTTAGAGCAGATGCTGAAGGAAGAACAAGAGAGAGCTGGGCAATTCTTATTCCCTCATCTTCTTATCTCCCAAGACAGAGCTAGGAGGCACCAAAATCAAGCAAGTACCAGCCACATGAAAGAATAAGAAAGGGAAGTAAGAGATAGTCTATTTTATTAGAAGGGAAAAGGAATTCTAGATTTCAAGTAATCACCCTTGTTCTTTTTTTGTCCCCTCCTACCAAAACAGGCCAGCCTCCTTCCTGTGGCTTCCTCTGCCTTGATGCCAGGAGAGGAGAGTCTCTGCTTGTCCAGCATGTGCCTCAGTGCACCAGTATTCATGGCTTTCACTCTCCTGCAACTATTTCTACACAGTACAAAAGAGTCTTCCTCTCATGGAAGACTGTCTGATTCTCCTAGCATGGAGCTTGTGCTCTGACCAACTTCAGCGAGTCTTTCTCTTTTCTACCTGGATATTTAAAGAAAAAATTTGCCCTGCATTTCCAAATGATGCAGCTAACAAGCTGAGATTATGACATCAATCCTCTCTGGTAGGAAGGGTCTACAATTCCCTAGTGAATTTATTGTTGAACAAAATGAAAAAAAAAAGGATCGTTTCAATTATAAGAAAGTTCGTATCATATGCAATTTAAAAACCCAAATTCTTCATTAATATACTTTTTCCAGATTGAGAATAATTACAGCCATCTGGAGATCAAATTATAAAATGGAGACTTGTGCTGTAAGAAGGAATATTGTCACTCAAACCTTGTACAATTTTGTCTTTTAAAAAGATCGCTAACACTGATTTTATAATGTTCTGCTTCATCCTTCTTCCAGACTGCTTTATCCTTAAAGTTGTTCCAGAACACTCCTGGTGTATCCATGGAGTACCTGAGCTCATGATCAAGTCATTTCACTGCCGAGACACTAATGAAGGAAAGAGAAGAATCCCCAGGAGCAGAGGAAATATACATTAGGAAAGTGAATACCAAAAGACAAACAGCCTAATTGTCCCCACAGCTTCGGAGGAGTCCCAGAGACAGCCGCTGCTTTCCAAGCCCCACAAGCTCCAGATGGGGCCCCTCTCCTCCAGAAGGATAATTCCAGAGAGGAAACCTCAGACACCAACTGCAGACAGGGCCAAGAGAGAGGCTTCTGGGCACACAGGAACATCCTCTGAATAGTCCTTACCCCTCCAGGGTTGTTTGACTACAGCCTATCTTCACCTCCACCTTATGCCTTCATTTCTTCTGCTCTCTCCCCTGTTACCTTTTCCCTTGTAGACAAACTGACCTCTTTTTCAAGAAATCCAGCACGTTACCCCACAATGGGGAATTGAAAGGGCCTCACACAGCTCCCTGAGGGCATCTTCCACCCACTCTGACTATGCTCCCTTTCCTGTTTCCACTGGAATATCTCTGAAGACAAGAGACACCTATGGCTCCAGTTCATGCAGCGAAGGATGTTTGTGTGGACCCCAAATACCCAACAGTAACAAACACAATTCATGACAGCTCCCACTTTCAAAGATCAATGAAGCAATGCTTTGCATTTTAATGACACTGATTAAGCTCCTTTAGAATACAGAACTAGAAAACTTCAAACTGTTTGTGCTTAAGCCCATTCAAAATAATCAGTACTTTAAGTTTCACTGTCCATTCCCTAACACACACACACACAAGAAGAAAACTTGCAGCCTCTTGCATTTCAGAATCATAGGACAGTTACCCAGAAGTCATAGGATAAGCTGAGAATGAGTGATATACTGAAAATATTCTATTTTAAAATTCATTTTTTATGCCTTCATGGATATAATACTCTCTAATGGCCACGTAATCTTCATGGTCTTTTCCATAGACAGAAGGCCTGGCTATTTAAGGGAAAACTGAGGATTGCCTTTGAACGCATGCCTTCAGGAATTGCAAGATCAAGGGAAAAATGAAAGCAAATGCAAAACATCAAGTATCAGAAGAGTCATGGTTAGAGAAGAAGGATGAGCTGACAATGAGGACAGAGGTCAGTTCATTAGGGAAGCTCTGATATAAAACACAGCGATTTTTTTCCTCAAGAAAACCAGGAAAATAGCAGCTTCAATTGAACTACATACTATTTTGGGTGTTTAAAAAGATATGCCCATATTTAAGATGGTTAAAGTATATAAATGACTAATCACACAAGCAGCATTATTCCGTGACACCTCTCCTGCTCTGTAATATTGTTACTTGGCCAAATATCCCCCTAGTAAAAACTCTTTCCATCCCTGCATACCACAAGAGGCTTGGACACAAAGTGTTTCTCATCTCTGCTGCTACCCAGAACCCTGACCTTTGAAAAGCTCAGTTCAGACCCAAAGGTCTGGCAGAACTCGCACTCCACCACCTAGCCAGCTTTGAAATCAGCTGAAATTTCCATGCCCTTCAAGCCTTTTAGATGAGCTGATGTAGGACAGTGGCAGTGGGAAAGAATGACAAGTTGATAAATATTAATCTGTTTAAACTCATTGCTGAGCTATAACTAAAATGCCTGGAAAGTTGTCCCATATTCCATACACACAGGGAGGAAATATGAAATACCATTTTCAGCACTGACATAATTCAGCTTCAACAATCCTCTAAACAGGGTTTCCCAGGGAAAACCATCGCTCTGGCTCCCTCCTCTTGTGAGCTGTGTCTCTATCCATGTCATTTGTACCACTCATTTCCTTGGTGGTTTCCAAGTCACCCCTCCACTACCCACATCCCTGAGCCCAAGAGGAGCTGGGCAGCTCTTCACTTAGAGGGATACCCTGCAAACCCTTTGTACAGAACAGGAAGAAATGGTGGATCTGAAACCCTACTCGCATCTTTCCCTGTGAGCAGTGCCCTAGGAAAAGGACTACTTGGCCTGACCATGGGCTACCTGGGGAAGGAAAAGGGCCACAAGGCACTGCATGGATTGGTGCTAATGAGCAGAACTAGTCCCTGCAATAAATCCACATCTAAAGACTGCACCTCTGAATAAGGACATTTTTGGGATATGACGATGTTAACAGGACATGGCACCAATGATTTAAGACAGCGAGTGTCTCCTTTGAGCTAAGTGTCCCTGCCTTGGCAGAGAGATGATGGTATGCTGGAAATATTAAACTAGCAACCTCCGTGGAGATACATAGCTGCAAGTAAGAACAGAACTTGAAACCCTGTCGTCAGGATAAGTCATCAAACAGATCCTCCTAAACAGCAGCCAAATATATATCCGCATCTACTGTTGTAGGTGTTAATGGAACAGCTCCCAAATATGAATGCTGAAATAACATCCTGATCTCCTGTAACCAGAGCTAAGAGGATTTGCCATTGATATACCAGCTCTGAGCTGGATTTACTTCAAAATTTTCAAAAGCCCCTGCAATGGTATAAAGCACGTTTTTGTGTCAAAGGAATCTGGAGGAGTGCTTCACATGGAGCGCTGGGCAATATGTAATGAATTCCACATTCTAGCTTTGTCCCCAGAGAAGGCTTCCACAGATTCCACAATGGAACAAGAGGTTTATTGAACGGGACAATGTGAGAGGAAATCTATTTTACAACTTCAAGCAAGCTTCTGTCCACAGAGGATGAACAAAATTTGTTGCTGAAAAGAAAACTAATACTAAGCAGAAGAGCCTAGATAAAAAAGCAACAAAATGTCACCTTTTGTAGTTCTTCATCCATGTATTTGTTGTATGTGTGCACCTTGCCCTACACACATCTCTATGCACCTCGACCACGCAGATGCTACACAGAAGCACTCTTCAAACACAAAGAAGCCAGAAACAGCATAATCCTGTCCTCTGGAAGTTCTTGGTACGGGAACAGTAATTAGATAATTCTACATTTGAATGTAGTACAGTTAATCAGAGCTTTCCCAGAGGCATTTTAGAATTAGGAGGAATGCTATTAAGGAATACAAATGTTTTATTTCCTAAACTGCCAATAAAAGGAGACAATCAGCTTAAAAAAAAAAAAAAAAAAAAAACTACAAAAATAGTAATGGAACTAGGTTGCTTTTAAAAAAAATCAGACCAATTCATTTCAATGTCATGAACCTAAACAGGATGTCATTATGCTAGGGAATTAATTAGATTGTAAATAAAAGTGAAACTGATCAGTAAGTTTTTATTGCTTGTGATGAGTGAAGTGCAAGGATTGTATGAAAAGCATAAATGATGAAAGTTGAATTTGTTCTGAAAAATTATTTCAGTTTGAATAATCTGCAGGGTATTAATGACACTGGTAAGAATTTTTATTATAAACATATGAGGACAGTGTGAATCAGGAATAAGTCTATTTAAACCAATAGGATTGCACTGAGGAAATATTTTTGAGGGCTGCAGAATGGAAACTAACTGAGATCAACATACCCTTTTGATGAGAGCAGAATGGGGACCACGGTTCTTCTTCTTTGTTGTTTTTTCTCCTTGCTCCACACTTGCTTATGTGTTCTTATGGAAAACTCTTTTCTTGAACTGCCAGCCCTCCAGATGAGCCCAGGTCTGGGTGCTCGTGTGGTGACAATATCTGACTCTGTGGTGACAACATCCCTCTGACCTAAAACAAAGACAGCTACCAGCAAAGCCAGCCGGCTGGAATGCAGGACTTGCTGAACTGAAGGCTGTCAAAAAATGCCAAATGCAAAAATGCAATCCCAAACCCTTCCAAGAGGCAACCTGGGTGAGACAGAGGCATTGAGGTGGTGAGGAACTGGGGGCAATGGCTCGAAGAGGAAGACACATGAAGTCAAGGACCACAAAATAGAAGAATCAGAGTGAGAAAGAGTATCCCCACTTTGAATTTTTGCTAGGATCTTGTGCCCCTTTTTTTCAAGGAGCAGAAAAGAGTAGATTCTCAGGAGGTCTGTGTGAACAGACAGCTTGTTGGAGGTCATACCTGATGAATGGAGGTGGAGGACAAGGACTGTCCTAACTGTGAGAGGGAGAAAGTCCTGCCAGCTTCAGGTGCTAAGGAATGGAGGGAGAAGCCCTGAGGGATTACTGTCCTAACTGAGCCACATGAGTTAGAAGATGTAAATACAGATTCTCCTCTCATCTTGCATCTCCCCATTATCTAGAGACTTTAAAAGGCTCATGAAACCTGCATGTAATATTATTAATACCCTAGGCAGATCAATTTAAATTAACATGAGTAGATCTACATAGTGTCATCACACAATAGAAGTGTGATTGCTATCTGAAACCCATGGGGGTAGAAGCCTAAGGAAAGAGAACACCTTCTCATATTAACAGATAACCATGGCACAAAGCTATGAGTTTATTTAGGCTTAGAACAAGCACCAAACCCATAACTAGAAGAACACTTAAATCTTGGGATGATCACCTTAGAGGAGCCACAGCAGTGCCCTATGGCTCGAGTCTCCTGAGGACTGCCTTTATGAAAAACTCCATTACTTGACTTTCTTGCTGCAGATCTGGGTTTCTGCATGGGACAGCTGCACACAGTATCTTATTAGTCTTTTCCTCACAGCCTTAAAGGGTTTTAGGAGATCTGTAATAAGGGTTTCAGGAACTAAAACTCAATTTGTTTATGCTATCTCTTAGGGAAACAGCTCAAGGAAAAGCAAAACAGGGACAGAGGAAGAGCACATGCGCAAAGGAGATGGACTCCCTTAGAACAACATAGCATACTAATTCATTCTGATCTTGCTATTTAGTACCTGCAAAGTCTACCATTATGCATTATTAAATTCATGTATTATTGAATCACAATCCTTGTTGCCTGGTAAGAAATGTGGATGATTTCTTAACTTAAATTAAAGCACTGCTTTCCTTATTTGAATAAAACTGCATTACTGGCTGCCTCTCATGGTAATCAGAAAACTGCATTAGGCAGGTAGTACTGTATGAATTAAAAAATAATGAAACAAGACTTTTCAGTCAGACATTGTTCCCTCGCCTGCTTTTCATGACAGCAGATTCCCTACTCTGAGTTGATAAGACAACAGCAAATGAAGATAACAACATGAGAGCAAAATCATTCACTCTAATAGGCTCCACCTGTGCAGGCTCCAGCTCATTTACATGACTGCAGAAAAATTAGAAATCATGCAGCAATTAGTCTCTTCTAGATTATGCACTGTGTCAACTGATACCACTCTGGAGAGCACTAGTGCTAAAATGGTTTCAAAAGATAAATCTACTAGCCTATGCAAACATTTTTAATTACCTGGAAAACTGGATTGCCTGTTTAGAAAACTGCTGTAAAGGAGGCTGCCCACACAGCCCTGGAATCAAATGTCACCAGCTTCAAATGTTTATATAAATGACTTTTATAATGTTTGATGGCTTGGTGAAACAGAACCACATATCTGCTTTTGCTGCTGTGTAGCTGCAGGAACATCTCTTTAGAGGGAGGTAATGGAATTGAGGTAAAAGGAATTTTTCTTTCTCTTTTTTGTGTTAGCAGGTATCGATTCCTTTAGTCTCAGATCTCATCATCCACTCTCATCCGTTGCAAAACGATGATCATTCACAGCACTGAGCAAACCCAGCAGCTATTTATGGGATAAAAATTAAGGGCTGCATTGTGAACCCTGCACTCTCCCCAGTAAGGAGCTCTTCACTTAAGAGGCCCAGTGAAGTCAATTTAACTGCTTACGAGTAGCTGTTCATCCTTGTGAGGAAGCAGTTCACAATCTGGGCTTCAATTCTCTGCCAGGGTTAGCATATGTGCTGGTGGAAAGGCAAGTCTGCCTGTCCAGCTGGTGCAAATCTGCAGCGCTCCCAAGCTCACAGAAGCTCTGCAGATTTGCGCTGAGCAGCGATCCGCACCCCGTGCATGAAGCATGTGCTCTCCACATCCTGGCTGCTGCTAATGAGGTCTTGAAATCACCTAGTGGAATTTGAAAATGGTGCTTCTTTGGTATATTTAAATCTTTCCCAAAGCAAAAAAATCCCCAAACTCTTGGAGTAAGTAGAAAGGAAGAGAGAAATGAAAGCACCACAATTTTGAGAGCTACAGAGTTTAATTCAGAGCCAGGTCCTTTCTGTTTATCTGACTCATTCTCTTAAGAATTCCAGAGCAAGGAAATACCTGACTGTGAAGATTGAAACCTCTAGGACTGCTCTTGAGTTTCTATTCTGTATCTGATATTTCCACAGAGTATAATAATGTGGCTTTATAATTAGTACTGGATGAACTCATGAGGGGCCACCTTAATGGCATAGTCACAGCTTTGGTTGTGTAAACTGTTCCTGCAGGCTGAGTTTAAATGCAGGCTCCAACCCTTGAAATTTTTCTTTCCCTCCTTAAAATACTGCCCATGTCCTTTTATGTCACACAGAATAAATCCTACAGATCATACAAGCAGATTTGGTGAGGGCCACCTCCATCCCCACAAGGAATTTACACAGCTCATTTCTGAAGTAGCACCATGTTTGCATTACTCTCAATTCAGGACCACTGAATTATCCCTCTTTAGTTATCAAGATTTCTTGTCACAGCTTTTTAGTTTTGAGACCCTTAGCTGAGCATCTTCAGCACTTCTAGTTAGAAATTAAAGACTTTATCTTTTTCTCGAGGCTAGGTCCTTATAACTTGGGCCATTTCCCTTGGTCACACCTGGGAAATGCAGGTGTTCCAGAAGCACAGCCCTCCCAAAAAGCCAGAGATCCTTCAGAGCTGTCAGGTGTATCTGGAGCTGCAGTGCTGTGACAAGGCTTAGCTGAACTGGAGAATGCCTTGCCACAGGAGAATTTGAAGATTAAAAAGTTAGTGTGGAACCAAAAATATAGACTGGAAAGGATGAGGGGGCTGAGTGCAGATGTCCTGATATAAATCTTAAAAGATATCTTATTCTTCCCCTAAGCAGCCCACAAGCTGTGTGGGCTGATACCCGTGAGGGGGACATCACTCTCATTATCCTTGTACTTCTGTTTCCTTCTTGTTAAACATACTAGGACGTTTCTGTGCAATTTATAAACAATTGAGAGGTGAAAGGGAGATTGTGTTTGTCCTTCTATCCAACACACAGCTCATGCAGAGAAGGACCCATCATCCAGGTAAATGGTCTGCAGAACAGGGCAATTCTGCTCTGTTCATCTTTCATGCACGATTACGTGTCCTCATAGTCTGTGATCACAACCTCCACGGAGGCAGCAGCCCAGGATCCTCTGGCACAAATCACATGGACAGCTTTTTCACCCCTGAAGTCTTTCCTCTGGTCTCTGCACTGGACAGACTCCCACTGGCTGCTCTCATGCTCTGGTTTTGGGTGGTCACTGGGTGCTCATTCAGGAAGACCCATTATGCACAGCTCTGCTGCTGCTGTTTTTATTTTAACTGAAACCCAACACAATTTAACCATTTTGAGGTTAATGCACACATGCTGTGGACAGCACTATAATCAGCCACACTATAGCATTGTACAGGAAAATGATGGGAGGACAGGGCCCTTCAGATGTGTAGAGACAGCTGGACCAACAGAATGCAACAAGCCCCCTTGAAATATGGCCAGAATGCAAGAGAGAGGTTCTGAACATACTGCATGGAGATGTGCATATGAGCACCTATCCTACTGCAAACCAGTTCATCTGAGCTTTAATAGGAAGCCCTGGCAAGGAGAGCCTCCTAGCAGTCTTAATTTATTCCTTGATGATGCCACAGTTGGTGGTACTGACTAGGATTCAAATATAAAATGGAATTTATGGAGAAATTTATGAGTTTAATGGAGAAATCTGTTAAGAGCCTTGAAAGCCCTTATATAGCTAACGAGGTGTTTCAAGTCCCCCAGCAAATTCTGTGCTTGCCTGATGAGGTTCAAGTTTCATAGTTTAACCAGACAGCAAGGGGAAAGAATGACAGTATATGTGGCAGAGCCGTAACGCTGACCAGGGGCTGCTCATCTGGAAGCATCTTGGAAGACAGGTTATGAGCAATGTTCATCTGTCATTATGAATGACTGAAGGCAAGTAATTAACTGGGTAAGCCTGATCTGAGATTGTTGTGTCTTATCTAAGACTTGTGGACTTAGCAACGTGCACAGGAACTACAAAATAATGCATCAGATTTGCAAATATAGAGTATCTTAAAAGCATCAAGGATAAATAGTGAGAGAAAGGGGGGATTCACACTTGCCTCACTTATTGGGATTGCCTTAAAGATACATGGGCAAGTTGAACACTGTAGAATGCAGGAGTTGCCACAAGATGGGACATTCAGCTCACAAATGTGAAAGTTGCTGGCAGAATACTGAACTTTACATCTAATGAGTAAAGCTGGATTTATAAATGGTCACTTTAAGGAGATAATCCTTTGCTGTCTGTGAAACACCTGCCAACAGGCTCCCAATGAAAACCCTCTCCTTCTAGTGGGGGGAATTTTGACATTGGTGACAGAGTTACTGTTCAATTCTGGCTTATTTGTAAGCAACTGGTGAAAACTGAGAACTGGAAATTTCATCCTGCAGAAGGTGTCCTAAATATCTGTTGTCTGTATTCCTTCAATTACATTAATGGAGACATATCTATGGCTGTAAAGTAAACCAGCCAAGTGATGTCTTCACTGGGAAAACCTCTGAACCTCTGCAGCTTCCTCCTTCAAAGGACTCTTCTCTTCTTCCACAAGTTAATATGTATTTTCAAATGCTGTGGCCAAGCTTCCCACATTCAGGCCACACAGTGAACAAACAAGCAAGCAGGCTGAGCAAAATGAGTCTCTGCTGCAGACAGTAAGTAGACTCAGTGGTGGCAGAACAGAAAGAGTAAGGAGAGCAAACTTGGTTTTAGAAGTCAAAATAATAACATTCAAATAGTTGCTTTCCTCTCTGCTCTTTGGCCAGCTTTTGGGGAGTTTGGGGGTTTTTGTTTGATTTTTTTGTTTTGTTTTTGTTTTCTTGGGGCGGTATGGTTTGGGTTTTTAGGGGCTTTTTTTGTTGGGGTTTTGTTGCTTGGTTGTTTGGGTTTTCTGGTGGTGGTAGTTGGAGTTCAAGTCCTAAAGGCAATGTAAACTTCTGGATAAAAGGTGATGGATGGAAACATAGCTCCTATGATGTGTGCCACAGTGAAGGGGAGGAAATTAGTTCAATAACTTGCCTAATGCACCACATGGAGATAGAAGCAAGAAAAGCGTGGCTGCTAGAGGTTAATGTAAAAAACACTAACCACAAATCCAGGATAGGGCCAGGATCCAAAATGTAAGTGGAAGTGGCCTAGAAAACCCACACAAAGCCAGTCATTTACAAGCAAAGGTTCTGTGCTTCTGGAAAAAGAGGGCGAGAATAAAAACTGCCTGTGCTAGTAATCTAGGATCTGGAGCAGAGTAACTAAATCTATTGGGTTTAGACTGCCTGAAGGCATAACATTAAACTGGGGAGAGACTTTTAGTTTAATCTGCAGCATGACAGATGTCCTTAAGGGGATTCCATGTAAATATTCAGTGCATTGTTTTTGCCTTCTTAAAAAAGCTGGAGGAGTTGAACCACCACTCTCCTATCTGATGGGATGGATATTTTTCCCTGACTTGAACAAGACATGGTTAAGTTTAAGAGCTTCCTCATGATTCCAGTTCACCTCTTCCCCCGGGCCAATGTAAATCAGCTGCATTACGGGGATGTTTTAAGTAACCCTCAGCATGATGTGCTGAATGTATTCTGTCTATGCACATGCCTGCACCCCAGGAACAACTGATGTGGTCTTAACAGCAGCATCTCTGACTCCTCAGCTGCATATAGAAAAAAAATAATGGTGGGTTATAACAGGCAAAGAGAGAGGAGAGAAAAGATAAAATATTACCTTGGGATCACAGAATACATGGGCCCATATTACATTCCCTGCACCAGATAATAAACCAATTTTTGAGGAGCTAATCTGGAGAAAAAATGTTATCTTTTGGCAGATTTCAAACTGCAGCTTAATTAGACAACAGTATCCAATGTCTCACAATATTTATACTCCTACCTGATTTCACAGAATTAGACTTGGAATGGCTTAAACTCAAGGACAGGCTATGGGGCCAAATGGGTCTGGTAAGAATTATTTTTAAAACCCCTGCTTTCAAAATAAATAATGCAGCAAATCACTTAGGGAGAAGTCTGAGAATTTTCCAAAGGAGCCACTGAAGCAGATGAACATACAGATTCACCTGAAAGATGGGAAAGAAATTTGCGTGTGTGCCTGCAACTTCACAAACATGTGGTGCATGCAACCTCCAGAGTGACCGAAATGCTGAAAGCTTCTCTAATCCAAAACTAAGCTGATTTTACACTACAACCACAATTATTTTCTTTCTTAAATCAAGCATGCCACTGCCAGCTCTGTAGCAGGTGCAAATCAGCACAGGCTTCAAGGGAGTAGTCTGATCTACAGCAGCTGAGGATCTGGTGTAAAATGAGATCATCTGCTGAAAAATTAAGAGAAAGGCATTTCTATTTGTCATCTGCCACCTCTTATAATTGCTCAGTAATTTCTATCTTGCCCCTCTAGAAATCCAAGTGATTGACTTGCTTAGTGCTCTGTTTGTTCCCCAACATCAGCAAGCTCAGAGTACTAATGCCTTGTGTCCAGGGATCAATCCCCATAAGACACTAATTCCCAAAGGCTTTTGGCTGGCTTTTTTTTCCAGATAGAAACCATAAGACCATGTCCTAGCTTTACTTACTCTGAAAAAACCACTGCATAGCCTGCACCACCATATCCCAGACGGAAAACAACTAAGAAAGATACTCCTTGTTTCACTAGCAAGGATCGCATCCTAAAAAAACAACCAGAGTAGCAGATCTGAGAGAAGCCCTTCCACCGAGGCAGGTTGTTTCCCAGAGCAAAAACTGTACTCCAGACATAAAAGTGGCCCTGTGATCTCCGCCGATCGCCTGGTGCTGCGCTGTCTGCCGGCTTGGAGTTAGCACCGGGAGGAAATGGAGCACCAAGGCAACAACATCAACAAGAGTGTTTAAGACACCATGGAGGTTTAAACTGCTCTAACTGGGTGGATGCCCAGCATGAGGGAGCTTTATGGATTAGTTAATGCTGGCATCTCTCTTCTGTAGAAAAAAAGACTGGCAGGAACCATCTGTGTCACGGTGTATGGCCGACTGCCATGTGACACACGGCCCAGAGGGTTTACAGAGCATCTATTCTGAGCAGCTCTGTAAACCCTAAGCAAGATGATCCCAAGAGCATAGAACAAACCTAAATAGCATTAGTTTTTCCACATTTAATGCATCCAAGTGTGCCAAAGGAAGAGAGCAGAACAGAACAAGGGAATCACCAAAACCTAGTTAAGATAAAATGTCTAGATGGACGTGACAGTTGCCATTCCACAGCCCAAGAATGTATGGAGGATGTAAGAACACAGTTGCTGCTTTTCTTAGCTCCCTAATTTTGAGCTTATAAGTGAGACATATGAACGACCATTCTCAGTTCACTATCTACATTAGAATTACTTGTGTCCATTCCTTTAGAAGAGAAGGAAACACCCCAGAGATCAAATTATATTTATAGGAGAGACAGAAAAAAGCATTTCCTAGCCTGCTCATTGCACACAGTGCAAAATCCCAATCCCAGCAGCAGTGATTAACCCTTTTTGATCTCCATTTATCAAACTTGCCTTTCACAACACATCAGTTGTAACTCCTACCTTGCTTACAAAACTATGACAGTCAGAAGCTCATTGGTTTCTACTACCAGTAGAAAAATTCTTGCCAAACTTTCTCAAGCTCCACACAGTCCCAGATCTCCAGGACCTGCTGTGGCTGAATTTGACCTACCATCTTCCAGCAAAGACTTTATTCACTGTTGTAAGTGGCAGCTCATGTCACATTCAAAATGTCATTTTACAACCACCTTGTTATATATCATGCAACTGCTCCAGATTCTTAAAAGTGAATACAATGTTTGGGTCCAGTTGGCAAAGATGCCCCCTCTTCATTTGCATAATGATAGGCTGCATTTTAATACTACTTATGGTTAAGGGTGCCTGACACTTTCCATTAAGAAATTCGGCTTTCATTTACTAAAGACATTGCCAAACTCTCTGTGCTTGGTACTGTATTTTCCTAGCCAATGTCTCTGTCTTGGGCTGAGTTATTTGGGAAAGTTTCAGTTAAAACAGTTTGGCTGTCTCCCAGAATGAAGTGAGGGGGGAAAAACAATTTGTCTGTATAGAAAAAAAAAGCAATAACCATTTAATGGAGAGGTTCTCACAACCATATGCTCTGAAGCAAGAACTTATAGCATTGGGGAAGGATTGCCTGTATCAAGCCTGTTGCTGCCCTCCCTTTCCCTTTTGGCCAGTTTTTCCTTTTGGTGGACTTCTAATTCTGTAGAAGACCCTCAGCTCGGGCATATTTTCCAGGCACATATTTGAGCAAAATTCTCTCAAGATAAGTCTGCTCAGAATATGCTCCAGATTCACAGAGCTCTCACAGATAACTTTCCAGGACCATCTCTGCCGGGCAAGATGCTGCCTATCCCAGGGACAAGATTCATTTTCCAGAAGTCCAATTTATTTCCTTTCTTCTTCTCACCAAATCATGCTAAAATCAAGGAGATCAGAAAAGAGGCAGAGACATGAGGAGTCCTCCCCTTTCCTGCCATATAGTTTTTCCTATCTGTTCCTTGCCACTTCAGAGACAGACAAGACTAGCTGACATGCTGAGTTTTGGGATGGCAAGATCGTAGCCTTTCCCTGGAGAGCAGAAACTGCTTTTCTCTTCAGCACAAGGACGTCCTAAACCAGGCTGGGCAGTTCCACTCTCTGGCTTGGAAACCCTAAAGTCATCCATTAACTCAGCAAAAGGAGCTGTGCTAGGGAGCTCTCTTCCAAAGGGCACTAACCAAGAAAGGGATGAATTGAGAAAATAAAACATTCCTTCTTCAACAGCAATCAAAAAAGTCCAATGCAAGAATCTCAAATTCCATATATTCTCATTCATCACTAAAAATCATTTTCCCTCTGGAAGTATCATGCTTGTTCTCCATATGAATAAGCACAGGATACAGTGTACTGAGAAGAAGAAATGCTGCCTAGGAGTTAAACCACAAAGTCAAAGGATTCCAATTCTATTCCTGGCAAATACCCAACACCAGCATTTGCAAACCAAGTGCCTGAAGCAAGGCACCAACATCCATATTCAGGCATATCAACACGGAGTCTTGTATGCAACAGCCTTGCAAGGCCAGTATCAGTTACCCATGCTCCAAAAATCTCTGCCTTAACTGTTTGGTGTCTTGGTGTCTAGTCAACAGTGTTCAACTTGTGGAAATATGTAGGGAGGAAAAAACAGGACAAAACCACAATTAGTCTCTCTATGTCTTCCTACGGGCCAAAGGTTTCCTCTCCTCTTTCCACTCGACCATGGAAAGAGCCAATTCCCTATTTAGCAGCCGTGGTGGGGCAGAAACCTGCCAGTGTGTAGCACATACCTGGATTAAGAGTTCTCAGACACATATCCCCACCTTGATAGCATAGACAGTGATTGCTAGAGGAGGAATCAGATGTTTCAGGTGTTGTAAGGCTTGGTTAGCCACAGCTCCACACAGATGCACTCCTCCTTCAGCATCGCACTGGGAGTCACCGATCACAGTGGGATTAAAAGCAGGAGAAATTACTATCTGTCATGATCTGGGAATCCTTGGCTGCTCTCTCCTATTTAATTATCTGATTGAAACTTCTTGTAGTTTCATGTTCCCAAAGGAAAGATTTCAGCAAAAATAATCTGCAATTAAACTCTTGTCCTAAGTGTTCAGAAATAACTTCTGTCTTTTCAAAGAATCACAGTATCACTAAGGTTGGAAAATACCTCCAAGGTCATGAAGTCCAATCTTTGTCTGATCACTGTTTCAACAAGACCATGACACTAATTCAAGTCATTGCTTCAACACTTCCAGGGATGGTGACTCCACTGCCTCCCTGGGCAGTCTGATCCAATGCTTGACAAGAGTTTCAATGAAGAAATTCTTCCTGATATTCAACCTGAACCTTCCTTACTGCAGTTCCTTGAGGCCATTTCCTCTAGTCCCGTGGCTGGTTACCTAGGAGAAGAGGTCAATCTCCACTTGGCTCCACCATCCCACCAGAGAGTTGCAGAAAGTGAAAAGATCTCACCTGAGCCTCTTTTCTCCAGGCTGAACCCTCCCAGCTCCCTCAGCTGCTCCTCATCAGACTTGTGCTCCAGACTCTTCCCCAGACTCTCTCTGTTGCCTTTCTCTGGACATGCTCCAGCACATCAATGTCTTTCTGGAAGTAAAAGGCCGCAAACTGGACACCAGATATGAGGTGGTACAGTTTCACCACTGTTGAGTACAGGGGGACAATCATTTCCCTAAAGAAGGACAATCACTTCCCTAACTTTTCCCTTTTCTTAAAGCATTAGTGATTTCACCTGGGTTTAACAATGTATGCCAACTGTGAGCCTCTGCCTTGTGAGAAAAACAAGAAACAGATCCCCCAGGTAGAGCTTTTTCTAGATGCACAGAACTGTTCATAGGTATCAGATTTATATATTTATAATAAATATCTCAATATATAAATAAAGGCAGGTTATCTGCTGATAACAGAATAATGAACTCTGCTCTCAAATTCCTTTGAAACAAACAGATGCTGAAGTCAGCCAGTGCCTGACACTCATGAGGTGAGGGTTACCAGAAAACACATCCTTGCAATCCTTCCAGCAGATGCTGCTTCCCAAACAGGAGCTGAAGGGTGAGTGCAGTACCTGTAGGAGGGGAGGAAGAGAGGGGTCTGCTTTGGAAAAGCTATTACTTACCAAAATAGGCTGTGTCCTGACACAAAATTCTTCATTTTAATGCATTACTTGCCAGTCCCAACCACTCCTAGTACCACAGATCAAGGCTATTTCTCTATTTCTTCATTAAAGCTGTGCTATCACCCCAGTGAGAACAGGAACCCAGCCCAGCTGGCAGCACCACCCCCATGCAGCAGGCAATGATGACTGAGGGAGGTCATGTTGCTAGGAGAGCTTGGAGCAAGGTGGCAAAAGACAAGCCCTAGTGAGTTATGCCTATATGTGAATACAGCTTTAAATTTTGACTTCTTTCATAAATGCTTGATCCTATTTGCTAACTCGTTGTTAGATGCAGCTTCATTCCTTTGCATCTTACCAGAGAGAATTCCTTTTTTTCTTGAAGAATTAAATAAAGTGAATGCATACCAAATGCCTAACAGATGAAGCCATAACAAGCTGTTGCAAAGCACATAACTTGATATTGTTAAAACAATGTGTGTACCTGTTAAACACTGAAATATTCAGTGTCATTATTATTAGGTATGCTTTAAAATCCACCATAATTTAATAAATAATATTAAAGTATTTTTAGATGGACCATTCTTTGCTAAGCAACTGGTTACTACTGTAACAAACATGCAATGCTAAATCTAGGCTTTTTAACTTCCCTGAAGTGGTTTTCCCCTCCTATGAAAAAGCAGATGTTCTAAAGCAACTGCAACTGTAAACTTTGAACATGCACTTAAAGGCAGAAATCTAGTATTTAAAATGAGCTGTTCTAGTACAAAATGTCTCCATGGTGACCCTTGGTAGCTGAGTGGGAACTAGATTTGGCAGTGAGTCCAAGCGGATGCAGCTCCTGTTGGTGGTATGCACTGACCAAGGATCCATTGCATCTGGGCTCCAAACCATGCCAAGGTGTCAAGTACTGCTCCACACTCTCACCAAAAGGAGCTAAATAAGGTTTTCAGCAGACTGTTTCCACCAAGCAAACAGATAACATGCTCAGCTAATTGTGAATTAGTAATTTATGTAATGAGGTCAGGCTTTATAACGAGATTTAACCCTAAGAGTAAATCTCCCTGCAACCAGTAAATAACCAGTTTTTCCAGTGAAGTGCCCACAGAGTTAAGAATATGAAATTCTTAATTGCTTAAATATCCATATACCTGTGCACTGTTAAAATGAAATTAAAGGTTTGCTTTGCTTTTAAATTAGGCACTCAAGCCTCAAAAAAGTGTGCAAGAGCTCACCAACTAAACACAGTACCAACAATTTTAACAAAATATTTAAGCATCACATACTATGTTAGAATTGGAAGAAAACAAATTCTCTGCTTCATACAAAAACACCAAATCCTGTAGTTCTCCAAAACTGTCCTGTTTTTTAGTTTTAACTGTAGAGGAAAAAAAGCACTAGGATACAAATTCAATTCTCCTTCTCAATCCAGAATCCCTCTTCTGATGAAAGCTGGATTAATGCCAGCAGAGCTGACAGCAGTCCTGCCCTCCTGATGGGGAACACCAGAAAATTATTGTTACTGAAAATCCAAAACCCTACATAATCTGGTTAAGATTTAAGAACAAGTAATGTTTTCTCTAATAACAGTTTTCATAACAGAGCCTTTCTCTCATGATGTATTTTTCTTACAAGCAGGATGACATTGGCCAGGGACTGGGGATGGTTGCCTGTCAACTTGAAGTGCTTAACACCCTCCAGGAGATGGTGAGTGTACATGACTGATCCTTATATTTTATATAACCTAGAGAGAAACATGGAGCTTGAATGAAATTCAGCTGTGGGGCTGGACTCTAAAGCTGAAGGAGTTTATTAAAGCCCACCTGGGAGGGGAAGCAGGTTGTATAAAGCAAATTCTCAACCTTCTGAAGGTCCATAAGCCCAGGTGGTTTGAAGGAAGTAAACACATTTTTAAAAGCAAGTCCTTTGTTCTGCTTCCTTTACAGACTTTAGCAAATCTCAGCAAGGTGAGAAGCCCTAAAGAATATACTGTATTTAGCCAAAAGAGTCAGGCAAAATCTTTCCTGGGACTATCTGCAACAATATTTTGATTTCAGATACAAGGCAACAGATCTGTACAAACCCTGCTGATTTCAGATGCGGGGTGTGATAGATTTACCCTTAGGGATCAGACCCAGGAAAGGAAAATTTCTGTTGCTGAAGTTTTACTTCTTTCTGGGACATTCCGTCCTATTCTCTTGCAGCACACACACACACCAAGGAAAAAAAATATTTTTTTTCAAGCAAGGCACGATGTAGTGATCTCACCATGAGGTTTCGTTTTAGCAGAAATTTTTTATTTCAGACTTCTGAAAAAAACCGTGGTAATTTGGGAGCAGTTTAATGTTTTAGTCACCAACGTTCCAAGTCTTGGGACGTTGGTGACTAAAACATTCATGTAAAACTGAGAATATCTTCATGAGGGAGCCAAGGAGCTCAGTCCCACTACTGGTCAGCATGTGCACATCTCACACTGCAGTTTGGACAGCAATGATCTTGGCCTGAGCAGACAAGGAGGCAGCTCCAAGACAACAATCTGCCAACTAAAACAGACATCCCAGGCTCAAATTCCCATCCCCACCATGCACAAGTTCCATCCTAGCCCCCATCCCTATCATCATCTTGAAAAGAGATGGCTCAGATCCAGAAACTATTTCAGGACCAGGGACCAAATGAAAGCTGGAGCAGCAGCTCTTTCTTGTGAAGTCTCAAAGGACAAATGAGGCAGCATCTTTCAAAGCAGGAGGCAAGTCCCGTTCCATTTATGGCTAAGATTATGACTGGGAGAATTTAAAAGAAATAAAAGTTTCGGAGATCAGCCAGTACAGGAGCTTTGGCTGCAAGCACTCAAGGACGAGACCAGATCTAATAACAACCTGCCACATCCTGGACCAGATCTGCTTCCCAAGTGGATTGTAAGACATAGCCCTGTGTTTATTTTTGCCAAGATCAACCTTATGTGTATTTATATTGCCTGGACAAAGAAGGCTGACCAGAAATGAGCAAACAAAACCCACCTTCCTATGCTGCCTGTGGCTCCAGTGGTCCCATTGACACGACCATCTCTCAGCTGAAAGTGCAGACACAAGGTGCCAGGAGTTTGTCTGATACTCGTAAAGGACATTCCTCAGGCTTGCCTGGGCAAAAGCATTTGCTACCCCAGAGCTCTGTTAGGTGATCCCAGTCTATTCTTGTTTCTTTTTGCTACAGAACAGTAACGTTGGCCCAGTGAAACATGTACAGTGAAGGAAACACTGTACTGGACAGGCACAACCTCAGTGCTTCAGTCTGCACAGGCCTCCCAAGGTGGGTTTTCTCCAGGTAACTCAAAAATACCTCCTGCATCCTCAGTCCATGTCAGGAAGTACAGAACCAGACACAGAAGGCCAGCATGACGATATCTGGCGTAAGAGCAAAAAGTAGAGAAGAGTGAGCTACAAAAAAAAGTTCTAAGACAAAACCAGTCTGTTTCAATAGACCAACACACACTTGGACAAGCACCCTGTCAGGTACACACATTCCTCTGCAGATTACAGAAAACACCTCTGGGTGCTGGTGGCTCAGAGATAAGTCTGTGCACCTGAAAGCTGAAAAGCTGATAAAGACATTATTATCACCTACAAACTTTTGTCATGGATGCAAAAGCATTTGCACTTCAGTATAAAGAAGAGGACTCTGGGAAGTATTTCATTATAAAACTGAAGAGCTGCTTGAACTTGCTCTTCCAATCCAAATAACTCTTGGTTGACTGTGCTCCTTGGCTCTTTTCACCCTTCTCAATGTAGAAGCTATACTGTCCTGCTGCTCCAGAACTGATCCCAGCACTTATCATTTCAGTCAGGTCAGTTCAGTTTGCTGCATCTTAGGTTTCAAACTTTGGTGATGAACTTTCCATGATTTCAGACTTCAAAAGGTCCCCAGCCTGTCAGAGTGGCAAGTCAGGACACCGTATTCTAGAGTAAACAAACATGCAGATCTTTATTTTTAGTCTTCATGAAAAAATATCTGAGAATAGATTCAATGTCAAAGAATTAATTCAATGCCAGAACACATTCCCCTCTCCAAGTCCTTCCTTCCTTCCTTCCTTCCTTCCTTCCTTCCTTCCTTCCTTCCTTCCTTCCTTCCTTCCTTCCTTCCTTCCTTCCTTCCTTCCTTCCTTCCTTCCGCCACTTCCTTCCTTCCGCCACTTCCTTCCTTCCGCCACTTCCTTCCTTCCGCCACTTCCTTCCTTCCTTCCGCCACTTCCTTCCTTCCGCCACTTCCTTCCGCCACTTCCTTCCGCCACTTCCTTCCGCCACTTCCTTCCGCCACTTCCTTCCTTCCTTCCTTCCTTCCTTCCTTCCTTCCTTCCTTC
Source organism: Ammospiza caudacuta (assembly GCF_027887145.1). Classification (NCBI taxonomy): domain Eukaryota; kingdom Metazoa; phylum Chordata; class Aves; order Passeriformes; family Passerellidae; genus Ammospiza; species Ammospiza caudacuta. The sequence goes on along the minus strand of NC_080595.1, from coordinate 16,031,427 downwards.
CTTCCGCCACTTCCTTCCTTCCTTCCGCCACTTCCTTCCGCCACTTCCTTCCGCCACTTCCTTCCGCCACTTCCTTCCGCCACTTCCTTCCGCCACTTCCTTCCTTCCTTCCGCCACTTCCTTCCGCCACTTCCTTCCGCCACTTCCTTCCGCCACTTCCTTCCGCCACTTCCTTCCTTCCTTCCGCCACTTCCTTCCTTCCTTCCGCCACTTCCTTCCGCCACTTCCTTCCGCCACTTCCTTCCGCCACTTCCTTCCTTCCTTCCGCCACTTCCTTCCTTCCTTCCGCCACTTCCTTCCGCCACTTCCTTCCGCCACTTCCTTCCGCCACTTCCTTCCGCCACTTCCTTCCTTCCGCCACTTCCTTCCGCCACTTCCTTCCGCCACTTCCTTCCTTCCTTCCGCCACTTCCTTCCTTCCTTCCTTCCTTCCTTCCTTCCTTCCTTCCTTCCTTCCTTCCGCCACTTCCTTCCGCCACTTCCTTCCGCCACTTCCTTCCGCCACTTCCTTCCTTCCGCCACTTCCTTCCTTCCGCCACTTCCTTCCTTCCTTCCTTCCTTCCTTCCTTCCTTCCGCCACTTCCTTCCGCCACTTCCTTCCGCCACTTCCTTCCGCCACTTCCTTCCGCCACTTCCTTCCGCCACTTCCTTCCGCCACTTCCTTCCTTCCGCCACTTCCTTCCTTCCGCCACTTCCTTCCGCCACTTCCTTCCGCCACTTCCTTCCTTCCGCCACTTCCTTCCTTCCGCCACTTCCTTCCGCCACTTCCTTCCTTCCTTCCTTCCTTCCTTCCTTCCTTCCTTCCTTCCTTCCTTCCGCCACTTCCTTCCTTCCGCCACTTCCTTCCTTCCTTCCTTCCTTCCTTCCTTCCGCCACTTCCTTCCTTCCGCCACTTCCTTCCGCCACTTCCTTCCGCCACTTCCTTCCTTCCGCCACTTCCTTCCGCCACTTCCTTCCGCCACTTCCTTCCTTCCTTCCTTCCTTCCTTCCTTCCTTCCTTCCTTCCTTCCGCCACTTCCTTCCTTCCGCCACTTCCTTCCTTCCGCCACTTCCTTCCTTCCTTCCGCCACTTCCTTCCTTCCGCCACTTCCTTCCGCCACTTCCTTCCTTCCTTCCGCCACTTCCTTCCTTCCTTCCTTCCTTCCTTCCTTCCTTCCTTCCTTCCTTCCTTCCTTCCTTCCGCCACTTCCTTCCGCCACTTCCTTCCGCCACTTCCTTCCTTCCTTCCTTCCTTCCTTCCTTCCTTCCTTCCTTCCTTCCTTCCTTCCTTCCTTCCTTCCTTCCTTCCTTCCGCCACTTCCTTCCTTCCGCCACTTCCTTCCTTCCGCCACTTCCTTCCTTCCTTCCGCCACTTCCTTCCTTCCGCCACTTCCTTCCGCCACTTCCTTCCTTCCTTCCGCCACTTCCTTCCTTCCTTCCTTCCTTCCTTCCTTCCTTCCTTCCTTCCTTCCTTCCTTCCTTCCGCCACTTCCTTCCGCCACTTCCTTCCGCCACTTCCTTCCGCCACTTCCTTCCTTCCGCCACTTCCTTCCTTCCGCCACTTCCTTCCTTCCTTCCGCCACTTCCTTCCGCCACTTCCTTCCGCCACTTCCTTCCGCCACTTCCTTCCGCCACTTCCTTCCTTCCCCCACTTCCTTCCTTCCGCCACTTCCTTCCTTCCGCCACTTCCTTCCGCCACTTCCTTCCGCCACTTCCTTCCGCCACTTCCTTCCTTCCTTCCGCCAATTCCTCCCTCCCTCCCTCCCTTCCTCCCTCCTTCCCTTCCCACTGTTGGTTTATCTCCATAATATTTGGATATGTTAAACTGCACCCTCAGTAATAAGCATGAAAATGAAATGGTGCAATGCAATTCAGAAAAAGAGAAAAGGTGAACAGTGAGGGCTCAGACACAGCTGTGTCCGGGCAGCTTAAAAACTTATCCAAGATCCTTCACACACATACACACACCACTGTGATGAAATGCTACTTTACCCCAAACTGGTGAAAAAGGAAGCTTCACTACCACAGTCTGCCCTGTAGCAGCCACTGAGAATAAAATTAACTCTATCCCAGCTGAAACCAGCACATGTGGCTTCAACTGCATGAGCCTTGCAAGGGAAGAGTAGCACTTCCAGGAATGATAAAAATTTGAAATTGCCTCTCTTGATCTATTTTTCCTCTTTTTCTGGGGCAGACAAATCCAGAAAAACAGGGAGAAGCCAAACAGGTAGTTAAGTATTCAGCAGGTCTAGATATATCACAAAGGAAAATAGTATTTGGTGTATAGAGGAAAGTGATTAGAGCGCATTCTTCATTTCAGAATAACAGTATCTGGAAAAAGTTACAAATATGCACTACACATTAACTTTTAGGATTAGTTTGGGGTTTTTTTCCCTTGGGATATAATAAAGGAGGGGGGGAAAAAGGAAAAGACAATATTGAAAAAACATCAGTGATTTTGACATGTAAATCAAAATGAAATCTACAGTATAAAATTTAGCTTATGAAGAAGTAGTGACTATTTGAGATACAAAATAAAGTAATGTTTCAGGAGAACAATTAACTTGCTATTCCTGTGTATATGCTAATTATAACTTCACTAACACAATATTAAGGACTAAAAATAAAGTTCGGCTTATAACAGAGAGGAATTGTAATTGCCAAAAGCTGTAAATTTTGACAAAATAACTTAATTCAAAGTTTATTTGTTAGCTCAGACAGAAATACTGAAGTATGGCAGTAATAATATCACCTTATATAGTATTCTAAAGGGCTTTTTACTGTTCCCAGAGAATGAAAACCAGTTTACATACAAGTTTTTCTTCCATATTTTTCCAATTTTTTTTCTCTTTAGGCTTCTGGAAAGAAAAAAAAAAGAAAAAGAAAAAGAAAAATGTACTACAAAGTTAAGAGAAAAAACACACTGTTTTTGTGTTTGCCCACTGTTTTTGTGTTTGACTCATTGCTGCTGCCCAATGCAGTATCAAAGTCAGAGGAGAAAATACCCTTGAAATCAGTGCAACTACTTGCAAGGAGTCAAGACAAGCACAGGCTCAATTTTTGGAGCTGCTATTCTGATTCAGTTATTGTAAGTAAATGAAAGGGCATGATTGGAAGGCATGAAAGGATTCAGTTTTGCTGCCTTATTCACATTCAGGGAACTGCTGAGCCTTTCATGTTAAACTGTATCCTCATAAGGGCAGGCTTTGGCCCAAAAAGACGTTTGAAAACAATTCTAACAGATGGTAGCACTTAATACATCCACAAGAAGGGTTTCGCACTCCCATGCAAGCTTTCTGAGCTCTCAGCTGGGCAAAATAGGGAAATCTCTCTTTCAAGTCATGTTTGTTTTTTTTCATGAGCATGTAGAGTTCTATAATGGGGGGAAAATTGGTGAAAACTATCCAGCATCACTCTGCAACAGGTCAAAGTGAAGAGAGAAAAGGAGTCACGGAAGACTCTGAGTGCATGTCCATGTGCATGACTTTCCTTGAAGGCAATTTTAACTGTGCAGTTCCCATTAAGTCAAATCCTCATATTTTGCTGCAGCTATTTATTACACCGTGAAACAAATGTGCTTTGTTCAGGGAATTTAATTCCTAATGATGAATATGAAATAGTTTTGTCAAGTGACTCTTTTCTCAAATAACAATTTGTAATTGAATGTTAAAATCCCATTTTATCCTTATTCTCACATAGGCTACACATATGATGAACTTCAAAGTGAGTATTCCTTTAATCAACAATTCTGCAGGAGGATTTTCAAAGGGGTTTTTTTTGTTTGAGGTCTCAAGGGAACTGCTATCTTTCTTAAAGCACAAAATCCTGGATTTATGCAGATTATGAGATTATTTAATCTGCAAGGCAGTTTCTAGTAAAAATGGCCATCAAAAAAATTAAGAAAATAAGATTTAAAGGTAACATGCCCAACAAGAACTGAAACTCCTCTTCTGAAGCTCACTAGTAGCATGATTTCTAGGGCCGGACTCCAAAGGAATTACTTTTTTGAATCATTAGCCTTTTACCTATAAACTATACAAATTAGACAATTTCTGCAAATTCACTGAAGTTCTTTTTTGTATAAAACACACTCCTGGCTTAAAACTCTTTCCCTAGGAAATGTTTTCCTCTGAAGCAGGAGACGGCTGAGGGACCCTTCAAAGCTTTAAGGAGATCCTTGCAGTTATAAAACGACCAAAATAGAGTTTAAGGCCAAGAACCAGTTAACTTTTCTTAAGCAGTATAAAGATTTAAGAGGAAAGTACATTAATATCCTTTGCAGTCGTTAACTCAATGGGTGCTCTGCCTTCATTCATGGAATGAAAGTCTCACTAGATACGGTCTCATTTCAGAAGATGGGCAGTTCTTCATATTTATTTCAGATTATTTATCATATTATTTTACCTGGATAAATAAGAGAAAGGTCACCTGCTGCTGTGATATGTTTCTAGCCTCCTGGTTGTCTCCTTTTTTCACAGGTAATGCTTCAAAAGTAATTTTAATTATTATCTTCTATCTTTTTTTTTGTAATAAAAACATTGCTTCTCAGGCTGAAATCTCAATTCCCTGAAGTCAATGAGTTTTACCCCTAATTTAATAGAGGCAAGATTCTACCAATTGTCAGATTTCTCTTTTCCAGACTTCAAACAAACAGAGGAATTGGTTAGAATGTCTCCTCTAATTCTGACATTGGTAGGAGAAAATTAATTACTGAAATTAATGCAAAGCTACATGAATTTGTGTATTTATCATATATACCAATTACATATAATCCTGATTTTGTATATATTCCTTTCCACTTTGTGTTTAACAAGATTTTCCTTTAAGCCAGAGGGTTAAAAGATATCTTTCTCTGAACCAAAATTATGAGATTATAAGTCTTGACTGTAAGAAAACAAAACAAAACAAAACAAAAAAAACAAAAACAAAACAAAACAAAACCAAAAAAAAAAAATAAAATTAAAACCTTAAGTTAATCTCTTGTCCTTGACATAGCTCCTTTCCTGGGGAGAGTGAACCCACAGTCCTTCAAGGGCATAAGGACCACACACTATTTTCCCACTGCCCGATGGGTTTCTTTTGGCTATTTTTTTAATGTTTCCAGTCCTTCATCTCCATACACCACTAGACATCATGCCCCAAGCAGCCTGGGAATGTGGCCATTTGCTAAATCTCACTGGCGTCAGCTCCAAATTGCACCAGCTTGAGCCTTAATTTTTATTCAAGTGTAACTATTAGCTCTAATGCTAATAAAAAGTCTTTGAGGAACTTCATTATTTGTATTCTCTGCTGAATTGAGCAACAACAGCAATGTGCACCCAACCTCACACCTGGTGGAGACAGTCAACAAACCTGTTGTGACACTTCTATTCTTGTTGTGACACAACAAGACTGTTGTGACACTTCTATTTCAGAGTTTGAAACATTTTCCTGAATTCTAGTGTTGTAGAGAAAACTTAGTATTAAAAAACAAACAAACAAAACAAACAGCTAAACTCACCTGCCTGGATTATATGAAGTTCATTAACTTCCCATCTCTGAAGATTTTGTATTGGGTCACAAGCCAGTCTGAAAGCAGTGCTTAGATCCAAGGGCCAAGGTTTAATCAGCTGTTTCATATCATCCATTCACACATTCCATATAGGAGAAAATATCCTTTCAACTAATTGCAGTCCTGAGGAAAAGCCAATGGCTATTTTCCCCTGTCCCCCTAGCACCTCCTTTTGGTTAATTTGAGTCTTCGGATCTGCTTCAGCGTTCAGAGAGCTGCAATTATTAGGTTATTTGGCTGATGCTGAGAGGCTGGCTCTTTCTCCCCTACAAGATCAGAGCATTGTGCCCAGGGCTCCAGGCACAGACCTGAATACAGACAGATTTTCCAAACACAGAGTTAATGCAACCATGTCATCTCATAACCACTCAAGTGGTTATTTACCCCTTCAAGTGTTTCTCGCTCAGCTGCTAAGAATGAGTTCAAAAGGGAGGAAAAGTCCAAACTGAATATGAAAATTTTACACACCTCTTTTTGGGGCATAGTCTAAACCACATTGATTTAATGGAAAGGCTCCAGCTGGCTGCAAATCAAATCCAGTATGGAGGTCCTTAAGTGTTACTGAGTTCTCGTACCATTAACTGTGGAACAATTATTATAATTTTCATATCAGTTCGTCAAAATATGAGAGGGCCTTTTGTATTATTTATGTCTTGTGCTAGGGGTTGGTAAAGTTTATTGTAGCAAGGATATTAGTCACTGATTTTAATCTTTGCCAGTTGTGATAGTGCTTGGGATTTCTTTATGCGGGTTGAAAGAACAATATAATGAATAAATAAAAACACAGAATAGAAGGGAGAAACGACAAGACTTTCCCTCCTTGCTCAAATATATAGGAAGCCAAATGAGCTCTTTACCCTGCCAAAACATATGTGGGAATAAAAGCAAAATGTGTATGTTTGGGATAGTTATCATCCGTGTATTTTGGACAAGCTGCATTTGTTTCTTGAGTGCTCTGTAAGACAAGGGAGGAAACCAATGCCAACATTGCAAAAACACACACAAAAGCCTGGGGAAAGCCAGCCCCACTGTGCACTTTTGGTGCTAAATTAGGGATAAAATGTTGGAAACCAGCCCTAGCATAGCAAAAAAGAAACAAACTACCCAGTGATGGAGAAACTGCAAACAGCTTGGTTCAGAGACTCTCAACTTCTTCCCTGTTCAGGCCCCATAAGGTTCTCTCACTAAATAATTCTGTAAATTCTGAAAACATGAGAAAGCAAGGGTGCAAAAAAGAAATTAATTTCTCTTTTCTAACAGAGAAATTCCTCTTTTAGAATTCAGTAAATACATAAATACCTTCTCTAATGATTTGCTTATCATCACGAACCACTGGTTTTTTAAACATGGAATTAATTAGCCCATAGGAAGTACTACTAATAAATAGATAGAGATTAAGCCAGTGAGTGAAAATTCTTTACTGTGCAAAAATGACAAACAGATCAAGACATGAAGAAAGAAACATGAGGCCATGCACAAGGTCTTTCTTTCTTTTTTTTTTTTTTTTGACCAGCTGACAGCTCTCTAAAACAGGAGGGAAAAACAATGAAAAGAGAAACCATCAATAGCATTGATTTGTGAAGAGGTAAAAAAGCTTATAGTGTTATGTTTAGAAACCGTACATAAACAGAGACACAGTGGTATGCAAACACAGAAGAAACTCATTATTCTAAAGAAAATGCTCAGAAAAATCAACCTGACATGCCTATATATTTTCAATACCATGTTGTTAATGGAGAACATGAGAATCAATCTGCCTTTGGCACGTGGTACACGGGAAGCTTCATTGCAGAATCCTGTAAGTTTGGGGGAAAAAAAATCCAGTGGAATACCTATCAGCTGGAGAAAGCAATGTGAAGGACTAAAAGCCAGCAGGAATGGTCTTAGTTTTAACACTGCTCTGAAATGTTTCACACCATTTCTTCCTTTTTTTCTCAGATTCCCCCCCGCTACTATGTTGTTCTTGAAGTTTGTCATGGTGTTCTAGACTTCTGATTTCTTTATCCAGACCCTCAAAGCCCTTTTTAGAGGGACAAGTTAAGAGCATCCATCAAATGTGTAGTTGCATATTTCCTTTCCTGAATTTAGCCATCAGACTTCCTCATCATCCTTATTCAGCTGAATTTATCTCATCCTGCATAGATGGGTACAATTGGTCCTTGGATCCCATTCAGAATATCCTATATGTTAATTCTGTAATTCTGCCTCAAATACTACAGCTAAAGGTAAGTAACTGATAAGAGAAGCAGAAAAAGAGCATTAGGAGCCATGATGAAAGATACTGTGTTTCCAAATGGCATTTCTATTGGAGAAGGAGGTGAAGGACACAGACAAATACATGAAAAATGCTTCAAATGGCAAAATAAGAGAGAAGATGCTTCTGTGTCAAGACAATAATTGCTCTGAGGAGATAGAGTTTAGGCCAATACTGAAAATAAGATAGAATCTTATCTCTGTTTGTGCATGTAAATCTACACTAGATAAATCAGTCTTACTTCAAATGTAACTCCATAAGCTAAGACCAGAATATAATACAATATGTTTAAGATTGTAAGGAAATTTCTCCACGTAGGCAGTTTTCAGCCAGTATATAATGTCTGTATAATCAGACTTGAGCTGTCATTTAAAACTTTACTGACTATAAAACTTGATACGCAAACTGTTTCATTTATTTTGATCATATCCAAACTCTTTGTTTGTTATAAATCCTGGTTTAATTCCAGCCCTAGATCTCATGGCTTTTTCCGCACATTAAAATTCAACTTAGATTGTTTCACTTTTTTATGCAATTCATTCCCAAAACAACCTTTATCAGCTCTGGGAAGACACACCTTCACCTATCCCTCCAGATGGAGGAGGAAAAGTGAGAAATGAAGACGCAGACCCACCCAACTCTGGCAGCAGTGCATGCTAAGTAGCTTTTATAAACTTGGTAAGTCCTATGAATTCTTGGATCTCTTCCAAAGTCTGGACCATTACTGAAAGACAGAGGACCACAAACACCTATAGTATCACCAGGTACAAATCAGTTTACTTCAGTGCCCAGTTGTGGTCAATTCTGACAAAACTGTGTAGACTTCCACCTGGATTTCAAACAGGTACCATGGAATTCATTCAAACAGAGTAAACTCAAGCGTTTTTTGTTGCCATTGCAGATAACAGGAAACTGATTGTTTTTCATACCTTTAACAATACCCATGCTAGATTTCTATGAAATATTCTTCTTCTTCGTTAAATAACTTATTTAGGATGGATGCCTCATTTAATCAAAGTTTTGAATCAACACCTCTATGAAATTGATTGATCCTTCCCAAATTCTCTGGTGTTTTTAATAAAGGGAAAGGAAACAATTTGTGCCTTTTCTAGTTTGTTATCCCCTCATTCAATTTCAAACTATAGCTGATGCCTTCCTGCTGGCCGCCTAACCCCACCAATACCTTCCAAATCCATTGTCCAGCTTCAACCAGATTTGCTAGAGGGCTACAAACTTCAGGGATTAGGAAGTTCTTATAAATTTCATGAAAAACAGTTGGATTGATAAGAAAGGTCTGAATCAGTGCCTGTCTCCTGAGAGAAAAGCAGGCTTGGCTGCTGGGAGCAGCCACCCTCTCCTGCTGGTTTGTGTGTACAGAGCTCCAGGTAGACCACACACCCAACAGCAACCAGAGGTACAGCCACACAGGCTGGTGTCATTGCAGCATAACTGCATGGCAGATGTGGACAAAGAGAAAATCCAGTTTTATTCATTCTGCCACTCATGGCACAAAGCATCCCCTCCTAAAGGGCAAGCACAGCTTGGGCAGGACACCCAAACTAAGAACACCAGACTAAATTATTTGTTTGTTTTAGCAGAATTTACTAATGACTAGATGAAAACAGAGACAAAATTTCTATTCTCCAGATAGTGGCTGGACATCTCCTTTAGCAAACAAGAGCCCGAGGCACCCAGGCACTGAAGTTGAAAACCTTTGCTTCATTTTAGCCAGGCACACCACTCCCACTGACTTCAAACAGACTAGGAATTCATTCCAAGCCTTTAGAGCTATTCAACTTGTGCTGACAGTTCAGGAGAATTACGGCTCTACAATTCAGAATAAAGGGATGTTTGAAATGTCTTACCCTTCACTAAGAAATAACCAAGATCAGGTGGCCATGTGATTCCATTATTTATGTAATGCCTCAAAATGTCATTTGTCTTTTAATAAGAGATGACAGGTTTTGCATGTACAAGTTTTCTATAAGAGTAGCGTGCTCATCTTGATCCACTCAATACACACACTGCTAATTTCAGATAAAAGATTAAGCACACAGATCCTGTAGTTAATTTTCTGCAGTAGCCCCTTTTTTCTCATTACTATGTAGATTTATTTGGAATTTCTTTATACATGTGCCAGTTTTCAAAACTGATGTGTTTGGACCACAAGCTTCTTTTGGGAAGGATTTTGTTTTCACTTTCTGTACCTCAGTACCTCACAGTATGTGCTACTGATGCCTACTTGAGGCTCCCATGTGTTCCTGCATGCTCACTCAGAATAAAAGAGCATTTGATATAGAATTCATGGTTCTTTTTAAGCACCAATAGGAAAATTGTTATTTTGAATTATCAAATTACACTTGATATATAAAAAGCAGTCTGTGAATTACACTCTTGTACTGAAACAAAGATATATCTGATGGTCGAAATTACAAAACAGGACAATCCAACAGCAACACTTTTCTTCTGTCACCTCAAGGAAGCAGCATCCATCCATATTTGTCATCAGCTTGATACTTGTCATTTGGTACTCGATAGCAGGAGATAGTAGAAAAGAGCTGTAACTGTGACATGGAAAATGTCTCCTCTCCTGAGAGCAAAGTCCCTGCTGAGCTTCACAGGAGTTTGGTTTCTCCTCTCTCTGGCACACATGTGTTTGAAAGTCCTCTCCCTTCACCTGCTCTAGAAAATGCTGGGTTTTTAGTATGGTAGATTCTTCTTTCCATTATTTCTAGAAGACCAGCTGTCACCTTGGACAATCAAAATCTGTCCTCTCTGCAAAGGTGTTAGGTAGAAGGTCAAGGATATCACCTGACTGTAGTTTGTAAAAAGAGAAAGAGAAAATAAAAGTTCAATTCACAAAATGTAAAAAAACACATGGTCAACTTAAACTGACCCTTTTACCAATTTCTTCACCTCAGAAGTAAAAGAAGCCAGGCACAGAGACAACACATTACTATGGTGCTGAACTGCCAGAGTTGTGTAGAAAATAATGTCATTTAGGCACAACTGCAGAAGTTCCAACAACAACCAGAAAATAAATGGTTGGACCAAGGCCCGGTCCAACCTGAAGCAGCACTGCAGGTCGTCACTGACTTTGTTTTCTGACCTCAGACCTCAGGCTTTGAAAGGATAGAGACAATGGCAACACTTTCTTTCTGTCTTAGTGATACAGTCTTGCACCTGTTCTGTGAAGAAACACACAGGTGTGGCCTGAATAAAGCCACCTGAAAAGTGCAATGACAAATAGCAGAAGCAGACTTCGAATGGCCACCGCCCTGACACCATGAACTTGTTTCCTGTGAGACTGTTTGCTTTCTATGGCCTTTATTAATGTCCTTCTCCAAACTCCTTCACCTCCTGCATTTGTCCTCACTCTCACAGATATGAAGCAAAGCCGCAACATTATTTCAGATGGGAAGTCCTCCCCTCTTCCCAGACTGAGGGACAAGGAGGGTGGCTGACGCTGCATTCATTGGACTCCTTGGATCATCTATATATTGAGGAATCTCTAGTTGGATTCAACAAGAACCTCTCATATGAGGTTTGGAGAGCTTGATTTGGGCTAGTTTTGGCTGAAAGTAATCTAGCACAGGCTATGCTTATTGGAACAATACTCCAATCTCAGTTCCAGAGTGGGTAAATCTCCTGTAGATGCACAGAAGAGAAAAAACTCAACATTGATATCAACAGAATGTCAGAGGTGATCCTACACAGAATCACTTTTCTAAGACTGAGTTTTCAAAATTTGGCAACTAGAGTGAAGTGAATATGACCTTTCCCCAGAGGGGCAGATAAAAGAACGAAAACTGAGTCTTGGAAAAGACACAGACTCCTAACATTATGATAAAAAGAAGCCACCCTTCCTGGAAAAGAAACACCAAAGGGCCTGAGGCCAGCATTTGATCTGTGCTAGGAACATTTGGATATTTTTATGAGCAGCAAGTTCATCAAGAATCTTGCCTGAGGTTAAACCTCACAAAAAAGACAAAATAAGGTTAGTAAGGACTGTTCATGTGAGAAGAGATGTACAGGAAGAGGCCAATGTGTTGATCTTGCATTATGGAAATCAATTAAGCATTAATTATAAATGTTCCTGAAGGTTAAGTGAAGTGTGCCTTGAACAGAGCCAGCAGGCTGATGGACCCGTTGGGCTTCCTGATGCAACCAGCTATGAGCTCCTTGGGCAGAGGGAAGTGCTGAGCTCCACTGGCCCTCCACAGCTGGGCACCCCATCCTGTAGGCATGGCAGGGATTTGCCATGGACAGCAGAGGGGTCCTGAGGAACAGCTCTCTGAGACCTGCACCAAGCACTGGGGCAGCCTTGAACAGAGGGGAGACCAAGAGCAATCACCAATGCTCCTGGGCATTGCTCATTTCCTAAATACTCTCATTCCTAGTCATACTGGACTAAAATAGCAAGTCCCTCCAAGTTGCTTCCATCAGAGAAACGTTTGCCTCAGCAAGACCAATGTGAAGACAACAAGCTTTGAAATATTCCCTCCCCTGACAGCATTCCCGGGAGGAAGGCTGCAAGAAGAGGCCCCAGTGGAGCTTTTGTTTGCTGAGGACATGGTACAAATAATGTTGATCAAGCAGTTTCTGCCTTCCCTCCCTTCCCTGTCATGCAGTTTCTAAAAAAGAGCTTCTCCTGCTCTGCTACATCTGTGGAATAAGGTGGTTTGTCTCCACTACTCTGATTATGTACAGCTTAATTATCTACTGACTAATTGCACTTGCCTTCTTGAATGTCTCCAGGTAACAGGAGTACTGCTTTCTTTTTGCTCATTGGGCCATGAAGGCAACCAGTTTGTCTCATCTTTTCTGGTACTTCCAGACAAAGGGCCTTTCAAAAGAAAATATCCTGAACAGATAATCTAAGTAATCCCTCTTTCCACACCCCAAATAAGACAAATATATGTGTGTGCATGTGTCCATCCAAGAGTCAACTCTCAATGCAGTAACTTGACTGTACCACCCTAAGAGCTTTACCTGTTCGCAGAGGGAGGAGCACCCTGCCCACAGCCACTTTCCAAGTGATTTATTTAAAGGAATTTTCTGGAATGCAGGGTTAATCCTGACAGCCATACCTGCTAACAGCTTGAAGCAGCAGCACAAACGAGGGTATTGTCACTGTTGCACTGTGACGCGCAGGTCAGCATTCCTGCCTCTTACCCAGGGATGGCCAGCTCTCATACAGAAGAGGTGCCTGCCTATTCCCCTGTCACAAACCAAGCACAGATAAGTGGACGAAACTTAAACTAGAGCCAGAAATCTGTGCTGCAGTAAAACAAGAATGGGGGATAGATCAGTAACTGGTCCACAGCACACCCGTGTGATCAGCCCTTGTACAAGGGTCAGCACACATCCCTTGGGACATTCTCTTTTCAACACTCATCTAAAATGGGAACCAGTCAAGAAACTGCATTTCCAAGCAGAGGTAATGGAGCCAACAGCAGTGCAGGTCTCAGCTACACATCTTCATGTGGAATACTTGGAAAGCTGGGGCTCTTCCAAGTGCATCTGGCTTCAGCAGAGTCGAATGGCTTCAGAGATACTCTTCTTGAGTTCACTGCAGCTGGGAAGAGCAAGTGGATAACAACAGGCAGAAAAATACCTGCTCTGAGGAGTCAATTGGATTGTGAACCCGAGAGAGACTCAAATCCTGCTGGGAAAATTGGCAGGAAAAACAGGCCGTAGGTGTAAGTGTCAGTAAGTGAATGGGTATATTGGCACTCTTGCATATTTTCTGTCACCGTTAGGTATCAAAGCCTGGTGCAGAGGCTTTCGTGCTGTGTCTATCCAACAAGAGACACGTACAGCCAAAGCAACAGAAAAAGGCTGAGGCTGTGGTAGAGAACTTTGCCTTTTTGGAATAACAGCAGGTAACACCTGCCTGCCACAGAAAATTTGCCTTTCTGAAACCTGAATTGACCAACGTCTTGAATGGTGCAGTATAGGCTAGTTCTGAAAACAACCCTCTGACCAGGCATGCAGGGCATCAGACATTGATGTTTCTACTTTTACAGCTATTGCAGCTAAACACAGAGTTTTAGAATCTATGTAAAAAGAAGTGTTTTGGTCAGTAGATATGAAAGATGATACAAAGATTTTCTTCAACTGAAATGATATCATAATTGTGCTCCTAAAAATAGAAGAATACCCTCCAAATAATGCATATTCTCCCACTTCCCCTGCTCAAATCTCTTTTTGAAAATTGATTCTGGAAGACAAAAATTTGCATAAACCTGCACTAGAAAGTATCTGAGCATAATCCAAATCTGGATACCCTGGGATGGTGGGATGAGATGGTTATTGACTAAAATGTCAGTAGAGCTTTGATTTTATGGCAACTATCAGCCTGATACTCCCTGGAAGCCAATTTAGCTGCAATTTAAATTTTGCAATTTTGGGGTTATCAGAGTTTCACTTTCCTGTACTGTTTTTTGGGGGGATTCCTTCCAACCCCCTCCAGTCAGATATACTGAGTTAATACATTTAATCCCCTTGATTTCTGCCTCCTGAGAGCCTTCACCATCCTCACTTTGCTACAAGTCAAACTCAGCCCATTACTAATAAATGAAAAATGTTGTCTTTTTCCACTCTCAGGATTTTAGTAGCCCAAGAAGCACAAAGAGTCTTCTTCCTTCAAATTTTGTCAATCCCCACACCACTCTTACATCCTTCATTGGGTCTTTTCTTGTGTTGCTTTGGGCCATGGAGCTCAATCCTGTTCAACACAAGTGAAATCTTCTGAGCATGTCTTTGAAACAAGATTCCTCCTTTGCTAAGAGAAGAGGGTACTACTGCCTGTCTCTGGCTCAGTTTTAGACCAAAAACCTCACAACTGAGGTTTTTTTAGGCCACCAAAGACAGTATGGAAAAAAAACGTACAAAAAGAATCAGCATGTTTTCCTGTGTCTCGCCAACAATTATGGGGGAAGCAGGGAACAAACTGCTCGGTGTGGGGCAATAGTGGGCACAGAGACATCTCCAGGTTGCTGAGGAACACAGAGCCCAAAATAATGAGAACTGAAGACCGTACACATTAAAACAGCTGTTGCGGAGCCACCAATCTACCCAGAGAGGAAAAAGCCCCTCCATAGGTCTTCAACACAAAATTGGGGCACCAAAATATTTTCCTGCAGATTTCATCTGCAACAACACAGAGAGCGAAGGCTTTTGATTAGACAGTACCTGCCAGGGAGTTTACCCCTGTGAGGGACAAAAACTGAGCCATAACATGTCTCTTTCATTTATACCATTGAAAGAGAAAACATCTAATTGAGCAACAAATGCCTTATTTGCTGTTATGTCTGGAGTTGACCAAGCTACTCTCAAGAACAGCCACTGCTACAGAAAATAGAAATTACCAGGGAAAAAATATTATGGCACACATGAGAAGAATATGCCAAGTAGCCCAAAGAAATGGGTAAATATAGGCAATTATCAAATGGCATATGAAAAGACAAAAATTTCCTTTTGATACTCTGCTTTTACACTAGTCTTATCTAGACACATCATATGTTGGCACTCAGTGAAGTTAGATAAGATGCTCAGCTCTACTCCGCACATGGGCACCGATATTTATTTCAGAAATAAAACGGCCTTGTAATTAATTGGTAAGGCTGTACATGGTTAATTTTTGATGCCTTGTAAATGCTAATTATGACAGCAGATGATAAAGGGTTCCTTAGGAAATCAATACTTTATTATACAATAATTGCATCTGCAAGTTTAATGTTCTTCATAAGAACTTGAAAGAATGGAAGAGGTTGGGAGGCCAGATGATGCAAAGGTGGCTGCATGACCTGGAAAGTTACCAAGAATTTGAGGCCTAGTAAAATGCCCAGATGTCATTAAAAATTTTTTCAAAAATCCAACACTTATTATGGAAAGCAAACTGTGAGTATATCTGTCTAGATGACACTTGGGCCCAATACAATCCTGGGCACATATAATTAAAAAGGCTAGTTCGTTATCCATCAAAGAGGTTTGATTATGCCTTTGCCTTAATGATTTGTTTGTCTCAGGAGAAGCATCTCAGCCCTGTCGCCCTTCATCTTGCCCTGGCTCACTCCCCACTTGTTCTAGCTTTCTACATAGGAGTCAGCGAGGAGCTACTGTTGGGGTTGTTAGCCCTGGAGACAGGATACAGCTGAAAAATCATTCTTCCAAGAATTTATGGGTCACTGTCTAATTGATACTAGCATTAGCATGCTTCGTATTCATGTTCCAAATCCACAGGCAGTGCTTACTCTGACCCAGCCATGTGGGACTGCTCTAGGCGGTGAGTGGGAACCCAAAACAACGCTACTGTATCAGCCTAAGAACACACCAGCCCCGAGAGTTTTAGCACAACAAAACAGAGAAAAAGAGTCTTTCTTCCACTGTGGTCATCCGTGCAGCAGCACATTCCTCTGGTCTTTATTATACACTTTTAATAAGAAATATACAATGTTTACCTTATATACAATATATAAGGTTTCATAGACCTTATTAATTTGTAAAGAAAACACAAGTTATTTCCTTACATCATAGGGCTTTAATTTTTTTAATCATTACACATTACGAAAATCCAGGGACTTAAATGAAATGAGTTTAAGACTCAGTATTTTATAAAAGGAGTCCAGACCACATTAACAAATATTACACCTTTTGCTAAAAGCAAAGTATTCACAGGTTGTATTGCAGCTTATACTTTGTTGAGAAACTGAATGAGAAGTGAGTAGTGATTCATAAAACAATCTGTACATTTAACGCATGATAAAATAAGATAGTATCACACAGCTTTCTTAGAGAGGCAAAAGGCAGTGCCTTGTGATCAGCAAACTACTCAAATAAAAAACGCAGCAGGAGGGGATGTAATGCTGGCTTGCTGCAGCCACTCCTAGTGATTCATATCATCTCCAGCAACTCACCCAGTCAGCACATCCAAAACGCAATAAGAGAATTTGATGCATGCCCCTGCCCACTCTCCCCAAAGGGATGAAAAAAGGACAATATGTGCATCTGCCCACAGGTGTGCTGCCCATGAGGCACTTTTCTGTGAAAGGATGTTCACTTCTGTGCTATGGGGAGAATTTCAGTTTGGCTGCCTACAGACAGGTTGGAGGCAATCTGCCTCAATACATCAGCTATATGGTGACAGAGGTTGTTCCAGAAATTTTGTTTTCCAGGAGAAAGCATGGTCTTTGTTGAACACAGCAAACACCCCAACAAATCTTCAAAAGTAGGAATCCTGACACCCTGAAATATCCTCTCTTCCCTTTTTGCCCAATGATATAATTTTGTGGCATTTGTCCATGACTAGCAAGATGTAATATACATTAATTTATGAAGGAGTGACACATCACTGCTCAACACTCATAAGGAAAACATGCAAAAGAAGTAACCTCATGTATACTGGAGAACTGGCAACATCAAAAAGGAATTTCTTTTTCCAGCATGTCCAACGTGACCTCACTCAAAACCATGAAGGATGAAGAGCTTTACCTGTATATTCCATAATCCCTAGCTCACCTGGCGATTTGCTCAGTGCTTTGTAACCTGCAGATGTAGTCAGCAAGGGAACACAAGTGAACCCATCAAGCTATTTCCAAACATTTCTGAGGGTATTACCAATATCTGGGACATGGTTTTTGGAGACAAATCAGCACCCAGATAGTCACCAAGCTAAGCATCCTGGTTGGCTGAGTCCTATTGAAAACCCACCCAACAGTGCTTTGGAAATCTTGCTCTTGTTGTGAAACCTATTGAAAACC
This sequence comes from Ammospiza caudacuta, assembly GCF_027887145.1. Lineage (NCBI taxonomy): Eukaryota > Metazoa > Chordata > Aves > Passeriformes > Passerellidae > Ammospiza > Ammospiza caudacuta. The sequence continues at coordinate 16,013,880 of NC_080595.1, read as the reverse complement.
TATCCTGAAAAGCTATGCAGGAGCAGCTTCTTCAGATTTAAAAGTAACATAAATGTCACTTTACAAGTCCAGGCAAGGGAATGAAATGCTTAGTTTTAAATAGAAACTCAGCTCAAACTAAAAAAAAAAAAACAAACAAAAAACCAACACAACCACCCCCTCCCCCTCCAAAAAAGCCACCCAAAAGCAAAAACAAACAAAAAAGCTCCACCAAAACGAAAAACCAACCCATAACAGAGGTAAATAAACATGGTTACCTCTAAATTTTCCTTTCTTCAGGGACAGCATCCACTGGCATTACCCAATATCTTCACAGCTGCCTGGAAGTCTGAGGACTCAGACCAGACTCATCCATCCCTGCCACAGGCATAACTCTCCTGCTGAAAAGCCCCATTAGTTGGGATGACCCAAAGCTTAGGACTGCAAAATGGGTCCTTCTGACAATATACACCTGCCGTTCAGTCAGACACGGAACTGTGCGTACACACTTGGTGGAGAGCACAAGAACTCTGCCATTCAGTCAGTTCCAGAGTAGAAACAGCTTATCTCTGAGCTGGTCTGTAATATGTAACCAGCATCTCTGCCTGAAGAAAGGAAATGGCAAGGTAAACACCTGAATGGGTTTCTATTCTTCTGCACAACGAAAACCACAAAGGTATCTTATTGTCCGCAGAAGGTGTGGAAAGAAATGAGATTAGCTTTATAAATAGGGTCCGTAGGGAAGACTTCACTAGGCACATTACTTCCTGCTGCCAAAATACTAGGCCAATTTCAGACTATGGAATAACTAGAGACATTTCAAGGATGCAGGCAAAATAGATTTGGCCATGAGGTGTTGTGTCTCAACAGCAAGATTAAGGTGGGAAGAGGATGGAGACAGCTGCTGCTGGAAGGGCTGCCCAAGCCCTACCAAAACCAGCCATGTCTTCACAAGCTGCTTGTTGAATAAATTCTACAGACGCAGCTTGAGATGCAGCCATCCTATGGATCAATTATAACAACAGTGTTGCTTCCCAAATGGTGTTACGGATTTCAGGATGTGATCTTTTACTATATTTCTCAGGCATGCACATTTTCACATCCCCAGACACTGAAGAAGTGTCTCCAGTCCCTTCCAGGAGGATGATGAAGCATCACCAGCTATCATCATAATCTTGGGCATGCTTTGGTTCTGGAAAAGCTGCTGTGAGGGCATCTACTGGACACAGCAGTTTGGCTAGGAGGGATGCTACAAGCAACAGGGGGAAGGAATAGAGCTGAAGGGAGACAGCTCCCAAAGATATTCTGACAGTATGTAGGATTTTATCCTGACATCCCCAGGCAAGGCAGCTAACATCATCTCCCTGAGACAATAAGAATCTCCCTAACAGAAAACGATACTGCTCCTCAAGCTTTTGCCAAGAGTATTGTCTGAGAGAGTAACTCAGCAGTGCTTTCTCTAGGGGAGCTGACTATCTGCTGCGGGCAGCCCAGACATGCTGAAAGTCCAAATAGATGAAATAGTCCAAATTGAAGAAATAGTTCACTGACTTTTATGTGGTTTCCCACAGCACCTGACATTGCCACTCTGGGATGATGTTCCACAATAGTGATAGTGATCTTGCACTATGCCACCTCAAGGGATACTTTGAAGTAGAAAAGCAGCAGAAGAGCAGCTCTCACCAGAGCCAAGTGCTAGTCAGCACTCATAGGGATGAGTTACAGTTTTTCCAGAAGAAACAGAAGCTCCCCATGAGACTGAGTTGGAATGGAGACGCTGAGAGAGATCATTCCTGCTACTGACATGTGGAGACGCACATCTCAGTGAAAAAACACATACCCACCACCCTCAGCAGAGTAGGACACAGAGAAAAGTCAGGAGGGAAGAGAGAAAATAATTTATTTCAATGGGATGACACATACACACACACAAATTCCCAAACAGACTGCCTCGAGTGTTAAAAATAACCCTTTGGGATTCTTAATAGTTCAAAGAGTTCCTTATTAAAACATATCATTTAAATGAGGAAAAAAAAAACCCAATGCTTTTTCTGACTTTTTTGGTGGGGTTTTTGAATCTTTGGGCTTCATATTTGCAAGTCATCTCCATCCATCTCAGCATTTAATGAAAAATAAGATTTTCATACAACATCTTGACTTAAGAAGCTTGAATTTTAAGAAAACATAACCACAGCCAGGCTAATGAGAAGCTAATGATACTTGGCCCTTTTCAAGCACCACCTGTTGAGGCATCAGCAGATGCCTCAGATTGGAATTTGGGCAACATTACTTGGCTATGAAGTCTTTTATATGCCATTCTGAATAAGAGAATATCTACTTCAGCTTTGAATTGTCTGGTTTCTGTCAAGTTTTTTGTCACAGCTTTACCACCAATGCTGTCATCTCAAGTTTGGCTGAAATTATAGATTTTTGCCAAATAAGCTTTCCCAGCATGCTGCAAGAGCCACCACATTCCTATGACTTTAAAACAAGAATTCCAGAGCAAAGAATAAATAGAGACTTCTGCAGTGCTGAGAATTTGGAGGTTGAACCATTTATAGACAAAAGCAAAACCCACTTCAACACCATGTTGAAAAGTAAACACCGGGGGGTGGGGGGAAGAAAAGAGGAAGAAAAAAAAGTTAAGAGCATTTTAATTTTCCCCTGTTGTCTCAATTTAAAGATTTTTATAAATAACACATTTTTGAAGATTCACTTTCCTCCACTGACTTTAAGTCTCCAGAAATTTTTCTGCTACACTAAAGATTTGTTCTTTGTATGAAAGCAGTAGTTCAACAATATCTTGCCCTGATGCAATTTTTTAAAGTAGATTTTAGGGTATCATTATCCTCATTCCATAGGTGAGGAAATAACTTATGTAAATTGCTGAAGGTCACTAACCAGTCAACAGTGCAGGCTCAAGGCTCTCTCCCCCCTCCACCACACTTTACAGGAAATGGAATTAAAGAAAATTTCCAAATGAAAAATGTTATTTTTTCTTTTAAGTCCTGTCCTTAATAATTGACACAGAGACCACCAATTCTATGGTCTGAGAAAGGGGAGAGATATCCAAACCGATTTAGCTAATAGGAGCTCATATCAGTAAATGAGTGAAAAAGAACATACAAACACAACTTCCCTCTGGAAGTGTGGGTGCTGAGGCCTTACTTGATTTTTTCTGCTTCATATAGTTGGGTATGTGTAGACCCATAATCATCCAGGCAGCCCCTGTGCATTTTTGCCAAGCAGAAATTTCCAGTCACCAGGTTTCCCCTTTGCAGGGCTGCAAAAAATCAGAGAGGGGATTCTCTGTTCTTTGTCTTGACCAGAGGTAAAAGGGATCTCACACCCAAGGGATTCTCCTGCTGCAGCATGCCCCTTTAGCTTGAGGATTAACATAACAGGACACATTAAGTTCATGAAGACTTGACACCACATGTGTTTTGCAGAGTCTTCATCTACTCTCAGCAGCTTTCCAGCTCAAACACAATGAAAGACCAGGGTGAGTGGTAATAAGGAAAAGTTTGCTGCTACCAGTGATGCTACTGACCCGCTTGTGAATACTGCATTCTTCCAGCAGCTTGGGTTTCCTTGCCAATTAGTTATTCTTCTTTCTCCAAAATAATTAGTCTTTTGCTCTTGTCTTTATAGATTTTTGCACCAGAATGCTCCTCTATGCTTTTTAACAGTATTTGGAGAAACTCACAGTATTTACACAGCAGAGCTTGGTGGCATGAGGCAGCCACACTGGTTTGTGTCAAACCTATCTACTTAGGATATCACCTGCTCCAAGCAAAGCAAGTTATTGGATTCAAATATTTCAGCTGGTCCCTAAAGAAAAGTGATTTCCACAAAGCTTGCTCTTCCCCTGGAAGGTGAACCATTTTAACCTGCCAACCACATCTCACGCCAAATCTTGGCAAATACAGATTTATGTGCCATTAGGTGTTGACTGGTCAGCAGAAAAATAAATAAATAAATACATATATAAATAAAATCACTGCTAGCAAGAGTCAGCTTAGCATTTACAGAACATCACTGTTTGTGTCTCTATGTCATGGTTTGACCATCAACCTAGGACACCCTACCATCAAAAAAAACCTCACATATTTAAGGACATCCCAAAGCAGAATGCTGGAAACTCATACCAGTGAGATGAGACTGACTCAATTTGGTAAAAGTTCTAATGCTTTTTTTAGGCAAAAACCTATTGCCTTAGGCAGGATATAGGGATGCTTAGAATGTAAATTGACTCTATGATTTCATACCTTTTAATTCAAGTGGATGCCCCCAAAATTTTCTAGTCTTATTCTCATAAGACTACATAGATCAGGTCAGTGTTCCCTGCATTAACCTCTATCTGTGCTTCAATATAGCAGGTTTTATGTTAGCAGCTTTTTCCACTTTCATTGCACTCTGACCAGGGTTTTTATATCTAAAATACTCTCATTACACTTAAAAACATCACTTAATCTGCAGCCAACATTGCTGCACAGGGAGGAAGGGATACCCCTGTGCTTCACTGCAACCAGGACCCAAGTAAATGTAGCAGTGCTCATGATCTCTGTCACTGGGAACATTCTCAGGAAAAAACAGGGTGCCTTACTTGGAAAGGAGAGGACTGGTGGTCTTTCCAATGTGTGGTTTTTAATTTACATACATCCATGTAGATATTGTAGGAAATGGATTTGTCTTCCCCAGTACAAGACAGGCATAGACATACAGGAGGAAATCCAGTGAAGAGCAACAAAAGTGATTAAGGGACTGGAGCATCCATCATGGAATGAGGCCAAGGCAGCTTGGGTTACATGGGCTGGAGAAGACCCAGGATCTTATCCATGTGCATAAATATCTGATGGGGATTTTGGATGGCAGTAAAGAAGATGGAGCCAGGCTCCTCTCAGAGGTTTTCAAGAGGTAACTGGCCCAAATTGAATTACAGAAAGCTCCCTTTTAACGCAGTAAAAGCATTATTATTGTAATTGTGGTTAAACAGTAGCAAGTTGCCCAGAAATTTGCACCATCTCCACCCTTGGAGACATTTTTTAGAAACCCGCTGTACATGGTCTTCAACTTTGTAAATTGAAATTAAAAAAATAGTTATTAGGAATCATGATTGTGAACATCCACAAAGTACAAATATTTGTTTATTTAGATTGACAAATAAAACCTCTCTGGATAAAACCTCTTAGCTGTCCCATGAGGATCTGCCCCTCATCAGCAACTAGGGACAGGGAAGTACTTTAGCTTCCCTGGCCGTGTGTGCCTTGGTTGTGACCAAACAAGATGTCTCCTTCCAAAGGAAAGGTGGGAACTCTGACTCCAGCACAAGGAAAGAAAAAGGACCACGACATCAAAGTTCAAAAACAGGAAGGTTAGGGCACAGTGGCCTGAAATTCAGTGACACCCGTGTCCCATGTGGAGCCCAAACTACATCCAGAAGTCTGGGCTACAACACCTCCAGTGCTTTAGCAGCACAACAGCCAAATTAAACACAGCTCAGGAGAACTAATCTGTCCTATTGTAATAGCATTAAAATGAAATAGCTCCTGCGAGGGCTTTTTTAGGATTCCTCTACACACGCCCCTCCACCAAAAAAGCCCCTGGGCCTTAAAAGTCTCATCTAAAAAGCAAAATTGTCTTATTTTTTACTCCCCCCCAAACAAAGCTGTATTTGAAGTGCTGTCAAAACCAGGTTAGAGTATAAACTAACAAAGCAAGTAGGACTTTAAGGCATACAAGCCTTGCCTTGATGAAGGTAATTATTAGGTCAGCCCAAGAAAAATTGATGAGCCTAACATAACACTTCCAAACAGATCAACAGTCTTCATATAAATTTTGGTCCTGGCTCCTAATAAAACCATTAGCATTCCCTAGTATTGTAATTTACAGCCTGATGATGCACTGAATCATATTTTAATTTATCTGGAAGATATAAACAAACATTCTTGGGTGGAAATTAATACCTGATCTTTGGCTACCTCTTGTGGTATAAAACTCCAGAGAGAAATTACATTTAAAAAAATAAACAACAACATTAAAGAAAATCATTGCACAACTTATGAGCTTGTCAAATAATTCTAAGGAGAAAATTGGTTCTTAGGGGTTTTGTGTATAAGAAGCCTAGAATATTTTGCTGTGAAAATGAATACTAGGGTATTAACAGGGTGAATATTTCTGTAAGTATATGCCATGGATGGCATCTGTTTTCATACACAAGTGGAGGGCAAATAAAGAATTAAATCAAAGCCTCAACTCTTCAATTTTCCTAATGCCCACTGTTCTGCAAAACGTTTCATGCTCTTGTAGGAATTCTGTGTTTGGAGAGAAATCTCTGAAGCACTGCTAACCTGAGGAGAAAAACCCCAGGGAGCTGACATGAACCTCTGCTGCGCAACAGGAGCTCTCCCATATAAAACCAGGCTCAACAGCTACAAGTAATCTCAAGTATAGTAAAGGTGCAAGATATACAGTTATGGAGAGGAGAATCATAAGTGCAGCTGGCATGCTGAGAGAACATCTGTACACTTATTGTACCACAGTTCATCAACTGTTTATTCCAGCAAGTACCAGATGCAAAGGAGAAATGGGAAGAGCGTGAACACAAATCAGAATTTGTTCAGTTTTAGAGAATCAGATGTTCTGTGTCAAAGAAGAAAAGGTAAGAGATTCTCAAAATTAGACAGGTCTATCCAGCCTCCAACTGGAGAAAATCAGTGTAGCCCAAGCAAAGCTCATGGCTCTTGTTAGTTCTGTGTACAGGAACACAAAACTTTCTTTGGTGGTTACAACAGTGGTTCAAAAAGCAAACACATTCCCTATTTAAGGAAGGAACAGAAACTTGCCCAAAGGAAAACAGAATTTGTGCAACTGCAGTGTCTTATGGGTTTTTAAAAAGGCACGACAATTTGGGCTCTAGAGTAGAAATTCAGGTCTGGCTCAAGTAATCTCCCACCACCACCCAACCAGCTGGAGAACCAGCAAGATCCCTGGATCCCATTAAAGGGGGGAAAAAGACACATTTCAGTTAAATAGTTTTTCTTCTGCACAACCAATTCAGTATGGGCAAGAGAGTTCTTTTTCCTGAAAACTTAACATTCTCTAGCACTCAGGAAATGTTCCTACCTGTATTGCCAAAATCTTGACTTGTGGATACACTGTCCAACATGTCCTGCACATTGGGCCATGGGATTTAATCCAAATTCATAAGTATTACACTCCTCATCATGCTGTGGGTGGTAGGAAATAAGCTCTTCTGATAAGACTGGGAAATGTCCATTTGTGTTCAAGCAGGAGTGAATGACAGCGTTAACTGCACCACACCAGAGCCCCAGGCAGCTGGGAAAGTCAGTGTCAGGACTTCTGTGAAACAAGATGGGCAACACAAACACTACCACAAAGGAAATGGAATACTCTGCTGGATGATAAGGAACTAGAGGGAGTTCTGGACAACCAGAAGCACACAGAAAGGGAGACCTCCACATGGGATTTTCCACATGGGATTTTCCAAGGAAGTAAAGTGCAAAAGAGAAAGTTCTCCTAAGGAAGAATAGATCAGAAGAGTTCAAAAACATACCTATGTCCAGGTTGTCCTCTGTAGCCCCACGTGCTGCAGAAAGAGGCACGATCTCTCCTTAGCTGCTGATCTCTCCATGGCCACCACTCACATTCAGATAGCTACAGAGAAAAATAAGACTTCATCACCAACTCAAAAAGCCATTATAAAATTTGCTGAGGAAATTGCAAGCCCAAAATGGAAGCCAGCTGAGACCACAGCCTACAGGGTCATGTATCATTAGCGCCAAGTGAACCAAGTCCAAATGTCCAGCTTACTGTTCAGGAGGAAACAAAAGCACTACTATATATGTGGGCAAAGCATCATCTTTTTCTAATCAAACCTGTCTTAGGCCTGGGTTCAGAAAAGCATTCAAGCATGTGTTTAAGGCTCTCTTTTTTTTTTTATTTTCAGAAAACAGCTCAAAACACACATTTACTTGTAAGCACTTGCTAACAGCTGTGAATAACAGTGAAAATCGTAACTAAAATCTTCTGAGAAAAAGGTGTTATAAAAAAAAAAGCAAAATGTGATGTGATTGTCCATCATGTTGCCTTATCTCTCTGCTAGGAATACTGTGGGACAAACAATAAACAACACAAGCCTGCTCCCGGACTAAGACAGCCACAGACAATAGACCAAATATCCGAGTAACAAAAAATATATAATCAGCACACTAACATATTCTTGGATTCATTTATGGCATCACCAGAGCCAGTAAAAAAAGTAATTAGAACAGCTCCAGGTTTGAGACCATTCTCAGCCATACAACTTCCAAAACAGATCTTTTGCAAGAGTCTGAAGTGAAAGTTATGACCCCATTTAGTGCCATTTGCTAATGGCAGTAAACACGACACAGTTTTCACACCCTGGCTCAGCCCTGATGCCTGCTTGCAGTACATTAATAATCCTGTCAGAGCTGTCAGGGGGACACAACACTTGCTGTTCTGGTGATGCTCTGTCTCCATTCAAATAATTTGACTTTCATGACCATCAGAATTGTTTTCCAGCATTTCTGCTTGACTCAATGACTCTTGATCTCTGGCCCAATATTCCATTCACCCTTACCAAAAATCAAAACCCGCACAAATCTGAATAATTAGCTAGAAAGTTGCTGGGTAACATCTCCAAAGGCTTGCAAAGGCAAACTGTCACCAATCTTATAATGTGATGAATACAAGTTGACTTACATCCCGAGGAGGCTACGTTACCTCCCTGGGAAATACTCTTCTGCACCAGTTATTCTTAGGTGTTATTTCTGATTAATTATGCTCTCGCTCCATTAGAAAACTGATGGCCAACTTTGCATCTGTCTCTTTGCTTTGTATCTTACAAAGACAAGCAGTTATAAAAAATTCATAGGAAGGAATGAATAGATGGTCAGTGTGTCCAGCTCAGGTTTTCTGTCCTGGGAGTATAAAAGTGAAGGTCATAAAAGCATCAACTGATACAGAACTGTATCTTCCCAGGTAGAGGTGTAGTTTTTCTCTCACAAAAATGCATCTGCAGTTTCACACAGTAGAATTATTAACAATTCCATGAAAAAATACCAAATGCTCCTCAGTTTTATGAATGCAAATAGCCCTATTGGAGCCAAGGGGAATACTCACATGTGTTTAAGTTAGACACATGCATAAGCAAAGGCAGGATCACAGCCCCAGCTATAAATATTTATGTCTGCAATACAACACAGCCTCAAAAATGCATTCACAAAACAGACTATGATGCAAGATCCTGACAATACAGGTTACTCCATAGAATTTCAATGGGAGGCACTTCTTTCTTGTGCCCCTTTGAAAACTCCAGCCTCTATTATTTTAATAAAGCTACCACTGTCATTTCAGCAACCTTGGCCAATAGAACCCATAAGTAAAAAGAAATAAAATACAGTAAAAATATACTAAAAATAATTGTTACTGCCAATGTAAAAATCTTTTCAAACTATGTTTTAGCTCATATATTAATTATTAAGCAGGGTACTAAAAGGATCTGACTTTGGAGCAGTAACATACATCTTCAACTAAGATTAGCACAAATCAGGCGAACTCCAACCTCTCTCTTCCTTAGAGATATAAAATTAGATTCGGGTGACTAATGCAGATAAAAATATTCATTCACTTCAGCTATACAATCTCATTTCCTGGCACAAGTGTTTGCAGAAAACAAATGTTAAAGCAAATGCCATTATTTACTTTGGAAGAATATTTCTACACAACCAATGACAGAATAGAAACACCAGCAGGTGACTTATGCAGCCAGTCAGAAAAAATATCCCTCATGTTTGAAACAGTCAATTCACAGAGGAAGAACATTTGCAAAAAAATTTTTCAGATCCATTCAAGCCCAGAATACATAAAACAGAAACCAGAAAAGTACTGAAGGAGAAGATGGACCTAGTCAAAACAAATCTCTCAATCTAAATCCAAACTGGTAGATTGCTTTTTCCCTTCAGTTCAAAAGATTTTGGATCAGGCTCCTCCAGCTCAATTCAGTTTCAAAGGCTCACACAAACCTGGAAGCATCACTCTGCAAGCAAATCTCAAGCACTTGGTCTGTATAGCATTGCAGGATCAAGTCTTGTAGAGCATCAAACACAAGTTGTAATTAAAATAATTTACATGCTGCTAGCAAGTCAGCTAAAGCAAGCACATCAGGTTCCCAGCATGGATTTCAATTTGCTTCAAAATTACTCAAGGATAGGAGCTCATATTTTCAACATCATCCTAGTTAGCCCAGAAAAAAATGCAAGACCCAAGTGACAGCTATTTGATTGGAAGAAGGTGGGGGTGGCCGTTACTTGGTAGGTGTTTACTCACTGCCTGGATTCATCATGAAAGCAAACATCCAGACTCTGCATATGCTACCAACAAATGTGTCATCAGCTGCAAAAGGAACAGGCTGGGTTGCTTTCCCACACACAATTTGTGTGCACACTGCGGCACAGTCAGAAGAGCTCAGTAATTCCTGGAGGAATCTCACCTAATTGGAGTCAGACCCAACACATGGATCCTGTCCTCACCCTCCTTGTAATCCTCAGGAGACCCAGTCCTGAACTGAACTGTGCTCTGCTGGCTTCTTTCTTCACCTTGGTGCTGCTTCTTCACAAGCTGCAATCACTTAGTGGGCCATAAAATCCAGAATGAGCCACCTAGATGGATCTTTTACCTTTTGAAATACTGAGATTAGCTCCAGTGGGTCCTGGAGCAAGCAGCTATTCTTCTACAGGACCGCCTATATCTCCACAAGGACAGTGGAGGTGGAGAGAGTGTGTGAAAACGAACCAGCATGTCAGAAATCCAACCTCTCCCTCTGTGGGTAAAGCACCTCAGAGAAAATCAGCTGACGATGGAAAAGACCCCACATAACACCACCAACGTGACTGCAGCATTTTCTAATAGCCATGCATATGACCTAAAAAATTAAAAAATATATATACTGTTAGTATATTTGGTTCAAGCACTTATATATAAATCATCCATCTCAGCTGAAGTATGGGTTCTTGCTTTAAGGAGAACTGGAGACAACAGTTTTTCTTTTTTTTTTTTTTTTTTTTTACTTAGAAGCAGCACAGTTGCTGAAATCTCCTTGTGTTATTTTTGATCTGTTTGGTTTTTCCATTGTGGAAATTATTATTTTAAGGTCAGAAAAAAAAATCCACTCCAATATTTATCCTTGCTAACATTACAGTGCAGGTGCTGGATATTCAGGGTGACTTCTACCCCCACAAGCCAACTACCTTGTCTCTGACATATAAATTGTGACATGTTTAATTGCAAACATTTGAGGAGTTACCCTACCCAGGAGCTCAGCCTCCAGAGACAACTGTGCTTGCTGCAGAATCATCAGATTGGAACATCTCTTCTGGTGCTTCTGAGACTCCAGGACAAAGCTTGGGGTTTCCTCTTACAAGGGCAACAGCTAAATTTTAAAGCTGAAACCCAGTGCTGAGTGGCAGAGAGCAAAATTTTAATTTCCTAGATTCTTTTCTGGATCCTCTGCTTTTGGACATTTCTAAAGAGGCCATAAAGGTCTTGATAGATCTCACACCTCATCTGCTGTGAAAATTCCTTTGCTTCTCGGATCAATAACATAAAACCTTGTATTTAAGGTTTTGCAGCAGAGTGGTTTTTTATTTAAGGTTTTTCAGCAGAGTGTCATTAAGCCTCATTTGTGCTCTATCACCTACTGAACTGACAAATCATTTAATTATTGAATTTAGGAAATAGCAAAGTTTATGTGTTGTCCTGAACTTATTAAGGATAACATCTAAGAAGCCTAACTCATAGGATGGTATCTGAAACCAGCAGATCAGAAGGGAAAGTTATTAGCCTGGATTCAAGGCTTTAACTGGAATAATGTGTGTTCTCGATCTCCACGGATTGTGTAGTCAGAAGGGAGATATCTGGCTAGATGGGATTTTGCACATCTGTCAGCTACATCAGAGATCCAAATGCAAAAGCCAGCATGTAAGAACATTATGTGGATTTGTGTCCCTCTCCTGAGGATCTGGGGTCCATAAACCAATGAATGGATTATAGAGAAACATAGTTATAGTATTTTCATCTGTGACAGATACTGCTGCAACTCCAGAGTGGCTCCCAATATTTAAAGGGAAACCATACCCATTCTCCACATAGCCCCTGAGAAAAATGCAAAAGACACTGCTCAGCATGAAGAAATTGGAAAATGTATGTTAAAACTGGTTTAGCATCTGACTTGAAAACTCCAGAACTGGTCAGAACCTGCACAATATGGGAGTGGTTTTTGTTCATTCATATGTGCTCTGAATATGAATCCCTGTAGAAGAGTAAGGGGTTGTATACCCTGAACCACACATTAGACATGTGTAAAGAGGCTCACCAGAGGGCCTGGAGTTCCCAGTAACCCAGAATTGGATGCCATTTAATAAGAAAACTCCATGATCCTGTTTGTGGATATTTCCTGTCAATGCACCCCATACCCCTCAGACTCTGCTTCAAGTATCTTAGCATGAGAACTGCTGAACTTCACAGCCCTTTGAATGCGTACAGGGAAACCCAGGAAACACCAATAACAGACGAAACTGAATGATAAGATGTGTTACAGATCAGAATTTCAAAATGCCCATGCCCAAATTCGGCAAATTTCCCACCTTCACCTAGGGAAAAGCTGTGAAACTAAAATTCCAAGGGAATTTAAAACCCACAAGTGAGTACACGTGAAACCATAAATTTCTGTTTGAAGAGAAGCAACTAAAAGCTAAATCTGGTACAAAGAGGTGAGACAACAGAATTCCCCAGTTTATGGGAGCCTGTTCATGCTCACGCAGACAGCACTGGTGATGACATTTCCTCACAAAGGTGACAAATGTCTCAGAGCTTTGCACACCAGGTCTGCTTTCAGTACTCTGCACTTTGGAGAGGGAACTGCTGAGCAACACGTCTTCTCTTGGCTTCTCCAGCATGGTAACCACTAATGCAGCTCTCCATAAACCTGCTGAAAGATCACATTCTCCCCACTGACCACCCTTCTTTTCTTTCCAAAGATGAGGTCTTTTACAGTCACAAAGGTCATATTCTGATATCTGATACTTCCCTCACTTTAATTTTCCTTTTCAAGCCCAATGGCACACACAGGCTCCTAACAAAGTACAGGCCATACCAGCCAAACAGGAATTTGCAGGAGATCTCTGAGGGTTTTATTCCCCAGAGTGGTAAGCACTTTACTGTACAGATGCTTCAGACTTGGAAAGCTAGGAAAGCAACATATTATTTTTTTTATTTAGCCACACAAGGTGAAAGTGTTTACTTGACCCACTGGTCTATTCTGTTTACACCCTTAGTCAGAGGGTTCTTTGTTCCTGTGTTCTCATGAGGGTGGCACAATTAAAGGAGTCCTATTTGTTTCCTTTAGATCTTGTTTGAAAAGGCACATTTTTTTAATTTGAAGTCAGGACTGACACTATTTGCACCATGACAAGACATTATCTGTTGGGTTTTCTCCTGAGTTCACCTGTTTATGTTTAATAAAAATGCTCTTTTGTAACTCATGATGGGCTAGAGAATTCCCAAACCATTCAAAATACTTTAAAGTTCTTTTGGGACACAGCCAGATACTTAATATTGTATTACATTTTATAGTTGTCACTTAATCAAGCTATTTAATATTATAGTACATTTTAAAACTGTCACTTAATCACATTTTCTTGACCCTTTTATGTGAATTAAAGATCACTGTAGATAAAAAATGGCATGCTTTAGTTTAAATAGATTCAGTATGTCCAGTTTGACAGTTACTTCTGAGACATTAAAAGAATTTTCTGTGATTAATGTGACCCCCACACGTTAGGTAGTATAATGTTCCATTTCTTCAACCATTAGAGGAAACAGCATTAGACAGAAGGAGCCAAAACTTATCTGACTGTATGGAAAGCTAAGAAAACCTAAAGATAATGTACAGCTCTGTCTGGTGTACTGCGAGACCAAGTTAAACCAACTATTTTCTGTTTCCTTACAATTCAAATGGAAAAAAGTTCAGTAGTGACACAGTAAGCCTGCATTCCACAACGAAAGTCTTACTGCAGCTATTCAGAAAAGGAAGAAATGCACTTTCTGCCATGACAAGTGAGCAGGACTGTCTGTGCTTGATATAAATGATTGATAGCCATGCATTCTAGTCTTGGAAGAATTTTTACCTATGCATTTACTCACAAGAGCAAAATAACAGTACATGAGATATGTCCATCCTAAGAACAATATACAATGACAATCATCATCACTTTATGTAGTTGATCCAGAACTGAGTCATTGAAAGGTTTTATGCTTTTAAGTCATACATAGTAAATTACCTTCTCGTATAGGCATGTTCAAAACTATTGTCTTTTACTGTAACCTTGGTCCTAAGAACCTATTTAATGTATTGAACTCTAATTGCTCTTCCTTTGTATCTTAATCTTGAATCAGATGTACCACATTTGTTAACAGCTGTGACTATAAGTGCTGCCCATTTTAGAACATTCTGTGTGCTATTCTTGATAGTTTAATTAGAATAAATACCCTTTTTAATCCATGAAGTGGGGCATAGGAAAATAACATTGATCTTTCATTTGACAGCAAATTTGTTTGATAACAGAACAGGGTTTAGTGTAACCAAATCAGCAACAGTAATTCATTTGGATAGTCAATTAAAAGTAGTGTGTATACAGTACCTCTGCAAACAATGAACAGTGGGCTAAAATAATCAAGACATGAAAAAAGCCTCCACAGAAATCAGGATGTTGATGGAGAAAAATAACTCAAACTTATTTACAAGAGCTGCTAGTAAGAAGTATGTGGGTATGAAAGTGTCTCTAAAAATGTAGTCACACTGGGAAAAGAAGTCAATTAACAGGGTCTACTCAACAGAACTGCTCATTTTTTCCAGAAGGATATTTTCTTGACCTAAATTCTGCAGACAGGACAGCCTTTGCCTTCTCCTGGGAGAAATTATGCATTGGGTTCCCAACAGCTTGGGAAGAAGATGCCTCCCCCTCCATGCAAGTGCAGACATCACCTCAAGGAGCTCCTTCCCACCAGCCACAGTAGCAATGGCCAAGGATCTGACAGCAGCAGAGCCTCAACACTTTGGGCTACAGCTCACCTACACCCTTCTCCTACGACACTGAATAAAGCATCTAAAAACTAAGGTACAAGCACGAGGAGCAGCAGAAAGCTAGATACACACTGTTCCCTCAATCCAAAAGAAATTCTAAGCCATCCAGACTTACTGAAGAGCTCAGTCAACTCAAGTTGCTGAGCTTCTGAATTGATACACGTTGTTGCTGCAGTAGGGATGCCACAGGCGTTGAACAGTGTTTGAATGGAGGCACAGCAGTAGAGAGGACAGGTACTGTTTCTATCAGTAGGTGAATGGATATTATTCTTTTCCCTTCATCTATTTTTCCCTCCCTGTTTATCATCAGTATTCTTGGATCTTCAATTAGATTATAAGTTCCCTGGGATGTAAACCAGGTCATTATTGTGTCTTCAAAAAGGGATCATCACAAGGGTCCAAAACTGTGTCAATGCTGCTTGGAGCCTTTGGGCAAAATATTACTAAATTGCCCTTCAACTCCAACCCAAAATTATAGGCATGCTGCGTGCAGTATTTTGTAAGCCATTGTTTTGCAACGTGGAAATATGCAAGTGAACATGATACTTGAACAACATAATTCATTTTCCATTCATGAGCCACAATGGGTATCTCATGGCACTGTTTGCTCTTCAGTTTCAAATGTGAACTTGCATACAAAGTCAAGCAAATGAGCTTTCTTTCACGTTGTTTTATTAAGCTCTTGGACTACACTCTAAGCCCTAGAAGAAGAAATTACAGTTGCTGTTGTCTCACAAAAGCAGTGAAATTCCCAAAGAACAGAAGAACTTGGCCCTAGGTTGTGTATGAAAATGGCTGTAAGTCCTCTGCTGCTTTTCTTATCCTTCCTGCGCCAGCTCTGCATTTGTGTTCAAAATTAAGTTTCTCAGCAGCATTCCATAAAAACCCTCATGTTAACTTTTGGATGATATCCTTAATGACATTATTGGATTGAAAAGTTTAAAGATAGCCTTGTTTTAATTTCCCTTTAGCTTTTCACTCAAATACCCCATGTATGACATTATAGTAATTCTTCTGCTGGGTTTATACCTGCAAACTCCTCTCCTATTCTTTTGTTCTTGGGCTAATCTTTCCTTTTATATTAATGAAGCCCTTTGAAGTATCTCTTCAAATCTTCAGCTAGATTCCTTTGTGACTCTTTTCCTCCCCCTAAACCTGATAGGGTCTTTTTATCATGAAAATTATTAATACTTCCCCCATTTCTGGCATTGTACTGTCAGCTTTAAAATGTTCTATTATTATTTCTGATCTTAAGCTGCTTTCTCCTGACCCAGGAATATTGGCAAATTACTGACCTATAGCCAAGCTTTTATAGGGAAGGTCTTGCATCAAGTGGTAGCCTTTCAAGTGCTTAACCACCTAGTAATAATCTTTATGACAAATGGCCTCCAGGTTTGCAGTTATGCCTAGAGTGCTAAGAGTGTCCCTTAAAGTGGTCAATGACTTTTTATAAAACCAAACCCTGAGTATCATGTCAGCTCTTACCCACCTTGCTATTAGCACACCTCGAGACACTGCAGATCACAGTAACCCTTTCTGACCAGAGGCCAGCTTATAAAACACAGGGGGCTTTGTTCAATCTAAACACATCAACTTGTCACTCAGGAACATCATTCATCTGCATCAAGCAACATGCATAATTTTCTTGTAATCAATGCAGAGTCCACTGCTCCTGAGTGTTACTGCAGCTAATCATTAAGATAAATATAATTGTTAAGAGTACTGACACTCATTTCATCTGCTTTGTGCAAAGAATTGATTTCTACACATACAGTTTGGCATTTTACTGTGAATCAGTCTTTTTCTTTTCTTTTTTCTCTTTCTGCTCCTTTATCACATTCCCCTAAGGGCAATGCAATGGTTTAAAATCATGTGGTTTGCAACAGGAAGTGTTTTTTCCAGAATTTTGTTTTAGGTCATCTCTTGCAATCAAAAGCATTCCTAAAATTTACTGCAAACTAGAAATCAAGAGTATTAGCCATGAAGCAACATGAAATAAAATGTTCCTTAACAGGTTCTTAGGTTCTTTCCTGGTCACTCAGCTGAGTAGAAATTCTACAGGCAAACAACTTTTCACCTCCCAAACAATTCATTGCTTTTAAAAATTGCCTCATCATAATCAGAGGTTTTGTCATGGCTTTCATCAGAAAAACAAATCCAGAAACAAACACAGATGACAAGAACTGTGACAGACACCTTTGTTTGATGCAGTGATCCACCCTAGGTGGATAAAGAACCACAGTCAAGAGTGGTGAGTATCTTTTGACAAGTCTCATTTTGCTGAAATGGAAATATTCAGGGAGGAGGTGGCTGATGAAACTTGTTTTCTTAATTAGAAAATCTTCAGCTAGTTCACAGACAATGATATCCTTCGTATTTTCTCTAACGTGGTCTCCAATTATCAAAATTAGTTTTTTACCAAAAATACAACAATAAAGCTTATAAAGTGACTTTTTAATGTTATATTTATCTCCATTTGGTCTATCTGTGATATTTGCTGTGCTTAATCTAAAAAATGAGACAAATATCACACATGAATGACAAGCATTTGGCAAATGCCCTCTTCAATTTGTCCTGTTCTCTCATATGCCTACCACCAGCATCTGCATATCCTCAGCATTCCCTAACACAATTCAAGTCTTTCTGCTCTCAAATTAACTCCTACCCTGATCTCACAAAAGAACAAATTAAAAAGCAGTCTGTAGACTTCTTGAGGCTTACACAAAGAGACTCAGGCAGATCCAAGAGTGGAACACAGAAATCTGCTGGCCCCAGCAAAACCAACCTGAGCCAGCTGAAAGCTCCTAAGGGACGATCAAACTTCTAGGTCAGGTTGCTGGTCACTCCATTTTTTCAGCCCTTGATCACTGAGACACATCACAGGTGACAGTTCCATTTGCACACTCAACATTATTCTGAAAGTTCTGTCTTGAAGCTGGAGAGGGGCTTCACAAGAGAAATACATTTGCAAACACACACACACACACACACACACACACACACGCAATTTGGATGCTCCAAAGCTGAACCTGGAGCATTAGATGAATACACCAAAGGACGCCAACACAAACCAACACTTGTTCCTGGCAAAAAGCTATTCATTGCTGAACTGGGTATTTGCCTCTAAGCTTGTATACAGTCAATGTTGATGAGGGAGGAGAGCAAGCTGAATATTAAAAACTGCTGCCTCAAGAATAATATAATGTACAGATTTAATCATAGTAAAAAATGATCTGCAAATTGTAGTCATTACTACATCTGCTCAGAGCTGTGGGTAATCATTATGTATGAGTGAATTAAATCAAATTCCATATCATGGGCCTGATCCTAGAATTTCTTCAGTAAATTCACCTCACATTAATAATCTCCCTGAATGCAGAGAGTCTATTTGCTTCTATGGATACATTTCTTACATGAGTAATCTTATGACCCTTCCACATTTTACCTTTAAATTTAATTAAAATTTAACCCCAAAAACTTAAGAATGTAGACTAAGACATAGATTTCCAAAGATGGGAAATGAATTTGTTTCACTCTGTTCTTCTCTCTGTAAAGGCACTAAAGTGGGTAGAGAGAAAGAAGTTTCCATGTGGAGCCTGAGTAATGGAAAAGTCAAAGCCTTCCAAGATAAAAATTTGAGCTCAAATTCCTTTTGTCACTAAATCCAGGCATTAGCATGGTACTGAAGACACAGGTGTAACTTATTGCACAGAGTGGGAATGTCAAACCCTGACTCATGAAGATAAGAAGAACCTGTTTACAAAAAAGCTGCTGAAGGGCAGAGCTGAAGCCAAACTCAACCTTGATCAATAGCCAGATGAATTATTAGTAAAAGAAATAAATTACTGGTGTAGTTTCTTTTCTGACACTTATGCCAAATGTTAGAGACTGCATTTTAGTTTATTGTTGTGAAAATACATCCACACCAGAAAGCTTTTACTCTGGTAATCTTGTGCTGACCTCTGTGTGTGTGTTTGAAACGAGGAGCAAGAACTGAGGCCCCAGACATGCCCGTTGTGGAGAGGACAAGTTTTAACCTTCCTAAGAGTGCCAGGCAGGCATCATGCTCTTCCAAAGATGCAGGAGAGAAAACAAACTAGGTCTGAATTCTTCCTCTCATGCCTGTGGTGAGGTCACAAAATATGTTATAAATCGAGTTTAGGTGACATTTTCAATAAGTGTCTTTCTCATGGAGCATATTCTAGCAAAAATAGTCTTGAGGGCAGCTGGTCCAGGGAGACACTACAGCGATATTCTTCTGCACATCTCCCCATCACCTACAGCTAGACACATATACTCTCACTACTAACATAGGTAATAGAGTGCAGCAACACAAAGGATCATTTTTTTTTCTCCTGGAACAGAAATGAGCTGGCAAGCATAATCAAACAATGAGAATCATTTTTCTGAAGAGAAGCGAGAGCAACAACAACAAACAAATCCAGTGAGAATTATGACAACAATGTAAGAATGCAATCGGTAGAGAAATACTGATAAATGAGGACCTTACATTTTTAAATGCCTTAAAACCAGTACAAATAAATATGAATTTGAACAGAATTCAATGCACAATTGAATTAGAAGGGGAAAATTCAACCAAATTACTAAAATTCCACTATAGAACTTGCAAGTAGTTTATCCAGATAAAGCTATAAAATGAATAAAACAGCAGCAAAAAGGATTGAACTTTTGCTGTCAGTAAGAAATCCAAATCATGGATGAGAATATTATGAATGCTGCATAAAGAGCTCTGCAAAATATCCTCCAGTGGAGAGGAACTAATGATAGATGAATGTGCACATGTAATTGAACATGCAGAAAAGAAAACCAACATTCTAAGAAGGAAAGCAGAAAAACTATCAGGAGTACTGGCTCATGTGAACATCCACAAGAATGAGATGCATACAAGGAGAAAAGGCAAATTACTGAAAATGCAGCCTGCTCTGTAAAATAAAATATATGCTTGGCTCCACACATATTCTTCATTAGATTATCAAGGGAGCATGTGTCACACACAGTCGTGAGGAATGCTGGCAGGAACATTCAACCACATAAAACTTGCCCAGTTTTGAGTTTCAGTACCTACGTCAGGCCCCATGTTGTTCCCATGATGGGAAATTTCCCTTTGACTAAATGGAGAACAGGATCAGGCCTTTGCCCAGCAAAGGGTTAAAAAATAAAGTGTAGCAAAATGCTTGAAGTGCACCTCAGCCCAAAAGCAAGCCACTCCAAAGAACTAATCCCTTTTGCATTCCGTACCATAGGAAATATGATTTTCCTACCTGTGTTTTGTGTTAAGTTGTTGGGCTCAGCTAAATCAAAATTCAAGCAAAGCAAACCCACACAAACTTAAAATCAAATGCAATTTCACACTCCCCCTGCACACTGAAGCAGCCCTATACAAAGGTACTTTCAGCAGACGAAGTCAGTGCACTTTTAAGAGTAAGCAGAAATAGAACACATTTGTAACAGACAAATTAGAAGTGCATCAAGGTACTGGATGAAAACATTTTTTGAACATAATCCAAGTACACAGTAGGAACAGGTTATAAGGTTAAATCATTTCTAACCACAACTTAAAGAAGACTTCATAGTAAAAATATCCTTTTTTAACTCTTGTCTTCCAAGCACACATCACAACTTTTGTTTCCGTTGGTTTTAGTCCCTATTTCAAAAGAAGCATTTGCTGTAACAGCTCATTTTTTCATGCAAAATACTGAATCTAATTGCGGAAATATGTCATTCCCTCCTCTCCGCCACATGGCATGAGTTAATGATGATGAATGAAAGTAATAAAACCCAAATCTTTTTCAAACTAAAGCTCCTGTTAAATTACTGGAAATTATATGCATGCGTCTACAATGAGGACACTGCAGAAGGTCAAAGATCTTGCTTCCTGCATTTGGCCAAACTATTCAACAGGCAGCTTGGCTGAACCTGCACAGACACGTTTTTACTGAGGTCTGGGGGAGCCACCTAAGAAAGGCAGCTTAGTTCAAGGCTGGTGATTTCATTAGAGCATTTCTCCCCATCCCCATGGAACACTAAACATTGTTCACCAGAGTCTATGACCTGCCTTATATGTCCATGGCAAGCTATTTTTGGATGCTCACGACCAGGTTTTGGACGAGTAATATATCACCTAATGTGATATACATTTTTAATGGAGGTCCCAATTTCCCTAATACAAAACTTTATTCTGTGGCATTGACATGAAGCAGAAGGAGTACAGCAAATTTAGAGCCAGATGCTGTCCCTCTCATTCAGTCTGCATCACACCCAATTTCTCCAGTTGGTCCACTAAGACAGGTAAACCATTCAGAGATTAAGGTCTGTCATGGTTTAACCCCAGCCAGCAACTAAGTCCCAAAGCAGCTGCTTCTCACTGCCTCCTCCAGTGGGACGGGGAGAATTAAGGAAAGAAAAAAAAAGGAAAACTCATGCATTGAGATAAGAACAGTTTAATATTAAAACACAGTTTAAAACCCCCCCAAACCTAATGCTACCACTAACAATAATAATAATGATATTATTTTGATAAAAAAGGAGAGAGAGACTAAAAAAACCAAGATAGACAAGTGATGCACAGCACAATTTCTCACCAGTCACTGACCAAAACCCAGGCAATGGTCAGCCCCTCCCAGCCAGCTTCCCCCAGTTCGTGTACTGGGCACAAAGCTCTGTGGTATGGACTATCCCTCTGGCCAGTTCTGGTCAGATGTCCTGGCCGTGCTCCCTCATGGCTTCTTATGCTGCTCCTTGCTGGCTGAGCAGGAGACACTGAGAAATCCTTGACTTAGGGCAAAACAACCAAAACATCAGTGCATTAACACTATTCTCATCCCAAACCCAAAACATAGCTGTGTACCAGCTGCTAAGAGAAAAATTACCTGTATCCCAGCTGAAAACAGGACAAGGTCCTACTCAATAAAAACACAACAGGCAAAATGTATTCCTTTCCTGTCTACAAACTCTGTTTCTAATTCTGCATGCAGAAAACTGCATCAGCTTATTGCTGTTCTCCCCATTCATTCGTTCCTCATTTTTGCTTAACTGGCCAACAGTTCTGTGGCCCCTTCTTTTCCTCTGGGCATTCAGACACTATGTTCTCCTTTCTTTTCCCCCAGCTCACCCACAGCTCACTTTGGAGTCTTTTTGTCTCCCTTCCTTTCATCATCAATTCATTGAGGTTTCATTGTTTTTGTCTTCCCACTATGCTGATCTCCCACTCCCTATGCTTCCCTCTTATGGTCCATTTCACAGATGGACCACAGAAGACACGGAAAAGCCCATAAAGAGAGGAATTCCTAATAACCTCTCTATATTTCCTTCTGACAGATGAGTTTGAATGCTTTGAATCTTGGATGGGTATAAATCAAGGTGTTGCTTTGCACAAGTCAGCAGGGGTTATTTTTGCAATAAAAAAGTATTTGTAGGAGCAGGTTTGTCAGCAGCAAAGCAAAACTTACATCCTTGCAAGTTTAATTTCTTTAGCCATGATAAACAGTTTGCAGAATTAAAATGCCTAGAATTAGAAACATTGGTTTTCAGAAACAAAAGAGCTAAATTCTGCCACTTATGTTCACAGTGAGGGATAACATACTCTCTAAGCAGTACTCATTTGAAGTACTCATTTGGAGGGCTCATTGGAGCTATCAAGAAATCAAGTGGAATTCAAGCCTCCAGTACACTCATTGCTCATTGTTTTGTCTTTTGCCGTATAGGCGAGAACAGAGATGTTATTAGCAGGTAAATAACATCAGGGTACGAGTTACACATTTTCCATAAGACTCATGTAAATATGTGAGCAGAAAGCTAAAATCTTTCCATTTTTTTCAGCCCTAGTCAGAGCACACTTGGCTTTCAGAAACTGGCTTTGGGATGGTTACCCAGATCTGCCATGTCCCCACTACACTATTGGGAATAGCTACTTAAACAACTGTGAGGAAGTCACTTAATTTTGATCTTGGTCATGCACAAAAGTAGGAGGAAATATCTTAGACCCACTCAAGGTGGTATTTCACAAACAATTTTTGAATTCAATGAACAACCAGAAGTTTCAATAACCTCCATCATCTTTGAAAAAGAAGATATCTAAGGGATGAAAGAAAACTAACTACAAAACATGTCTGCAAACACAATCCTGATCTTAATTTTTGAAGACTAGGTTTTTGGTTCAGCAGTTTTGCATGCAGCTTATAAATATCATACAGAATATATTGTTATTTTCTGGCATCCTATGTCCACAAACAAAGCCATGTGTTGGAGTGGGATTAAATCCATTTGTAAGGCTGCATGTGCAGTTTAAAAGAAGCATACTCTAAGCATTGTCTCATTGTAGGCTGAGATAAATACCCTCATCCTACAACTAGAGGCACCACTTCTGAACACAGGCCTTCAAGGGGCAGAATGACACCAACTGCAAGAAGTAGGTTTCATAACCAAAGTTGGGCCATGTGAGCTTTTACATTTTAGCTCAATATTTATAAGAACATGTCCTCATTTACTAAGCTTCTGGGAACATTTTCACAATTAAAAACCAAAACAAAACAAATTGAAAATGATTGTCAACATACTGACAACAATTGGCAGCTTTCAGAGCAACTCACAATGCCATCTCCATGCCTTCAAAATCTCTCCCACAGTGAAACCTCATTACCATCCCATCCAGATGCTCATGTTAAGCTTTGGAGGTTTCCTTCATTCCCATGCCCCCACCTATGTAAATGAAATCCTAAGAGTTGAATCACAAATCCTATGCCATGTTTAAGAGTCACACCAAGGCAATTCTTTGGACTTGCTTCAGCCTCATATAATGGGTTATTAGCAATGTCATGGCCTGAGTAGATGCAGCAATTCGTACTAAGGTGAAAAGCAGACTTATGGAGACATCATATTTGTGACCACTGCTGTCAAAAGGGAAGTGCAGTGAAGTTAAACTGTAAGCATTCCTGATGAAGTTGTAACTTACAGTCACAAAGCTTCCAGGACTAACTCAGGAGAAGGCCAGCATGCAACACCAAATCATTTTGCATCTTTATCTCACCCACAGAGATACTGGCGATCTGCTGAGAATAATCACAAAATCATCTCCTCTGGAATCTCTGAAACATGAAGTGGAGAAGCTGCCACATAACCCTGATTCAGCCTTGGCAAATTCTACAGGACATTGAAGAGCAGCACAGGGAAGCTGAGGTTACAGGAAAGCTCAGTGCACATTTGAGGTGATATAAGAGGCAAACCTGATGAACCCTAAAGCTATGTCCAGCAAATACGGCAGCTCTCTCAGAGCAGAGGCTACTCACACAAGAAAAGTAAAACCAGAACACCTGGAATAGTGCCCTGCATAGACAAAAAAAGCCATTCCCAAAACCACACTATGCAAATTTCACCTAGTTGCACAACATTCACTCTTTGTGCAAACATTTTGCATAGCTGCAATTTCACAGCATCCAGCACATTTCAGGGCAGGAGGAGGGAGAAATGCGTTGGGCAGAAGGCTTACCTCTGGCTTCAGCACAGCCAGCATCAGGGAACTCTGGAGGTATGAATCACCAGTCGGCTCCAGGAGTGCTGAGTTTCTGTGACCAGCACCCACAGAGACACGATTTAGGAGGAATAGACGTTTCTGAGCAGGACTGCAGCGAACCATGTAACACTTTTACAGATGGCACAGTCATAACCATTAAACAGCTATGACCAGCTTGAGTGAGAGAGTGAAGAATGTGAGCACAGGGTGATAAAACACCCCCACTGAGTTGAGAAAAATACACATATTCTGGTTTTAGACCCAAGGGTTATCAAAGGTAAGAGAGCCCTCACTACAATATGATCTCTTATCAGAAACCTAAGGCAGCTGATTGGATTCTGAACTGTGGCTCACAGATTCACATATGGTCACAGTTTTCTGGAGAGAGTTGAGGGGGGGGGAGGGTGTGAAAAAAAAAAAGCCAAGGTCTCTTTTAGCACACTGAGTATAGTACAGTCAAATGGTTTCTTTTTCTCTCCATTCCTGACCCCATTTAAGTGCTATCTTAAATATTCCTAGGGACCCACTGGCCTGTAAAGAAAAAACTCTAAAGAAAACATAATATTTCAAGGGCTGACATTACCTAGTTCCCAGCACAGCTACAGACTAGTTGCTGTGAAATGCAACAACCTGGTGGGAATTGGAAAGCTCTCTTTTAACTGCCATTATTATCTCTAAAGCCTCTCTAATAGCAATCCCAGAATATAGGTTTAAAGAAAAATCATTTTAATGGAGGTCCCAGTACTACATTTTTATATTGCACCAAGTCAAGCTATTGATTAGCTTTACATTAATTTTAAAAGCACAAAGAATTTGTCATGATTTTTCTCCCTTTGATATCAGTGTCCATCAGCAATTGCATCAGTTTTCTGCTGAGCTGCCAAGCAAAGTTAAATGATGATGCGCTTCCTCTCCCTGACTTCTTATTCCAGCTTGGTTCAGCAATCTTGACCAGCCACTTCCTGTCTCCCCTATTGCACCGTCTGGCACTTACTTCAGACAAGTCAATATGTTTAAATTATACCTGTACCAGGCATAATTAATCATAAAGCTTTTTGCTTTGTAATGTTATTTGAAGTTCTGTACGGTTTCATAAGCAGAAAGCAAAACAAAAGTTCAGTGGTGAAACCTGTGCCATTCTCCTCCACCTCCTCAATGAGTTGGAGCTCCTTGGATTTCAGAACAAGAGACGATTTCTCAGGAAGTCACTGCTCCTCAGAGGTTCAGAATTACATTGCTGAACTTCAGCAGACTGACAATATATATGGAGAAAACTCCAATAATTAGCCACATTTTGTATGGGACCAGCCTGGAAACACAGGGAAGGGGTTTTTTTATGTCAGTCATAGCTTGGTGCTCCATGTGTAAAAGAAAGATGTTAGAGGTGGTGAGCATGGGACCCAGCTCTGAGTCACAGCTCTACCTTTATAGCTGCAATTCCCCAGGGCATGTAGTAATTTATAGCCA
Source organism: Ammospiza caudacuta (assembly GCF_027887145.1). NCBI lineage: Eukaryota > Metazoa > Chordata > Aves > Passeriformes > Passerellidae > Ammospiza > Ammospiza caudacuta. Next base: position 15,987,721 of record NC_080595.1, on the reverse strand, counting down.
TTAGAGGCCAGCAGTAAATTACTCCCCCCAGTCTGGCTCCAAGTCAAGCTCTCCAACCAGCCACTGGAGACTCGGCAGGAGGGAAATGCAGAGAGCGAGAAGTGGTTGGCATCCATCCCTTGTCCATTCCAGCCTTGTCAACTTCTAGAAAAGAAATAAATAGACAACTTACAAGATTCAGCTGGACAGGGTGCTGGGCCACCTAGTCTAGACTGTGCTTTTGCCAAGGAAGTTTGGGCCAGGTGATTCTCAAAGTACCCTTCCTACCTAGCACTCTGTGATCCTATGACAAGTACTGCTTTCTCCCTCCCAGGCACTCAGCTCAGAAGTCTGGACTACCTTCACATGGTGGGGAAACAGGAGCTCTGTCCAAATCCAAACACTCATCCTGTGAGGAGGAAGCCCTCAGCAAGAGCTTAGCTAGCCACTGAGGTATTTCTTCTAGGTGTTTCAGGAAAAAAACTTGTTTTCCAGCAGAAATTAATCTTCCATATAACCCACAGCACAGGCGCCTTTAAAACACTTCAAACAAAAAATAAAAGCAACAAACAAACCCTCTTTTCTTAAAGCATCCCAAGCAATTTTACAGGGATTAATTATCCTTATTCATTTTTGTCTTTCCATATATTTCAGCTCTCCCACAGAAAACTAATCCACTGGATTTCAAATTATGGTACAATTAGCATGAAATTAATTAGCATCTGACCTATCCCCTAGTTTTCCTCCAGCTGAGAAAGCCAACTTTTAATATAAGCCTAAAGCAAGAACTGTAAGACTAATACAGCAAATGGGACAAAGGCTTTTTAAATTAAAGAGAGTTTAAAAAAATGCAATTTACAGCCATAAGCATTTCCCTAACAACAACCCCAAAACTCCAGTCCTCCAACAAAGTGTAGAGGAATATTTCACCTCTACACAAAGAGGTTAATTTGCAAAGCCCACAATCATCCCTCCAATCATTTAAAATTCTTATGGCCTTTCAAAAGCAGAGTCTATCGTTATCAATTAGCAATGCCTTTTAGTCCCATTGTGCAGATTTTCTTTTTCATATAACCTCTCCAGACACCTGTAAGAATTTTTAAGTCCATCACATATATATAATCAGTCCCCCAACTGTATCTTAGCCTTCACAATTTCCTGCATCATTTATAGACCTGCAGTGTCTCTTTTTGCCACTGTACATATCTTCCACATTCCTTCAGGCTCCTGTTCACTATCTAGTACTCAAATATGTTGCCCTCCTTCCTCTTCAGATTTCAGATATCATTAACCAAATGCCCCAGTTATTCTTTCTCATAGTTGCTTTGATCACTGCCATCCCCCTCTTCCACATGAAGCCTGTGGGTCACAGATATCCAATAACATTTTACTCTTTTGCATTGCCTGGCTGGAGCAGCACACAGCTGCCTGGCAGGAATCATTGCCTCCTGTGGAACACAAGTTTTAACTCAGAAAAAAAAAAGACTGTGCTAAAAAATTAATCAAAAGGAACTTTCCCTCATGTCCTGCCATTGTTCATGTGTTGTTACAGTCTCTCATGTGTTGTAACAAGCTCTCCTCTATCTTGGAAGCACAAGAGTTCCAGGTGCATATTCCACTTCCTGTGCACTAGAAAGACTATAGACACATCTTCAGCAGGAGGATTTTACAGCCACGGAAGTGAAACATTCAGGTGTCACCACCATCATGTCAGAGAAACTAACAGCTTTGGTAAAGCTTGCAGCAGAAATGGAACTAAATAAAAAAAATTACATGTGTACGAAAAACAATACAAAAAATTGTAAGGATAGAGAAGATACATGCAGCATGTAGAAGACTCTTTGAGAATCTACACATACCCTCACAGATTCCATGCGTACAATGCAGAATACACTTCATTCTCTCATCAGTAGAGGCTACATTGAAATCTACATCTTGGTCAACAGAGCTGCAGTATTGTCAGTCTTTGACAACACTGCAGCTCACTCAGAAACCACAGAGAACAACAACCAGAAAGAGAGGGAAGAAAACATCTATACAAACACAATATATTTTCAATATTATATTTTCCTTTCACAGGTCTTTCGTTCGCCTGGGCACTTACTGAGGTTGTGGTCTAACAACTCTGCTCTTACAGACTGCATGGGCTGTTCTTTCATTCCATGGTTGCTAACATTGTTTTTTCAGTGTTTTTGGTTTGTTTTTTTTTCTCCCAAAGATGAAAAAGGAGTGCTCTAAGGCTTTTTTATGAGGTGGCAACAAACAGTTCCCCAATCCACAGCACTCCAAGTGCTGCACTTTAGTTAAACAGCCCTAGACTCTCTGCTGCTGCTGTTCTTCTTCCTTTTGGCAATATAGAATCAAAAGAATCCTTCCAAACTCAGACAGATGAGGAGCCCAGTGAAAACTAGAAAAGGAAAATAGCATCAATTATCACAGCCAGTCCAAGAGCAGGAGGAACCTGCCCCGTGTCCAGGTGTATTTTGGTCCAAGGAGGTAGGAGTGAGGTGCAGTCCAGGTGCCCCTCTGCAGCTGCCGAGGTCACCTCTATGCACACAGATGTCGTCTGCTCTTCTGGACCAGGCACAAAAAGAGGGCAAACAGCAGGTCCTGCCCCAAACAGGTACTGCAATCCCATCTGTTGGCCCACATGTCACATATCAATGAATTTCCACATTGTTTGCCCAGTTCCCAGCAAAAGTAGGCAATTTTAGAGACTTCTTTTAGCAGCATGTCAAACTGATGAACCAAAATTAGGTGTTCTTTAACTGAATTTCTCTTCTGCTGTCCCTAAATAGCTCTTCCAGAATGGAACAGTTTCTGATAACCTGGCACACACTAACCCTTCACCCCTCCAGAATCCACACTATTAATTCTCATAATAAAGCCTATTTTAAAAATATCTTTAATCCTCTGAGAAAACCAATTTCATCCTTGAATGTTCCATTGATCTACAGTAAACAAATAGGCATTAGGGAGAAACATTGTTTATTTATTTGCTTGCCACTTAGAATTTAATCCTGGGATTCTAAAAGGACAATTATAAATTTCTCTAACAGTCCCTAGGGTATGTTCTGAATGTAGTCATCTAAGATAGGACTCTTGCACTCCAGGATGCCACTGCATTACAGCTTAGAAAGATTATAGCCAAACAGCACTCATTTATTATAAAGAGGGATGAGTAGTAATTCCAGGACACACACACTAGATGAGATTTCAGCCCTGTCTATTCTGTGTACATTGTGGAATGTATCTGGAAGATTTCCAAAGCCTGCTTACATACAGCACCGTCTCACCAAGAGACTTCCTGGCAAAATCTTGTTGGTAAAGAGACGGGTGTGGAGCTTCTTCAGTGAAAGACAGTTTCTACCATTTATCAAGACAAGTTTGTACAGCTGCAGATTTATGGCCATGTGGAAGGACTGTGGATATCTGAGCTCTTTTACTGGAAAATCTAAGGATAGTGGTTGCTTGACTCAAACTTTCATTCCTGAAAATCAAAGGATGGGGTTTTTTTGGAAGAGACAGGGATAGGAATACTGTGCTAGAAGCGACCAGAAAAGTCATTGCATCCAATCACATACAATTGGAAGAATCAAGTCTGCTTGACCATGAGCTCCTACAACCACAGGCCATAAAACCCTCTCCTGACTCCTGAAAGAAAAGCTTAAGTTCAAAAGACTGAAAATTATGAAGACCTTACCACATACCAGGAAAGCAGTAGTTAATCACTCTTAAAATTTAAGGGAGGAAAAAAGCAAACAAAACAAAATAGAAACAAAATTAAAATACCCAAACAAAATCCTCATTTCCTATTTTGTCCAGCCTTTTCCTAGGACAGGAAAAAACTATCCACTAATCAAAAAGCTCTTCATTCAAAGTACATCTAGGAATCATTAGATCATGGTATTGGATAAACTAACTAGACTGAGCTTATGTGAGTAAAGTTTCCAGATCTCTGATCATTCTCCTAATGTCCTTTTCTAAGCCCTTCCTGGTCTGTCAGCACAACCAGACAGCAAGGAATAGTAACAAAATGAGTAAACTTTTCAAGCAACATATTTCTACCATACTTTCAAGGAGTAGGAGGATGTTACTCAGTAGGGAGAAGTGAAAGAAATGGCTGCACCATGACACAATCTTGCTTAAACGCCTTGGAGACTCCAGCTCCCCAGTGTGTGTCAACACGCAGCCTGAAGGAGCAGCTGAGCCAGAGCCCTAGGTTGCACACAGCCAAACTAAATGCTCAACACAGCAAGGGTGAAGTCTGCTTTGTGTCACTGGAGAAAATTAGGCTGATATCTAACAGATGACATTTGCCAGTAAAAAGGATTGTTCACATTGTGTTTGTCTTCTGGGAGAACATCCACATCTGACATGCATCCACAATCCACTCAGGTACTGAGTGTAACCTTGCTGTAGATGGCTTCCAACCTGCCACACAGGTCCTACCAGGATACAAAATTCTCAAGATAACAGTCTTTTCCATTTAATTTATGAATCTCCTTCATGCTCATGCATGCTTCATGCTTTAATTAATATTAATTAAAGACTAATCACATTCATTGCAGCCAGGTGCTGAACAAATTTGTCATTTGTCTTTGCAACGTGGAGCACCATGGGCCCTGGCCATGTGGGGAGAAGGCAAGAATGGAGACCACCACTGTTCCTGCCTTGTGTTATCTCTGGGCTCCTGTTGCTCACTTTGGTGCTCAGAGTTACAGACTGCAGCCTCATTGCATACAGAGTTCTGTGAGAGGACACTAAGTGATCTCTGCCTCAGAAATATCTATTGTACCCTGGCACGAAGGCAAAATGCAGACGGCCTGTCTGCACCACCACTCTTATTTCCCTCTATCATTACAGACTCTGCCCTGCAAATGGAGCTGTAGCAGCATAATGCTTAACATGTAAACCAGTCAGTGTTATCCCTTCTGACAAGATTTGGGGGCAATGAAGTACAGAAAGGCCAGTGACTCGCCCCAAATTGCAGTGAAAATTGGCAATGTAATTGGAAATAGAGTCCTAATCTGCAGAGACCTGCATGGTATCTTCACTGTATGGTCAAAATTCACCAAATGAAGTATGTTGCCACTGAAAACTGATTACATACAAGAACACAAGGGCTTGGTTTCCTTTAAGTCATTGCAAACCAGAATCTGGAGAATAAATTCCTGTTTCTATGTTAACAGAGACTTGGTTGACACTATGAATCACATAGTATGGAGTGAGACATTCCTGTCTCTTCTAGATCTTATTTAAGTCAGACACAAAGAGTTTAGCCTGGCAGATCATGCACACAACAATTACTTGAAGCCTATGAGAAAACCCTCCAAGGGCTCATCTTGCTTCTTGAAGAGCCAACACACAGAGGAGTTCGCTGTAATGCCTTTCATGATCTCTATTGTTCACAGGGTACTAAAGTAATGAATAGCCTTTATTTTTCCAAGATTCAGCCACAGAATGTGCATGCTACCATTAAAAGGAAAACAAAAGTGCAGAAATGCCAAGATACTATGTAACACACAGCCCTTCATCACTTGCCTTGATGCACAGTGTTACAAATTTTATCTAATCAACTGACATTTTAAGTAGTGGAGAATTTAACAAGAATAACAATGTGGTGACAATTTAGTCTTTCTTACCCCTCCATAAAAACACTGTCTTCTGTTTGGTCTAGATTTAGGTCAAGACATTTCACTAATTTGCTAGTCATTAAAAAGATATTTTTATACCCAGCCTGTAATATTATACTCTTCAGTGATTATGATAGTTCCCAACAGAATTCCAGACTTGAAAATGAAGGCTGGGAAGCTGAGCTGCAATTATGATACTTTAAATAATTCCACAAAAGTAGAACCACTGTTAAATAATTTATAGTCTTTGATCTTGTCACAGATCTACTGAAATCTTCACATCACTCAAGCTAAATATTTTCAAACAGAAATGGGATAGGTTACTTCCCTCCACCCCTTTCTGTCACTGTGGGAGCCGAGGAAAATAACGGTGACAGGGGCCAAACTCTTCATTACTTTGGTGTAAGCTCCTTCTCGCATGAAAATTCTTCCTCTGGGGTTCAAGCACATCCAGAGATTCGTCTTTCATCACAGCATCCTGAAAGGTTAAGAAAGTAGTGCTTATTTTTGAATCATAGAATCATTACAGTTGGAAAAGACCTTTAAGATCTTCAAGTCCAACCATCAACACAGCAACACCAGCATTTTCACTCTTTAACCATGCCCTCAAAATAGATTTACCACCAAAATGACATCATTCCCAACATTTTACAAAACAGAAAATGTAACCTTTCAACTCTGCACTTTGCACAGCTATAGAAAAATAGAGTTGGAAGGGACCCATCATGATCCTCACATTCCAGCTCCTGGCCCTGCACAGGTCACCCCAGGAACCACATCATGTGCTCAAGAGCATTGTCCAAATGATTCTTGAACTCTGTCTGGCTTGGGGTTACAACAACTTCTCTGGGGAGCCTGTTCCAGAGAACCAACCACCCTCTGGATGAAGAACCTTTCCCTAATACCCAACCTAAACCTCCCCTGACTCAGCTTCAGGCCATTTCCTCTGGGTCCTGTCACTGGTCACCAGAGAGAAGAGATCAGTGCCTGCCCCTCCTCTTTCCCTCATGAGGAAGCTGCAAGCTGCTGTGAGGTCCCCCCTCAGTCCCCTCTTCTTCAGTCTGAACAGACCAAGTGACATCAGCTGCTCCTCATGCGGCTTCCCCTGCAGACCACCACCTAACAAGCAGGAAGAGAAAAGATAAACTCCAGGCAGGACATCAGTCCCAACAAAGTTCTTTGGATCTGGAAGGTGACAGAACCTCACCCATGAGGCTCAGACACACTGCCAAACCTCAGCAGGTGCCCTCATGCCTACAGAGGCACAGAACAAGGCCGCTTTACTCAAGTGTCAGTTCCTAAGGGCTGGTAAACAGCGACACACATGAAAATGTAGACTGTGCTAAACTGCATGATTAAAACAGAAAAACTCCTCTGTAATCTGTGGCCTGTTCAGTTGCAATCCCTCATTGTGGTCCTTAATGGGGTCCTCAGCACAAGAACTGGCTGGATCAAGTTCAGGGGAGATCACTGAAGACAATTAGAGGTATAGAACACATCTCTTATGGAGACAGTCTGAGAGAGTTGGGGTTGTTCAGCCTGGAAAAGAGGAGGCTCCAAGGAGACCTGATTGCAGCCTTCTAATACCTATAGGGGGGCTTATGAAAGGAAGGGAAACGGACTTTTTTATGGGAAAAAAGTGACAGGACAAGGGAAAGTGGTTTTAAAGTGGAAGAGAGCAGGTTTAAATTATATGTTAGGAAGAAATCCGTTATTCAGAGGGTGGTGAAGGAGAAGAACAGGTTGCCTGGAGAGTTTGATGGATACCCTATCCCTGGAAGTGTTCAAGACCAGGTTGAATGGGGCTTTGAACAATCCAGTCTAGTGGATGGCATCCTTGTCCATGGCAGGAATATTAGAATCAGATAACCTTTAAGGTCCCTACCAACCCAAACCATCCTATGATTCTTATGTCCTGCTACTCAGGGATGCAAAACTGCTCAGTTACTACCAAGTGCAGTGGTCAAATAACCAACTCGAGCAAAAACTGAGCTTCTCAGTTAAAAACATCTTACAAAATTGAATTCAGAAGCACTGGAAATTTTTTTGGAAAAAATTTACCTCTAATTAGCTGAGCCCAGTAGCTAAGACAAGACAAGATAACATATCTTAAGCACCTTTCTCTGGAGGCAAACCCAAGTCTGCATCCCGTTGCAGCCCTCAAATGCCTACATGCATGTGTGTATACAATTACAGCAGCTCTGCTGACTGATAACTTGTTAAATTGACATAACTTGACTGTCAGGGTCCTAAGACTAATGAAACATGCCAGAAGTATGCCAGAAGTAAACAGCATCTTTCCAGGAAACACTTAATTTACATTCTAATTAATGCAATGTGGGGTAGAAGTCATAAATAAAGGATTCAATCACAGTTCACTGTATAATAGGCAGACTAGTTTTACACACCTGATATGACAGACAAGTACTAATGTAGGGTTATGGAAGATGCCAGATGGAAACCAGCTCTTCACATCTACAAGAGACAAAGAGGTGCAGCACCTAAAAAAACAAAGGTTTAATGCTGCAAATATCTTTTTTTAAAGTTTCCCTCCCTAGGAATAAACCACTTTTTTTCTTTTCTTAGAAGATGACAAGTGTAAAGAAAATTTCATCTAGAGGAGTCCTTGAAGGTTTGACAAACAGGATTTGAACACCACACCTTCAGGCTCATTAGCACTGGTGATGAGTACTGCTCATACCCTGAGTGCCCTGGTAGAGATTGGAGTCTCACTTTTCAAACAGCTTGCAGAAGTCTTCCCAAAATAGCTGCCACCACCACCAAGGAACTCTGTTCATGCTCCTTGAAATGGATGATCACCAGGTCTGAATCTTGCTATTCCATTTTTCAGACCTGTCACATATAGCATATTGCCTGCAATAGGCATTTTTTGGATTAGGTAGAGTTTGAGGATGGATTCCTGCTGCAGTCACACCTACAGCCTCACCCTATCACAATTATGGTGCTCCAGCCACTCCCTTCTAGGGACCATACTATGCAGTTAATTCCAGCTGGTGAGCTCTGAACACAATGGGGGAGCAGAAAAGGAGGCTGGTTGCATTTAGCCACAATAAATTCATCTGCATAAAACCATTCAGAAATTCAATTTTGATGTCCTTTTTTTTGTGGGATGGTACATGTGGTTTACATTACTTTGAGAACACTTTGGTAAGCTCTCAGTTTTATTTATTAAATGCAATCAATTCAATTTAAGAAAAAGAAATTAGTTACTTGCTTTCTAATTACAAACAAACAAAATTATTTTAAATATCGTGCTTTTCTTCCCTGCTGAAACTACAGTAGAAAAACTAGCCTATGTAAGTGACAGAAGGTTATTGCAAACCAAGCTGATGAAATGAAAGGGAACAGTAAACATCAGCACCATAATAAAAGTAAAGTTCCTTTTTGCTTTCAACTGCCTCTCCTCACTTGCTTCACATTTCCCCACTACTCCACCACAAGCAGCAACTCTTTCCATGGAACCCTCTATGCTCATTCATTTTTGTGAAAAATACTTCCTCAGGAGCTATTTGTTTTTTTGCAACCATAGTGATAAAATATATTACTGGCAGGACTCTCAGGATTATAAATAGGTATCATTCTTTGTTTAATTTCAGTAAGCCAGGACAAAATCACTGAGGTTTTTGCACACATGACTTTCATTAGGAGCAATGTACAACTGAAAACACATTAGGCTCTTGTCTTTTATTTTTCCTTATTTCTATTTGTTTATACCTTCATGTAATTAGAAGGTTGGAAACTTTGGGGGTGTAATAGCAAAGGTCCTGGGGAAAAAACACTGACAACTGAGGAAGGGGCAAAGTCACTCACACTAGGACAGTTACTAGCAATCTGTCAGAAAAGTGTCTGTTTTGAGGTTTTTGCTTGTTTCCATTTTTGTTAAATTGTTTAAGATGTGTTACTTTGGTAAATATCCATCTAACTCCAAGTGCTACAAGTTGAGCATGCTGTCAACACTGTGCTTGAAGAAAGCCTAGTCTGAAAATCTAATACATTATTCCAGCTGAAACCTAAGAGACAGTTACTTTCTTCCCAAATGTCCACAGTCCCTCACTGAAGCCATGAGAGACCAAAGCTGACATTTCATATACCTCGAAGTCAGGCAAGCAGTGCCAAAAATAACCATTAAAAAATGAGTGCAAGCTTTTCTTTGGGTCAAATATTTCAATAATTTTCCTTAGAATTCCTATCAATGATCCTTAGGTAGGACTTGCAGGTTTTTTCAGGGCTTGCAAGCGCTCTGTATTAAGAGCAAAGACCCAACAGAACAACACAGAATTGATGTGATAAATAGAGGAAGTGCTCAACACTTCACATTTGGTACTGAACTCGGCAGCAATGCCCATCTTGCCCCTCGGCCATGGGCAGAGGAGGCACCGCCAGGACTCGCAGATCTCCAAGGGTTAAGCAGCGATGGGCGAGGGCGGGGTCATGTTCCAGACTGGCAGTGGAGCTGAGCCGCAGCATGCACAGGAAGGGAGCTGGAAGGATTCGCTGTTTGGGAGCCATTTCATGCCACCCTCAGGCAAGTCTCCCGTAGAAGTCAGCAGGGCGCCCTTCTGGTTATGGGCAGCAGCAGGATTTGGCTTCGGCTCTGAAGAAAAGGGATTCTTAGGGGGAGCTTCTGGTAGCAGCATGTACACAAGGGAAGTTGGGCACAGCAGCATATTTCTTTCAAAATCTCTCTGCTCCTGAAAGGCCACCCATGGGACACAGCCATCTCTCATGTAGCTATTGTTTTCCGCGGACATGAGCCATGTGTTAACAGCCTCTCAGGCCTTGTGCTCAGCAGACAAAGACTGCCCTCTGCCTTCCTGCCTTCAGAGGCCACTCGCAGCACAAACAAGGCCAGGCCAGAAATACAGCTACCCTCCCAAAATACAGCTACCCTCCCAGCAGCACCCAAGATAATTCCTACAGCCAGCATGGCAGCACCAGAAGGAGCCTTCCTGGAAGAGCTGGAGGGTACCTGGAGCAGATGATCCCCAATCACTGATTTAGTAAGCACATACTCCAATTCAAGAGCCAGGGGCTATATGGTAGTGAATCAGGAGGAAAAAAAGGAACAGTTTCACGCACAGGTTTTACTAATTTCACCACTGTCAGGTTGAACTTCTCTAGTACAGAGAAAATGCAAAGGGTGGGGGCTAGAATGAGAAGGCTCCAAAGCCCTTTCTCAAAGCAGTATTTTAAGGAGTGCAAGTAGATTTCCTTGCAATCTTCCCCTTCATTCCTTTCTTAGGTTGTTTTTTTTTTTTTTTTTTTAATTTTGGTTTTGGTTTGTTTTTTTTTTTGGGGGGGGGGGGAGGGCAAGCATTCCCTGCAAAAGCAGGATGAAATTTTACAATAGCACAGTTATCAGAAGCCTCGCGTGTCAAATAAACACTACATTTCTCACAAGTGGAAAACACACAAGCCATAAATCAAGGGTCCAGCAGAGAGAGGCTTGTCGCTGGGAAGGTGTCAGTGCACACAGATTTGGATGGCTTCTGCCCTCAGGCAGCCTGAAGGAAGTTTTGACCCAGGATATTAATACAGCTTATTTGATACAGAGTGAGCCAGGCTGGGGCTCCAAGGTCTGTTTACATTACAAGACTGTGTGCCTTTGGGAGATTAACACCTAGAGAAAATGCATCTGTGTTTGTTCTGGGTGAGGCTACAATTTAAATTCTTATGTTATCACACAAACTAGACATGATAGATAATCAATGCCCTGTGATAGTTAGTACTGAGGAACTGAGCTAGTTTTTTTTTGCAGGGTCATTATTCAACATATCATTCTTGCCATTTTCATTTCTATTTAAAGTCAAATCAGGCATTTATTTTCCTGAGACTTTTATGAATGCATATGTACATTTTCATCTCTCAACATAAAGCACAACTGCCTGGATTATGTCAGTTCTGTGCTTTTTTTGCAGGGATATAAAATATATTATATAGTTGCAAAACATTACATCACAGAAACCACACAGACATCAGACTAAAAGTGATCTTAAGAGGGCTTCCAGTCTATCTTGTTACCTAGAAGCAGTAGCAAGTTTAATTGCAGCCATGACATATGTCCCTCAAATTTATCAAAACCTTTAGAAGAGAGTCTGCAACATTCCTGGGTAACCTATTCCAGTGATTAACAATTCTAGCCATGTAGATATTTTTTAAGCAACCAAAAGCTTTGTTTTGCTACTGATGAAGCCAATCTCTGGATTTTTCTCACATCTTTAATCTACACCTTAGATTAATCTACCCTTTAGTAACTCCACCCCTTTGAAAGCACTGACAGCTGAATGCAAGGCTATAGATACACTGCCCCTACAGATATCAAATGAAATACAGGGACACAATGGCAATCTGGGCAGAGAGAGCAACAAGCACAGATCAGGGTCAGTAGCACTGTTGAGAGCTAAGTGTGTGATGCACTTTTCACATGCCTGAGCAAGAAAAGCACTGATCTGATAAATCTAAATTCAGTTTAGTTTTTACAGAGAGCCTTCTATTAAACGTGTGAAAATGTAGTGTTTGCAGTCCTACACTCTACAGCCATGGTGACTGATAGATCTGCATCCCCTTTTTAACAGCAGCTGCCTACAAGGCTTGTACCCTTCCTCAGACCTACCTTTTCTAGACAAACACAAATCTTTGAACCTTTCAGCACAGATCATATTTTCTAAGTATCAAATAATTTGGGTCATTCTTCTAGAATACACCCCACTTTTCTGTATCACTTTAAAAAGAAATGAAAAAACACAGGTCCAAAAATCCAGCTGCTGACTGCTTGCCACTGGACAGAGATGTCTTGCACACTAAGAAGTGCTCCCTAAATACCACATCTTTTATTCCTGTTCCACTTTCCAGGCACTAAAGCTCCACCTTCTCTCCTGATGCCAGGTCCCTGTGTGGTTGCAGATTCTTTGACCCATTCTATTTTGCAGTTCTCTAATCTGAGTGCCTTCATACTGATATATTTTTCCCAATGTATTGTGTCCATTGTTCTTCTAATCCTGTGCGTTAAAGCACTTCTGTACCCTCAGTCTAAATTTTTACATGTTCACTTTCTATCTCATCATTCAAGCTACTAATGAAAATATTGATGGGAACCAGGCCCAAAATTAAGCCTTTTCAAGAGCAAAAATGAATTCTCCTGTTAGCAGGGTATGACTGCTAACTGCCTTCTCAGCATGGGGTTTTTACAGAATGAGGCCTTCCCCTGTTATCCAGGCAAAATTTCTGGATTTTTCTCCAGTTTACATGAGAGCATATAATCTCCAATAGTGTCAAAAATCCTGGCTTAAGTCAAGATGTATCACATTTACCACTTTTGCCTTATCCACTAAGCCAGTTTCCCTGGGAAGGAAGGAAATTAGATTGGTTTAACATGATTTGTTCTTGACAAATACATGTTGACTCTATTTTATCACCTTTTTATCTGCATGGTGCTTACAGATGGACTGCTTAATAATTTGTTCTAGTATCTAATACCTTTTAAGATGTCAAGGTTACACTGATCAGTGCATACCTCCCAAGACCCTCTCCCTTCTCCCTTTTTTATTCATACTACAGTCTGTTAAGAATTCAGTGTAGAAAAACATCTAGGTCTCCAGGAGAAGCAAAACTTTGTGTGCATGGTGAGAGTGCCATGTGAAAATTTAGGCAAGAAACACTGAACAGTTTTCTAGAACACTTTGGCAAAAATGAAAGTTGGATTTATCTTCTTATCATTTTGAGATGAGACAAAAATAAACAAAGTTCAGGGTAATGCATGACCAGCAATGAATATTGTATAAACAGAATTGTTCATTGTCACAGAAATACGATCCCTATTATGTAACCTATTCCAGCTTCCTGCCAATGGGTGATTATTTCCTACAAAGTATTTTCCACTGCTTTGTTCAAGAGAGATTTAAGCAAATCAGTAAATAGCTTCCCCATACTTCCCTTGAGAAATTGTTGCACAGCTATATAATAGTCAGTTTGGTCTCACTGAAAACAATAATACAATACTGAAACATATTTAATAGCAGCTAATTGCAACAATAAATATGTAGTAGTAATACTACCCCTCCTGGCTTTGTCCCATAGAGACAGCTGTTTCCATTCACAGATATTATACCTACTTATTCTTCTGTTTCCCCTCTGATTTCCGAATACTTACACTTTTTGTGTTTTCTACTGTACACAATCACAATGCACTTCAGCGTCTGCAGAGGTGCCTGCAGCATCCAGGCACACCTGACCTTCTATTTTTTGGGTGCAGTTATACCACACTCCCGTTGGTCTCTGCTATGGTTCTGAGTGCACAGGAAATCTTTTGTCAAGGGGATGATCTTGCAAACAGGAAGAACAAGAGAGAACACTGCATCAATTCAGTTACAATGCCATATATAGTGCCTCCTATACAATGCCTCCTATACAATCACAACGACTGCTGAGATTTATTTCTTTGTACCAACACTTACATTTATTGAAATGAAATGGGATTAGATTTGATGTTGATTTTTGGATGCCCAGCATACTGCTCTCACTTTTGGGTAGTGGCTGGGAACTGAAGAATACCTGCAGTACCATATGATTTGCCCTCTGCATGAATAAATGCTGTTTCCCATTCTCTATGTGTTTAAATCAGAGGCAGTTGACCTGTTTAGGATATGATCTATTCAGATAATAAAACCCACCTGGCACATAGTAAAATGTTTTAATCCATGATCCATGCATATACTTCTCTAGAAACAAAGATGGTTACAGACTGTAGCATATAAAATTTGCCCTGAGCTAGAAAGCCAAAGCCCTTTAGCACAGAGACATTTTTGAATTGTGAACTTTATAAAACCCAACTCATAAGTTCTGCAGATGTAGCTTATTGCTGAGAAAAATCTAAGATGTTAAGCACCAGTGTTAGCTCATATAAGTTGGTATTTGTAAGTGTGCTGTTTAACTTGTATTGTTTTTCTCACCTTTTCTATATAGCAAAACCAAGATATTTTAAATTAAGGCTTTGGAGGTGTGTGGTGTGGCTGGAGTGTTCAAGAGTTTAATGGGGGTAAGGATGTGGTTTTGTCCTCTGCCATTTCTAAAAATTGTACAAATCGAAGCATATTTTTAAAGGGGATTTTACAACCTGTTTAATAACTTTTTAAAAGGTTCTAGTATTGCATCATGGGACTATGGGTACGGTAGGTCTTTTCCTGCACAAATGAGCAAGGAACACACCCAAGCAATGCTTAGTAATTTTAATAGCAGTTGCCATACAAAAATTCTGTCTGATTTTTAAGCAATGGAATCCAGAAAAGCTAGTTGGCTTCAAATGTTATTTAAAGACATGGAGTTTGGACACAGACCCACACAAGCTGTTCAGCAGCAGATTATCCAGACTGTATCAGTTTTCCTCAACGTTATGGCTGCCTACTACTATAATTTTAAGTTGCTCTTATCCAACAGCAAAAAGGCATAGAAAGTTATTCAAGGTCCTGCACAGAGAGACATCTTAGACTGATGACCATTGGCTCTTTCTTTTACCTGGCTGCAGACAGACAGCAATGAATTCTGTGTATCCACAGTAGAACTTAGCCAGAGGTTTTTCCTTTTGGCATTTCATGCTTTGGAGAAGCTTCTTTGCAAGCTAATAAAAATGCCAGGAAGACCAGCTGCTCTTAAACAGTTTGCACAAAGGCAGATATAATTAGTTCACAAATGGAAGCACATTTGACAGAAAGAATTGTTTTGTTACCCCCAAATAATTGAGAAGCTCATATGTAAAATGTACGTGCAAATATATCTCTTTCACTTAAATCCATATATTTACACCACCCTAACTAAAGACACTGTAGCCATCTCTCACAGCTAGCCATGAAGATGATTTGCAGAATAATCTAAATACTGCTGTGCAAGGAAAAGCTTGATCAATAGGCCCCATAACTTAGAAGGAATGAATTTATGTTACTTTAATGGTATGTCCAAGAACATTAGGACCAATCAAAGTCTATCCAGCTGGCCACATTTACCAGAGCTTTGTGTTTCTTTGGGTCATCACAATCGTGATTTCCACCAAACCCAATGTCCAAGACTTACAGCAATGAGAACAGGATTATTTAAGCAGTTCCCCCTTGCTTTTTCTTTTTTCAACCATATTCACATAAACTTGTCACCCATTTGCATACATTTGAGCAGTCTGCCTGCCTATAAGGCATCTGCACTTTTATGTTCATTTCTCTGACATCTGGAGTGCTATAAATTCGATGTTTGCCTTCATTTTTTCCTTTTCTCTCTCCCCCTATCCATTAAAGAAGTACTGGCACTAGCACGGATCAATCCAGTCACATCCAGGTCCAAACTCACTGGAGAGTTCCAAGCTTGAGTGACTCAACTGGACCAAGAAGTTAAGAGTAGTGGGGAAAAAAACCATCAATGGTGCCTCTGTAAGGAAAAAGCAGCATTGTCATCCACTGCAACACGATTCAAAGGAAAATACTAACAGTGAACAACTAAAACAGTTGAAGTTGCCTCAGGGCATTTTGGAAGAGAACACTGAGGCAGGTATGACAAGCTGCCACCCACTTCTGCTACATCCCTGCTGAGAAAGCAGGAGTTGATGCCAACACCCTGGGGAAAAACAAGCCTCAGAACAGCTCCAGGCTGACCAACTGAGCAACTCAGCCTCCCTCTGTCCTTCCCTTGGGATGACTGGACAGGTAAAGGACCACCACAGCACTGGGTGTGGGGACATTGTACCATGAGCGTGGAAGCTGTGCACGTGTTTAGTGGGAATGTCTGGAGGAGCCAAGCACCCGAAAGGGATTCACGAGAACCCCTTTGCAAACCTCTGAGATATTGCAACACACAATACAAACATAAAATTAAGTTTTGTAAATCTGGCCAGACACCAAAGGCTTTGGAATTTGGCTGAACACGGAGTTCCCTGATTCTTCCCCCTACTCTCAGCTTTCCCTGCAGACTGAATCAAAAAGCACAGATAATACCAGGCTGCTCATTCTCCTGCTGCCCATACAGTGATATATTTTTCTTGCTCCGTTGGGACAGATGAAATAAGAGAAACGAAAGCAGGGTCAGCCTGGTGTCTGTTGAGGGATCATCTCTTACTAACCAAGAAATGGCAAAATCCTCCTAAAGGTTCTTTGGGGAATATTTATTTTGTCCCACGCTTTTACTGTAATTGTGTTAATCTGATAGATTTGCTAAGCAGCAAAGCGTTGACTGGCATGTCTGAGGAATGCCTGTTGGGGAATGTGTCTGCACGGGCAGAGGACTGAAAATGCAGTTTACATAAGGGTGCAGACTGTATCTGACAAAGAATACATTATAGTATATGTTTCCTTCATGGTAAAATATGATGAGGTAATGGGGAGCAGGGTTAAAAGCTGAAGTGACTATATTTATGTGTCAGGTTCAAGGGGTGTTTCAATTTCTAGACCCAATCAATGACAAATTTCAGCTCCTCTTCTGTCCATGCTTCAGTCGCCAGTGAGGGGTGGCTACTGTATGTCCAGCTAGCAAACACTTCTGTGCTGGACTACTTCTATTCTCTTAAACTGGCACTTTGAGTGGAAAGTGTGGTGCCAAGCATGACAGAAAAGGCATGTAGAGCAGGGAAAGAGTGAAGTTAAATTATGTGAAATTGTCCATAATGAAAAATCAGGGGAATAAATCAAACTTGCAGCTATTCTGTCTATCACTCACTTACAGATCTTCCTTCCAACAAAGAAATCACCCCTTTGAACAGGTGATTGTTCTTACAAACTGCAGGGCACATCAGGGGAACATTTTAACAGTTTCATTTTCTCTCCTACTGAGTTATGCTGCCCACATTCTCTGGGATCACATATGATACAAGAGCCCACAGCTTTTTTTTTGCTGTTGTTGGCTGCTCTCATTGCTAGAGCTCAAGTCCTGTCAGCAGAAGCTTCACAGTGGATGCACAGGGAACCTGCCTAACATGTTATAAACTGACACAATTCCAGCAGTAGCCAGTGGTCTCACATAATGCAGTTATTTTTTCCAGGCCTGTTTTCTTCTTCCAGCTGAGTTCCCAAAAGGCAGCAATGCTTTAATGGACCCACACAGTGAAAAAATGAGCAACAGCAGCATCCAAAAAGCTTTTGTTCATTATTGCATCCAGCCCTTCTGGAGTTCTCAGATGAACTGGAGGGCAAGCTTGGCTAGCATTTCCTGACTGAAGTACTGAGAGGGACTGTCCCAAAATTTCACATGTCAGTGCCACTCCACAGTCCCCTATGCTACTTCACTAAAGAGAAATGAGTGTATCAAAGTATGTCATGTCTCTCAGGCACCTGCCTTCTTCCTCACCCTTCATTTGCCTGAGGACAGCTGGTCATCTCCAGAGATGAGTGGGCATCATGCTTCTCTAGACTGACACGCAAAAAGGGCTTTTGTAAAGCATGAGGAGTGCTTGGGCCACTAATAAAACATGATGTAGCTTTGCCACTCTGAACAGACGAGATATCCCAGGGCTCAGGACTGATTTTTGTTGGTTTGGGTATTTTTTAAGCAACAACTAAGTATTGTCATTTTCAGTAGACTTTAAGCTGCTGAAAGTCCCAGCTGCCTCTGGAAATCTTTGCCACGAAGCTTTCAAATCCACATTGACTAATGTTACAATAAGCCATTTCCACCATCCTTCAAGCTCTGGCTTACAGCAGACCTAGCAGCTCAGGACAAAGGCTTGTCCATGATAGATGCAAGAGACAACCTGACACCAGCCCAGGTGAGACCTTGCTTGATCCACACAAAGCCTTGTCAAAAGCAAAGCCAATAATGAGAATTGCAGAAGTTCACACTGGCACATATATGCTGAAAAGTTGCCTACTCCTTGCCTCTTTCCTTCTTGCCATAAGAACAAAAGTGAAAAATATCCCTTAATTCCTTTGAGGCTTCATCCACACAGTTACCTACAGGCCATGCATGCGGCCGCTCTCCCGCATCATCCCTTCTGCCTCCCCCCACTTTGGCACAAAGCACCACATGAACAGCTTCAATTGCTTGAACAATGATCTTGGAAGTAAAGTATTTCCCTCCTTGCCACAAATCTTTATAAGTAGTGAAATAAACACCACAATGTGCCTTCTTCCAACAGCTGGAAAATTATGGTCTGACTGAAATTACATCATTGTGTTTTCCTATGGAATTTCTGTGCTGTGAGATTTCAGGGAGAAGCTGTGTGGTGGCTTGAGGTAGAGTGAGAGAATGCTGTGATGAAGTGGACAAATAAAAAAGGTGAAACTATCTTAAAGAGGCTCTACTGTGAAATAAAAGTTTATACAAAAACTGGAAAGGTTCCTTAAAAACAGGCTGTTCCTTGGCTTATAGTCATTCCTTGATTCCAGCCTTCAAAAGCCCTAGCTACTCTAGTATACAATATGAAGTTTTTCAACATCTTATATGGTTCTTCCCCCTTGCCTCATTACACTAAAAAAAATATGTGGAAGACATACCCCAGTAAGGCAGTAAGGGAATATCTCTGTCAAAGAGACGTTGGAATTCTAGCAGCTTTTCAAATGAGACAGCACTAAATCTACACCCTTAATTACATGCTTAGTTGTGGATGTCAACAGAAAGTGTGTGACCACACTGCAGGTACTGCAATTCCCTTTATTGCACAGAGGTCAGGTGGAAAAGGAAAATTACTTCCTAGTAAGATAGAATCAAGTCCCAAAATATACCTCTGGACTAGAACAGACAGAGTGCAAAATGTTTGATAGTAACTAAGTTTAAAACTGAATATGACCATTTGGTGAGAGTAGAAACAATTGCCCACTCCTGCCAAGAAATGGCAAGTTCAGTTTTTCATTGTCATCACATTTTTTTTTAAATTTCTTTTCAATTCCTTACCATGCCAGAGCTGCCCAATTTGCACTCCCTGGTTCAGGAAGCCTCAGTATCATTAAAAGGTTTGGTCACCTTCACTAAAACTCCTCTGGACACAAGTCTCAGTAGCACTCAATGTAACTCAGTAGTGCAGTTTGACACACTTGATACAGGGACTAAAAAAAAAAAGCCACTGAAACCTAAGAGAAATTCTGAATTGTCTTTAGTAATCAGTGTTTCACTATAAACTACCCACTTACACCAAATCATAGCTGTGGGAAACCATCAGCAGCACTGAGGCTGACTACAGGCAGTAATCAGGTTGAATATGAAAATCAGAAATGAAACAGAGCATGCAAATAAGAAAAAGATAAAACACATCTTTGCTGAAATTCCCTTTCCATTTCAGCATGTATAGAAGGCCTCAAAACAACACTTTCTCCGTGCTTTGGAAAAAAATGAAAGCAAAGATTTTCAATAGCTCTGGTTTCTATACACTTCCTCTTATTTTCACCCTGCCCCTCCCAAATAAATACATAAACACCAGGATGGCACTGCTAAAAAGTCAATGTGTATGCTAAAACTTTCCCCAAAACAGGGATAAAACTCAATCACCTTGCAAAGTTTTTCTACATTCCTTTTTGTTATGCAAATGAGTGAACATCATATATTCACACCTGGAATTCCATGCTTCATTTGTTAACTTTCAATTGCTCTATTTTGTGGTCAAGAATGAAGAGCAATGAGGGTCTATCTTCAATACTTTGACAAAGAATTAAATTGATGTATAACTGTGCATATGATTTTAATGTATCCAGCCCTATATATAAACTTAATTTTGTGTGATTTATATCCCTAATTAGATTCCCATGGCAACATTCTTCAGCTAACAATGTGTATCATAATCACCTTTTCTTCATACAAATTATTTCCTTAACTTTGCATGCATATCTTAGCAGGTTTTATTTTTAAAACTCACGTTAACAGTTTCTCTCTTGTTACCAGTAGGGGTGCTACAATAAGAAACTAATTTGCTGTAAAAATTACTCATTTGTCAAATAAGCATTAAAATAATTGTTCCCCTTTTGACTGTTACCCTGCTGTTTCCAGTCATTTTCAAAAACTAAATTATTTACTCATTTGAAAGTTCAGCTGTGCATATTTTAATTGATATTCCCTCATAGGACTCATATTGTTAATGGCAATAATTAACCCGAAATGGCTGCTAAATAATTATGCTGAAAAGATACAAAGTATTTGTGCAGAAAGTAAAATCAGCATTTGAGAAACCATCAAAATGTACAACTTTCCTATTTTATGGCAAAGCATGGTAATAGTTCATAATCAAATTAAGGATGAAAAGGAAAGATGTAGATTACATGCTTTGATGCAGAATACTTTATGTTTCCAATATAGCACGGTATCCTAGCTAACAATGTGTACTCAGTCATTTCAATAAATCCCTAGTATTGCTATTCCAGATAGTAATATAATGTATTCTCATGAAGTCAGTGCAGTTAGGAACGTAGTAAACCATCCATTAATAATACTTCTCTGCCATCTATCTATTGCATTTCATTCCAAGGAATCAGAGCCCTGTAATAATTTATAGCTTATGGAATTAATGCTGAAGGCTTTCTTCTGGCAAGCATTGTTGATTTCAATGATGAGAGCTAAAAGCTATTCAGGCCCAGCTTCTTTCTCTGGACACATCCCAGGCCAGATGCATTACCGACCTATTGTTTGTGGAACCATTTATACCAGCACAAAATCATTTTTGATTTAGCTCCTCTGCCTGTCGATAGTGCAAGTTATGGACGAAGCAAGCTCTGCATGCCCTGCTAAACAGACACAGGATGGGTTTGTCTACACGGGAAACAATCTGAGTTAACTAAGGATGTGATTTTAATGTGGGTTTCTATATACAACTATATTAAGCCCATGTGGACTCACTCATTCAGAATTAAAATAGCTCTAATTCACTTTAATCTAATTCACTTCCAAAGACCACAGAGGGGTTTAAAGTTGTTTAATCTATTTGAACAGCTCATTTGAATCCACATGCCCGAGTGTCCCCACAGACACTCACACAAGCAAACAAAAACCCAATAAAGCAATAGAGAGGTTAAGAGAGGTTGGTTGGCAGAAAGTTTTACTCCATGGTTTTTTGGTGGAAAATTTGGTTTTCAACTACATAGTCTCTTTGAAAAAGGTGTTGACATTGAGTCTTCCTAAATTTCAGCTGGAAACCAAATTCCCTTTCTTTTAGAAATTAGAGCTGCTATTGCAGTATTATTTGGTTGACTATCACATATGCCCAGTGTCCGCAGTCCAAGTAGTTATCCCAGCACAGTGTGGTCAGGGACAACCAGGGTGACAGATAAAGCAAGGTTCATCAGAGAAATTGATTTGGAGTCAGAATACATGTTTACTATCCTAGACCAAATCACATTGGGCCTTTGATTTGTTATTAATATTCAAGACTTTGAATGCAGAAATAACTCTCTCCTCTTACTTTTCCAGTAGCCCATACTAGCAGAGCATCCTCAGACTGAAAGGTTAGGTGGTGCTTGCAATAAAACCAAAAACTATTTGCAGACCATGCATTCTATGACCTTGTGCTCAGCTCTTGGAGGAATACGGATGCAGCTGAAATCTCAGTTTAAAAGTCACCAAGTCCTGGCATTTTGCTCTTGTTGGAGGAAAGGCAAGGTTTGAAGGGGCAACAGGGTCTCTGTTCATCAGCTTAGGTAGGTGTTGGCAACAGGCATGTTTTAAAAAGAAAAATGCCGATACTTTTGAAGAAGTAATTCCTCATTTTTGAATTTTTGAATTTTGTCATTTAATAAAATGCTTCATTACAGCAATTTAAGTATTCCTGGACAGAGAACATTAATATGAATGCATCTGTCTTATACACTTGAATTACCTCTGCAATTCCTGTATGTTTTCACATGCAGCTCTGGGGGTTTGCCTGTGTAGCCAGCTGCATTCACAACTCAAGCATGCCTCTGTGAAAGTTTGGCTCATTTAGAGCTACCTTCCACATGCTCTAAGTTATATTTTGGATTTTGACATATTAGACAAATAGCCAACAGACAAAGAGCATATTTATTAAAAAAATAAAATTATTTTAATTGCTCAACCTACTCCTGCCTGAAAAATAAGTGCAAGCTATTACTGGCACCAGACAACTCCCAGTTTTCACTGGCCAGCAAAGCTGCATCTGCAAGTTCAATGAGATCAGTAAACAGTGTAGGTTAAGTAACTGATTACTAACATTTTCCTTGAGCTACAGAACTTTTAAATAAACAACAACAACTGTGATCACAGTAACCTTCCAGAGGTTAACAGCATGCAGGTGGTCAATTGGAATTAAATGCAAACCAGACGGCTGTGGCATTATAAACTGAACATCTCCGTTCAGTTTGCTTCAGGAATTGTGTCTTCTTTTTCAAAATCCTCAATGATACAACGCATAAATGTCAAAATGACAAAAATAAGGAAGTATGTAATAGACTAAGCATTTTAATGCCTTTTCTGGCTCACTTTTGCAGGCTGAACTGTCTGTGTTGACCACATTTGATGGCATCAGTACTTAGTATGGCTGTGTGCATGAGTTTTTAACAGCTAACATAAACAGAGATGGCCCATCAACCAACTGAGCTGTGCTGTGGGCTTGTTGTAAACCACTGGTATGATACATTTTATACTTCATTTATGATGCCACTTCACTGACCTTGAAAGACTGCTCAGAGTATTGGCAATCAGAGGTTGAACTGGGAATAGTTTCAAATCCAGCTAGTGATGGTATAAACACTGATAAGAATGGATCATTTATGTCAGTAGACCTTTTTTAAAGCAGGTCTCTCAGTCTATTCCTAAGCCAAGAGGAATAGCTAATACAATTGTTGACCACCGAGAAACTTATTTGAAAGGTCCCCAGAATAAGCACAGATTTGAGTTACAGGAGCTGAGAACCATCTTGTCCAGGACAAATGCTTTCTCCAACATCATCAACAGGGCCTGTGAAGGAAACACAGATGCATCATCACTGATAGGGACTCCTCTTAGAGGACTGAGCAAAAATTACCTGTGTGGTTCCCAAACACACTTAAACTGAGGACCTGAGAAACATAACATAAGTTTGCCTCACAGTGGACTTTTATACCCAGGCATAGAAGTTCCTACTGGAGGGGAAAATAAAAAAAGAGGAGAAACCTTGAAAAGGCCATCATCCCACATCAAGCTTTTGATATGTGCAGTGCACAAAGCATTTGCTTTAACAGCTTCTAGAAAAGTGCTTTTCAAAGCTGGAATCTCCTGCTTCCACACTGGCCTATCCCAGGAAATGAATGCCCCAAACCCACAGGCCCTGCAAAGAGCAAGGGACAGAAGTGTAAAACACAGAACCATGACCATGTCCACATGCACCAGCCAGCACTTGGATTCTATGGAAAAGTGCCAGCACTTCTGAAACTTGACACTGCTCAGAGATACACATTCAATTTGAGTGGGTGCCAGTAAATAAATACAAATCTGTTGTCATGGTGTTTTGTAATACTGGCTCCTTAAAGCTAGTAACACTCACCCCCTAGTGAAGCAATTTGCCTCCAGGTACAATTGTTTCTCAGGCTGCCATATCACCTCCCAGTCTACTGTCCTGTACCTTAACCCAGGCTGTGAGTCACAGGCAGCTCCAATGTGCAGCAGTGTGGTGCCAGTGAGGTCAGGGCAAATGTCCCCAGCCATCCTCCAGCAGCTGCTTCAAACCAGGCAGTGGAAATAGTGGAGTTACAGAGATCTCTAAAGCATATCATCACATTGTCATTTGTGCAAGGTTGACACAGAGACATGGAAACTTTAAAGTGGGAAAAGACCTCTTAAATCATCGAGTCCAACCATTAACCCAGCACCACCACCACGTTCACCATCAAACCATGTCATCAAGTGCCATATCCCGTCATTTTCTTAATATTTCCAGGGATGGCCACCACTTCCCTGGGAAGCCTGCTACCGTGCTTTATAACTCTTCCCATAAGAATTTTTTTTCCTAATGTTCAGTCTTAGCTTCCCCTGGCACAACTTGAGGCCATTTCCTCTCATCCTACCACTAACTATCCTGGAGAAAAGACTGACACCTGACTACAGCCTCCTTTCAGGGTTGTAGAGAGTGATAAGGTCTCCCCTGAGCCTCCTTTCTTCTAGGCTAAGCACCCCCAGCTCGCTCAGTTGCTCCTCATCAGAACCGTGCTCCAGACCTTTTCACAGCTTAGTTGCCCTCCTCTGGATGCTCTCCAGCACCTTTGTTCCTTTGTTGCGCTGCTTATGGAGGACACATTTTCTCTGCAGACACACCTACCTGCTCACAGCTGATGCCTCCTGCACGGGCAGGTATCTGCTGGCCCTAGATCAGAGCTGCACACGTGCACCATACCCCAGTGTTTCTCCCAGCCAGCCAAGCTGGGTGGCCAAACCTAAGCAGAGAGCAACTGAGCTCCAGCTGCAGCCCTCCCACTACTGGTAGCACCAGTTGTTCCCTCTTCTTTCTGCTCAGCCAAAATTTTTTCAGAAAATTTATAGGAATTTCATAACCTCCATAAAATCTGGTTTAAATAAGCCAGTTCAGAAGTTATTAGGGAAAACAAACACTCTGGCAAGCTTTTAACACACTAACGAGGTCTTCAGCCTCAGCAAACACTTAGAAAGTTGAGTGAACAATTGAACACTGAATATTTTGAACCTCTTAAAATGCAGGTTAACCTGTGCTGCAATGAATGTCCAGCGTTATCCCTTTCCAAAAACAGCTTTGTTCTGTTTGTCATGTATTTGTTCTGTGTACACTTATATCTGCTGAACTAAGATGTTCCTCCAAAAACCAAGGAAAACTGCTATTACTAAGAAATTCAAGGAACACGGTTTTGCATCTACCTAAAGCAATAGAGCCTCAGTTCCTTAATGATACAATGATTCTGTTACAAACAGAAACTTTGACTTCAACTCCGCAGCAAGTACATGTAACAATGGACTGCATGATGCAGAGGAGAATTTTTCAGCCTCTTCAACTTCAACCAGCATTACCTGTGAGTGATACATTACAGAATTGAATGCCAGAAAAGTGGATTTTAGAATAAAAAGTATAGTGTTTCATAATTTGATTTAAATCAATTATACCATCTTTCACTGGAATGCTCATGAGCTTCAGAAATAAAATATATAAATGAAACCAGCTGCTCTGGATACTCTTTCCTTGGGATAGATTTCACTTGAACTCCACCAGCTTTCTTCTGCTGCAAGTTATTGTAATGCAGCATCAGAGTGGAGAGCTGTACAAGTTACTGCAAGGTAAACAGTTTCCATTAAAAAAATGCAGAAGATTAAAATCATTTCCTGCAATGGCTGGCTAAAATCTGAGGAATTATTCATTCCTCTGGGGCTGACAGGGCAACCAAGGTAGTTACTGGCACCTCAGCAAGATCCATTAATCTATAGCTATTTACTATATCACATAATCTTTCTGATTTGTCTCAGTCTGGAGCCCCTCTGTGCCCAACAGCATGGAGGTCTGCAGTGTTTAGAAGGAAGAATAATTACAACTGGAGAAGCACATGCAACCAAAGCTCCATGTTCTTTAATCTCCAAGTCTAATGCGTGTGGAGATTTTGGCATCACTCTTAAAATGATTGTTTGTAACTAAATACCGTATCTCAGTGCTTAGATACCATGATGACTGAGCTTTTCATAAATCAGAATAAATATATAAAGGCAAAATCCTTTGGCTGTACTGAACTCAATGGGAGCACTGCCAGATACTT
This sequence comes from Ammospiza caudacuta, assembly GCF_027887145.1. Taxonomy (NCBI): domain Eukaryota; kingdom Metazoa; phylum Chordata; class Aves; order Passeriformes; family Passerellidae; genus Ammospiza; species Ammospiza caudacuta. Next base: position 15,961,437 of record NC_080595.1, on the reverse strand, counting down.
TAAGGGAGCCAGGGCTTCATGCAAAAGGTTTTCAGCAGCCCAAGCTGTCCAGTTTTGGTTGCAGTATTTTCAACTCCATTTGAAGGCCTCTTTTTCCCATCCAGCATCTGCAGTAGCATGACACTGAGATAAAATTGCACGCTCAATTCCCAGCCAAAGTAACAGGAAAATATCCTTTGTTAAAATGAGGGGCAATTCCAGCTTCAGTTCACAAATGCAAGGTACAAAATCCTCTGAATTTGTGTAGATTCCCCTGTGTTTTTTCTGTTCCTTATAGTGGACAGGCTCCTGCCCAGAGCAGAAGGCAGTATCCTCACTGGATGTTCATTTTGATAACATGCAGAAATGAAACAAAGGGGAGCTCCACCTCTCCTCCTTTTTTGATCTTTCCTTTAAAAAATAATCATATTCTCATATAGATGCTTATGTATCTTTTCTTAGCATGTTATCCAAGTGTCTTAAATTCCTCTGTAGTGTTACACCAGTTTCCTTCAAAGTGAAAAAATGTCTCATTCTACAGTCAGAGTACTCAAAGAGAGGCAAAAAGCCAGCTTGTACCTGAAAACAAGATTATTTTCATAGCCACTTTCCCCAGCTCAAATAACTTAGAACACAAAAGCAGGTGTCATATGCAATAAGTGGTGATTTAGTCAAGTGACGTGTGCACTACAGTATCAGTCTAACAAACTCTGTTTACACTGATATACTTAAAATACTTGCATTCCTAAGAAGTCAGTAGCAGAAATTTGTTTGTATAGGATCAACAGTGTCAAATTAATATGCATGACAAGACAGCAGCTTCTATAATAATAAAAAACAAAATTATTTTGAAATTACTTTTCTCTGTAAGTCAAAATGTTCTTGTGAATGATGAGACAAAAGGAGGAGGAGACAGAAAAAGACAGAATGAAATGGACTCTTTCATAATGAGGCAAAACAAGCTAAAAAATGTGATTCCCTTCCTTTTCCTGAAAGATCGAACATGCAGATCCTATTCCTAGAATGATTCAAAGTAATCACTAATAAACACAATTATTTTGGGTAAGAACAGGTTATTACTATAAATTCCAACTAAAGAATAATTTTTTTAAAGACCTAAAAAATGTTTAAGGAATGGAAGGATAATAGTAAATGGCAAAAATTTCAACACCAGGAAACAACTCACTTGTGAGAAGACTCATGTTCACAATCTTTGGCACATTCAGTTGATGTCCCACATGGCACAGTGACCTCACGATCCCTCATCTCTTTACCACTATGAAAAAAAAAAAAAGGAATCTTATAAAAAAGGGCTTAAGGCAAAGTGGGTCAAGGAAGCAGGTGTTGTGGTATATTTTAAGTAACAATTTCTTCAATGAGAAATGGAAGCAGGAGGTTTGACCCCTAACAACAACATCACAGAGAGGGGATGGGAAGGTTTTAAGTTTGAATGATGACTCCCCTGAAATGCGCGTGTGACCTGGTAACCCCTGAGCTAAGGAGAGGGGGCTCCAAGAAACAAGCTTAAGGTTTTTGGAAAAAAAGAGACCTCTCAAACAGGTCCTGGAAACTACCTTAATGAAAACTGCCAGGATCTACAAACTCTCTCTACAAAAAATACTTTCAAGAGCTGGGATAACTACCTCATCTAAAGCATACTTTAAAAACGTATGTCTGTGGATAGATGGGAATGTCTCCCTCCAAAATCACATTTTATTTCAAATTATAGCGCTGGACACTCAGCTTTCCTCAGTATCTAAGTTAAATTCTTATCCTTCTGGCTTGACTGAGCTGTCTTTTAGAAGACATCCTCACCTCCAGTGATGGAGATGGCAATTCAAGGACCACATAGCAGTAGATAATGGCCATTGAAAATATTTTATCTCCTTAAAAAACACAAGTAGAAGACTGGAGAATATGGTCAAGAACCAACTTGCAGAGGAATAACCCCTAGTAAAACCACCACATGGATTTCATATCCTCTCAGTTTCCTTAAGTGTCATATGAGATATTAAACTTCTATTTCTTCTGGTCTGAGGCATAATAGGAATTAAGCTTTCCCTCATTTTGCCAAAGGACCTGCAATTCTTTTTACCTGGCTGTAAAAACAAGCCTACTCTCTCGAAAGACAGAGCTGCATAGAAATTAAATAAGATCAAGACAGCATTCAGCATGACACCTAGAAATATACTGTAGATGTAACAGGAGAAGATTGGCCAGATTAGGCACAAATGAAGTAATGTTGATGAGACTACTCTCTTGTATTACCAAAGAAAGGGCTAAAGCTAATGCTTAAAGTGAACTGGGACCTATGGGAAAGGCCATGAAAAAATAACACAGATTTAAGGATCCTGCATTCACCCCTTCTTCTTTCTTTTTTTTTTTTTTTTTTTAATATATTTACTCTTTCTGTGCCTACAATTTACAGAGAAGCAGATGGACTCCTCTGACCCCCACACTTCAATATTCACCATAATGGAAAGCTGTGCAAAACATTTCTTGTGCCCTCAGGAAGCTGCTGAAATTTGGAAAGAGAAAAAGCACACAACTTTATTGAGGTCGGTGCAAGCCTAGAGATTTCCAAGTCGCATGTCTCTGTTAATCAAAGTGACTGTGCCAACATAATTAGTATGCCCACAAAGCCAAGCCAATCAAGCAGCTAACTGAGGGAGACCACAGAGCAGATAGCAAATACCACTGGAGTTGTACATTGTCTCAAAAGATTATCACTGCAGTTGTTCAAACTCTTGTGACCAACAAGGGATTTCAGTGACTCATTGCTATTGTGTTTCTGCAGCTCAACATTATGTCCCATGCATATTCTGGAGCTACATAGCACCACATGTGTATAACAATGTGGCACTCTTAATAAAATATCTTTGTCGTAAAAGAAGTACCAAAAATATTCGCACAATAGCAGAATGCCAACCAAGCACTGAACTACATTAAACAACTCATTGGGTGCCATTCCAAAACAGCATCTGCCATGGCCCCAGGAAGTAGCTTCAAAAAAAAATAATAAAATAAGAGATTTTTCTGAAAGATCACAGCTTTTAACATACCAAGGAAACATCAAGAACAAATTAACATATGACTCACCTCCCTGAGGTCTATCCCATGGTTTCATTATCAGTCAAGCAGAATCCATTGTTGCAAAAGCAGTTCAAAGCATCCACTCCATCCATGTGCCACACTGAATACACAGCAAGTCTTCATGTATATAACAGCATTGTTAAAAAAGGAGGATGGCAGGATAACATTTAAAAGGAAAACAAACAACCCCTCCCACACTGGAGTTGGAAAGGCCAGCAAAGCCCATACATGTCAGTAAGGGCTAGGAAAGAAGATGCTCACTTTTCTGACAGTCTTAAAACTTTCCCAAGAAAATGATGGCATGCAGCTGGGGCACACCAATCAGCTGCTCTGGCAAAGGTCACTGAAGGAAAGATCCCCTGCTAGTTCAACAGCCATGGCTTCTTAAACAATCTCAAAACAACGAATAGCATGTGAACGTGAATGCTTCTTCCTCCACAGGAAGGAAAACAGGGCCCACATAACTCCTGGTGTCCTCTGAAAGTACTGCTTCCAAGCAGAGCAGAGTGTCTCCTTCTGATCAGAGCAACCAGGCATGCTGAAATGAAAACAACAGACTCAACTGACAACCTGGAAAGGAATCATGGAGGAGTGAGTCCCCTCCAAGAGACAGGGTTTGGGCTCCTGCCACAACTGAAGAGGCAGATGTAGCTTCTGACACTGACAAGCTCTGAGTGCCACATCAGATGAAGGTAGGAGATAACAGGGAAACCCTCAATACATCAATCATGTCCCAAAGAGGTGTCAGGCATAGTAAGAATCTGGCTGAGTTAAGGTTAAAAAAAAAGAATCATGATATTGGGCTTTTAGTTGGATAACTAGGGGAAGGGGGGAGGACTGTATTTTCTAATTAAGGTTCTGATTTAAAAAATGCATGTGCAGAAGGTGCTCTAATGGCAGATTTTGGCTGCTGAAGAGTGGATGAGCAGTGGGGGGAGTCCTGCAGAGGGACAAGTTTCTAGGGATGCTGCTCCTTCCTCTCCTTTCTCACAGCTGATGGCATGACACAGGAGCCTCTCCGTGTCAGGTAGTGACTGGAACTGAAAATATTCACACTCTTCTCTCCCCGTTTTCTTGTTTCCTTTTCAGTGTCCTGCACTAGCTTAGCAACAACACATGAGGAGCCTTATGGATATGATGGACAACCCACACCGGCACCAGGCCATGGAATGCCATCAGACCTTCCCCTCAAGAAACAGTCCTTCCTCTGCTTGCATTCCAAGCACAAACAGAAGACAGTGGTTTAGGACTCCACTCTCCTAGGGACCACATCCCTGGTGTATTAACTGCTTGCCATCACTGCACTTTAGGAAAGCCTAAAATTTGGCAAACCTCTTAAAGTGAGAATCTGTTCTCCGTGACAGGTCTTGAAAAAAATTATGCAGCTGAAAGGATGGCTATAATAGATTGGAGCTTCACAGCCTCTTTGTGGTCACTACCACAGAGCCAGAGGATCCCACTCACAATAGCCCACGAAAACAACCAAAATATAAAAAGCTTAAAATGAACTCAAACTTGAAAGAATTACTGAAGTTTACCATGAAAGGTGCACTGTGCATATATATAGAACAGGAACCCTGCAACACACAAAGCTTTCTACAGATATTCAAGACACCCTTTCAACTTTGATTCACTTAAGCAAAACATCACTGAAGCAATGTTAATCCTCTTGTTTACAGTTACACCCACGAAAGAATGGGAATTCACAGCTCAAGATCAAACGGATACACTAAAGGGAGCTATTTAACATCACTAAGGATAGCACCCTGTAATTACTGTATCAGGGAGGTTGCATCTTTCAACACAGATTTTGCTTTAAGAAGAAAAAAAGAAATAGGGAGCTTTATTCAGCTCTGGTCTTGCCTCATCCTGATATCTACTTCAAGTTAAAACTAAACTAAATACCAATTTATTGACCATTGTTTCAGGACCCCAGATCATCAGAAAACTATATGAAAGAAACGATATGAAAGAGGCAACACAGCTAAAGAAGCATTAAAGGCATGGAGCAACCAAATGCAGCTGTGTACCCAAATATAAATATTTTCAGCTTTGCACCTGCAAAGCACAACTGCTACCAAGGTCAGGTTGAAAATTGGAGAATCTTGAAGAGCTCAAGGCGAACATAACCTTTCATGGTAAGACCCTAAACATCCTACAGTCCATGTGTGAGGGATTATTAACTTTCACAGAGTATTTTTTGGACAATGTGGGTGCCTGCTTTTCTGATCCTGTATTCACATTACTGTCAGGACGTGGCTTTTTCAAGCAGCCTTAGCCTTAGGAGGTGGAGTGCCTTAATTATATGAAGTAGATGTCCCAAAATGCAAATTCGGGCCTTTTATCACATTGACAGCATTTCAATAGAATCTAGGCTTGGTGCTTCAGTTCTAGTAGCAGCTCTAGGTTCAACATGAATGCCAGACTACAGAAAATCGCCTAAACTATTTAGAAAGGCATTTATTTAGCTGATATTCCTACTGAAGTTTGCAGTTAATCAATTATCCACAAGAATTCACCATGAAGTCCACAAGATTTTATGAACCCATTCAATAAGAACAGTCTAAATACAAGCGCAGAATTCCTAAAAGCAGAGAATTTATTCATATCTTGATATTTTCCATAAGGAAGAAGAAAAATAGAAGGAAGACTGTTCCTGTGAAAACAAATGGATTTTGCTAGCAACTTCACTCAAATGATTCCTGTTGCATTACAATCCTACTAATGCAACTCCCCTGTGCCCCTGAGAAACCCCATCCACTTTTAGCAGCTGAAGCATTCAAGATCTACAACATAAAGCAATTGGATTTTGAATGCAGGTTGCTTCATTTTAAAACATTACTGCTCTTTGATGTTTATCTGTTTAAGAGAGTTTATTGCAGCTAATTCACAGCAGGAGTGCCCTGTGGCATCCTCAAAAATTATATTAAAAATATAAAAGATAAGAAAGGAAAACATAATAATTATATAATCTAATTTTTTATGGCTACACAACAAAAATTAAATCCTAATTTTGTAATGTATATGCATAGAACTATTTCTGACACATACCAAAAGCATGAAGCCATCATACACAGGCCTTTCATTGGAAAAACTGAAACAGCAAGGGACTCGATACCATATTAGTTAGGTTTCAACTTTATTTGGAAAATGAGTTGCAAGGATAAGCCAGAAACATATGGATGGCAGGTTGTTACCCAGGAACAGAGTTAATTCACGAATGGTATTTTTTGATGAACTACTAGTCCTACAACTGCTGCAGTCACTCCCTTGCACCACTGAAATTAATTAATGCCCAAAAATTGACCACTCTGGTGCATGGCCTGGTTTGCTCAAGGTGTTAATGAACATGCCCACAACACACTAGCAAATGTAGTCAGAATACAGCAAAGCCATTAAGACCTGAAAACTGCATTGTGCCAAGCCCAAGGAAATGTATAATCAGCAAAACACGAACATCATTACCATGCTTTTATCTTTAGCTATATCTTTTGACGGCAGAAACTTTCAGGCTGCATCTTGAGTTGCTTCCTGAGTAGCAGATTTGGTCCAGCTGCAGTATAGATCAATTATTATGGATCAGCTTATCTGTAATTTCGCACCCAAGAATGAAAGAGTGTTATTCTATACTAACACTGCAAGTAGAAACTTCATCTGTGGAATCACATTGCAAAGGAGTTTTTACAAAGGAAAGCCTCAACTGAGAGATCTTCCACTGAGCCATCCCTTTAAAAAATCCCTTCAAAAGAGCCCTTCTGAGATGCTTTCCACAGGTTTTATGATTACACTGAATTTTCTTAAAGCCTAAAGGTTCTTTTGGTGTTGCTGCCTTCTCAACACAGCCCCAACTCAGTCCACATATAACTAGAAGATCTGCAATTCATGTTATTCCACAGGACTGGTAAACCTAGAAAGTTTTTCAGAGAACGGAAGAGTTTAAAGATTATCTGTCCCAGATGCAGTGGCTGGAGAAAAATGGGTGATTCCAAAGGAAAAATGAGAACAGATATCCAGGTCCCTGTTTCTGCTAAAACGAATGAGGATGGATTCACCAGACATTCAAAGGTCAGCTCTGAGCTCCTAAGTTTCTCCTAGTCTGAGACCACACGTGGGGATCAATACAAATGCCTTTCCAGGTCAAGGAGGGTTAAGAATAAAGACTAACTGTGAAGAAATACAAAAAAAATTAAAGATAGTCCTCCACAATGACTGAAATTTTAGATAGAAATGTAGTTCAACAGAAAAAGGGATGTATTTCAACACACCTAAATGGACTCACATAGATTCCCTAGGAACCAAGTTCTTTGAAAACAGACAAAGGAGTCTTGATTTAAACAACTTGGGAATGCTGGAACCCACCTGAAAGTCTTATATGTGATAAACAGCCTAAACAAAACAAACAAAAAAAACCAAAAGAGTATTTCTTCATTTTAAGAGAAACTGTGCCACAGACTTCATTACATTCTCAGTTTGTCCTTTTATTCCAGTGTTGAAGACTGCTGATGCAGTAAATCCTGTCTAGTAACTAAAATAAGCAACACAGAGAAGTACCTTTCAAAAGAGACATGCACAGGCAGAGACTCTGAGGAAAGAGCCATTGTTCCAACTATTGCACTCAACCCATGTGCCTCCTTTTTCCCTTAATGTCTAGTCTATCTCAAGACCAAGCAAAACTGAAGCATTTAATGAACTCCCAGATAAAAATCCTGTTCATTTTCGTGGCCATCAACCAAAAATGAGATGCTCCACTTTGCCAGACACACTGAAAACATTGCTTTTAGATAAAAAAATATCCTTTGAATATAAAAATTCTAGGCTTAAATATTTCCTTTTCCTAAATTATACCTTTATGGGGAAAAATCACAAGAGACTATATTCTGTCTAAAACTGAATAACATTTCCTCCCAGACAGGCACTTCTGAGAGCTTAGAGCCAGCAAAAGGCAGGTGGGAGGATCTAAGCCATCTAGATCTAAGGATCTGGAGCTGACTACAGCTCTAAGTGTATCTTTAGCTCAAACTGACCAAAAGACACACTTGTTCTGCAGAGGGGATCTGCAATTCAATTCCATTCTGCCCCTTGCAGCTGAGATACAGAGGCCTTTACTTGTCCTCTGTCACTGTTTTGCTAACACCGTACATATATACTGGCTTATTAGTGAAGGCTATCTCTGCACAGAGCTGCTGCTGACCAGAAATTTCTGCAAAAAAATGAGAATTTAGGGAATTTACACAAGTCCAATTTCAATGTACATATTTCCTCTGCTAGAATCCAACTCAGATTTGAAAAGAGAAACAAATAAAACTGGAGATCTGCTACACTTAATATTGTCTCCATAAACAAAGGTGGGAATGAAAGACTCCAAACGTGAATTCACTATTTTTATGTAGCTTCTATTTCATGACCATCACCAAGGTACTCCTCAAACATGAGAGAGGGAGGGAGAGAGGAAGAAAAAGATTTAATAAATAACAGAGAGGAAAATCCTGATGACGTTAATCTCAACCACAGTGAAACAATAGCTTGAAAGCACGCCAGGTCTCTCTCAAGTCCCAGGCTGAAGCCCAGCATCCAGTTCATTAAAGTAAATAAAATATAACGGTGAATTAAAAAGAAAAATAATAAGAAAGATCACATGAATAATAGAGATAATCTGAGCACAAGTCCAACCAAATGATGTCAACTATTATTTAATTTTTACTTTGCTCTCTCAGAGACAACACCAGAGAGAGCAGGGGGAGGGGGACCCAGGGAAGTAGTGTGTTAAGGAGAGAAAGGCAAGGATATCCCAGAGGGGTTTTGATAACATAATCACTAAAATAATATATATACATTTTAAAGCCTTTTGACATTATTCCCTTCCAAAGATAATACAATGGCAAGTCAGGAGGAAAAAAAAGGCAATATTCAGAACTGCAGGAATATTTACACTGAACAGCTCTGGGCCATTGTATCCCAAATGCACCTTCAGTCAGGATAGAATTTGGCCCAGCGTGGACAGTTGTTTATATAATTATTGTGTGGGTTAAATCAGTTCTATAAAGATTGACATTAGTTGGTTAAGTCATTCTTATTTAATATTATTAGTATTCAACCAGGGATGAAAATTTGGATGTAAAAAAGATGCTACATCTTTTCTTCTGGTTTAGTGGGAAGCTAATCATAACTGTTTTGAGAAGTCTTTTACATCCAAATTCATGGAGATTTTTTCCCAAACACCTAAGGACAAATTTTAATACGATCTTCTTCACACCAAATCTCAGGAAAGCATTCTGGCTTCTGATCAACAGCACCAGAACTGAGATCTTTTAGCGGTACATTCAAAGACCCAGGAGATTTGGTCTGTTACAGACAAAAGAAATCGTACTCCATAAGCTCCCATTGGCAAAGCTTTACCAGGCACTGGCATTAAGCATATATTTAAAAAAAAAATGTGTTAATCAGTATTTGAGTTAAAAACTTTGGATTCTCAGAACTCAGGTTGTGCAGGTTACATAAATTTAACTTTTGCACTACCTTGATAATCAGTCCTTACTCTTAAACCCAGAAGGATACCAAAAATCATGATGATTGCTGTTATCTTCAGTGATGCCAGATTTTCATCTCCAGACACAGAAAAGTCACAGAAAAATAAAAGTGTTACCAAGCACATTTTCATTTCTAAGCATTGAGCAAAACCTCAGTCACCTTTGTAATCAACCTGTGAATTAATGACAATAAAGACTTTTATGCTGATCTGAATATAATTCTTGTAGAGCTGAAAGGACAGTGGCAGGTGGGGGGAACTGTCCATGACTATGCATTTCAGTACAGCAAAGCAGATTTGCTAATTTTTTTGGCTGCCTTTGCTGTCATTTTGGGTTTTGACTTGACTGACCTTTTGTATCACCCTTCCTCAGTGTAATATACACATGGAAATTGAGTGTATGAGTATGCATTCAAATCCAAACTTTGATTCTTGGACATGAATAGCACAAGTGACCAAATATTAAAACTACCATATTTTAAGTAAAAAAACAAACAAACAAAACTATAAAAAAAATCATCTCTGCTTCTACCTCAATACGGAATTGCAACATTCGCAAGCTACATATATTAATCAGGAAAGCTGATTGTCCAACCAGACAGCAGGCTAAAAAATATTAACAATTATAAAATATGAATTGCAAATCACAAGTGCAAAACCTATGTATTTATGAACAGTCTTCAAACAATGAATTATTAATTGAAGAACTTTGTGAGCAACTTCCTACAGCAAATAAATCAGAGAATTCTGCAATCTGCACAAACAATTTATTGAATAAATTATTAATTGTGATTCAAGTATTCACTCAGATCTGAATCTTTCTTTTTTAGTTAATCTCTATGAAGATTAACCAAAAATCTGCCTAATTCTATTGCCATGATGTAAATTAAAATGTATCCACTACCTATAGTTTTATTGGAAGTAGTCAAGCATGTGGCAGAAAGATATTGAGGTCATTCAAACTGTAGTCTAATAATCTAATAATCTATTTTACCTTAAAGTGAAATTTTGGGTGTGTTAGAAGCACAGTGATATATGACAGGAATTTCAGATACTTGCAATTAATGGACTTCCTGAGAAAATCTGACTGTAACTGCATATATTTATAGCCTTACTTGTAGAAACAAATGCAAAACAGATTTGGGAATAAGATCAGATTTCTGTTCTCTTTAAATCTGGGATAGGAGAGAGGTGTTTTGCATGGATTTGCTCAGCAAGCCCTCCAAGTCATCCCCTGCCCTTCTGGGTGAACTTGGCAACTTTGATCTCATTTGTTCTCATTTTGCCTCAGTTGCCCAAGTCTGTAAAGAAGAAACTTCTCTGGGCTGGAGAATAAATACACTGGGCTGATCAGGGCTTAAGATGAACAGCAAATCATAAGATTGAAAGCCAAAGTAAGGGACTTTGACTTCTAGGAATGAGTATCATGTTTACAAAACAGGATCACAAACAGCAACTTTTTATTTCCTTTCTTGATTAGCCTACAACTTCTGCCTTTGCAGCTAACATTTATGACTACTACACTGGTTTAGAAATAACCACTCTAAGCTATGGTGAACTCTCAATGTATTGGGTAATACCATAGTAGGAAATAATCAAGAAAAAGAACAGTATTAACTGCATGGTCCATTATTTGGGACGTACAATAAGCACTCTGCAGAGAAAGAACATCTGTGATGCTGACTGTGGAACATGGGGATCCCTGAACACATCCCAAAGCCACACCAGGCAGCACAGCAACCCACAAAACACGGCTCTGCAGCTCCCAGACCACAGGCAGGGAAAGAATCTATGGCTGTGCTCATAACATGTCTGGCATTCTCAACAATCAAGGACTGACAGTCAATTTATTATTATTATTATTATTGCCCTTAAGGTTTTCAAACACTGTGGGATTTCATTGCATAGTTCTTCATGAGCAGCACAGGCAAGCACATCCAGAAGGGGTTTGGGGAAAACAGGAAACTGGGCAGGCAGAGACAGCTTTTGTTTCACAGAGCAGGCAAAACTTTTCTGAATCATCCTCTTTAACACAAAAGAGCATCTTGAGGTAGAGATGTGAGAAAGGCACATAGATAATGAAGCAACAAGAAATCTCCAGCAAATTATTTCTTAATCTCACTTTATAAAAAAAAATCTAATGAGCACAAGTGTCTATTTCCAACAAAATCTATCTTCACCCACCTAGGAATAGGAAATTGCCCATTGAAATGGAATTTGCCCAAGTTAGCTTAAAAACATTGTAGAACAAGTGCAAAGCAAACTTCAATCTCAGTTTGATAGCAAAAATTAGAAAACAGAGTTTTAGGTATATTGTTGCTAATTATCTCTGGCCCTTAGAACATAATACTCAGTAACCCATGGCTTTTAACTAAGGCTTTTAAAAGTGGTATTAACATTAGATCACATTAGGATCTTGCTACAAGTTTCCCCAATAATTTGCAATTTTACTGAAGTCAGTAGAGGTAACTCTGGATTTATACAAGTAGACTAGTGGTAATAATTTACTCACTGGCTCTGAGGGTTTAGGTTTGGTTTAAACAGTAGGGCATTAATATTATCATTGGTCACCACCAGAGAATGAGCTGACGTAAGTGAGTTCCAAGAGTGAATACACACAGAAATAACTGGGTGCTGTATCAGGAGGAACCACTTTAATTTTTTTAATAAAACCCAGAAATTTATATTTTATTCACCTCTAATTTACATATCCTATACAAAAAAAACTTCATCTCAGAGCCCTGAGATGCAGAATCTCAGTTCCTACAACTCACTTTCACATCTGTCTTATGTTTGATCAGAAGGGCTAAGCAGTAACAAGGAAAGGATGACCCATTTAGAGTCACATTCCTTCAAATTCTAATGCCCTGTTGAATGCTCTCTCACCTCACATCTCTCTGTTGCAGCTGAAAATGGTTTTCATGCTTATGTTGCTCTCAGAACAGCAAGGATACTTGCTACAGTTACAGAGAATGCATTCATTTTTTCACTTCAACAATTTTTTTTATGTGTCTGTTTTGCACTTACAGTATTCCACAGGAATTTAAAAATGGTAAAGCCATGCATAGAATAAATAGCTTGAGTTTGCTACCTAGATTTAATTTCTGCTTGTTTCATAGGATGAGTTAATTTGCCATAAAACTTTAACCACTGCTGATCCTGGATTCCAGCATCCATAGCTCCGTACAGAATTTTATTGCCCCTAATATAATAAAATGTAGTTTAACCTTCACTACTAATTTCAGAATTAACTACTACAAACCTGACTAAACGGCCTTTTTTATCCCATGCACATTATCCGCTCATCATTCACCTGAACCTGCCTTCTTTCCACAGCTTAAAGTTCAGTAAGGGGTTCAACAGAAGATTTAGAGTTACAAAGAATTTCTAAGCACAGAAAAGCTTCCAGAGGAAGGATATCTAAAATATTACTGCAGGAGAAGTCTTCCAAATCTCACACCTCTACAATGCAAAATAATTACAAATTGTTGCTAATTAGGGATCAGGTGAACTGTGCAGATTAAGTGTAATCTTGGTAATAAATAGGTTTGAGTTATAGTAACACAACAAATGGAGCTGTGAACTAAACCTCTGTAAGAGGTAGGAAACAACCAACTTGTAGCACTGATGGCCCTTAAGAAGGAGATACTCACTAGACTGAAAATAGGCCTTTTGAAAGGCAGGTAAGACACAGCAACAAACCCTTTCATGCCTTTCCATGCGTTTCCTTTTGGCAGCACCAAAACCAAACAATCCAGCAGTATTCTCTTCATTTGGATAGGCACATGAAAAGGAATATGCTGTTTATTGAAAAAGGGAATATTGCGATATTACAGTAAGTTTATTTGCTTTCAGGATTAAATTTAAAAAAAAATTTAATTAAAAACAGGAAAACACTTTTGGTCTCCAAACCCGCCTTAGTCAGACTTAAAAATCCATTAATTCACACTTCCTACTGCCAGTGCCCTGTTGCATGGAATGCCATAGGCACTGTAATGGGCACTCACAGTGTGGGTAAAGTGATGAATAAAACCCAGTTTCATCTCAGTCTAAATCTTGGGCCAGCTATTCAGCAATGAAAGCACCTAAGAATTAGCAGATATTCTTAAAACCGAGCAGCTTTAGGGATCCACTATGCCTATTATTGCAGGTTCTCTGCTGTAGCAAGACTACATTACAAAGCTGAAGTAGGCATTAAATAACACAAATCTTAATGCAACCTTAAACCTCACACCTCTCATTGCAAGTCCCAGAGCTGTGTTCAGAGAATCACTGAGTATACGGGAAACGAAGTTGGACTGGTGGGCAATTCCACCATCACCCAGTATATTTCATTCCACAGACATGCCAAATAGCTCCCTTTGGAGGCTGTGGCTGGCTTGTGCCAGCAGCTCACGCCGAAGGCCTGAGCCGACCCCCACAGGAAGAAAGTTGCTTTGACACGAGACATCTTCTCTGACCTCAGTTTGCCTGTGTTTCCCACCATAAAACATTTCAAGCCTGCCTTGACTCCCTAAAGCACATCTGTCTCCCACTCCTAATCTGGATAACACCCTCAAGTTGTCTGAACAACCCTCTACCAACACTCTTTTGTTTTCCCCTTCCCTTATTCTGCTCAATAAAGCTGGCTTTTGGCATATTAAAGCCTAATTTGTTTAAGAACAAACAGTTGGGGGCCTGCATCTCACAGACGAAAGTGACAGATCACACGAGGAAACCAAAGACTTCAGGGGCAGAAGATTTGGCAGGTTTGTGTCTCAGCGGAGATGCAGAGCTCATTGTCATGTTTCCAAAAGGCATTACACAGGGCTCCAAGGTGGAGCTGTTTACCGATACCGTGATCTCTCCCCAGATGCAGTTGCTACTGCAGCTAATTAAGAGAACAATTAAGACTAAGGCAATCAGTCAAGTACACAGATTCGACTCATTTTCTACACTCTCTGATGCTGTGCTGGCTCCCAGAGGGCTAAACCTTATTCACTCATTCAGAAAATGACAGGAAGAAGCTATTAAATATCTGAAAACCATAAAAATGCAATCATACTGTTCCTGAGCTAAGCCACTCACCAGAGACCAATGCCAGGCAACTTAAGAAACTTGCTGGCCCCCAGAATTCACATACTTACAAATAAGAAAATTAATCAAAAGCAGTTCAGATCAAAATTTAATTAAAAAGAAAAGGATTGCAGAAGACTTCCTGAGATTTCTCTGTTTTATGTTTATGACTGATCAATATTACGTGTTATCAGCTCAGTGTATGACAAATTCCACTGGGCATCTTTAAAGAGGAAGTAACAGATTAAATATTGAGCTAAACAATTTAATCTCTGCTTTAAAAGGTTTTCAGATATTTGTAAAGGTAAATCCTATTAGAGTATAAATGTCTCCATGTGCTAGTGCTGTAGTCTCGTCACAGAGGAATTTGTAAACACCAGGAGACAGGCCCTCATTAAATATAAATTTCCTTCTTTTGTAGAACTATTGATGAAAAAAGAGAAAGCATTTATGTCTTCAACGGAGCAGGGGAAAGGGTCTTAGGAGTGAGATTTAAATGTATCTATAGATATAAGTAAATATTTATTACACTTCTAGAACAGTCAATGCCAACTGTCTCCCTAAATCCATTTAAACCCAACTGAGAGCACTGATCCTTCACGCCTCAGAGTGATGGTGGAAAAGACTCATCTCCTGGAAATAAAAACATAGTCAAATGTGCCAAGCACTTACAAGAACAGAGAGCTACATGTGATAAAGGAACAAATTAAGGGAAAGGCTAAAGCAGAAAATGTACTGCATGCCTATTATATATAGACACTATATGCTATATACACATGCAGGCATACAATAAATACGGTATGTCATGCACACAAAGGTCAGACTGACAATGTAGCTGTTAAAACCATGCAATATCAAGGAAAAAGCACAATGCAGGTGCCCTCAGCTGCAGGGCATAAATGTAGAAGGTGCACAAGGCCTTCAGAAACACTGCAGCACTCACCCTCTCTTCACTGGGGAATGCCTTACCCCACTGACCAACACCTGTTCTGCAACATCTGCACACGTGTATCATCACTGGGACTTGGAGCACACACACACTCACAGAAGGCATTGTTGGCATTGTCTAACCCTTGCTGCAGTCCAGAACCTGCATGTAACCCTGAACACAGAATGCAGTCCAGAACCTGTGCTCACCTACCTGTATTGCCCTGCCTCAAGGACCAAACCCATCTCTAACAAACCAGTAAGTGACCAGCAGGAACACCACCAGTTCCACAAAAACACTTGCTCAAGCGTTTTGCCACCCAGGCCCACCCCACCACAAGACTGGTGGAGCACCAGGCTCCTGCATCCATTCACCCAGAGCCCCACAGGCAGCTTTTCTGTTTCTGAGCTAGTGGGCTTTCTTCATTTTGCATTTGGGAATTGGTCTAGTTTTTTTTCCAAGTTTTATGTGAAAAAGGACAAAAGTAATTAGGGGTTTCACACGGTCTCTTCTCCTATCCCCCCTCGCCCCCACAACCATTAATCAGCTCTATTCAGTTTCAGCCCAAGACAGATAAAGGAGAGGAGGAGAAGAAATGTTTTGAACATTTGTTGTAGAAGGCTGGGTGACTTAAGAAGCAGAAGTACAAAACATATACAAACAAATCTATTGTATATGATGTCGCTGTGGCAAATAAGAACATTAATAAAATGGAACAATTTTTCTGTCAAATGGGAACAAAATGACAGTAATAAGGAATTTAACAGTTTCTCAGTCAAAACTAAATAAGCTCCCAAGAGGTAATTTCAAAAACCAATGTGTTTTAAGTTACAGGAAACTTCTTTAGTACAAAAGTTAATAATGCATAGTTACTGCAGATTTCTGCAAATAAAATCACTAATATTTCAAAATAATGTCTTTGTTTCAGAACAAGCCTACATATAAGTGTTAAACTTGGCCCTTCCAATTCCCACTCTCCTGACATTTGCATCTATGGAAAAAGAGATAAAATTTTGTCATGAAGATGATGACCAGGATGGTCCATCTTTTCCAACCCTGAATTGAGGGATGCCAAATGAACTTCAAAGGAAATGGTATAAGATGAAAGGGAGACTCTCCCCTCGGTGGTCCTGCCCCAGGACACCAACAACTCTAACAGCCAAAGAAGGAATGGAAAAGTTATGGGGGTGGAGACAAAGGGACAAAAGCTCCCCACTGGTGAGTTTTAAATAACAGCGAGCACTTCAGAAAACCCCATCACAACAATCTGGTGTAGGCTAGGAGAACCTGTCCAGGAAATGCCTGCTCACAGATTATCTCCTGCTGCCCAAGGCAAGCAGCTGCACCAAGTGGAACTGAACTGTGTCTGACTATTATGTTTTATATAATTGATTTTGAGAAGAATATCACCATTAAGTATTTGCCTTCTAACTCCTGTTTAGCCTTAGATTCCTATATCACCCTAACATCACGATCCAAATGTTTGGGGGCCACAGTTACATAGTTTTGTGAATAGTGGAAAAGGGAAAAGATCCATGGCCCTGTGTGATTATGTCTCAGTAGAAAACAAGTGGTGCAAAGAAAAACAAGGGGGTTTTCCACCCTGTGTTGGATGGAATCACCACAGTGTATGACTAATTATGGTTTTCATATCAATGGCACCCCAACCAAACTGTTCATTTAACACCTGGGATAAAAGAAAAGGATCAATTTCTACAAAGAGATCCTCCATTCTCTACCCTCAGCTACTTACCTGGTGCTGAACCTGAGCAGCACCTACTAGGCAAAAATCCACAGGACTCCTTGCAGGCACAGAGATGTGGCTATGCACAGCTGGTAAAACTCTGCATCCAGCAGCTCCATGCAAACTCTTACACAGGTTTGCTTTACTGGAGCATGTATGGGAGCTGCCATGAACAGAATGACCCTGACTTTCTCTTTCAAGATTAACATTGGGCCTGAATTAGGATTTTTACCTTAATATACTCTAACAGTACCCATGCATTACCTGCCCGTATGAATCTCCCTCCATTAGCACACTTAAGCAACCACTGAACAGATAAGCAGTGGTGTGGGTGTGAAAATAGAACTTCAGAGGACGCTCATGCCACTAGACAGTGGGAAAATATAGAACTGGAAGAAGCAGATACTGTACAAGTTCATCACCGTCTTCAGTTTGCTTTCCTCTGAATTATCTTGTTTCTGATTTTTGCCAATCTCTCACTCACAAGATACTGAGCAGCTTTACAAAGCAAACAAGAAGGTGCAACTTTACCAGAACATTTAGTAAGGCAAGTATTCCATGTGCTGCTTCTGCAAAGAGAACAGAAAGCATCATGAATATGTTCAGTACAGCATTTGAGGACATACCAGGGCTAATCTGCCTGGAATCCCAAGAATAAAGGGGAGTTTGCCCTTTAAATGAAAACCATCTCATCTCCTTTGTTGTTTTAAAAGTGTTTGCTAAAAAGCCAATTCCTTGATATAGTCTCATATTGTGCTATTGATTATTATGTGGAACCTCCCACTCCCTTCCAGCTGAAATTTTGCAGGAGTTATGCTTTATAATCAATAGCATGCTTCACACTGAATGGACTTGCCAGAGCAGCAGCTCTCTTCCAACACCCCCAAGGACAGCTGCAAAAAATGAGCAGCCTACCTCCCGGAGCTATCTAAGGACCAGATCCAAACTTCATTGAATTCTATGGAAAAATTCCCACTGACTTCAATGGGCTTTGGATCAACCCCCTGCAGAGGAACACTTTTTAAAATAAACATTAGGGGGAAAAAATCATTAGGACTGTAAAGCCTTTCATATTATCTCCTGGATACATTTTAAAGCGAGAGGGTGGGAATGTGCTCTTTTCTCCTTATTAATGCGTAACTCCCGTTAATGTCGGGAAGAAGTCATTCAATTGTGAGATTGCAAAGAGGGAAAAAGAAATATGGCCTGACTTCTACAAAATCAGCCTCTGTCTAGACCTAAACTTCATTAGGAAGTTTTAAAAAATATCAGTTAGCCATACAAAATATCAAAAATCCCTTTAGAAAAAAATAATTTAAAACCCCTTAGATTTGTAAAGCACTTTGACAGTAAGTACACTATTGGAACTGTCTAAAATACAAAGGAAAAAAGAATAAATTACATTCCACATGAGCTTTTGATGAAACATATTATGCAGGTTTAAATATTATTAGAAGAAACATTCAGTTTGTTTCCTATTCTCTGTGCATATCATACTTAGTAGTGTAGGAATAATTCCTGGGGTTTTGCCTCTCCAAATGTGCTTTTACCTGGGACCTGTTCAGGCTGAGCTCACAGGCAGGTACATAAACTACACCCATCCAAAGTGTGCAATCAGAATCATTCCAAAACGCAAACTTTCCTCCTGCTCTCAGAGGAATGACATCCAGGGCTGAGTCTGAAACCAGTAGGTTCTGACAGACCACTAAGCTCTGAAACCAGTAAGGTCTGATCATTTCTAGGATCATGATCTGAGATTTACCATCCATCTTTGCTAGTTCCTAGCAAGACCAATCTCCTGTTGGCAATCCCTCTACAAAAGTCTCATTCTACTCAAGAGCTGCAGATGCATTTGCTGGCCTCAGTCATCCTTTTAACCTCAGCTTTTAAGTTGCCCCTGCAGACTGCACACAGAAAAAAAAAGCTCGAGCTTGATCGTGAGTGCTGACTCCAGTTTGAAGAGGTCACCCACAAAGGAGTGACACTGTCAGGACCACAGGGTGGATGGGCTCCAAGGTAGATTTGGCTCAAGGTTCAGCTGCTTGCAGGCATGAACTAACAAACTGCTTTATCTGAAGGAAGCTCCATGCTGCGAGAAGCTTCTGCAGAGGCAACGTCCTCCGACTCTCCCTTTCATTCAATTATCCCCATGATCTAACCTTGCAGATTTAACTATTGCTACATGAATATGAAAGAAAGTTTTTAAATGGGTAGGCTCAGGATGACCGGAAACCAAATTTTTCTCAGCAAAAATGAATAAATCAGAATATCTTTCTCAGGGTAGAATGAAAGCGTCATATTGCACCAAAAGTATTTTAAAAAAATATAAATTCTTTAAGAATGAAAAATGTTATTAACAGAAAGGAAAATTTCCTTTAGATCAATATTAAAACATTTTCTTTACACTTTCCTAAGATTTTGTCTTTTTACTCAGCCCAAACTAACATTTGAATTTCATGCAGACTTGCAAATAATTTCAATAACCACAAAACTGAATTTCCATTTCTCTTTTGGGATAGCAGAGAATAATCTTGCCTGAAAAAGAAAATAATTCTAACTGGAACACCAAGAAAGAATAAGTCATGCTCAAGACTGAAGTCACTGCGAGGGACATTTCAAATGCCTCTGCAAATCTGCATTTGAACACACACACAGTTTTGGTTCTAGGAATTCAGACAGAATCCTTTCAGCTCTCCAGTTTCCAACAATTTGTGACAAACATAGCATATTTAAGGACAGGGCTATTTCTTTTACTATAATTACTTAATGACGCTAGTGAAATGATCAAAGAAGTTTCAGAAGCTTAAAATTCATTCCAATGCAGACATAAAAATAATTGGGCTAAAGACTCATGTTTTAGCACTTTCTTCTCAGTTATGCCCCAGAGATTTGCTCAGAGCCCACAACAATTTCAAACTCATACTTCTGGAGAATAGTACAATATAACCATAAAATCACACTTGAGATAAGATTTAATTGTCATTCTCACCTTTCCAACACCTTCCAAGAAGTAATCCTTAAAAGCCTCACAAGAAAGAATATTGCAGTTAAAATTATAGCTTGCAACAATGATATAAAAAGAAAGACAAACTGCTTTATAGATTTTACAGGAGCTTAAGTTCAACAGCTTTATTCAAAGATATTACAAGTGATCCTGTCTGATGGATTTTAGATATTCACTTTGGGCCCAAGGATGTTAGAGCTGAATAAAACAAACTGACATTACACTCCAAGAGATCTTTTCATTTGCCTTAGCCATGAGGCTGGAGAAAGCCAGTGGAACTGCAGCAGGTGAACCATCACAGAGGAAGAATCATGTTCTCCTGTGGCTTCTTTTCAGTGCTGTTGGATTCACAATAAAAGCAAATGCTGCTGTGGAACTGCACTGCTCCGTGGTATTAACCTCCACCTTCTTCCATTCCTTCTCCTGCTACACCCTCTACTCCACGTTCACTATCACTCTCTATCAGCAGTACAACAGAAAAAAAGAGACTGAGCCACTCTGGACTGCAAGGTGAGGTTCAGCAGCAGCTAACTTGGCCTAACAGTCTTACCCATGGCAGTAGTTGTCACACCTGAAAGATGTGACTTTGTAACTCGTATCTGGAGCAGAGCCCAAGCAATTTGTGCTTGGGAGATTTCAGGCGCAAAGGGAGAAACTTGGGAGCACAGCCAGTTTCCATGAGGCTGCCAGCATCTTGGGAGAGTCGAAACCTTATGCTGTAGCTGCCATTTTGGTCTCCTATGCTCTCAGGGGATGAATAAATCATTCTCCAACTGTGCACACAGTAGGCAAGACACACCTCAGCAGAAGGAAAAGGGAAGCACAGCTTGCAGCACACCTTACTTCCCCAGTAAATAAAAATGCTGGGGTCAGCTGGACCTTCCAGACAAAGGGGAGGTGTGTCCTGTTGACACACAGCTACCTGGAAAACTGAAATTATTTTAATTGCTGCAGCGGGAAGCTCTAATTTATGTTCCTAGGAAGATAGCTCTTCTTAGGGTGGGGAGTGTACTTGTGGCAGTTCACTGCCTGAAGCATCAGAGAAGATGAAAGACAAAACTCAGAAGTTGTAAGGGAATCCCTTAAAACAAGTATCTTCAGGCTCCCCGAACCAAAGGCTAAATGGCAACTCTCATTCAACTAACCTGGAAATTAACAGGGGGCAGGGGGAGAGAAAGGAGTGGTCTGATGTTACTTTTTAACCAAAGCATGCAATCTCTTCATAAATATTCCCAGAAATGCTCCCAAATAGAAAGGCTGAGCCTTCACTAGCGATTATGTATGGAGAGGAAGCATTCTACTTGTTACCTAGACCTTGAGCAGAGGAGAAGGAGCATCTTCCAATTAGATGAATCTCTGTGAAAAGGTGGACCTAATTTTACACTCCAGATGAATTAATTGAGGTCTGTTAAACCAATACTTCTTCCTCTCTTTCCAGAGCAAAGAAAAACCAAATCAAAACCATTATGGTTTTTTATATGCTTGCAAATAGAAACTTTCCTTTTATTCTTTCTCAAGCTCAAATCCAGCTAGTAGTACTGTTTTTAAAACTCCTACAAAGAAGGTAAGACTATTGAATTCAGAAGTAAAATCATTGCAAAGAATATTTTACATTAAAGCCAAACACCACATCCTCCTGAAGCAGCATGAATGCCTTCAAGGGAAGATGGAAAATGTAAATCACTGGAAACCCTGAATACCCAATAAATCACTGGCAAGCTGGCCTGGGTTTCAATGCTGAACAGAAGGAAAGCAAAAGAGTTCCAGAGTCCAGTAAAGATGGAAAGAAAGCGTTCATTGTATTGGGTATGTTACACGATCCGGATCGGACCTTTGTGCACCATGCTGGGGCAAAGAATTTACACGGATGCAAGGAAGTGGGAGGTGTTAAGAAGGGAACAGCACTGGAGTTTATACAAGTGTTACCAATGTTAGAATAATGTTTATCAGCTTACAGTACTTGAATTAGCATAGCTCAAGGGAGAAGGCAGAGATAACAACAGTCCAAAACACGTTCCTTTACCTGAAAAGCAGGAAAGAGATCTAAATTCTCCATTTGAAAGGGAGCCCAATTAACTTTATCTTGTATATCTGAGCTCCTGCTGGGGAGACAAGTTCACTGGGGGTTATAATAATAATAACCCATGTGCAAACATTTTGACTACTGCATATACTGAAACATCAGAGAAGGGAAATAGAATCACAGAGAAGGTTTATTGCATCAACTTCTTTTCAGCACCGTTCTTTGGAAGATGCTTGAAGTCAGGCACACACTTAACCACTTTTATGATAGGAAACTAAGCAGTTCCCATACATATCAAAAGACTTGGCTAACCCAGCTGAACTGCTTTTCTGAAATCAACAGGGCTGTGCTGATTTATATCAGCCCAAGAGCTGACTGTCCACAATTCATTCCTCTATGCCAGCTCAGAGCAGGAACACAACCGAAACAAAATACTCAGCTTCTCTGCAGGAGAACTGGTCAACAACAAACCCTATGATGATGTTGAGGGAAAGAAAAAGAAACACTTCACTAATTCCAGAAATTAGTTGCCTGGAGTGGACACGCATGAGAATGAATGAAACTTTGATTCAGTCACCTCCTTTGCAACAGCCTTTTTACATAGTTCAGTCATCTGCCCTCCACCACAGGCAGAAAGTTAGGTTTCATCCATACACACTTGCACATTGAACAATATTTCTATGCAGAACAAAACAGGCTGTGACACTTCAATCTGACATAATAAATTATTTTGGGCGTGCTAAGAAGCGAAAAAACTGCACATAACCTCAAGAGGACAGAATCTTCCAATAATAGAGTAAAAGATCATCAAATAAAGCTTGTGGAAGTGAAATTCAAAACACATCAAAGGAGGTCTAACAACTCTCTTGTATGAAGAGCTACCTGGAGAGCTCCTCAGCAAAGGATGGTGGGACTACAAGACATTTTCAGAGGTTCAAGATGGAAACTCTGGGTGTACAGACCACACATTGATCAGGAAATCCTTAAATTGGAAAGTACTAGAGGATTAGGAGAGTATTGGTAAGGACACATTAATCTTAACACTTTCACATTTAATCTTCTCCAAGCATCCATTTACAGCTATCAACAGGAACAGGATGCTGGATTTGCTGAATCTTTGGTCTGAAGAAGTACAGTGGGTTTTTATTTTGTTGGTATGTTCGTCAGGATTCTTATAGTTACTTTGTTTATCTTTAAATATACAAAAATGTGAAATACAAGGTCAGAAAGCTTAAAGTTGGAAAAAGATAATAGATGGCGGACAGTACCCAGTAAAAAGGATCAGAGGATATTAACATTTAATAAGGAACTATTACACAGAACTACAGAGTCATTTAGGTTGGAAAAGACCCCTGAGATCATCAAGTTCAACCTCTGATCACCACCTTGTCAACTAGACCATGGCACTGTCACATACAGTCATTTCTTGAACACCTCCAGGGACAGTGATTCCATTAATTCCCTGGGCAGCCCATTCCTATGTTTAAAAACCCTTTCTTGTGAAGAAATTTCTCCTGATGTCCAGCTTGAACCCCACCTTGAAGCAGCTTGAGACTGTGTCCTCTTGTCCTGTCACTGGTTGCCTGGGAGAAGAGCCCAACCTCTGCCTGGCTACAATCTCCTTTCAGGGAGATGTAGAGTGTGATAAAGTCACACCTGGGCCACCTTTTCCCCAGACTAAACACCCCCAGCTCCCTCAGATGTTCCTTCGCCAGCCTTGTTGCCCTTCTCTGGATTCACTCCAGCACTTCCTACCTGAATTGAGGGTCCAGAACTGGACACAGCACTCAAGGTGTGACCTCAGTGCCCAGTACAGGGGACAATCCCTGCCCTGCTCCTGCTGGCCACATTATCCCAGATCCAGGCCAGGTGCCATTGGCCTTCCTGGCCCCTGGGCACACCTGGCTCACGTTCAGTGCTGCCATCCAGCTCCCCCAGCTCCTCTTTCCTGGGCCCTGCCCAGGCACTGCCCCACCTGTGCTGCTGCAGGGCTGCTGAGGCCAAAGAGCAGGAGCTGGCACTTGGCCACGCTGAGCCCCATCATTGGCTCAGCCCATGGATCCAGCCTGCCCAGGTGCCTCTGCAGAGCCTTCCTGCCCTCCAGCAACCAGCACTGCCACCAAACTGGGTGTCATCCACGCATTTACTGAGGCTGCTCTCAGTCCCCTCATCCAGATCAGTGGTAAAAGATATTAAACAGGACTAGGCCCAATACTGAGCCCTGGGGACACCTCTGGTGACCAGACTATAGGTAAGCAATTTAGTAGGAAATATGGTGAAGATCCCAGAAGTAATTTTAATGTGTGCTACACACTGCTGAGGTTAACAGGAATTGCAAATATTCACATAGGGCTTTTGGACCTGAGCCTATTTTCATCATGGAAAGTTAGGACCAAGTCCACAGCAATCAGAATTTACATCTGGTCATCAGAGCTGCTGCAGAGAGATGTGGGAGATACTAAATATAAAAATAAAGGAAAAGCAATAATGAGAATTACCATATTTTCATGCACTCCAAATCATCCACTCATTTAAAAGCACTATTCCACAAAAATAATTCCTCACCTTTGGGTTAAACCATCTATGGAGAAAGAGATACAGTAGGATTAAACATCTTTATGCCAGATAGGTCATTTGTAAGGTCCACAAAATTTCAGAAACAAAGTTTAAAAGTTTCATTTTCAGACAGATAATCTTTGGATTATTCATGTGAAAATGTGGTGTAATATCTAACTGTCTGGTAAATTCATCCTTGCTGTAAACCTTTGAATCAAGGAATATTTTCCACCCTGCTACAGACACAGCTTTATGTCCAGAAAACAAATCTGGCAGAGGTGCACTTGCCAACAGATCTTAAAAAGTTCCAGTTCTTTGATTAAACACATCTATTTCTGCAGAGTTCAGTAAATGCGTGAATGGAGCATGTGACAAGCTGTTGGCAGGGTATTTATTTCTACAACACTCTGTAAATCTTGTCTAGGCTGCCTGTATCTTCTCATTTTCTTGTCTCTATTACTGTTCTTCAGTACAGCAAGTCTGTGCCCTTCTTGGGAACAAAGATGTTTGGGGTCTGCTGCCCTTAACTTCTAAGTGAGGTGTGCAATGATTCCTCTGAAATGCACTGGCTCTTGTGTCATATCACTTAAATATTTTTCAGTGCTCAACCAGAAACTTGCAAGGAGTACCTCTGCCATGCAGATGTCTCAGAAAGTATTGACATTGCTAGAGAGGAGGACAGAAGGGGAGTGGAGGTGAAGTAAATCTCTGAACTCAAAAACGTCTGAGAAAGACAGCCAAGGGTGTGGATGAAGTTTTCAAGGGGGTCACTTTTCACTGTCCTATGAATTTTCTGACAGGAAGATACTCTTAATGAAAAATGCCACAGTGTCATTATGATCTGACTTAGAAATAAATAAAACAGCAAATTAGGCAAGACAGCTTAAATGTGAAAAATTGCCCTCTGGCCCTGAAATTCCAGGTTTATTTCCCACAGGAAGAGGTAAAGCCACCAACAAAGGAGCAAAAATTTTCCTTTAAGGTTACACGGACAATAGGACATACAGAACAATGTATGTCAGCTGTTCATGGTATAAGAACAATTATGATTTAACAGCACTGTTAAAAATCAAGGAAGAGCAAAACATCATTTGTACAAAGTTTAGCACATTTCACAGTAGCAGAGAGCTGAACGAAGAGGATGCAAATGCTTTGGACAAATCACAGGGACAGACAGGAGAAAATAGAGCAAAATGAAATCAGGACCAGTAAAAAGATATGTTGGAGTTTTAACTGCTCAAACACAGGAAGCGTGTGGCTAAATAGTAGTTCTCCAGAAACATGTTTAGGGGTTACTGGATCAGAGTCAACATGGCTCTGCTGGCAAGGAAAGAGAAAACAGAATGCTAGAAGAGATAAACAGGGTCTGCAGACTGCAAAACACACAGAACAACTCCCCTGCTCTCTGCAGTATCAGCAGGGCTTCACAGAAACACTGCATTCTCTTCAAGAGTGGATGGAGCTGAGCAGCAAAAGGATGAAGTTTCTAGGGGTCAAGACACATCTATTAAAGGTAAGGACTACAGCAAACACCACAAGGCACCATAAAGAACTGCCACAAAAAAAGACAGGCAACATAACCTCCATCACTAATTGCCCCTCAGAATAGGTTGGGCAAACAGGCCACAGGAAAGCATCCAACCATTCTAGCCAGATTGCTGTAACTCTACAAACACATGAGGGACACCTTTCAGCCCAATTTTTAATGGATTCTATATTCCATGGAGTTGGAGGAGAACACGCCGGAAATGAGCTAAGGGGATTTACCACTTTCTCTGCAGCATTACTCATATTTCCCCCTCTTTTAAGTCATCCTTACCTTCACATTCAGAGCACCTTTGGAGTTGGAAAAGATCACTGACAGTCATTTTCATTTTACAGTTTGGCTTGGCATACCTGTAGAATAGGTATACACATTCAGACCTGAATGTTTCTAGCATTCTGGGGTTTCATCCCATTTGCTCGATCAGCAGTACAGTTCTGAGGCCTTTCCTTTATTCAGGACTGATCAAGTTTTATGCTGGCTTGGCTTCACAGGTACACATGAGCATCTCTGCCTTGTGCTTCCTCACTTGAAATTCCACTGGCATCATCCTCAGCTCTGCACCAGGCAGCTACAAACACTTCTGTGCTCTAGGAGCTCTCCTTTTCATAGCTGAGGCAGATACACTATTAAAAAGGATCTCTGCTGCCCTCTCTCACCACTTTTAGTCCAGCTGAATACAGCAGAGCAGAGAGAGAGAAACCAGCACTTCAGGGAGAGGAGAGAGGCACTATTAACATTGGAGAGACATCAGGCACTCAAAGGGAGATGGCTGGAGAGGATCGACCAGAGAACTTAGAGGTTTATCCCTGCTGGAGAAATAAACTTGAACTGAAAAATACTCAGACTAATATTTCATCTATTCTACTAGATCTGGATCATAGTAAGAATCTTACTGAATTCATACTGAAGAAAAGCTAGCTTCAGTCACAGCTAGACCCAACCCCAAAAAAGAGCAAGAGAATTACTGCTTCATTTTTTTGATATTTGATTTCCTTGATGTGTAAGGTGAGTGCTAGAGATGAACCTAGAACTAGGATCTCAGCTGGAAAACAGAGAAGTCGGGAGAATTATGATTTCCATTGCCAAATAAAAGGAAAAGAAAGAAGAAATGGCCACCACACCTAGTATGGCACTGATGTCAGTAACTCACTCACTGACATGATTGTGCCTGAGGCTTAAGCTAAGACCCTTACTAGGACAACCTTAGCATCAATTAACAGGAGTGACAAACACTCACATAAAGGAACTTTTTACCTTTTGCCTTCACTGTCAACGTAGAAGGATTGACAGAAATATCATCATCTGCACATGAGGGCAAATATTAGGACTACCCTCCCCAAAGCCCACAAGGACTCATTCAGCACTAGGTGACTGGACAATAAAATGCCAATAAACTGAAGAAAAATGTGATTATGACAAAAACCCAACACATCTGTGTCAGGAGGACTGCAGATAGTTCTGACTGCTGCACCTGGAAAAGAGCCCAACAGAATGGGGAAGGAGCAAAGAAGGAAAACCAGCTCCTGACCACAGGAGGAGACACTCAGAGTAGGAAGGCAGTGATCTTCAGGGTAGAAAATAGCTATCTAAAGGAGACGTAGCAAATTTAAAATCATGAAGGGAACACAGGAGGCAAGTATGCGAGACATTATTTTTCACAACAGAGCTCCAAAACACCCAAATAACACTAGGAAGGTCAAAATCCTAGCAAAGGGGGTGAAATTTCAACAGCTCTTTACTAAATTGAGGATGGCACTGAAAAAGGAGGCTATGAAGACAAGAGAGTAGTTTAGGAAGAAAAAGAACAGCTTCTTCAAGAATAGTCTGTTAGTTAGAGAATGAGAGAACAGAAAGGTCAAATTGTCCATTACAATGAGTTTTTGAGTACTGCAGAGAACACACAGGTGAGAAAGAAACAAAAATTTTAAAAATCAAGAATTTTCCCCATCTGCAGGGACGACCCTAACTACTCAGTGTTCCTAGTCCCAACTCTAGCATTTGGGGATAGTCAAAACTCCTCTGTATACACCATATCCTGGTGGTTGTGCTACAGGCTAAGAGGTAGCAGTGTGGTTCCACAGTGAATTGTTTGATGGGCATCTCCAGCAGTTTCAGTAGGCAGCACAAAGTGGACTAAGCAGACCAGAGAATTCAGATCCAGTCACCCAACTAAGTCACCTTTGTTCTTTCCATCACTAGCTCCAAGCACAAAACACCAGTTGGATGCAGCTGCTGGTTTTAATTTAAAACACATACTGATTTTGCTGAATATTATCAAGAGGAGCTTTGAAAAGGGAGATGAAGAAACACCTTATATTAGTCACATGTTAAAAGTTGGTTTTTTTCTGCTAGAATAGGTCTGAAACACTGTCAGCTCCAGCACCTAATCTACTCTATTGGGCTAGGGGAGGTTATCAGACAGGCCTCAAGAAAGCGCAGTAACTCCTAGAGTTACAGAGGCCCTCTAACATTGTGTGCAACTAAATATCATTTACCACTACAGATAGTGTACCGCAATGCATGAGGTAGCTTAGCAGATGCAATCCAACAGCGCTTTTAGCATAAAGAATTTTTTTTTTTTTAATGCCTAAAGGTCTCAGGACAACCTAAAACATACCATCAGTCTAACTGAACTGGAGATTCATGTTCCCTTTGGCACAGAATAGCCAAAGATGTTCTGACCAGTGCCCTAGTAAAGGCAAGGCAGCTCTGCTTCTGCTGGGCAGTGATGCCAGGTCACTGCCTCCCTAACCTTGGGAGGAGGAGCCTGGCTCGATGGCTCAGAGCCAGCTTTGTGCCCCCCCAGGACTTCCCTGGGGCACACTGCTGCAGTCTTTAACCCTGACAACTGCAGCCTAAAGTTTGGGCAAGAGGGGGCTTGGCTGGGCTGGAAGGCAGAAGGACATGATCATCTCAGTTAGGAAAATCGAATGTACCCGGCAAGAAAGAACAACTCTGCAGTGAAGCCTTCAAGACAGATTTTTCAAGGGAGGAGAAGGAAAACAGCCATGAATCAGTAGGAGAAATACGACTTTAAAGCCCTAACAAAGGGGAACAGATGGGAGCATAGCAAAGTGCTCACAAACTTGAAGTGGAATAGCTGTCTCTTAATAAAACGTCTCCAAATATGAAAGCTCCTCAGACGTCTGCAATTAAATCCCCTATTAATCCCAACTATATTTTAAAGGCAGTTGAACCAGGCTACCAATAGTGCTATCGACAGGCTGAAAACTATACCAGGAGGACAGAGATGGTGAAACAGAAATGAAAAGAGCCAAAACTCAAACCCCAGGATGATAGGGCAGGTTTTTCCACCTCTGTCTCCACATAATTAAGATCCTCCTGTAGGTTTTATCTGTAAGTGCTGGAGGGGGTTAGAACTTCAGTATTTCTGACTCACCCTGATTTCTTACATGCTCACAGGAATGAAGATAGGGAAAGTATCACCACTTCTGTATTATGGAAACCGTGCAATTAATAATTGAGAATCTTTTTATCTCTCTCTCCCTTTTTCTTTCAGAACTAGAGTGCTCTCTTCAGCTTGTTAAGCTTAGTTCACTCCCACTGATAATTCACTAGAGATCATAATTTATGGACAATTGAAGCTGCAGAAACATCTCTTAGAAGGAATAGAGCAGATCCATAGCAACAATTCTTCAGGGGAATATTAATCCCCAGCTTTATGTAGTGCTAAGTGTACAATAGTAATCAGAACTTGAGTAGAAGCTGCTAATCATTGAGGGAAAAGGCTGTATAAAGAATTCATAATGGAATTAGCCTGCGGCAAACAAAGAAAGACAAAATTAAATCAGCCATCAAATTGCACCAAGGAATTTTAATTTACAGGTTAATGTAGGATTATGTAACTAATCACAGCTAACATTTTCAATGAACAACCAATAAAATTCTGCTCTTTTTTTATTCCTGCTAATGGTATTCCAATAACACACTTTTATCACCATATAATGTGTTAAGAATGATTTTCAAAAAATCTAAAAATCTCCAAAAAGCATTATGACTGAGCAATCGATGCAAAATGCTAGCTTTAAGTTAATTAGCATAAATATACCTCTAGATGATCTACTGTTTGTTTCAGTCCAATACAATAAAGTTCCTTGGAGTCTGCATGGGAAAGATTTACATAACCAAATGTGCATAACTGTAGCCTTAAAATATATGCATGACTTCCAAAGAGGGAGATACAGCAATACAGAAAGCCTCCAAATTAAATAAGTCAAACAACTTCTGAGTACTAAAGTGCACCAGCTAATTCTAAATAAAACCCTTATTATAGTTTTTTCTATCAATACAGTATATATATACTATGACATACGCACAAAGGATTGCTCTAACAGAGTTTGTGCTGTTTATAATATGAACATCATAAAAAAGAATAAGGTTTCTGAGATAAAAAGTTGATTTGCTTCCCCTAGAGAAAAAAAAGAAAGACCTTGTATTTGACCCAGTTATATTTTGATATTGGCCAATGCAAGGAGATTTTTAAAAAGACAGAAAGAAAGGAAAATCTCTCTGTTCAAAAACATGTATTAAAAAAACACCAGTTACTGTATACCAATACATAGAAAAGACTCGCATAACTCTTTGCACGTTTTTAAAGGGAAACACCAAAATTATACCGTATGCTCCAAAACACATCAGCTTAATCAAAAAGATCTTTTTTGCAACATATGGCAGCATGAAAATTTTTATAAATGGAGTAAAAAGCACTTTCATAAGCTTTACTTCACTTAAGAGGAATGCTGGGAAGAAAGGCAACAGCATTCTTCCTGCATATGTTTTTCTTGTTCCGAACAATGTGGGAAAACCTCATTTTACTTTAATCTAACAGTTCATTTTATGGAAGCAGCAACATTCTGCCCATTTATTAGCACAGAAGGTTTGGGGTTGTGGGTTGTTTTTTTTCCCCCTTCCTTTTATAAAGTCTAATTTTAAGATGCACACTTCCAAAAAACATTATGGTGTCAATTGCACTACCCTTCAGCAATCCTGTAATAACTTTATTCAACCATTTCTAATTATAATTATATTTTCAATTCCTTTTAGCTATAGAAACTCTTTATCAATCAGAGCACAAGACAGAAAATTACTTTATTACAGCTACAGCTCGTTAGTCTGAGTGCTCTTAATGAAGCAGCCTCATAATCAGATGAAAATCATGCTGAAGAAAACTTGCATCATTAGTCTGGGCCTTAATTACCAAGAAATATAGTCACTAACAATGATACTCCATTTCATGATACGGTGCATGCACCTTCTACAGTACTTGCAATTAATAATTCCGCAGACTGCTACAGAATCTTTCTATTTATTCATAACAATGGAGGGGAAAAAATTCTAAATTTAATTGAGCGGCTCCAAATGCACTCTCTCACTCTCTCCTGCTCAGATTAAAATGTCAAAAGGCTAATATTCTATCTTACAATAATTCATCATTTTAATTACATATTTTATGTGTGTGGAATGTCCTTTTTATTTTTTTCTCCTCTTGATCATTTAGAGCGACATTTTGGGGGTACATGTGTATGGAAAAAAATCCCTCTTTGTATGTTGGTGGACCACGCCACACAGAGTTGGAATAAAGAGAAGGAAAAAGAATTTCTTTTCCTTGCCAGTGAACAAGGATAAGCTTCAGACATAAGCACAAGACATTCATTTAAATTAATGATGTCCTTCATCCAGTGCACTTATCAGTGAGGATGGAAAGATTCTCGAGTGAAGAATATGTTGATCCCTAAAATCCTTTATGAATATGATCCATCGTAGGGTTAGTAACTTTTATACACAAGCCTCTTCTAATCCACTGCATTTTCTGTATTCTTTCACACTGAATGCTGGTCTGAAGTCTCCAGTAAGCTCCCAGCTCACGACAGCATCAGGAAATGCAGTAAGAGTCCCCTTCGTCCAGCTAACAAACCCGCTAAAAGATCAGATCACAATGCTCGACACCGAACACCTGGAGGATATTTCACTCTAATTTGCAGCATGGAAAATGATTCCACAGACATCAGCGGGAGCGTTCACACCTCACAGTAGTGTCCCTGAGATTTGTGCCTGCTCCAGCTCTCTCCCTCCTGTGCCTCGTCACCACTGAAGCCGGGCAGGCTCCGAGGGTGACAAGGAACACTTTTCCAGCGCCTTAACTGAGGCAGGGAGCAGATCCTGCTGCTCTGCTGGCTGCAAAGCTGCACTTTGCAAACTGGGGATTCCACTCCACATCAAAAATATCTGACATTATGATTTTTGCAAAGTGCCCAGCCCTTGGCTGTTCGGCTGCTATCTGAGTAAGTCACATTAGAGCAGAAGAGATTGCTCTGGAGTTAAGTTACCGAGCCTGTGATTAATCTCAAGGGCATAAGCTAAATAACTCCCTTGTACCATTGAATTTTCTAGCACTCACACAGTGCTGTGCTCTCATGCAAGCACTTCAAACAACAACTAGCCATTAGACAGGCTAGATGAACTTGCTGTAAATACATTCAGCATATCCTGCTTCCCGGCACTGTGCTCCACAAGGCATCCTCGCTGTTGCCTCTGCTAAATAATTTGCTGCATCTTCCGATGGTCTTTGAAAAATCATTGGCATCTTTTGAAGCCTTTTATGTGCCCTCCCAACAGAGAAGGTGAGCTCCCTCCTCCTGAAACAGAAAGTTAGAAGCTCACTGTTCTGTTTTTGCTACCTCTCATATGTGTCACAGTTGATGGCTAGTAAGCAAAAGAAGGAAAAATGAAAATCAGCTTAAAATCCTGTAAAACAAATCTGTAAGTAGATGGAATGAATAAATAAAATAAATAAAAAGGCTTTCTACCCAGGCTTTCTCTCCTGCAACTTTTATTTTCCTACCCTCCCACCACACCTCAGTGTTTTTTTATTTTAGGACAACTTCTTTTACGTAATTCCTTCAAGAATTTGCATCTGGCACCAGCAACCGACAGAGACAGGAGACTGACAAGATGGACTGTTGTGGCAATTCCTATGCTCCTACTACATTCCTAAGCTGTGCTTTTTGGCATTGAATATGGCAAAAATAAAAGACAGCATATTTAGAAACGTGACAACTGGAAAAAATATTCTTAAACCTACAGTGCCTTCTAAAATGGCAGAATAAAATTAATTTATAGTATGACTATAGCTGGCCAAGAACCAGGGGCTCACAGTAAACCAAATGGGGTAAAAAACTGGCTCTGAAAGCAGTTCTGAGGTTTTGGCTCTGTCCAACAACTACACTTATAAACTTATTGTATAACTTACTGGCAAGAGAGGAGCATCACACTGACCTCCACTTGCATCACAGAAACTACACGTTCATTGTCTTTGAGGCAAAATGTTCCTATGGTACCATATTAATACCCTTTGTGGGTTGGGTCATGAATCAGCATTGGCAGCCACCTCCAAAGCCGTCCGCCTGCCAGCCTTCCCAGCTGGAAAACTGGTAAGGCAGGAGAGATGTATACATAAGGGAAGTGATGGTTTCCCAATTCCGAATTGATTTGTACATGAATCCGCTCAAATTTAAAGCGCCCCAACATGCCAAAAACCTGGTCCAACGAATATATAGGATGGTGAGCGCTCCCTGCCTGGGCTCGTAGCGAACGTCAGCGAGGATGGGTTTGTGCACACGCAGGCAGCCCTGCAGTCCCACGGCCTCGGGCTGGAGCACTCCCCGCACCGCTCCTCGCGGGGGGCGACCCTTCCACGGGGGAAGAAGTTTATTCTGGCTAAAACGGGGAATTTTTTTTTTTCTAGAGTTTTTTAAACTTTATTTTATTCTCCCCACAGCACCCCTCCCCTCGTTTTTCCTGCGCCGTGCCCGTGCGGAGGGGCAGAAGGAGGCGGCGTCCGGGGCGCTCGGGCCGCAGCGGGGCAGCCCCGCCGCGCTCCCCCCGTGCCTGGGGGCCCGGCGCCCTCTGCCGGCCGCCCGCCGCAGCGGCGCGCAGCGGGGCCGCGGGTTCGAGCCCCGGCTCCGCCGCGCCCGCCGCTCTCCGCCGCGGGGATCACAGTGCAAACCGAACCAGCGCTTCCCCAATAATTAATAACAAGGAGCAATAAACCACCGCGCCGTCACTCGGCGTACAGCTCTCAACCCCCACCTAAAAGCATCGAGCAACTGGGACAAGAGATAATTTATATCTACTAATTACTAAACACTAAGAAACCGCTTTGGTACATGCAAGCCACCGACTGTGCCCAGCCCGCCTTCCCTGGCAGGAGGAGCATCACGACTGGGTTTCAGCACGAGTGGCAGAGCTGGACCCTGAGAACTCCCTCAGACCATCAGAGGCTTGGAGCAGTGGTGCCACAGCTGTTGAGCACTATTGTAACCACAGTCACAAGATGTCGACTGTCAGACCTTCAGGCCTTAAACCAGGAGGAGGACATGCACTGACCAGCACAGAGAGGAACCATTGTATTTTACCTGTCCAGGTGTTTTCTGTAGTCCAAGCCTCTGCTTCATAGCTCACTTCCCTGAACTACAGTTTAGCAATTAGATCAGTCTAAGTCAGCATTTCTTCACATTTCTCCTTCTTAATTCTTGTTCCAAATGACAGTTGTGTTTGCTTACTCCTCCTCTTCTTCCCCCAGAAAGATTTGTCCCAGTCTTATAAACTAATCCTTCAAGGAGAAAACAGGATTAGACTGGCAATGCCATGGTTTTGGTAGTAGAATAACTGTGTTTTCCCAAATGCTCATAAATCCAACCTGCAGGTACAAGCCATAGGTCTGAGCTGCCACCCAGGTGTTCCAAATGAACACCATGCTCCCTGGGTTCCTTGGCCATGCACTCTCCTCAGCTGCACTCCCTGCAAGCAGCCAGGGGAGAAGCTCCAGCAAAACACAAGGAAGCTCCAGACATGGAGGCAGACTGCTGCAGAAGGAGGAAAGACAATTTTTCCTCAAGTAAAGACATGCCAAGTCTCTTGGTTCCCATGCCTCTCACTGAAGTTGCCTGCTATAAAATCCAGGTGGAATGTAAAATGCGGTTAAAAAAAACAGCTAAACCAAGACAAACAGGATTTCCTGACTTTTCCTTGAGAAAGTAGGTTAAGCTGCACACAGGGTCCTTTTCTAGACAGAGATTACAGCTGAAGGGCATGGTCCACCTAGATGGAGAGCAATAGGCAGCAGTGACAGTTTGATTGGAAAAGAGGCCAAACATGAGACATCTTGAGGAAATTACAGTACAGCTGTACTGTGTGACAGTCTTCAGTCACTGTATACGTACAATCTACTTCCACATAACCCATTGCACATTTAATGAAAGTATAGCAGTAGATCAGTGTGAGATCCTGCACTTGCCACAGGAAGACCATTCTTATCCCCATCCTGGTTTTGCACTTAACCTCAAGGCACCCCTGCCTGCTCCAAGACTGCAAGACCTCACAGAGACCAGGGCAGGGGAAGGACAGGTCTGGAGGGGTCCCTAGGTCTGCCCAGCTCTGAACAAACTCCCTGCCTTCTCAAGGCAGAGGGCATGGCCGCTCTCCTCTGCCTCCTCCCAGCTGGTGGCCACAGTCACTCAGGCCATGAGCACAAGAGGGAAGTGCAAAACCCAATTCACCTATGCTGATCCCCAACTCAGCAAGGCACCCAAACCTCTCCCTCTCTCCAGCCTGCAAGAAGCATTGCACAGAGGTGTTCCAACTGGCTACAAAGAGCAGTCAACCACCACTGAGGTACACAATGTCTTTTCCTCCTACACCACCATTCCCCCACCTCCTCTCTTCCTGCATTCAGGCAAGAGTCGCTATTAATTTTCCCCACATGCTCAGGGAAAGGGGAACCATTGTAGGATTTTTTTGGTGGTGGTGAGGTGTTATTTTGTTTGTATGTTTTCCAAAGCCAGTGGGCACAGAGTGAGGCAAGCCTGTGCAAGTGTGCAGCAGCACTGCTGTGAGCTCCCATCAGCCCAAGTGGCAAATTGCCTGGGGACACTGACGAAATACTTGGGCTTCTGCTTGATTGCACAAAATGCCCCTGAAATTGCCAGGTCAGGAGGAAAGGTGCAGTGCAGGAGGTGATAAACAGATAGCAAAACCCTAAGAGACCAGCCAAAATCCGAGTCCTCCTCTACCTATACCTGTGCCCATGAGCCAGGAAAATCACTCCATACCCTTCAACAACCAGAGATGGGTGCACAGATACTGAAGGTTTATTAGCTCTCCCTTCACAAGCATTGACATAATCACCCCCAAACTGTGTCTTCCAAGCACTTTTAAGACTCTTGCCATATGAAAAATATTTGGTAGGTTTTTGCCACTATTGAATGATTGTCTTTTTTCCTTTATACGATGACGTGGTTTATCTTATTTGCTCAATGGGATCACTGCCTTTCCACTGAAGAGCCTATTTTAAATATCAACACAGGTTGGTATTTTAAGAGTTATTTAAAATGTCACCAGTCACAGAATGTTTAATTATTGCAAACATCTTTCAAAAAATTCCACCGTGGGTTTCTTGCGCCAAGTGATTTATTTCGGATATAATTTCTGTTTAATTAATAGGGGATTTAGCTCTGACCTGGAGGGTGTGAGAACCAGCAGAGGAGCTGGAGTTGAGTCGAGTTAACATTAAACCTGCTTGTGCCTGTTGGAGGCTGAGAAGGGAAAAAAAAACAACAAACCAGGCTGGCACTTATTCAGGTGCTGCAGCTACCCAGCAATATTCTCATGTTGATTGCAATGGAAAAATTGCAAAGGCAAACAGAACTTGGGGGGAAAAGAATTAATCACCAGAATATGAACACTGTGCTTTGTTATTTATTTTAACTATGTATATAATTTGCTATAGAGTATAATTACCCCTAATTTCAGCTGAGATAATATCTGGGCCACTCTTTGTTATTCATATAAGCTCAGAGAGCAGTTTCTCAATCAGTCTGGCCTGAATTTCCTTACACCTTGAGAACAATTGGAATCAAGGACTAAAAGGCTATTTTGGGAGGGGAAAAAAAAAAGGCGCACCTACTTAAAATTACAAAATTGGAAAATGCCTAATCTATGCTGCTCAAAACACCAGGTTACATCAGAACCAACTTTAATAACCTGTAAAAATCTCTTAGTATGACGCACATACAGCTGTCTAATATTGCTGCTTAAAATGCCTTCGTGTTAAATAAGATTCTATGCTGTAAAATTTTGCAAGGTGATAAAACAAAAAAATGATATAATAAATATAAACCATCTGCATTTTTTAACAAGCCACTTGGAAATGGATTTAATTTATATTTAGAATTGTTTTGAAGTGTTCTCTTTTTTGAAAATGTCCCAGTTACAGTATATTAGGTTTTCAGTAGAAAGATTAAAAGAGCTGACGCACAAATAAACATGCATGCACACCCAGAGCAATTTCCAGAGCTATGAGAGCATTTGATTCTTCGAGGATACTACAGCTGGCTTTTAGTCACATAAAAAGGGTTAGTGTGTGCAATCGGCAGCTCTGGAAAATGGATTCATGAACACAAAAATGCATTAAAACAACATTAAGATTTTGGCAACAACCAACATAAGCCAGGAAACCGAGCTTCAGGCTGAACTCGCATCCTTAACTCCTTCCACGGTGCTTGCTGAAAGGGTCGGTCAGATCCTGCAGGAGGGGAAAGCCCATCCTGGGGCTTCTGAACATCACAGCAGAGGCACCGAGGGGAGCCAGGACTCAGCGTGGTCAGGGCAAAAGAGAGAATGATGCTTTTTTGTACGACCCAGCTCCCGTGGCATTATCTCCTCTAACAGGCTCACATCTTGTGTCACAGCTCCGTTCAGCCCGGCATCTCCACTGAAAAGCTTTCCACTTAACTCCTCCGTATTACTTCTGCTGCCTTGCACTCCTGCCTCTGCTGCACAGGACACTCCCGAGTGCTTCCTGAGCATTTGTTTCCAGCAAACCTCCAATGCCAGCCAGGCAGGGATGAGCCAGCACTGTTCAAGGATCTCAACATTGCAAAGAGCTTTGTATGCCCTGGAATCACTGCCCAGCACCCTGGGCCCCCTCCCCTCTCAGCTTGCCATCAGCTGCACATTAACCCCCCAAAGCTTAACTCAGCCCATGGGAGACTGGTATTTGCCTTTTTGAACTCACTTCAGTTCAGCAATCCCCAAAACCACATAGTGTTTTTATTCTGAGGAATCCCACTCCTAGAAGAGCTGATGGTTTTGGCTGGTTTTGCCTTCTATTAGTTTCCTCTCTACAAATCCCTTCTTAGTATTAAAAATCAGGATTTTCCCCCAATACATGGATGGTGGTATAGTACAAAAAAAATGTAAAAAAGAAAGGGGGCATTTTGTGTCTGTCTGAGCAGGCAATGTATAAAAAGGATGGGGCTGTAACCACCTTACTTCTTTTGCTATTCCTTCTCCCAGTAGAGCAACATCTACCAGGAAGCATTACAAAGTATGAGAAAGTTAGTTTTAAAATAAATTAAGCACTGTATTGGTACTACAGCCATTATCATGCCTACTAATAAATATCTGAATGGTCATTTGTTTAATTTTAAATCATTCACTCTATTAATAAGCAAATGCACTATTGACCAGATATCAAATGTAATTCTTCTCCCTGAAAACAGCTTCTGAGAATGTTAAGTTCATCCTCATTAAGAAAAAGAAGGCTTTCATTGGACTTTCTATTTTATCATTTAATTACCTGGTGCTAATATCTGATTGATGACATCAAAGTTTGAACAAGCCAGGGATTTTTCAAAGACACACCTCTGGACAGAAAACTGCATTTACAAGCCCAGCATTTTGCCTTTTTTGGTGCCTAATTGCCTTTCTGCCCCAATTATGTACAGCTAACAGAGATCTACTCTCTTTGCTGTAGTACACACAATCCCAATTCTCTGTGCCCTCTCTTGTGTGCTCCTTCTCAGCTTCTCTATTAGCATCATCTCAGCTCACTGTCTCCTTGAGTATTCGAGTTGCTCACTCACTTTGGTTTTTTTCTTTCCTTCCCAGAAACCCTTCACTGCTCATGCAGCCTCAGGAATGTCAGTACTCAGAAGGAAATTTTTTAAATCTAATTATAAACTTGTATTTATATTTTCACCTTGCAGTTTTCAAGCTGTGAGGGAGAGGGAGAATTCCTTTCTACCTCTGAAATCAGGAAGTTCTGCCAAAAAGATTTACACAGCTGGCATCTCACCCTCAACACATAAGTGGTGCAGTCATCTCCAAGCAATTCCTTTTTCCTTTCCTATGTAATTCCTCTGTTCCCTTTCCTTGTTTCTGGGGACTTTGAATTTGTGGTTTCTGTTTCCCCCCAAAAAAACCCCAAAAACATTAGAAACAAATGAAGAAAAACATTAGAAACAGAGGAACTTCATATCTCATTTGTATCTTCTTCCTCTCTCCATTTTCACTCACTCAACCAAGGAGAAAGGAAGCTGTATTTCCAGAAGAGAGGAAGGATTTAGAGGGCAAAACATCATCCTTTGGCTATTTTCTGGATTAGTTGTTTCCAGATAAGAATGCATGCCAAAGAATGGGTAGCTGCCCAGGGAGCTGGAGCTCTTCAAGCAGAAAAGACACTGGAATGGCAAGATGGCAAGATTTTTCCAGCAGGAAGTTAACCTTACAAATAAGTTTCTCATGTATTCCCTAGCCACCTATTTTCAGCATCAAAATTTCCCAGAAGCAGTGATCTTACAGCACCAACAATATCAGAATAAGAATTTTAGACAAGAAAAAAAAGAGAAAGTTAAAGTGGTAAAAGTCTGAGAGGAATGTTAAACTGCTTTGAGAGTGACTGTTTTCTCCTCTGGGTTTCCCCTTCCTCCTAACAAGGACTGGAGAAGCGAGAAACTCCTATACTAGGAAACTATTTTGTCCTTTTTTTTCAGATCTTCAGATGCACACAGAGAGCATGATCCAAATAAAAAACAAAATCACAGATCTTTAAAAATATATATATATACAACCACCACCACCAGGGCATGAAGCAGGTTTGGAGGTGTGTAACACCAGTGGAAATCACTGAACAGGACAACTTAAACCTACTCTGAATAATGGACCAAGATAAGGCACAATGCTGTTTTCAAAGCAGGAATTCCTCCTTTGTCATCAAAAAAATAACCAAAAAAATAAAAAAGAGCCAAACAAAACATCAGTTACAGAATTTGACCTGAGTTCAGCACAGAACCATTCAGCACAAGATAGCAACCCTCAGTGCAGAAAAACAAAACCCCAAGTAATTCTCCTGTTGCCTGATGTTCCTCCAACCCCCCAGATCTCCTCGCCCAAGAGCACACACAGACACAGACACACACACAGACACACACACAGACACACACTCTCTCTCACCACCCTACCAATATTCCCTACCCTAAGGAGGCTTCAGGCACCACCTTGAAAACTGCAGGGTGAAAATATAAATACAAGTTTATTATTAGATTTTAAAAGTTTTCTTCTAAGTCCTGACATTCCTGAGGCATCATGAGCAGTGAAGGTTTCTGGGAATAAAAGAAAAAAATAAAGCAAGCAAAAAACTTGAAAACTCAAGGAGACAAGCTGAGATGATGCTAACAGAGAAGCTGTGAAGGACCTCCTGTGAATGTGGGCTAAGCAAAGATCTGGGTCTCCTTCAAAGGCCCTGGAGGGACTCCAGCTGGGCTTTCTTCAGGGGGCACATCTCCAAATCCACATTGCCCATCAGAGAAATGCTGTTCAGGGGAACACACGTGACTGCTTTGCTCATGCAGGTTGGAGTGTTTGCATGCCCAGCTCTGCAGGTGTTTTATGTCGGGACACAGGAAAAATCCTATGCCTGCATCCACCAGTGGCAATACCTCAACAATAAGGAAACCGATGCTTCTCCATCGCTTTCTAAAAATCTCAACCCTAGAACACGCTGTGTGTCAGCTAAGTTCAGACAAGACTGAAGTGCAGCCTTTTGTGGCCCAGCTCTAGCTCCATCCTAATTCAGTGGGGCTGCTGATATTCCCCTGGACAGTCACCCACAACTGGGACAGTCATCCAAATTCTCACAGAGTCAGACTCTGCTCAGGGACAAGTGGGGTAACTGCAGTCCACTGCAAAAAAAAAAACAAAATGGGGAAAGAGTGCTTATTGCTTGCCTCTACATTCTTAGTTTATAGGGCATTACATTGTAGAGCACCCTGAAGTCCATTCATGGACTGTTGCACAGTCCAGAGCAAAAAAAAAAAAAGGTATTTCAAGGCTTCCTCCTTTCTTGGCCGGGACCAGCACATGAAATTTTTCCCACCCTGGGCTCAGCTCCAATAATGTATTATTTCTCTTCTTCTACCCCTACATCTTCCACTGGTGTTTTTCTCCTTCATGCTGCAGTATAGGCAGTGGATGTTGATGAGGTGATAGCTGGAGCAATTCTAGAAAAGCAGCTTTTCAGATAATTTCTCATGACCTTGATATTCAAACTGTTCCTTTTCACACAGAATACAGATCTACTTGCCCATATATCAGCATGTAGTAGACACTGGAAAAGTCTGAGAGGTAGGAATATTTAACAGGAGCCCTGATTTCACTCTCTCTCACCCTTTCTCTCAAGAAAAGTTACTTGCAATCATTATCTTTGCTCTAAGACTGCACATATCTTAAGAGCAGCCAAGACTGCAGCAGAAAAACAAAAGGTAAATTTCAGTAAAAGCATTATTACAAAATCTAGTCAAGCATTGTAAATAGAACTGCCATATTATTATTGAGAAAAGGTGTAGTGCCCATGCAAACTACATATTTGATTAGGATCTGAACTCTTTGCTGAACCATGAATCTGAAATAATTTAGGTGATACATATAAATTTAATTTCTTTGTTCAACATTCCACATCTGAAACGATGCACTGCAAATGTGCAGCTCTCACTGAAGTCTGCAAAATGAGTCTTCTTATAACTCGCCTATACTGTGTGGAAATAATCTGAAATAATCTTAAAGGAAAAGGAATAAACCTATTTTAAAAACAGCTGAGTCCTTTATATTGTATACCATAACCAATTTATGGAGATAAATGGAATTCAATATTAAAGAAATACTGGGTTTTTCCCCTCCTGTGTAAAATTTAAATGCAGAAACAAAAGAGAAAAAAAAAAAAGAAAGGAAAAAAAAGAGAAAGAAAAAGAAGGAAAGAAAGAAGTGGTGAGATACAAGTAACACTTGGCTATTGTTTCTGTATCAGTGCCTGCTAGAGGCACTGCACCTTGTTTTTCCTGGCCCAAGCTAAAGGCTAGCTGATTGTGGAAATGACTCATTCCATCTCTATAATGGAGATACACCAGCTATTGGACATCTTTATTTCTCATTCATTAAATGAATCCAGTGTCTACTGCTGTGATAGCCATCAACAGACACAGACAAGGAAATAAAAAAAAAAGGGGAAAGAGCAAGAGGGAGAATACAAATGAATATTATAGACTACTGTATGGGCCCTATTACTAAAAATGAATACAAAATACTCTAAAAAAATACATTAAGCCAGTATTGGCTTACAATGAGGTCAATATTGTGATTCATTTAACTCAGGGGACAATAAATCTTGATATTGACTGAAAACATAAGTCAATATGCGTACTGTTGTGTGCATTCCATTATAAAAACGAGGGGGGTAAGTGTAATGGAGAACACTTTCAGAAGAAAATTAGTTTTGCCAAAAGATTTTGTCTGGTTTTTAAATTCACTGCTGCAGACCACGATCGCTGAATCCTTGTCCCTCACCTGTGGGGCTGTAGGTTGGGCTGGGGCTGGAGACCATCTCATCCCAGATACGCTGGAAAGCTCCAGCACAAATGGGAGCCTTAGAGGCCCAGAAAAGGTGCCAGGCTGTAGAAGACAGTGACCTTTATATGGCTGATCTGGTAACATTTAAGGCTATTTGTGCCAGCTCCAGGGATGACTTCAATGAGAAGTCAAATATAACCAAACCTTTCAAACCAATCTGGAAGAAAGAAGACAGAGGATCTGTCTAGATTTCTTCAGCTTTAAGTTGTGTTGAGCTGTAAGATTCTCCTTCTCTAATGATCTGGAAAAAAAAAATTTTTAAAAACAAAACAAAACCCCCTCAAAAAAAAGCAAAGAAACCCACATACATGCAAAAAGAAAACCCTCACATTTTTAAACACATCGGTTAAAAGCAGAGGCTTTGGATAGCAGTGGCTATTCAAGCTCTCAGGGCAGCTCAGCTCCCACTCTGAACTCTACCAATGCAGCCTGGCACTGATATAAGACCAGGCAGAAAAATCAAGAAGGCCTCACAGTGCTCATAGCTCTGGGTGATTGCAATAAAAAGCCCCATTTTTGCAGAAACATTTTGATGTCAGCAGACTGTCTGGCCCCAGCATTATTCTGCTGGAAATCTCCCACCTACACCTAAACTGTAGACACTGGGCTTACCTGTCCGTGCTGTCTAAGCACAGTTATCATTCTCCCTTGCTGCAAGGTCTTCCAAAACATCCCTTAAAGACCAGCTGGGCCAAGTGACACAGGGAACACGCATGAAGCTCCACCTGATTCCATTAGCACCTGAGCTTCTGCATCCATGTACAGGCCAACCTGCTCTACAAACACTGAGCCTGCACAGTGGGCACTTCCTAAAAGTCAAAGAAAAAGCTGCATTGCTTTAAAAAGCCCTGCTCTTGTAAAAGCATCCTGTTTACCTGAAAAAAAAGTTGTGCTACTATCAATGAAATGTTTCAACAGTAAAATTAAATTTTCAACAAGCTACAGGAACAGCATGTGACAAGGCAATCATCTGGCCCCAAGTTACTGACCTCTGAAGTCAGCCAAGGTGAAGAGCAAAACTCACTGGCTCAGCATGTGACCAGCTTCAGCAAGTCAGCAACTGAGGAGGATTCCCTTTCTGATCCTTTATCCAGAGATACTGAACCCCCACCAGCACTGCCCAATTCCCCAGGAAAAGGGATAGGCAGCATATGCAGATAAGAGGAGAAAAAGATCCCATCCATCAGAAATATTGCAAAAGGAAAATCACATGACCAGTACAGAAGCCTGCAGGAATCCAGCTCTTATGCAAGCCAGGATGACACACCCCTATATGGGTACATGTACACATAAATACACACACATCTCTGTGACAGTACTTTAGCACACAGTCAATCACACGGAGAAGGGAACATGACAAGGGGTACCTTGGTCAGTGTTTCCTGCATAAAACTAGCATGGCAACGTGCTACAAAATAAGGTAAAAGAGCAGAAGTCCACTTCTTACAGGACAAGCTTGATGTCACAGAGCCAGAATGTCACCAAGGCCCTGCCCTCTTCAACCTGCTTTCATCCACGCTGGCTCGGGGACAGGCGGCAGCGATCAATACCCTCATGCTGAGCTGCAACGACTGAGAGCACTCCTGGGTTAATGCACCTCGGAGAGAAGCCA
The DNA here is from genome assembly GCF_027887145.1 of Ammospiza caudacuta. Lineage (NCBI taxonomy): Eukaryota > Metazoa > Chordata > Aves > Passeriformes > Passerellidae > Ammospiza > Ammospiza caudacuta. The sequence goes on along the minus strand of NC_080595.1, from coordinate 15,916,610 downwards.
GGAAGCTCCATGCCACTGCATGCACAAAATTCAGAGGTTACAGAAACAGGGACGGTGCACAAGTGAAAAATGCCTGCAGTTTTTTAGGAAAGCATATATCCCAACAGAGCACTGAGGCTGGGTACCACAAGTCATCATCTCACTTAAATGTTTAGGAAAGAGTGGCAGACAGCAACTGTCCTACCGCTCCTACCTGGGTATGGGTTAATAATGCCTCTCTCCTAGTCCTACATATTGTCCTGTTTCCAGCCAGGACAGGGTTAATTTTTGCAGGAGGGTAAGCCAAGTTTGGCCAGGACCCAGAGGTTATTCTATACCACCTCATGTCACTGCCAGGGCTGAGGGAAAGCATGTCTCTTCCAGGGAGAAGGGGCCTCTTCCAGTTGGCATAGCATTGAGAGGGAGCAGTTGGGTGTTGATTGCTGTCAGAGGGTTTCCTTGGCAATTGTTCACCTCTTTCTTGTACCCTCTGTCATTATTACTGTTGCTATTTATTTTCTTATCTCATTGTTGTTTCCAATAAATTGTTCTTATCTTGATATGTGAGCTTTACCTTTTGAGCCTCCAATTCTCCTTTCCATCCCACTGTAGAGGGAAGTTAAACAGAAGGGAGCAAGAGGCTCATGATTTGGAGATTCTCAGTGGGAGCACTAAACTGGGGAGTACCATTCCTAGACCATGATGCTGTATGCTTAAAAGAAAGCAAAAGAGTGCATAGGCAATGACCTCTTAAGATTTCTTGCTTTATGTGACATCCTTCTTAATATGCAGCACTGATTTGCCTATCCCTATGGTGCTCCTGACAAAGACAGCTCACAAGGATCAGGCCAGCAGCACAAGCAGAGGGAAGGACATCTCACTAGCACTCTGTTGTCCTGCCAACCTTGTTGAATAAGCTTTCTCTCAGCAGAGAGCACATCCTTGCTGGGAAGGACTAGTCAGAGCCTTGATCAAGGCCCATTTCAAACCTCAAGTCTGGCTATAAGCACTACTAGACTCCAAAAAGCCTAGATGCAGGTCTTGGTTACATTACTGCAGGTCAGCAGTTTACAGACATGCTCCTGCAACCAAAGTTTTGCCTGAAACCCCCCCAAGAAGAAAATCAGCACCTGCCTGTGTTTGTGTCTGGACAGATATTACCTGGCTTGGCTGCTAGCAAACAGAGTACCCCAGCCCCTTTCCTACTGAGAGTCAAGAGCCTGGTGTCTGGCACAGACAGTGACTCCCAGCTGAGAAGAATTCCAGCTGCCCTGGGCAGCAGCCAGGTGCCCTCTGGCAGTGAGGCACTGCATCAGGTGGAGCTGGGATGCAGCTCCATTGTGACAGTGTGCCCACACATCCAGGTAGGGGCAGGAGCTCTCCTCGTTGCATATGGACCTGCTGACAGTTGGGGTGGAGGCTGGGATCCTGGCTCAGCTACATCCCAGCCAAAGGACAGCAGTGGGATAGGGAGGAGGAAGATAGCCACTTCCAGCTAAAAACAGACACTTCACAAACTTTGTGCAAAGTTTGCTGGTTTGAGCTGGCGGTAGGTCGGAGAAAGCTGGTCCCTCCCCTTCACCTAAGAAAAACAACAAACAAAAAAACCCCAAAGACCCTTAAAATTGTATAAAGGCATAACATGCCACTGCTTTACAAATTAAAAATACTAGAATTTGTTCCCATGGAAATCTTCAAGAGCCTTTGTTCTTTTGCTGAGTTAGAAGAAATCTGTTTTCTATTTTTAAAAGGCACTAATTCTTTTGGACCCAAAACCACAGAGAGACTCTGCTCAGTGTGTTCAGATTTTCTCTCCCTCAGCCCAGTCTGCCCCCACAGTGAGTGCTGAGGCAGAGCCCCAATCCCTGCAGCCTGGCTTGGAAGTCACTCCCAGTTGGTGCCAAGGTAGGTTAATTATGAGAACAATTCTTCCTGCTGCCCAGGTGCAAATCCACTTGTGCACCCAGCTGCTTCCATGCAGCAGGGGGACACAGCAAACCCAGACAACACTGGGAAGCCAAAGGTGAGTTCAGAGCTTGCAAGCAAAGCCTTTAACAGATTATTGTGGGGACACACACACACACACACAGAGCTATTAACAGATTATTATGGGGACACACACACACACCTTCCTTCACACCCATGTCCAGGCTGGAACTTTAATTCATCTCCCAGGTTTGGCCTCCCTGCTCATACTTCCATCTCTATCACACTGCCCCCATAAGAAACCAGGCACCCTGGCACAAAGCAGAGTTTTCAGCCCCCAGACTGTGGGAGGTTTGGGACTGTTACATGTACTTCACAGCTCAGACCCAGCTCAACATAAAACATTCTGTTATTCTCTCTCTCTTTTTTTCCTTTCCCCTTTTCTGAAAGATTCCTCCAGAGACAGACAAGGAGGAAGCATTTTTGCCTCCAAGAAAGAACGAAAATTACAACCCTATCTACATAGCAAAGGATACTTTACCCCTGGGTGCAGAACAAGAAGGCTGAAAGAAATGTAAGCTAACACAAAAATTATGAGCAACTTTGGATGTGGGTAGGTCTCTGGTGTGAGACTGGTATGCAATCCTTTCTTATTTCTTCCTCCTTTCTGTTTCTAAGATGCAGATAGATATTCAGATCATATAGTGGGCAAGACAGATGAATAAATAAAGTTTTCAAGATTGCAGAATATGTACATCTCTGTGGTTGGGACTCTAATCACCCAGGCAGGGATGAAGAAGTCCTGAAGAACTAGTAAGAACAGGAAGATGAAATACATTCAGTGCGGTGATAATTAATTAAACTACCTCAGTTAGGGACACAGGTTGGTGCCATTTCTTGTGCAATGTATTTATAGGCATATCAGTCCAACAATGATGGAGAGTGAAACCTCGTTTGAAATACTGCTCTTCAACAGCCGCATAAGCACACTAGAACAGCTCTCAAACGTGTAAGCCAGCTCTCAGTTATTCTCTGCCAGCTGTTTAGTCTTCCATAAAGAATACCTACATTTTTCCTGCATTCAAACATTTTATCAAACTGCCATATAAAAGTCGATGGATATTAAAACACAGTAGTACTCTATATTGTTGCTACAGCCCCAAATTCAATTATAATCCTTCAAGACCCCAGGGAAAAGTTACAAGTGGAAACACTATGTGCTAAAAAAATGAGAAATGATGACATTCAGCATTTTTAAGTTTATTTCTACTGCCTTTCCTCAGGAAAGCAGGTACAAATAATTTGCAGTCATCATATTGTTTTTATTTGGAATCCCTCCTTTGCTTTGCTGCTAACTGCAGGTAATCTTTAGTTTAAGTTGTCTTGCTTATGAGGATACCAAAAGATTCCCCTCTCTACCTAGATGCTTCCAAAGCATTAAGCTTGTGACTAAACAAGGGAGTAGATTCAAAAGCCATAATGCTTCCCATACCAGTCACCAGTAACTGCATCAGAAAAACAAATAAAGAAAAAAAAAAGGGGCTTTTTTTACTTCTCCCCCCGCCTTTTTTTTTTCATAGATACCTTTAAAGACTTTTACTTTGAGCGAATATGGGACTCGTCACTTGATGATTAATTTGCATGTTGATAGGCAGTCAGTGTAGCAGCTTTCAGATTAGGGACATTCCGCTGCACACTAAAAGGCACAAAGAACAAAAAGTGAATTTCAATCTTGCCCTTCTTTTCCAGTCAGTGCATTCCCAGCCCATGTCTATTGATGAGCAGTTGGAACAATACCAAAATGCAGTGTAAGATCAATCCTGCTGTTTACTTCGCTGAGCTGAAGGAACAAAGGACAGAAGAAAGGACTTAAACCCAGCTATAGTAAAAGAGTGGGGATGAAGGATGAAAAATGTGCCTGATGGGCAGTAGCACAGAGTAAACTCATTTAGAAAATAGGCAGCTCCAGCTGAGATAAAACCAATGATGATTTGTATTTTGTACTGTATCTTCAGGGGATAAAAGCACTTCTATCAGATACCATTGGAGGCAAACTTGAAACACTGCAGTAAAATGCTATGTTCCCTACCAGGGAGAGAATAAAAATTCCCATAATTGCAAAGGAGTGTTAAATATCTGATTGTGCATGCCTTTTTCCTCCCATGGTGAGATAACTCAACCCAGTCCTCTTTTAAACTTCACAGGACCTGTCTAATAGAATATTCAGCTGGATGTTTTTGTATCAAATGCAGCATGACACCATGTTTTACTTTGATAAATACTGATAATTGTAATTTGGGGGATTATTAGCCTTTAAGACCTTTTTTCTTAAAAAAAAAAAAAAAGGAAGCTATTTCAAATGAGAAGGAACTCAAGTGCCTGAACAGGCAGGAGGATGTGAAGAGAGAGGACAAAGTTCTTCTTCAAATGCAAATGCCTTAACAAACTGTAACTAATGAGAAGGGGAAAATAAAACACTCCCTTCTATTGCTAAACATAAATTATTCTAAATCAAAAATCTATTTACTTTTACTGAAAAGCAAGAATATCTGACACAATGAACTACCACCGTCTCAGGCAAGGATAGCACAACACAGAATAATAGAGATGGTAAAAATGAACAGCAGGAGAATTGATGGTATCCTTGTTGATATAGAAGTACAGGGGAATTTTGCTGTTTACTGATCACTATTTGCAGGGTTTGTTCACCTCTTTAGCTCAAAAAATTACTTCCCAGAGGCTGTTACTTGCTGACAGGGATGTGTTGGCTCCTCACACTGATCAATGTACATTCTTCCAGCAAGGATAAAATTTGAAGTAATTTATTTGATTTTCTATGATGCTTCAGAAGAATCTGACTGTCACCAAGCAGCAGATAAACAATGTTCCTGTATGCAGGAGTAAGCACTTTGAGACAATTACAAATTGACCTGCCTAGACACCAGCACACCAGAGTGTGAACACTGTCTTTGCACATAGGGAGGTGGTGTAGATACATATATACACACATATGTATATGCATTGTGTAAGGGAAGCTTATTGTTTAAGGGAATAAGAGGCAGCAATAGCAGAAAGTACATAGAAAAATCTGAGAGACTTGCACAAACCTTACATTTGAGAAAAACCTCTGTGGTACATCCAAATGCAGCTGAGCCAGCACGGCAGGAAGGATAAAAGGGCTAAAGTTAGGTACAAATATCTCTACTGCTGACTCAACAGCTGAGATTTTTCTGTGGGTTGATGAAGATCCAAAACATTTTCTCCATTTCACCTCACTTTCCAACCCCACTGTTTACTCTGAAGTGACCTGACGTGTCTCCTTTGTCCCAAGATACAATAGCTAAGAAACTTGGGCCCTGATTCTGCAACTCTCTTTTTTCACTGTTATTCAGCAGCAGACGTCAAAGCACTGCTGATTAAAAGCCAGCATATTAGAATTAGAAAGGAGGTACATTGTGTCTTGTGTTAACATCGCTGCTACCAGCCCATTTCTCTGCTAGAAATTTATACCCTCTTTCTCACTAAAATATTGCACCTGTAGGTGCTCTCCTGCAGTCTAACAGCCTGCCAAAAATTTGCCCAGCTGGGCAATAACATCCACCTTGCCCTGGTGAGAGAGAATAGCACTGTGTATGGATCAGTTCCCAGAAGAAGGAAGGGGTTTGGGTCTATTTAAGGCAACTTTCTCTGAATTTAGAAGTATTTCTGTTTAGTTCTGAGTGCACCCTCTCTCTCCTTACATAACAAACAACAGAATTAGACAAACCGCTGTTAATTTTAACTCTCTCTTCAGAACATTCATACAAGCACGCCCACCCATGTTTGGAAAGAATCCTCTATATTTATCCATAAGCATAAATATTTGGTACACTGATGGATCTTAAATTTTTAACTATGTTCTTCCAAGCTTGAGAGTTCATGTTTCTTCAGAGACAACACGAGCCAGTTTATAACCCTCTAGAAACTCACAGACTCTGATAAAGGTTCACAGCTGAAATAACCCTTACTACAGTGGTGAAAATACAACACCATCAGTATAAAATAAGGCAGCATTATACTAAGCAATCCTGTGTCCATAAATAGTGCAAGATTAAAGTGCCTATAAATTGCAGAGTCTTATTTACTTCTAGATACAATTACATTTACAACAGATAAATGTCCAAAGTCTTTGAAATCTTAAGTCCCTGGTGTGAATTTCTGGATACAAACCTATGCTGCATGTATGCGTAATGCACATTCCTGTCAAGAATATAATTCATAGGGAGTCTAGTGAGAAAATCCTACCTCCTTCTTCTAGCTTTTTTCCCTACTGTCATTTGCTCTCTGATGGAATCCCTCACAGTTGCCTCAAGTTTCCACAGTGCTGCAACTAATAAAAGAAACAAACAACCCAGTCACATTCTTTTTCCTTCTAATTAAATAGCATCAGCAGGTGATGCTCAGATCCGTAAAGCTGTATATGGCCACATCTCCCCAGCCCTTTTCAAGGAGAGAAGTTCTGTTCACCTTTTGGGAATGGCCTGCTTGCATCCCCAGCAGGGTGAGCCCAGCAGCTCTCAGGAGACCCACAGCTCAGAGCCAACAACACAAACACAAAGCTAAATTTTCAGTAGCTGCCAGGCATTTGACGCATCAGCTGGATTCCTCAGGTCAAGGAAGTTGAGCCTTTCTGCTTTTGAAAGAAATTGTCCTTTTGGAATAGAAGGGCAGGACAAGAACGTTTGAATGCTTTACCCTTGCTATTAAATGAGAGAAGAGCCTTAAAAGGATTGAGAGTTGCAAAAGGAAGCACATCATGTAAAACACGGGCACACAGACCAGTCAGCACTGATAGGGAGCACACTCAGCGCACCAAGGACAAGCCCTCTGTCCCCCACCCAAGGTTCATGCCTAAACAGGCACAACTAATATTTGACCTACACACTGCAAAACAGGAAGATAACAAACAAAATACACCAAGAAACATCATACAGTCTCCCCAAAGAGTTTTTGAAATCTCAGTGTTATTTAATTCCTTAATTACTAATCACTTAATTACTTGAATCTCACAAACAAGATTTTTTTTTAATGTAACTGACACATTTTTAGAGATTATCCAAAATTTCACAGACCTTGCCAATTCACAAAAACCAGTCAGCCAGACCTCAAAATTGCACTAATATCTTTAGAATTTCCTCCTCTTCCTCAGCTCACCTCTTTATTCAGTTCGGTTGCAAACATAAGAATACAAAGATAATGTAGACTAACTTATCTTTTTGAGGCTGGGCATGCAGTTATCCTTGTTTTAAAGGGAGGAATAGTTCCCAAGACTTTAGAGACCTTATGAACCTACCGATGGGCTGGTGGCAAGAAATCAAGCACAAACTCCAGGCTAGGTGGCTTATCTTGACAGCTGAACCATCAGCTCAGTTTATCCCTGAATTTAAGTACAGTAAGGGGCATTTACTGGAAGAAGCACTCCAACAGCCTCTGCATAGATCTCGGTGATGCCAACAACAGAGTGTTGGACACAACCAGTTCTTGGTGTCTTTCCAAGCAGCTGGTGGGCACAAAGCTAATGCCCAGATATCAGAGGAGATGCTCCATGAAATCTTACCTTTCTTGCCCAGTTCTAGCAAAGATTTTCTGAACTTTGCTTTACAGTTCAACTGGCTTGGACCAAAGCCAGTTTATTCCTAAAGATTTCCACTAACATTATTCTATCACTGACTCGCTCCAAAGAGCTCAAATCTTGGAGCAGACACAGCTGGCCTATCCAGAACATCCTGTCCTGAAGCATTTTGCTGTCAAAATGCAACATCCTCTTCGTCTCAGTGACCTCTGTTCTTCAAGCCAGAGTAATAGACAGACATACCCTAAGCAGGCACTAATATGTTTTAAAAGGCAAGCCATGAAAGAAAACAAAATATCCAGTGCAAAGACAGAGAAATGAAGAAGAAGGAGGACTAAGAGTGTCTCTAATAGGTTTCTGTAATTTGCTTCTTAAAAAAAAAAAAAGTTTCACAACTTGAGCTTGGACAAGAAACCAACTCCACAGATCTGTGAGGTAATTACAGCAGTTTCCAAAAGAGGTTCTGGAACACACAGATGACAGGCAGAACAGAGGCTAAGAATGGGAACAGCAAGTAACAACAGGTCAGAGTGCAAGGCTTGAAACTGTGCTTTTAAGGGGTTAGCATGGAAATAAATAAATAAATAAATAAATAAATAAATAAATAAATAAATAAATGAAAGAACCCTGGAAGTCAGTGCGGACTTTTATCAGGGACCAGGGTCAGTGCTGTGAATGGCTGCTCCAAAAGGCTGGACTCCATCAGCCTTTGAGCTGCTGGCATCTGTGGGATTTACCGATGGCAGCAGTAGACCTCAGGCTGATGTCTATGGCTCTGACCTGCAGGCACCAGCATTTTCAGGGCTTTTCATAGGACCAGCTGCCTTCCCCAAGACAAAACCATAGGCTCCAAGCATAGCCCATGAACCCTCTCTGCTCCATACCACAGCAAATTACTTGGATGAGCAACAGTGGATTTCAGAGCTAAAACCAATGCAGTGGGGCACATCCCCAACAACTGCTGTTTGAGGCTGACTGCAGACTCCAGCATCCATTGCATTTGGGTGACATCCAGAGTGTCCTGTAGCTATAAAGGCTAGAAACTTCCCCAAACACACATTTCAACACCACCACCAAATGTTACTCTGATTCCTATATCTTGATTTCCTTCCCTTGTTTTCTCAGCTTTCCCAAGCTTCTGTGTCATATGCTCCTTCCCAGTCCAGCCTTCCCCAGAATTATGGGGAGGAGAACAGGATTGAGATGTTAAAAAGTAGCAATTTTCTAAAAGGCTAAATCATACAATGGATTAAAATCAGATGTTCAGGCTCTGCACAGGCAGTTCTCATGGAATGTCTGCTGTGCAGGAATCAAACATTATCACTATCTGGCTGATGTGATTAAATAAAACACGTCAGTGGTGAGTCTGGCTCCGCATGTTCAGATGTCAAAATCTCTTTCTCACCCTCCTGAAAAACCAAACCAAGAAACTTGTCTCCAATTACCCCACCTTCCACTTTTCCCAGCAATGAGGTCAGGAGCTCCATAGATAAGAAAGAATTATTCCTTATGCTACAAGAGGTCTAGTGAGTATGATTCTGTATTTTCTAACTGAGTAAAAACTCATACAGATCCCAAAAATAAGGTCTTCATCTAAGGATGTCAAGGAGGATCAGCACAGGCCCCTAAGAGGGATTAGCATGGAGAAGTCTGCTCAGATGATCCATACACAGGCAGCAGCATTAGGAAGGCCAAAATAGTCTCTATGGCATCCTGCACACCTCCACATATTTACATATTTTGCTGTAGAAAAATGGTGCAAATGACTGAAGTACACAGAAGAATTTAATTTTCTCAGAGAAACTGTCTCTCTCCTCAGCCCTCACACCATAAGCAGAAAGGGGGCTTGTTCTCAGATACATTTGCTCCATTTGGAAACCTTCACAAAAAGTTTCACCATCATCAAGAAACAAAACCCCTGGACAATTAAAAACGTGCACCTATTGTAAGAGCAAATTTATACCAAACTATCCCTCCATCCTGTAATGAGAGCAGTCAGGGTCTAGGGGAGATAATTAGCAAAAGGAATTTTATAAATAGAAGAAGAAAAAGGGGAGGGGAGGGGAGGGGAGGGGAGGGGAGGGGAGGGGAGGGGAGGGGAGGGGAGGGGAGGGGAGGGGAGGGGAGGGGAGGGGAGGGGAGGGAAGAAAAGAAAAAAGAAAAGAAAAGAAAAAAAAAAAAGAAAAGAAAAGAAAAATAAAAAGAAAAAAAGAAAAGAAAGAAAAGAAAAGAAAAGAAAGAAAAGAAAAGAAAAGAAAAGAAAAGAAAAGAAAAGAAAAGAAAAGAAAAGAAAAGAAAAGAAAAGAAAAGAAAAGAAAAGAAAAGAAAAGAAAAGAAAAGAAAAGAAAAGAAAAGAAAAGAAAAGAAAAGAAAAGAAAAGAAAAAAGAAATCAAGGAGCAGGGAAGAATGGATGTCTGAGCTCTTCCCCTTTTGTACTTGGGGTCAGTAGCTTAATTTTCTCTTACATTTGAGTTGTTTTTAATTTCCAGGAAGTCTTCTCAGATATCTTGAAACTTTGCCAAATGATCATTAAGCCAATATTTTATCTCCTCATAAAAATGCTACAGTATCTCCCCCACCCAGTACATACTGCAGGAATATATCTTAAATCAGGGAGAATGGGAATTTGTTTTTAAAATGACTTAACTATTTCAACCATCCCAGGGAGAAGGAAAAGCTTTAAGGGAAAAAAAAGATCCCTTTAGTGATCTCCTCCCCAAATATAATAATTATTTTCCTGGGGCTCTGTTTAAAATATCAGCACCACATATCAACATTATGTTTGCTCTTCACCTTGCACAGCTGACCACAAATGAAGTATCACAAGAAAAATAGCTATTAAACTTCCATGTGTGAGGCACTTACAGACATGGGATCTACATGGAAGCTTCACAAATCCATCATTAGTCATGGTCTCCAGAAGCCCTGCAGGGAGGAAGCAAGAAAACCAAAAGCACACTGAAGTACAAACACTCCTTTGTGGATCATAATAACTTGAGAGAGAAAAGGGATGCTCAGACAGTTAACAAGTATGAGTCCAGCCCAAAATGGATGTTTGACAGCCCTTCCCTTTATTAAAACCGTGCATTTTCAGAGCAGAGATTTTTGCTCCTGTTGTCACTACTTCAAACAAACAAACAAAAGACAAACCCAGTAAATAAGCCCAAATTTGGCCCAGCAGAATAGCTGCACCATTCTGTAAATATGGCAGTTTGGTGAGGTCTGTTGTTATCGTGGAAAAGCCTAGTAAAGAGCACAATTCCAGGTAAATGAGGTATAGGAAATGCAGGGAACTTATCTAGCCCATCATTAACCTCATTCTGAGACAGCCCCAGAGGCAGTTCTTTAGCCACCAGCACAGCCAGCTGTCAACTGTGTCAAACCAGTAACGGGTTCGTTAGCTGGGGAGCAATCTGAAAAGCCAGCCATAGATCCAAATGCCTAAAAAATATTCTCAAATGTGGTAATTATGTCCTGCAGCTGCCAAGAATGTCCTCAGAGAGTTCACAGATATTGGTTGTACCAGTGAATCAGAGCAGATAACCACTGTAGTCTCAGCAGGAGGATTAACAACAGGCAAAAATCTGAAACTTGGAAGGAGAGATTTTGAACCATCAGCAACAATTGGCATGGTAATTGCCATGCTTCTTTAAAAACAGTTTGCTTTTATTTTTTAAAAGCATGCCAACCTAGCATCTTCATAGCTTAATACAAAATTATTTTAAAACACAGTGTAAGACATGACATTATAACAGGGATGAGCTTCAGAGAGGGATCCACAGAGATCCTGGAAAATGAGGTTGTCTTTGCAGTCCCATACGCTGGGCAACTGAGTGTGGATGCATCTGATTTCAGGGAAATCAACATCAGCTTTTGAAAATGCTCACAAAATATCATAAAAAATAATTTTGTATTAAGCAATGAAGATGCTAGGTTGGCATGCTTTTAAAAAGTAAAAGCAGACTGTTTTTAAAGTAGCATGGCAATTACCATGCCAATTGTTGCTGATGGTTCAAAATCTCTCCTTCCAAGTTTTGAATGGTGACCAAAGGAACAGCCTGTGTGCAGCCTCCTGTGAAGACTCCAGAGGGATTTACCAAGCAGCCTGAAATTAGCAGGTGTTTCATGTCCATCTTGCAGTAGAAAAAATTGCTTGTGAATGATATTTGGCAGTTAGTAGATGACAGAGCAAACTTTTGCTTATTTCAGTGATAAGCAGCCAGCTAGCAGGACTGATAAGGTCTGGCAATAGTGACAGGAAAAGTAACTATTAGCTCTGAGCAATTTTCAAAGGCAGAGATCAGAATAATCAGGGCAGAAGGGCAATACCACAGAGCAGTCCCAAGAAAACCAAATCCCAGATTCCAGAACCCACTGAAAAAAATGCAACTTTTTAAACACTATTGTGCAAAGCTGTTGACTTTATGTTTTCAGTGGGGAAAAAAAATAATGGGATGGTTTGGGGTTTGGTGTTTTTTTAGCTTTTCTGTGGTATCAAAATGCTAGATTTTGCAAATCTGAAAAGTTTTGATTCAACTTTTCATTTTAAGAAATAATTCAAAACAAAATAACTCAAGGTTTTTCCTATAAATCTCCTTTCTCTTTCTGTCTGTTTTCATTTACATGCAAAATAAAAATGATTGTTTCTAAGAATTTGATTATTTTTAAAGAGCTCTTAATTATAACTTCACTTACCACAAACCAAAGAGAAAAATCATCCAGGTTTTGCCCAGAGCCTTCACGTTCCTGAAGTCAGAAGAGACAGTATAATCATATGCAAAGTTTGCCTAGCATACCACAAACCAGCTTTCTTTTAAAGAGCTACTGCAATAGAATAGAGGAACAGAATGCAGACACATCTCACATATTACCCAAAGTACATCCTAAAGCATTAGGAAATAAGGGATTATGAAAACTAGAACTTCTAGGGAATGCTCAAGTGAAGATAAAATCTGTTCTGGGCATTTCAGAGACAGAGCCTGGAACAGTATCAAGATTTGATGGTCCCTGCTGACACACGGTTGCAACAATCCTCAAAACCAACAGGATACAGGGAAATCAACTACAAGCAATTAAGACAATCTGGAAAAGAAAGAGCCTGTCATTTAACATCGGCTAGATCAGGTTTGCTTTCCAAGATTTGTTGGTATTTTAGCTTTCAGCACTGGTTTATTCAGAAGATCTGGAATGAAGACTCAAGAAAAACACTCACAAAGTATTTCTTGATGGCCAAATGCCAACGTTATGGCATTCTCAGAATGCAGTGACCAACATTTGTCCAACTTCAACTCTGAGAGGCAAAAACCCTACACGCACAGCAACTTAAAATCAGGCATCTTCAGAAAGAAGTTTATTTTCCATAGAATTTTCAAAATACATGGGACACTTGAAGTCTCCACCAGAGGAAAAAAAAAAAGTAGAAAAAAATGGCAGCAATTTTAAACCAGATCTCAAAGTTTGTCAGTGTGATCACCAGAAATAAGTGAGGAGCAGCATCCACATACAGAGGCTAAGAATGCCCAGCACCAGCTCTGACCTTTGGTGGAGGCAGGTGCCTTTGAGGCATTTCTTCCTGCAACCATTTATTTTCCATATCTTAATATAGCAGAAATTAAGCAGGGTGCTAATCCAGGAAAGAAAAGATGGATTGAGTATGATGAACTCAAGTAGAAGAGACCCTTAACTTTTAGTTCCTTTCCTCACATTTCTTTCCAGAAGCTCTCCTTCCTCTGTAGTCACTAATATCCTTTCCTCAAATTTTGTCTCAGTCCCATCACCATTACAACAGCCAAAATATCTACAAACCTCTGGACATTTGCCAACACTGGAATAGCATTTCCAAAGTGTAATGCAGAAATGTTTAATTGAAATTAAATAACAAAATGATGGTATTCCCGATGGTAAAAATAAATTTTTCATTTGGCTGTGGCTGTTGCACAATGGAAACAATTGATAACATTCATCTGTTTAAAAATTCTGAGCACTTTTGTTAGGTCAAAGAGATCAGCTATTACTCCTGTTCCATTCTTAACAACATGCACAACTAAAATGTTCTTGTCAATAGACAAGATCTTCTTGTCAATATTATTTGAAAAGACAAGGCGACGTTTTCAAGTCCACCCAGGCCACATTAGATTTTCAACACCTGTATTCATAAGTGACTTGAAACTTTTTTGCTTATCCAAACTAAAACTGTGAAAATTATGTAATTTTTATTTTCTTCTGTCCAGCTTTCATCAAATTGAATAGTTAAACAGAACTTCTGAATCTACTGTAACAGGAAAGCTTATTTTATTCAAATACAGAAAATATCCACCACTTTCATTGTGACAAGGTCACTAAAAAAGAACATATATGGCTCTGGCTTTCCATTCCAGACACTTAGAAACTTGAAGATGACAATATGCTTTTTAAAATCTTAACTGCTCAATTCCTCATTATTTTAGCAGAAATGTCCTGCTACCAATAAGCCTCTTGGGTACTTTCTGCTCACAGAGATGGGATATCAGCTGGACCATCTAACCTTTGAACACTTCACATTCTCCCTCAACAAATGTCAAAAAAATATGGCTCTGTGCTACCCAGAGAAAAATAATCAGCACACACACCAAGTCAGGTGGCGCAAAATGGAATGCTCAAGAGAAACAAATAACAAATTCCACACTTCAGTTCTCTGACCAGAATCGATGCCCTAGGCTGATTTGTTTCCTGGGAAGTGCTCATTTTGTGTGATTTCTTACATCTTAATGTAATGTTCTTTAAACAAACTTTGTCATTAGAAAAATTTAAATAGTTTAAGTCATCAGAAGTCCTCTGATTACTTCAAAGCCCTCAGGTTCATGCAATCTCACTGCAGGTATGCAAAACAGGTTACAAAACAAGGATTTTTCTGTGTATGAAATCCACATGAACCTCAAAGCACAGCAAACAGTGCAAAAGCAACTTGTTTAGATCAAATCTTTCTGAACACTAACAAGGCCTAGAGCATTGTGATGAGGCATTGCTGATGATACACAGATCAGCAGCATGACAAAAGGGCACCACCAACCCTTGCACCTCTCTCAGGAACCCCTTTCCCAATATCTACTAACTTATCATTTTCAAGACTCACTCCATTTCCTGGGTCAGCATTTCTTCTGTCTCCCCAGTAACACTCAGGAAGCCCAGGCGGCCCAGGGCTCCCTCAGGGGACACGGCAAACACAAAACTCTTGTCTTGTTTATCAGGATGCCAAAGGTTTGAGTTTGGCACTTACATAAAGATGATCTATTCTACAAAACCTCCATCAATTTGCTTTTCACCAGCAGCAGGCACCTCTCTTTGACTCTTTAATACCAGACACTAATCCAAGGCACAAGTTTGGCTTCTGCAACTGTTCCCACTCCTCCCTCCTCCCACATCTCCTTTGCTGGACTTCTTGATCATTGATAAGACACAGACACTAGTGGCTTATCATAACCTTTTTCAATTTATTTACCCTGAAAATCTGCCAAAAAATAATCAACCAAAAAAAGGTCTCCTCACCCATGCCTTAGCCATGACATGCAACATCTCACATCACATATAACTGGATGGTGACCTGCTTTGGGTCTATATTAAACAGCCTGCGTGCAGGAGGCATCCGTGCTTTTTAGCAGCTGCTGAGTTTGGGGCTTTGTGCTCAAAGGGCACACACTGAATTCCTGCTGGCTGGACCTGCCAGACTGAGTTACCCCGTTTGCCAATGGGGGAAAACTGTTCTTAAATAACAGACAAACTTAATAAAATTGCTGACAAACACAAAGACCTTCCTAAGTCCAAAATGTTTCATCATTTACTGTCATTCACCAGCAAAGTACTTTGCAGCTGCCACTGCTATCACCCTCACCAGGACCCGTGCTGGGTCCCACCACAGGTGCTCTCCTCAGACCAGATCTGCTGTCCTGCTTGGGTGGAGGGGGCTGTGCCCACGTTGACAAGTCCCCACCTGTCTCCCAGCCCTCAATAGTTCCCTGCCAGCAGGTAACAGCCCATTCACACCATGTATAGAGTACAGGCTTCCCTGGAAAGGGAGGAGTCACATGCTTGAACGTGTGCTTTAGCATTCTACTAAATTTGCTTTTAAAAATAGTGCCAAGAGAGTGAGGACTCCACCAAAGCCAGTGGGAAGCCAAAACAAAGCTATTCTTTCACCAACAGCTTTGAATGTACATCTAATAGATATTCCACGTACCGGTGAAAGTGGTCAGTGCAAAGCTGTAACACTGCTGGAAATACTTTCATTTACAGGCTTGGCTCTCACAGCCAAATATTTATGATAAAATAACTGGCCAAACACTGGATTTGGCTGTGGCTGCAATAAACATTTTTCTTTTCACTTGTAGTTCCCTTTCCCAAACGCTGTTAGAAGTCATTATTTATGTCTACAAACTGGATCCATCTCTCTCTATTTTTTCCCTGGGTTTCCTGCATTATTCCAACTATTGATTGTGGGAATTCATTTTCCAAGAAAAGGTAAACTCTGATACATCAAACCAGATTTTGTATCTGGCACTCCCTATGAAAGCAACTGGCACTTATTCAAGTGTTCTGAACTGAAATCTTTGAAACTATTGAAATCTTTCACCAGGTGCAAGCACCAAATGCAAGTTTCTACCCCAAGCTCCAATGAAAAAATGGAGCTCTGTGTATTAAGTGGCCACTGCAGCTTCTGCAGAGTGTTGTTTCCTACCATCTCTTCCTAAAGAGATGGAATAATTTCCTTAAACACTCACTCTGATTATGCAAACCATCATTCACCTTGAGACTGAAGCAGATGACACCATGTAGGTGAAAGGAAACATGACAGAGGCCACTGCTACTCAGCACATCACAAAGACAGAAGCGGCCTCAGGGTACACAACAGAACGAGAAACTTTTTTTTCTCCCCTTACCACTGATGTTTATTGATTTGTCCAGTTCATAGGGAGCATCCCTTAATGTTCTGCTTTCATGTTTCTGCTTTGTTGCATGGGTACAGAAAAGAATATTGCAAATTGATCTTTCTTCCCTGCCTTTGTTGGGAACGTGCTCCTATTACGTTAGCTCCTCTGGCCTGTCAGCTCCTGCTCACTTTGCCAGTATATAATCAGCATGGCTAAACACCGAGGGCTGAGCTGATTAATTTCCAGCCTTGGCCACTGAGCCCATTGATGCACTCCCTGTTTGATGATCTGTGCAAGAGAGGACCACTTTTGATTGCTTGACCCTTGCCCTTAAACCTCGAGCTGTCGGCTCTAGCACCTGTCTAAGTTAACAGAACACACATTGTGTTTATTTTCAGTTTAAAAGGAAACCCTAACAATGGATTAGCATTCTCAAAGCACAAAGAGCCTGATTTTCTGCTCAGCACTGAACTCTTGCAACTCCCACAGATGCCAGATGATTTCGGGGTACTTCGTACCACCACAGACATGCCTGGAATACAAGTTTAAACAAAATATATCTCACTCCATATCTGGATACAAATTTATAAGCCATATGCATTAAGTAAACTCAAGAAGGAGAAAAAGCCCTACCAATTAATTTACATCCTTATGCCTAAATTATTCACCTGAACTGGTTCAGTAAGCACCAACAGTAAAATTTCCACTCACTACATTTAAAATAAAGTGCACAGCATTCATTTTTTCAATGGTGCCAGAGATGTTCCTGCTGTTTATTTCAGATTAACAAACAGAGTTAGTTTATATTCCAGGAAGGAGCAGTGAGTGATTAGTGTTAAGGCTGTAAGAGTCACAATACCTTTCTTTTCACAGAAAAGGAGTTTTACTTAAAGGCCCAACATTTATTTTAAGAATGTTGTCTTGGAATCCTAGGGATGTTTGGAATGAAAGAAAGGAAAAGAGAGGACGACGGCAAAACATTTAAAGGACAGTTGGTTAGCCTGATTTTTTAATGTAAATACATGTGTATAATTCTGTACATAATTATAAGTGAATATCTGCAGATATGAGCATTATGGATCTTGTAAAATATAGATATACAATTTAACTGTAACAGCTTACCCTGGCAGCCACATTTTCACAGCAGCCTAGAATAATATGCCTGGTGTGGCAGGGGTGCACCTGTGAAGCAAGAAGAAAAAAAATTCTGTATTCATGAGTGCAAATTGGCTAAAATTGACAGACTAGCAGTAGTGAGGTTTTGCTTCCCTTAACCCCCATCTTTACTGCTCATCCTGCAAGTGCTGCAGGTAATGGCTCTCTGGGAGGAGAACTTCTGCTGCTGTTCTGGAGGTCATCACAGTGACCAGGTCAGACCCTGCTGTCCTTGCGCCAGCTGGCAGATCAGCCTGGGAGAACAACACTTCTCTGTTGGAATGTCAAATGCACTTCCAGGTGCTGCTTTCAGTTTTATGTGCGACTTAATCCCTTTGTGGGTGTCTGTAGAGAGGGTAATGGGCTCCAAGGGCACAACCCCATACACAAGCCTAGTCCCTAGAAGTGGATGGAGAAGACTGCTGACTCCTCACAGCAGCCTCAGAGAAATTTCAGAAGGTATGTCACCTGCCAGAGCCCCATGGTAAGCAAAGGTTTCATGAAGACTTCATGGAGGATCACAGAGGTATAAACTGTACTCCCAGCTTATTAGTAGCTGTTTACTCTTAATACTTATTATCCTTTATCATAAATAGTTCCTCCCTATCCTGAATCTTTTCCTAATTTTTTATGAAAAGGTCAGATGTATTTGATTTTAAATAGACTATGTAGGCCATTGTTGCCTTCCCTTGTAAAAGGAAACTTCTTCACCTGGCTGCATATGTTCCTGACTGAAATCTTCCTTCTTAAACGTGGATGGCCAAAATGGTCAACAGTATTTAGACAAATTTCCACCTGTGTTTTCCCACTGCAAAAATTCCACATGACATATCTGAGGCTTGTATTGCCCACAGTAATTAATAATGGCCAGAAATTTGTGATCAGGTTAATTCTTAACACAGGTAGGCCTGGTTCCACCATTATGTCCAAATGCAGAATTTTTCTGCTTGTGGCAGAAATTATTTCCATTTCTTACACATGTGACTTAAAATTTAATGTAACAATCTTATCCCATTTCTCTCCCTCCTCAATGACAACAGGTTGTTCACTTCTTTATGATGAAATGTTCATATTCTATCATTGCATCATTTGCAAATTTTGAGAATAAATTTCAATGGTTTGGGCCTTATGAATTCTGAAGAAACCTTAATATGACTATGGGGATTTTTAAAGAAATTTTGAATGCGTTAGAGATGGGACTTGTGAGTTCTTAGATGACACTGTTTCTTTTTTATTTTTTACATAGCCAGGAAGGGGGAGTTCAGTTTACATCTTCACCTTATGGCTCAAGAAGGTCACAAGATTCCTAGTTATAGACTTTTTAAGGATTTATTGACTAATAAAACATCCCTAACAAGCATATTTTTGGTTTTGACTTAATCTTTAAATATTTCATCTTATGGATTCATGCTATAGTGTAAGCTTTTTTGCTAATCATGTAATGACACACAAACTTACAGTACTGCATTCTAAACTCCTTGTTTACTTTTGTAATTACTTTTATTTTTTTTACATCTTAAACTCTAAAATTCTAAACTTTATTCTACTTAATATAATGTGACTCTGCTTTAAACTATAAATCTACAGTCTCACTTCTAGCACCTAGAATCTAATTTGGAAGCCTTTTCTAATGTCTCAAATCCTGTGTTTAATCCTAAGCTTTGGCTTACAGGCCCAAAGTTCAGAGAATTCCCTGCATTTTGGATTCCAATACAGGTTTAAAATTCCATCCCTGAGGATGACCTCTCACAGACTCCCTCCAGTCAAGCAGCTCCCTTACAGCTCTGCATTTTCAGCCTTCAATTTGGCCAGGTTACTGTTGTTCTAATCCCCGTTCACTTCACTTTGCAGCCATAACGCCATGACAGATGGAAATTTGCCTACTAAGAAATTTGCCAACTTCTTTTCCTCCTTCAAAATCAAAGTTACCAACCCAAGATATGACGTTAGTCCTGTGCAAACATGAGCAAAATTTATTTATGTGGTCTAATTGTCCAAAGGAAGGATAATCCAAGATTTCACAAGCAATGCCTACAGCTGAAGAGCTGATTCTGAAGGAATCATCTATTCTCCAGAGCTGCAGGTCTCAGGACACAGAAAGAGCAATTTGTCTTATATTAGACACAGAAATTTACAATGGTATTGGGAATTGGAGTGGAACAGACAGATTGGGAAGCTCATTTTCATGCTGTCATACAGTTGAAGACCATGGATTTGACAGACCCTTGGAAAGCCAAAATTGACTTGATTTCTTGTCAATTTTCTCTTTGTTCCCTCACCTTCTATTGCCACACTGCTGAAGTCTATGCTGAATAGTGTTTCTACCCACACATGTGTGCTTTCTTGTTTTTTCTCTTATTCTTCCTAATCTTTTGGACATGCCAAGGTAGCCATTTTCTACCCTTCACTCTCTGAAAGGTGGATATATCTTCTACTTCTTTTTCAGTTCATCTTAGTTCTTACATTTGGAGAAAGCCAAAATACAGACTTCAAGGACACACTGAGACAAAAATCACACCACTGGCATCAAAATTACACTCAACCTTCCCAGCACCTACAAAAATTCTAGGATTCTTAAAGTTAAGACCAAGTTCACCCTTCCTTTAATGAGGAAGAGAGTCAGACCGAAACATGAGCAGAGTCCAGAGGCATCTGGTTCAGGATTCCTATTTACCAGAATTCTTGATTTGAATAATCATAAATTTTTCTTTCCCTCTTCCCCTTCCACTACTATTGTACTGTAGACTAACTGTATTACTTCAGAATTTCAATAGTTATGTCAAATTACCATACCTTAATCCTACTTACCACTGCTTCCTAATTAAAACATAATAAATAGGAAATTATATCACTGTCAAAACTAAAACTACATTGTTTTTTAAAAATCAGTAGATACTTACAATACAGTAATTGTCTTAATGCAGCTTAATTACATCCTTACAAGAAGACAATTTGAAGAGTGACCTATTTTATTCTCTAGATTTACATAATACAGCAAGCAATCAACGGTGTCCTGGATACATGAAGCAAATATTTTAAAGATTAAAATGACTGATAAAACAGCTATTTTTCACAGGGTTTGTTTTAATGCGTTGTTGGGTTTTAACCTGAAAAATATTCAGGGTGAATAATGCTCTATAATGGTAATGTTTCCAAGGAAAACTGAATTAAAAGCTCTGGAGGAAAAGTCAACAAGACTTGGTGGAACACTTAGTGAGAGACACAGCACTGTCCACAGTCCTGTTTGAGACACTGAACCAAGGGTTTGCGAATGTGGGGAGAATGCTGGGGGGAAAGCACCACAGCACTTTCTCGTATTCCCCTCACAAGACTGTTCTGATGCAAAAGCAGCCTTGACTTAAGGATATATTCCTTTCCATGAACCACATTCCTTGGCAGTCCTCAAAACAAGTCTTTAACTGCTTCTCTGGATGGGGTCCTTATTCCTAAGCAACATAGCATCCCACTGCCAAAGCCATCAGGAGCTCAACGTTCATCTCCTCTTTGATCCCCAAATCCCAGTTCAGGAAAAAGTCCCTTCCCCAGAGCACTTGCACATGTGGTCAATTCCTTTGGG
The DNA here is from genome assembly GCF_027887145.1 of Ammospiza caudacuta. Classification (NCBI taxonomy): domain Eukaryota; kingdom Metazoa; phylum Chordata; class Aves; order Passeriformes; family Passerellidae; genus Ammospiza; species Ammospiza caudacuta. Next base: position 15,895,458 of record NC_080595.1, on the reverse strand, counting down.
TGGGATGGCATTTCACAGCGTGCTGACTAAAGCTCATTGCCCAGCAAGGATGGCCTTGGATGCAACAACTGCCATGGTGAGTTTGGGTACCAGTGAACACAGTCAGGCAAAACTGAGCTCTAAATTCACCTCCTTCCACTAGAGAAATGCTTCAGATAAACCAAACTCTCAAAGTAACTCTGCTTTCTGGACAGTTCAGCCCTCAACTGTTTTCTCAGGGATGTTTATACATTTTATTGGAACAGGACAAATGTCCAGTTTTATCTACATTGATATGAAACCAAAGTCATGGAGATTTGAAATGGCCTTTAATACAGCAAATGGAACACACACCCAAAGCTCTCACCCTGCAGAAATCAACAGGCAAGAGAAGGCAATATGACCATAACTACTATCCAAGAACATCCTGGAGAATTGCTTGTATTTTTCCCAGAAGACCAAGGGTTAGGCAAAGTTACATTTAGGTAGCACACCAGAAAAAGAACATGTACTGCTCAAAGAGAATTTGTATCCCACACCAAAAGAAATTACTGGGGCAGGTTTACTGCAGTTTTGACACATCAGAGGAGTAACTTGATTCAGCCAAAATCTGAACTCCACAGTGCTCCTGGAAGCAGTAGTACAAAACATGAAGAAATTATTGAGTAACCGTATGCATTGAAAATGAGTCATATTTCTTTCCAAGAAAATCCATAAAAACAAAAGAACTGATGCTGATACACAATCTTTGAACTGATCACTGGACCAAGGTCTATATTCTATCTGGTTGCAGAAAATTGCTTTCTAGACTGACAACTGATTAGTATACAAGGATGATTATATGCAAATCTCCAATTTCTATTGACTTAATTGTGATCTGATGTAACATGTATAATTAACACATGCATTTAAAATAAATGTATATTTAATTAACATGCATATTTATAAAATGAATATTTATATTTAGCATATAATTTTGGGTGAATTTAGGTGGCACAAAATTGAGGGGTTATCATTACTGATGAGAGCTAGTCACAGCAGAACAGCTTTCACACCTCAGGCTCTCCCTGAGGATTTCAGTCCCAATTTATCTCACCTCTGGCAGGCCAGCCTTGGGCCTTCCTCTACTAAACAAAGTCTGCAAGTCACACCAGACAGATGCGACTCTGGTAAACATCTTCATTAGGGCTGGGGGAGGGGAGTCACTCAAATCATAGTTTGAATAGGAAACTACAACAGTATGACAAGCAGAGTCCAAATATATCTGAAGCCAAAGGTCAGGAAGCTGGGCATCAGATTTCCCAAAACTGTTTAGTATTTCCATTATAGATACAAACTGTTGTGTGACTCCAGCAATTCAGGAAAGTTTATTCCCATGAAACTCTCTTCTGCAAAACAGAAAATGTAAAAATAAATTTGAGACACTACTTTCATAGCGATGCGAAGAAATGATGCCTTAAACACACTGGGAAGACCAGTGCACCGAACCCCAGCTTGTCAATCAGAAATGCTCATCTGGAGAGTCCATCCAAGCAGCCTTGCCCCTCACTACACTCATCAACAACTGGGTCATGGTGCTTATCACCAGGGCACCAAAAGCATGGGACATGACAAAATATTTATGTGGGACAAAATACCAACGATGACCTCTTTAGTTTAGAATGTCTCTGGTGCAAGCAAGACTTCCTACAATCAATACAAATCTCTCATTCTCAGGTGTTCCCCAGGAAATAAGCAGCCTAAAAAAGCAAGAGAAAGCCCACTGCTTTCCACAAACAAACAAAAAAAAACCCAAATGGAAAGTGAATGACACTCCCATGGCTCTGTGTGTATATTTCATACCATCTCTTCTCTACTTGAGGGAGAAATATTGAAAAAGTACCTTAACCACTGCTGAGAGGTGCCTAGTTGTGCTAGATCAGCATTAAAAGGAAACTTATGTGAAACCCAACCCAGAAATTCAGTCTTGGGCTTGAGCAGCATTCTGATGTCAAGCAATTATTTGTTTCCTATCAGCCAACATCAATATTTGTATGAAGACAATTATTAAATACCTAGTTTCCATGGGAAGAATTGGGGGAGACTAATAGCACATCTCCAATGGAGTAGTCATCTGTTTCTCCCCAGGGAGAACAGAAGTACATTTTCTTCTTCACTTCCTAGGTAAAGTAGAAATCCTGACAGCTCTTGCAAGGTTCAAAAATACCCCAGTGTGCCCCCCTTCTACAATATGGAGCATATCCTCTTTATAAAGGCCTAGAATATAAACAGTTCTACCATGCTATTCCTGCAGTATTTTGATCAAATATCATCTAATTCTAGGCAAATACTTCTTCCTGATATATTTAAAAATCAGGTTTAATGGTTCATATACAGTGGATGCAATTACATGAGTTTCAAAAATGTACTGACAGAAGGAAATATTCTGACTAGAAAGACACTGTGTCTTCCAGCACTTTGTAATGGCAAAGGTTACACAGCCAAAGTGACCTAGTGCTGCAAACACCAGCTTTGGCAGTGATGTACTTAGACAAAAATCAAAACTTACAAAGGAAAAAAAGGATTAATCAAACGATACATTTCATCATTAGCAGGATGTGATCTTTCTTCTATTGCACCAGATCTATCAAATCACAGATTTTGTAGTTAATCATTTGGATTGCACATCTCCAGGAAGCCAAGGAATCAATTTACAGTCGCCTTTGTCCATTTCTTCTTCTGCCCCAGTCCCCACACTCTTCTTGTGTGGTTTTATTGCCTGTCCCCTCAGACAAATCTCTTCCCTGCTGCCATGAGTCTCCCATTCTGTAGCCTCTGTTCACCAGAATGGTTTTTATTTCTCTTCCTGAATGCTCAACTTTCCCTTCCATTCTTTTCATCTTTGCCTATGTCTCTTAACTCAAAGCAATAAAGAAGAGCAGATTTAACAACTGTCAGGATGCCTTTGATAGGAGAGCATGTACACAAAATGAGTCTGCATTGTGCTAAGGAAGGAAGAGCCACAACAGAGTGTTAATATTTCTATTGGTATCAACAGGTGGATCAAAGCTTTGTAACATGGAAGGCAATATCATTCCATCATTGCCATGGTTAGTAAATAAAGCTTGTATCCACAATGGAACTGAACTTGGATGGTTTAGCAATAAGCCTTTTTACTGGCCTGGATATAATTTCAAAGTGATGGTCAAGGCCATTTTTATTCTCAAATATTTTCTGAATGTTCATTAAAAATGTGCACTTCCAATGCACGTGTTAGTTTACAACACGCTTAAATAGAACTAAGTTTGTAAAATGAGTCTTCAGTCACAGTGACAAAGAACACAAATTCTACGCAAAAAACAAAGTTGCTCCAGGGCAAATTCTCTATTAATACATATATATTGTTCACCATGGGAACAACTACACATTGAAATATGATTGCCCCGAGAGGAGGTGGAATCTCCCTTGATGGAAACATTCAAGACTCAGTTTGACATGGTCCTGGAAAAAGTTTTCAGAAGGAAGTCAGACTAAGTGTTCAACAGAATTCCCTTTCAAATCTTTTTCATACAGTTTTCTTCTTCTGCTACAGAGTTGAGGTACACTTTCTGAGGCACCCATAGAGGGGCACTAATTTACTGGAGGCAAATATCATAGAAGAGGCAGGGCTTAAACTGACAAGGAGAGAGATTCTGCATCTTCATTCATGCCTCCTGCACAGCCCAGCTGCCTGCTACATCCTAACACCCTCTTTCACTTATGTTTTTGTAATAAAATTTTTTTGGATGGAACCATCTGGGAAAGGGAAAAATCCACAACAAATTTGCATGCACTGAACATCTCTCCAACAAGAATATCTTCTGTCCTATATAACACTTAGAAAGAAGGTGTATTTACACAAAATCACTGTTTACTAGTTTATATGAATCCCAGAAGGATCCCAGAAAACACCTACAAAGGCTTCAAAGGATCATAGCAAGACAAGTCCAGTGGTGTACTGTGTTGACAATGGGGGGGGGGGGGGGGGGGGCCTGAAGATGCAGAGCTTTTCCTTTTGTATATCAGACTCCTCAGAACATCTGCTGATCCAGCAGGTATTATTTTAGTATTTCAGGTAGGTTTTATGGTGGTTATAATAGCTGTTCCTCAAAAAAAAAAAAAAAAAAAAATCACTACTTGTTCATGTGAAATTACACGTTACAAATTCCCGTGATTCGTTTTGTAATTAATGATGTCCTCCCCTTCTTGTCTCTCCTCCCTGCCTCCCTCCAAAACAAAACAAAACAAAACAAATAAAAACCCCAAAAACCTCTTACATATGATACACTAAATAACTTAAGATCACCAGCACTAACATCATTTTACTTCAGATTAGTTGGTCCCTCTCCCCTTATTCAATATTGCATGGAAAAACTGTTAACTTTGCCAATGCCCCAGTGGAATTGCCTCTGCTCTGTCAGGAGGGCTGGTAGCATACACAGCCTCTGATACACAGTGTATCTGTGCTTGGATCATTTGTATATAAGATTACTGGATTTTACTGCAGTTTGTTACTTTTTGAGCACAGGATATACTTTTTATGTGCAGGATGAGTAAATGAAACCACATAATGTGATAATTAGTTCTCCTACTAGGAAAACAGAGTTATAAATAAAGGCAAGAAGAGAATTTATAAATAAAGGGAAGAATGTGGGAAAAGCCATTTGCTTTCAGATACAGCACAGTGTTCAGGGCTATCATTTGTGTCAATACCCTGTAAACCATTTTCCTCTCTCCCTACTTCATTGGCATCACTGCTGGTGGTGAATACAGCAGGAACCTTGCCTCGTTTGTCACTTGTGAGAAGAAATGGACAGGACAAGTGACCCAACAATGATTGTGAAGGCTCATCTAATTAGACAAGACAGAAGATGGATGTTCTTGGGCATTTCTTTAGTGAGGAAATCACAAGGTAGGGAGGACGAAAGTGAAAATACAGACCAACACCTTCTAAAGCAATTGTCCAAGAGCCTGCAGGTGAGTTTAGGAAGCTGAGTAACTGATGCAGTGTTCAGGAGAGTGTGGGCACAGCAATCTTCCACCAAGTCCTTTTGACTTGTTCAGAGTGCCCACACCCACAAGACAAGCCTACACTCTGAGAACAATCCTGTACATTTGCTTAAAAATGAGCACAAGCATTTTTACACAACAGGAAGATTAAAATCAGCATGACCTTACTGAGGAAAAAATTCCAAGACAACCTCAGATGGTAATTTGTATTGAACAAAATGTGATTTTATGATTTCTAATGTAAAACAAGTTTTTAAACACCACAAGCAGAACTCCACTGCAGCACCCTAAGCCCAGGTTGCTAGTCCATGGGAACAAGGCCCTGAGCAGCCTGCAGGGCAAGAGGTGACTGAGAAGAGCCTTTAAGCATGTCAGCTCTGCCTTGGGAATCTCCAGCGTTGGCACAAGAGTCCTTAGCTACAGACACACACTTGCATTAAGTGTCAGAAAAACCTAAATTCAGCCCAAATGGTATGAAGTACAAAAATTCCTTCTATAATAAGTTGGCAGCAGAAAAATTCATTAATAATTAAATAGGAGGCACAGAACTACGGCCTGATCTTGCAACACCAATTACAGATTGTAATGCTGATTTGGACACTAAAACCAAGGAGGGTATTTTTTCATACAGTTCTGTTTTACTTATTTATTTTTACTGCTACTGTGCTGCTGATCCTATTTTCTGCTGGCGTTACTTCACTGGTGGAGATACTAAATCCATATTAAAATAACATCAGGGCTTTTTAGGCATTAGGGATATTTAGCCCAAATACAAATCTATTAGTATATGTAAGAATCCTCTGCTTCTAGAAACATCTTGTTTCATTATGAAATGTAAGCCTAGCCTAGACTGAAATTTGGGTTTAAGGAGACCAAAAAACCCAGCAGCTGTTATTGCTACCCTCAGTGAAACACAAGAGTGGAAATCCACCCCACGCCACCAGCTTGACCTCTGCTGTTTGAAGATGTTTGCAGCTTTACCCATCTGGATGGCTTTTCAGAGAAAGTAAAACGTTATTGCTTTTATCTGTATTCCAATCCTGTAGTCGGGTGTAATTATAGGGAATATGGACAAGCAATAAGCAATGAACACATGGTCTCTGGGGAAAGCATTAACAGCAGCAAGATCACATCACCAGCAACTCGGGAGGCGCGACAAGAGCCAATCAATGAGGGATCGTGCAACTGGAAGCCCCTTCTTCAGACAACCTTCTCCCTTGCTATCAGTCATTACCCGAGCCAAAGGTCAGCAGCTTGGTGTTTGTTGGAGGCAGACCTCAAATAGCACATGAAACAGCCCAGAGCTGAGAGCAGGACTAGTGCAAAATGACCACTGTGGAGAGGCAGCAGCTCCAATCCCCCCGAGGCTCCGACAGCTGAATTCCAGCAGCTGATGCTTTCCCCCCAGGCAAGATACTGCTCGGAGGCCCAGGGTACAGCAAAATGCTTCTTGGTGAAGGACCATCTCCTGGCCTGCCCTGGGGTCCCAAATTCAAGCTGCATCTCAAAACAGAGAAAAGCACAACCTGTCACAGTTCCCTTCCAAAGACCGCACGTCTCTGAGCTACGGGACCTCACAATACATCAGTACAGGACATTTCTGAGCCATCCCTGTCCCAGACTGAAACAGGACATCAAGGCTGAACAAATGCAGTAACTGAACCTAAGCAGGAAAATTTAATTTACAAAGGTTATTTTCCCCCACTTCTGAGAGTATCATGTCTTGTTCTGATTAGTATCCAGAATCACAGAATCACAGAATTTTCAAGACTGGAAGAGACCTATAAGATCATCTAGTCCAGCCGATGTTCTAACTGTTCAGCTAGATCATGGCAGCAAGTGCCACATCCAGTCTTTTTTTAAATTCTTCAAGGGATGATGCCTCTACCACCTCACTGGGTAAATGATTCCAGTTTCTGACCACTCTTTCTGTGAAGTATTTCCTTCTTACTTCTAACTTACATCTAGCTTGACGCAACTTGAGACTGTGTCCTCTTGTTCTATCCGTTGTCGCCCGGAGAAAGAGGCCGACCCCCAGCTCACCACAGCCACCCTTCAGGAAGTTGTAGAGAGTGATGAGGTCACCCCTTAGTCTCCTTTTCTCCAGGCTGAACAACCCCAGCTCCCTCAGTCGCTCTTCATATGGCTTGTGTTCCAAGCCCCTTATTAGTTTCGTTGCTCTCCTCTGGACACGCTCAAGTAACTCGATGTCCCTCCTAAAGTGAGGGGCCCAGAACTGGATACAATACTCCAAGTGAGGCCTCACCAGTGCTGAGTACAGGGGAAGAATGACCTCTCTGTTCCTGCTGGCCATACCATTTCTGATACTGGCCAGGATGGCATTGGCCCTCTTGGCTACCTGGGCACATTGCTGGCTCATATTCAATCGACTGTCAACCAGCACCCCCAGGTCCCTTTCCACCTGGGCACTATCCAGCCACTCCATCCCCAGCTTGTATCGGTACAGGGGATTATTATGGCCGAAGTGCAATACTCGGCACTTGGACTTATTGAAGTTCATCCCATTTGATTCTGTCCATTTGTCCAGCCGTTCCAAGTCTCTCTGGAGAGCCCTACACCCCTCTAGTTGATCTACACTCATACCCAATTTGGTATCATCAGCGAAACTACTAATAAAAGACTCTAAGCCCTCATCCATATCGTCAATAAAAATATTGAACAAAACTGGTCCCAACACAGAACCCTGAGGGACACCACTTGTGACTGGTCGCCAGCTGGATGTGACACCATTCACCAGCACTCTTTGGGCCCGGCCATCCAGCCAGTTTTGAACCCAGCAAAGGGTATTCCTATCCAGACCACGGCCAGCTAGCTTGTGTAGGAGTATGCTATGGGAAACAGTGTCGAAGGCCTTTCTGAAATCCAGAAAAACAACATCTACAGCCTTCCCTGCATCCACTAGCCGGGTTACCTGATCATAAAAATCACAGGTTACACACATCCTTGGCAGCCTGGGAAAAGCAGCCAGCTAGGCTTGTTTAACATTACAGAGGTGATTCAGTTTTGCACATGCCATTTGAAATTCTTATTTTTTTCTTTAAAAAAAAAAAGACACGTTAGACTATCAGTCCTGGATTACACTGATTGGATGGGTCTGGCAACCTATTCTGGGCTAAAAATGACACATTTTACAATGTGCATAAAGGGAAATTTCAGATTTACAAAAATCAGCAGCAAAATTCCCATTGACTACCCAAAGGATAGAATGTCAGCCAGCTTCTCTTCCATAAAACAAAATGTTTATTACATCAATTATTTTCTACTATTTGTTTTCAGTCCAAATTTATAGACAGTCTTCTATTCCAAACTACGCAAATTTTCAGAGCTGAATTCCATCTTTTATCTAATAAGAGCCACCATATTTTAAATAATAGGAAGTTGTCTGAGAGAAACATCTGCCCCAGGCTCTACTCTGCTTCAAGAAATTCAACCAAAAATTGTGTTCCTCTATTTTTTGATGTTTTTGCCTCAGTCTAAAGCCGTACAGCAGGACTGTGAATAATCATTCCTTCTCTCACTCACCCACCACTTGACCAGCTGACTGCACAATCTTCTTTCATCCTTTTTCTCCAGGGTGGTTGCAGGAATCAGACCGTATGTAATAGTTGCCAGTGTTCCCTTATAAGCATAGGTATAGGTATATTGGATCTGCTACTGTTCTGGACAGGAACAAATACGATCCTTTCTTTTAAAATACTTTGGAAAACTGGAAAGAAAGTATCTTAAAATGCCTAGGAATCATGGAGATTCTCTAATGCTTATACCATAAACAGTGGTTTTCCAACAACTACACCTGGTTTATAAATGTTGTTTTCAGAGATAAGTATGTGACAAATCTTTTTAGTATTCTTAGTGCAATGCTTACTGCAACATTTCTTCAGCTAGGATGTTTTTTAAGTAATTTGGAGATCACTCTTCCCTGATCAGAATTTCCCCCTCTGCTTTTACGTGAACAAATTAGATGAAAACTGAAGCCTGAAGATCTAGCAAAGCTCAAGCATACAATAGAGAGAAAAATATTTCCTAAAACTGTGATTTCCAGTGAGACTGCTCATGGATCTAACCTTTGTTTTTTCTGGTTTTTTTATCTGAACAGGTCAGGTTTTGGGCACACAGCACCATGGCTAAGGTGGTTTCAGGACTCTCTGAGGCCAACAGGTTGGGACCAGCCTCTACATAACCCGATCAATTTAAGTCCTGCTTTCAACAGGAGCTGCAGCATATAAGGCAGGAATTCACCCAGACACTTGGAACACACAGACCATCTTCTCCAGCAGCATGACTCGTCTGTCCTTCTTGTTGCTCTGCATCCAAAATTTCTGCTCAGCTTTTTTTCTTCCCAGTGAAAATGATGCCACAACACAGTTCCAATCGATATTTGACACAGTATCAGATTCCTTGCAGTAAAAAATACTGGCTGAAAGTCTCATCCATGCTTTCTCCAAGAAGCCTATGGTAGCACGCCTTGCCTCAGCAAACCATCAATTTAAATGATTGGGAAAAAAACAACACATAATAAGTGACAGATTTTTCAAATCAGATAAAGATGGGAACCAGATTATCTGTCTGTGGGTGATAGATTGCAGCAATAATAAATTCACTTTAAGACACTGGATCAATTTTTAATCAAGCCAAGAATTATTATTGCAGAAAGATAAAATGACCCATGAGGAGATGCCTTAATTTTCCACCAATCAAATTATAGCCTTTCTAAATAAGATGTAATGAGATCCATGGAATATCCAGGTTACACAGCCTACCTAATTACCCATGTTCCCTGTCATGTTGTGATATAGTAGTGGTAAACTGACCTCTGAATTTACCAAGATGAAAAGGTAATTAGTTTTCCACAAGGCTGTAGTGAAAACAACAGCAATGACACATGTCACCTCCTTCCACCAAGTCACAATCTCAGAGGTGTTTGTTCTTAAAATATATACAGGATATGACCTGCTGGGTAATAAACTACAGTCATTAAGTGAAGCATACATCTGACAGAAAAACAACCACTATCTCCAAGTTGAGAATACAAGGTCTGAAGGTAAAGCAAATCAACCTATATTCCACATGAAACTCTATCAGTGTATTACCACAGAGGGTCTCAGGAGATAACAGATTGTTTTCTAATTAAAGAGGTCACAATGACATATTCAAAGCAAGTTTTCCTGAGACACAGGCACCACAAGTATAATTTTCCTTCCAATTGCCCTTAACCACATAGGCACTTGTTTCTGCAAACTGCAGTACAGCATCACTGGAAAGCATTCCTGAACACATTCTGAGAATGTGAAGGCTCATCAAGATCAAACTGGGAAATTGTAATCATCATCATGAATTGATAATTATTTCAGATAGAAGATTCCAGTTTTGTGCACACAGAACAAGACTAATGATCTCTTTACCATGATTTTGGAGGTAGGATTAAGAACCACATTTGCAACAGCTTCTGGGGCCTGATATCTTCACCAAAGCTATCAGTAAGAATAGAGACTGAATTTTCTCTGGCAACCTCAGAAAGCAGGAAATCCCCTCAATGATTTGTCCCTGTCTATGTGCCCTTTCCTTTGGGCACCACTGCAGTTTAGAGATACAATGACAGACATAATTAGTTCATGCAAAGAAAGCCATCATAAAATTAATGAACTACAACAATTCATTCCATCTGCTGCCTCTTTCTTGCTAATTTATTAATAACACTTACACAAAAAAGGGGTATGGATTATAAATTTCAATTTCTCCTCTTTACCTGAAAATTCAGTCTGAGAGTCTTAAAAAATGATTTCATATTATACTAAATAGATTTATGGCTTATTACTAGTAATGTGGCAGCACCCAATTGACCATAAAAGCTAACTATTTAAAAGTAACTCAAATTACCCCTTCTGAGCAAATTGGATATTTGGTTTACATTTCTTGCACTGCTTTTACAAGTGCCCTGCTTCAGTCACCAACCCATCATACTGCTCTGCTTGGATCTTCTTCAGCTTGTCACAGACATCACACCGCGCAACAGCTTTGCAAGCCACAAGCCCAACAGTACACAAGTTTTCCTTCAATGGCAAAAAAGTAATGATACACGCAGAACAGGGAACGTGGAATGGGTTTTGCAGGAGTTCAGATCAATTCTACCCCTTTTTAAGACTGTCAGGGATGGACTTCAGAGGAAAAAATTACGTGAAGGCCAAGCACTGCAGAATGGCTCTTTTGTCAGTGAACATAGAGGTAGAAGTCCATGAACAGATGCCATTGGTGTTACTGAGACAGGAAGCATGAACTTCATAAAAACCTGTGGAATTCTCCTGCAAGGCATCCCCCAAGTGTGAGTGTGCATGTGCTAAGCAGGCATCCACCACTGCTGCCTCTCCATTTTGTACTGAAGCATGTGAAAGCCTCACAAAACCTCACAGTCCCTTCAGGCTGGATTAGGATGTGCAGGAAAGCCCAATTCCCTTGTATCAGGGCAAAACTGATATTTCATTCAGCTGGATTAAAGCTTCCCCTGAGGTCTGATCCCCACACCAATACTGCAGGAATATAACTACTTAGACAGTAAGCTTTTTTTTACTTATTTTTCCAGTGTATCTCCTGCAATTAATGCAGTTCAATTGATACAAAACCCATGATAAGTAGAAATGTCACCTCCTCTACTGCAGAGAAACAGCGCTATCAATACAACATACCTCTGCAACAATGTAAAGATCTATGCAATAGGCAAATTCCATGGCTTTTGTGGGACCAAGCAGCAGAGCAATCAAACTTGAAGGGAATTACACATCCTAGACTGATTTGCAAACACTATGGAAAGTTTGTTTTGAATGGGATCACTGTGTATTACCTCATACATGATGAGGTAATGCTAAAATACTAAAAAACCCTCAACACTTTTTCCAGTAGAGATTACAGCTGCTGTGGGGGGAACCTATTACTCAGAAGGAGTTCAACAGCATCAGAATGCTATCTGTTAGGATAGTCTCACTTTGCATCAATGTTCCTATTTAGATATTTTGATCAAAACACTTCAGTAAATTAAATGTAAAGGCTATATGTTGATTAGAACAAAAGATACATTACACTAAGATTAAAGTCTTGGCATTAAGTAAAATATCTGAGCACTAATTCCTAGTCCTGTAATATTTCCATCAGTACTATTATCTCCATTTAATTAGGACATAAAAGTAAGTAAAGTTAATTTAAAAGGAAATTTCAAACAGCATTCTCATTTGATTTCCTAGCAAATTAACACTTTAAAACCTCTAATGGGCATCTTCAAAAGAAAATGTTATTAACAAAATATGTGATAATTAACATAATTAAAACTCTCTAAAGTATACATTTTTTAAATGGCAATTGTTTTGCTAAAAAAATATGCAAGAGTAGTGATTCCCACTCCCCTCATAACATAGATGTGCATTAGATAGCATAAACATTGGACAATTCCTCATGGATATCCATTAACCTAGAAATTGCTAGTATTAACTCATAACAAGATTACCTTTTGTGGAACTGTATTAACTTTTACACACTCCCTTACTCCCAGCAGAAGCTCAGCAAATGGCTGCGAGTGCTCCAATATTTCAAATTATGCAGTTATTAATTTAAAGTAGGAGTATTTTCTCTGATCTTATCCCAAATATTTTAATCCCCTCTTATTCCTCCTGTTTTCTAACACTATTCTGGCACACCAAAAATTATTAGTTACCTCACACATAAGATCAAACTGGCAAAATAAGACAATTTTTACCCTGTCAAAGTGTCTGAATTAGAAGATTTTGTGATTTTCAACAGTTATGACATCAAGCTCTATAAGGAGCAAATATTTGTTCATCCTTGGTCTGTGTGGATGCATCTCTCACCTAGGAAAACCATCACATCTTTTGGGGAACAAACTCAAGGACCTCCAGCAAATCTTTTATGCCTTCTGCACTCTCAGAGATTTATAAGTTGCAACCAGTCGGTTAAAAGCATGAAACACTTTAGTGACTTATCTGAGCTGTTCAAACCTCTAGAGTCTGCCCAGGGCATGAGATATCTGAGGAGAGGGGCCGTGCTTCCTGCTCCCAATCCGCTCAGAATTACCTCATGAGCTGGCACTCACGTCACTTCACACAGGATGCAGCAATGTCCTTTCATGTGGGTAAGCTCAGCACCAGGTGCAGCAGCACTGCTGATAAGACAGAATAAAGGCAACTTTCTTCATGTTTGGCTTCCTCCCACATGTCTTGGGAGGAGAAAAGAAAAAGATGGAGGAAAACATGTGAACCTATCCCATTAATATTTCCTGGCTTACGCTCACTGCCCAGATGCAGAAGGGCTCAGACATACCTGACATTTTTAATGAACAGGACTAGTAGGGCCCACCCCAGAGCACCACATGGGTCAGCTTCCCCCTGAGGGACAGGGAGCCAGGACCTGAGGGGAATCCCATGGCTGAGGCCTAACCAGCAAAACCCCTGCCCCACCACTCCAGTGCAAAAGGCAGTCCCAGGATGGCGCCCAGGGTCATCTCAGAGCTCAGGGAGAAGAGGCAGGACCAAAGTCAGGCTGGCAGCACAAGCCAGAGCCAGGATTAGACCTGTTGAGGGTAACCAAGTCAGACACAGCCCAAGGATCACCAGGGGCATCCATGGTGACAAGACAGGCCCAAGAGAAGAAGTGAGATTAAGGCTATTCATAGCCAGAGAGGGGCACAGCAGCAGCTGAGCGGGAGACTAAAGCTCCTGTAACAAAGCTCAGCTCCAGCAGGGACAGAGCTCAAATAAGGCATGTAGGAAGAGGGTGTGGCAGATATTCCTGGTGATGTTGACCATTAAGGCCTGATGGTGTACTTGGGACACTGGAAAAAAAATGCAATTTCTTCTGAGACTGTAGACATAGGTCTCCCACAAACCCAGCCCCCTCTTGATCCCAGGGGACAAGGTCACATCCCTGCACCTCTATGTCAAATCCATTTATATCAAGCTCTTATATTCAGGCTCCTGTATCCACCATCACACTACTGCTCAAGAGTAAAGTTCAGCTCTATTGAGCTCTTGAGGAAAAAAAATGTCTTGTGTTGCCCAGCTTCTGGAGCAGGCTCCGTGCTCCTGCCCTGGACAAAGCCATTCAGATGACAGCCAGGAGCAGAAGGCAGCACAGGATTCAGCAAGGCCCCTGTTAAACATCACCCCTTAGACTGCCCCCTGTGATGGGGAACCCCAATGAGGGCACATCAGCAGCCCTGCTCATGCTGAGGCCTTGCTTCTGGGCAGGTGGGAGTCCTGCAGGGCTACAGGAATTATCACAATCCAGTAGGAAAGAGGGATATGAGAGAGTTAATAACAAAAAAAAAAAAAAAAAGCCCAAAAAACCTTGTTTCTCCAAAGAGAAAAATTTGCTCCAAGAGCAAGAACTGTCCGAATATTTAGTTTATTTTTGATTTCACTTGAGCCTTGCCAGCTACAGCTAATAGGTATTACCACCTGAATCATGAGCTGATTTACTAAACAACAGCCATGACACTCTATTAGTGTAACCTCATAATAAGGCAAATATTTGCCACCATCTGCAGTAAATTCAAAGCATCTGCTGTAACTTTTTTTGATGAAAGTAAACTAGTACACCCCACTGTAAATTCTTTTGATATTGTTATTACAATATTCTGTGATAAATAAAACAAATGGTCAAATACAGCTCAGGCTAACAAAATAAATCAGCAAGGCTTAGCAACTGCTTTAATTATTATTAGAAACAATTTGGTATTTTTCTTACCTGTCACCTTACAGAACTATTTTACTCACTACTTAAAGAAAAGCTTTATCTACTCTTTTAATACCCAAGAAAAAAATTTTGAACAAAATCTGTGTTTGTTTCAACCTTGACTGAAATTTTCCAAAATAACTCAATCTCTGCTTCCACTGAAATCTATACAGCTTTCCCCATTGCCTGTATAGGTAGAAGCCAGAATGACGTGCTTCACAAAAATTCCAGCCTTAGGTATCAATGCTGTGTTTATCACCACATTATCCAGGAAACTATCTCTCTTGCACTATGTATAAGAGATTCTCTCTGTCCACCCACTAATGGCAGCTTGGCTGATTGTGGGAAAGCCATCAAATCTTGCTTTTTTGCTCTGTGGATGGATGAATTCCCGGGCATTTTTATCTCCTGTGGAAGGGGTTCAATTACAGCCGACTGGCCTTCATCCAGGTACTGATCTTTCCCAGGCAAGGCAGAAAGCTGGAGAGGGAGTCATTTGCCTGTGGTATAAAGATGATGTGCAACAGCATGTTTCTGGGGGTCCAGTTGTCACACAAACTCCACCACACATTTAAGAAAGATGCTGAGTAAGATGACATGAGATTGGGGAAAAAAAAATAAAATTGAAACAGAGCACTGTTGGAAAGATGAATGAAATTAAATTGCCCATTACAAATCTTCCAGATTTCTTGGAAGTTTTTGAAAGGAATAAAAAGCATCATCTCAAAAATCTTCATACAAATTTATAGTAAAAAATGCAGCTTTAAAACCAGTAGTGGTAACAGGAACAGTTGACGCAGCCACAGGACCATAAATGACCATAAAATGTCAGCCAATAGCCAAAAAAATACTAGACCACTCATGAACATAAATGTCATCATTTTGGATTACATCATAGCAGAAGAAGGATTCAAGACACCTGCAATAACCAGATGGAGTCAGAGTTAGCCATTTATTAGCTTTTTAGCTAAAAAAGATCAAAGCGCTACACTTTTTTCAAAGCTTGGGATGCATAGACATAGGAATTTCATCCTTAAGGATGATATTGGAGGCCCTGAAGCAGGCACAGAGCCAAGAAAGAACATTCCACTCTTGCTAAAGCTGCTTCAGCCTTTTTCCATGCCTACTAACCACCTTCTACTTTTCAGACTAAATGCATTCTATATCTGCTCACCTTCTATTCAGTAAACCCATATTTTTAAGTTCTTCCAGGTTTGTTTCATGGTGGTGTTTTTTAACTCTCATTTCATACATAGCATTTTCCTACCTTTTATTTGTGATTTTACAACAATATTATTTTCTTTCAGCCTTGTTTCCTCTAGGCTAAACAAATTGTACTCCCACAGGAGATAAACCCAGAGTACCCTAGGAACTCCTCTCCAAATTCCTCTTCTTGAACATGATTTGCTCACATTAGCACATGGGAATATTTACAGAAGGTAGATCTTTCTCTCATCTGAGAACACCATTTATGGAGATACTTCACATATTTCAATCATCTCAAAACAAGTACTACATTCCAGTCTCCCTCCTACTTACATACTTCTAAATTATGAGTTTTCAATGGAAACAGGATATTTATGAGTGTGGCTTTACATTTTTCACTAGTGCATTTAATGCCTTTTCTTTCACTTGCTTTCTCAGAGTTATCTTTATTTTCCCATGGGAGATTTAAGGTCTCCTCTGTATTGCCAGTGCATCTCATTTTTCCCTATGAATGCAAGCATGCTCCAATTTTCATGCCAGCCTCATTAAAGAAAAATCTTCAACCAAATCCAGTGCCAAAACTCACTCAGGAGACCTTCCTTTTGTAACTTGCTTTCAGCATAGCAATATTTCTTTTAGTACAACTGCTTTGTGTCTTACCAGTTCCACTCACATTACAGTTCTAGTAGCTGCCTCCCTAACATTTTAAATTAAGAATTGCCCGTGTAACACCACAGAGACTTTAAAGATGCTATACAGGAGATCAAGCTAATTTCTTATGTTTAAGAAATTATTATAAAGAGGAATTAATCCAAAGACACTTAGATAAAATACTTTTGGTAAAGTTATATTTCTCTTTTACTGATCCTTCCTTTTGAATATTCTTTCTTTGTTTATTGCTGTCCTGGTTTCTTAAAACCATGACAATAACAGAGTCTGGAATTTGGGATACTCAGAACCTTATCTGAGCCATCAAATTAAAAAAAAAAACAAAAACACAACAAACCAACTAGTAGATACTGTTATCACTCCAACTTCTGGTGATCTTGGTGCTTGATCTCAAGCTGTTCATCTTCAGTCACTACACTTCAGCCAACTGACTGTTTTTGAGGCAGTCTGACACTGAAATTCCTTGAGTCTAGAACATGCTTCAGCAGTAAAAAGCTCTCCCAGAAATGATTTGCCATTACTAGTCAGGATTTAAAGAAAAGCATTCTGGGTTGCCAGCAAGATTTTCAGCTTGGACTACTATGGAGGGATGTGATTTAATGGCTCACATGCAGACAATGACACAAAGTGGTCATGTCCAAAAATGGGCTTATATGACTTCTTCCCTAAAAACCTTTTTATTCATATTTCTTCACCTCTAATGTTACAGTTGCCCTTGTTTTTTCCTCAGATCACAATAACAACTAAAAGCTGGGGACTTTTTTATGACATGAGCTTCCAAGTACTCTGTGTGTCTACAGGGACCATAGCTAAAATTACCCTGGGCATTTGTTAAATTATTAAGAATTAACACTAACAAAAGTGATAGGTCCTCAGCTTCTGGAAGCACTAGACTTTACATCTATGTAAAAGAAAAACCAATGCTTCCAAAGAAAAGGCTTCCTAAACAGAAAGACAAACATGGAGATGTATTATTCTCTCTTCCAAATTTCATCTGTCTCTAAAGCCCAAACTTCTTCAAACTGTTTTCATTACACTGTTATCTTTAGATACTTAATTAATTTGCACCAAAGTCCCCAGTATTTTCATTCCTTAGCATCATGCTCAGAGTGGCCCCAGAGTAAAGAATGCATATTCACTCTCTTAGAAGCTAGAGATCTTACCATATTTAACAAGAAGCATCTCTGACAGTAATTGGAGTTTTGTATCAAGGTAAATAAATGGTAAGATCATAAGAACATACTCTAGTGGCCACATGCATCCGGCAAACAGTAACATCAGAGAGCAAATTTAACATACAGTCTCAGTGGATATGAATTTTCTGTAAACAAACAATCTGAAGAAAGACTCACTTTTGTCATCCGTTATTCCCATTGAAGAAAAATGAATATTCTGTTTCATACTTTTCCTATCAGGTGGCTTCATTATTTACCACTAGTCTTTTTCCCCTCAACATGTGTGCAACACTGTAATATCCTCAATGATAACAGATTAACTTTTTTCCCCTCAACAGTAGCATTCAATGCAAATTACCTAAATTATCCAATATGCTGGAATGATGGTACTTCACAAGGGTGTGTTGGAAAGCCAGTTTCTCATACTGCTGGGAAAAGAAGCTCACTTCTATCAAGATACAAAGGTCCCCTCCTCACAGAATATATTCCAAGTACAGGGCATGGAGTGAACAGGGGACAGTCACAGAGGCTCCAATATTCCTTGCCACTGAGCATGTGAGGAGCGTTGGGCAACTCGCTTACTCTCCCTGTACACTGGCTATTCCTGTGCAATCCAGAGATAACACTGCTTCCTCCCTTCAAACAAAGTGCTGGAGGCATAAAAATTCCTAGACTGAGAGGTGTAAAATCCCTTGATGATGAGGTAAGTGCCTTGAGCAAATAGTGGCTGGATAACTCAGACTGAAGTTTGAGCACTGTGTTTAAAGAGTTAAGTTCAATGCAGAGACAGGCATGAAGAGCTCCCTTCTACATACCTAGAAATCTGTGGCTTCAGCAAGCACAGGACTGGCCTGTAAATGCTGAAGCTGTGCTAAGATGCCTGCTATAGAGAAAGAAATACTTATTCTGACCTGGGAAGGAAAATAAAAAGAAAAAAGGCAAATGCCATGGCTTTGAAATAAAAGAGCAAAAAGAAAGAATAGGCTCAGGAGGGTTTATAAATCCTCTTAGGCAGCCTCTCAATATTCCTTTCCCTACAACTTTAGAGCAGAGCTTTAGAAAATTTCAAGGAGGATGGTCAGACACTATGATTATAGCCATTTCTGGCTTCACCCTGATTAGAATGGCAGTCAAGTTTGATGGGTGTTAACTCCTCAGGTCCCAACAAACCTCAATATAAATATAGCTTATTGTAATACTTCTGCTTTGGAATAGCCTTAGATTGCCTTAAACTTATTCAGTTATAGCATTCCTGAGTATCTGCAAAAACAAATATAAATTTATAGTGACACCAAGAAACAGTCAGGGGGCAGTATTCAGATGAATGTCATAATCAAGGTGAAACCTCTAAAATATTTTAAGAAGAAATTGTTGCTACCAAATAGTCTAGTACAAGACAAAGAAATTAAAACTTCTGGGAGGATTTTGAAGTGTTGAACCAGCAGGACAAAACTGGGGATATCCCCTTTGTACAGCTCTGGGTTATGAAAGGGCCAAAAGCTCTCTTTCAAGGAAAAGAACAATTGTGAAGGAAAGAACAGGCTAGAATTGTTCAAGCTGCCCCACCTTGTTGTAGGGGGCTGACACGATCCCCAGGCAGCTGTCAGGAATGAAACAGGGCAGTGACAAATCACAACTACATTTGCCCCCTTCCTCCCTCAGACCTTTAACACTGCATGCCTAACCCCAAGCACTCTCCCCAGCACTGCTGCTAGCTTGCAGCAAAGCATCCTCCAGTTATAAGATTCCAACAGCTTCCCAGCTGGGGAATGCTCTTTCCCCCCAAACCACACAGCCTAGTTTGCAGTAGCTGCATTATCAATGGCTTTACCCTCGTCAAAGCCCACTCAACCTTTTCACAGCCGGATCACAAAGGCGGGAGATGCTCTTGTATGACCAGACCTGACAATGCCCCAGGCTGTATTTCCCCCTTCAAACACCCACCACAGACCCATGGCCAGCCCTTGTAGCCTCCAGGTATTCCCGGCAGGGCAGCATTTCTATTAACTCAACATTCAAGAGGTGTGTGACTGAGAATCCGGGAGAGCAGTCAAAGCATTTGAAATGCCGGAGCCCTGCCAAGCTCCCTGTGCTGGGCTGGACCCTGCTACATTAGTTATAACTGCAAGTAGCCATTCTCAGCAGCTGATCGAGCAAAAAGCTACTTTGGAGCTTTAGAAAATTCAAACATTCTCAGCATGCAGATAGAATTTGAGTATGAAAGCCTGTCCCTGTCTGCTCCTCTCCATTTTAAGATCTTAGCTCCTTACAATCCCAATAGGAAGCTGGAGTCTCTAAACTATAGTTCATGCAGAGTGAAAAATAAGCATCACAAATCCCTAGCTCCTGCTGCAATATTCCTAGGAAGCTGACAAAAACTTCTGTTTAGGTAAATAATAACAAGCCCATCACTTATTTTGTCACTTAGATTGCCTTTTGTTACTGGTGATGTCCAAAGGCTTTCCATGTAGAGCCACGAGAGAAGCCATTGCTGAACATCTCCGCATCTTGGGCCGTGACAGGAGTGTGCCAGATGCACATTTTAAAAAGCAGAGCGCAGAGTGTGTAACAGCCTCCTCATAGAGCCCTGTCAGAAAATTTGATTAATGGTAACGTGCTGCAAATCCTAAGCAAAAAACACAGCCCCTCATAAGCGTTCTACCCAGATCAAAGCCATGTGGCCACGGACACTCAGCACCAAATGTAGTTTCTGAGGCTCTTTTCCCACTTGGAATGTTTGAAACCAAAAAAGATTTCAGGCTAACAGAAAGTTTGAGAATGTTTTCATAGACTCTGAAGTTTCAGAATAAAAAGGACCACACTAGACTCCAGTGGTTTGAAAAACCTGAAACCTTCAGTGAACACTATATTTAAATTATTTGGGATAGAAGGAAGAACAGGCTTTCCACTTCTGCTCCATGACCCACAGGTTAATGGACTAATGTGATAGAACAATAGGTTATAATAGGAGTCCCAATACAATTAAAATCATATAACTAATGGCGATCTGTTTCAGATGAAGCCACTGATGAAAAGAAAGGATTAAATATTTTCCTCCATTTGTTAACCACATTGAAGATTTCAGCCATGCAAAAGTGTTATTTACAGGTATGTACTTGCACAAACACAGGCAAATCTATGTAAAGAGATCCATTTAGTCATTAAACCTTGTACTACCACATTTCACTTACTCATACCAAGGAATTCTTCTAATTTTTACACCGAAAAGAATATTTTAGAAGCAGCTTAATATAGGTATCTAACACAAGAAACTACCTGCTGACACAGACTGTCCTATGCTAGAGAAGAGTGCAAGAAGAATAAAGACTGAATAAATGACAGACTACATGAAATTTGTCTCAGCAAATTTCACTAAGGGCAGCAACACAACTGCATGCAGTTGGTCATTTCAACTAGGTTTCCTACTTCTGGAAACAAACTTTCATTAAAATGTGGGAAGTCAGTGGTGTTACCGCTCATGGATCCTCAGGATCCTGATGAGTCTCATTTTATCTCTAAAATGAAATTTTATGAAGGATTTTCCCCCAACAAGATTGCGTTCACAGCAAAACCTCATTTGCTGTTTCTTGAAACAGTGATCTAAACAGATTTGGAAAGAGAGAAAGGAGACCAAGTTTCAGCTGGAATTTATATTTAGGAAGACACCTGCTGTTGAGGAGAAACAAACACAAGAAGTCAAGCATTTCAAAGGTCTTTATCACTCTGTCAATTAATTTTCAAATTCTTTCCTGTAAAGAGTCTACCCCTATGCAAGAAGAGCAAGCAACCCACAATCACAATGCATCCTTCTCCTTTTCCAGTACGTTAGACCAGCATTGAGGGTGCCATAAATCAGTTCAGGATTAGAAAGATTGCAAGGCTGGTCTGGCATAGAAGTACCTGTTCCAAAGGCTTATTCCCTGCAGTTGACATTACAGCTGACCCTCAACAATCACTATTAATGATTTGTATGACAGTAAAATTGAGGGATCAGCTGAGGAGCCATGGGACCTAACACCCATTGTGAAGGGGGAAAAAAAGCTTGCAACCTAGGTAACAGAACAAGAGAAAAGGATTTACCTTCAGGCTGCAGATTGAGAAGCATGCCACAGCCAGAATGAAATGACTTGTTGAAAAGGAACTAAACCAGGAACTGGTTTAAACTAAACACAGATTTCTCTCATCTTTGTCCATTCCCTGAACCATAGCTGATCATTTCCCACACAGCCTCGGAAAACTTTCACTTCTAAGTTCCTTTGAGGCTGCTGCACTTTGGCCCCATCCCACACAGCCCAGCGTGCCTTTCACTTCCCTTCATCTGAGCTGGCTGCAACAAATGTTCCTTCTGTGGCCTCTCTGAAGCACTTTGTGGACAGGCATCTGTTATCCTGTCAAAGACACAGGGCACTGGGAAGTGCAGCTACTTTCTGCTCCTCACAGCAGTGCTGACACCCCTGGTGTCCCATTAGTAGAGGCACACTGTTTTCCAGCCTCACGGGTGCTCCAGCTGAACAGCTGTCCTCCCGAGGAATGGCAGCCCAGGCGAGTTTGACACGCTGATTTGTAATGGCTGCAAGAGCCACGTGCCTCTCCATTTTATCTGGAGACTCTGGCAAAACAATTCACACCTAAACCTATTCCTGTGCCTCTTACTGTTCAGACATAGCTCATAAAGCCATCTCACTTCAAGAACCTCCTCCCTTATGCATGTTCACTTCCCTGACTCCCACAGTCTGTCTCCTTCTCCAGCCAGTTCCCTTCCTGCTTAGCCAGTCTTAGAGTGACACCAAAAATGTCACCAAAGCCCACCCCTCCACTCCTCCTTCCTGTTCACAATCTCTTCATCTCTGCATGTGCCTCCGAGATCCCTTCCCCTTCCTCCCACAACCTCTGAAGCTCAAAATGCACCATTAGTACTGAATGTCTTTGCCTCTGCTTCTGGGGAAGTTTCTCTGCTCCAAACACCTTTTCTGCCAGCAGATTCAGCTGGATTGATTTTCCCTGCCTTCAGCTCTCCCACTGTCCGCAAGGGATCCCACTTGAATGCATGCCAGACCCCCTGCTCGGGGAGCTGCATTGGCCATATGCTGTTCAGCCTGTGCACCATGCTCAAAGTGTGATATTCAGCCACGCACCCAGACTTCAGAGTCACAGTCAGAATTAATAAAGTACATAGGGACACCTTCTCCCTCCATACCTTTGATTATCCCACCCGCATATTGTGTGGTTATGCAGCTATTTTGTTGATGCTGACTGAGATATAAGCAGCCTAATAATACTGCAGTATATTTTTTTTAACATTTGCTTCCATTCTGGAAAAAAAGCCATAAAAACTGTGAGTAAAATTGAGAACAGATCCTTTCAGCTGCTGTAAATCTAAATATTTCCATTGACTTTTGGTGGATTTATGCCAGTTTCAAAGTGAAGATTCAACTCTTAAAATAACAAGTCACATGTTTTACACATCTTCCATATTCTTAACAAATTATCTAACAGGCTTTCATTTCATTAAAACTTGACAGAGATAATTTTGTATGGAAGGACATAAGAGAGGTCCTACTAATCCTGGACGAGTAGCTTTGCATTTGACACTGATGCAATACTTGGAAATTAGAGTGGAAGAATAGTATGGTCCCACTCTAGTAAATGCCCCATGAACTTGAGCTTTACCCCAAAAATGAGAAAATGAGGTCACACACTAAGAGTTTCACTCTATTAAATTACTGTGTGATGATTGTCTGCCTTGGTTTTTAAAAGTAAGGTGACAAAGATCACTGTAATCTACATTTAATGAAACATCATATCTCCTGTGTATTCTCATTGATCATATCTTTTTTTTATCATTCTTAAAAGAATGTTAGGCTTTTGAAATGACAGAAGCTCCGTTCCATAAAGAAACCCTTTCTGCCTGCCAGTGATCTTGTTATATGCTTTGAGAGTCTACTCCATTTGTAATTAGAGTCAAACTATCAGGGTGTTTTTGAACCACAGAATGCCTTTCCAGCAGCAAACTCTAGTCAACATAATGCAACTTGCACTGCTTTCTTTAAGTGTCATACTGCTGGGATAGTTGTTTCGCCTCAGGTGGACTCTGAAAAGAGTAACAAATTTTACCTAAGACATTTTCTGAACTGGAGCAGCACCAGGATATCCCAGAGCCACCTTCTGTAAAGATTCTCCTGCATCAGGAGAATGCTGAATTCTTTATCTTCTGATTTAGAAATCCGGTCAGAATCTCCTGACTTAGAATTGTCAATTTTGTAACTCTTCTGTATGCCACCATTTCTGCTTTTGCAAACACAATGATTGTATTTGGTTGCTTGTTTCAGAAATATATTGGTATTTCTTCCAAGTTATGGAATTGGGAAGAAATACTGCAAACTCCCTAACGTACTTTGCATGTCAGAACTTAAGCAGCCCCCAGTGAATCTGCTGAATTATGCTTTGACAAGTGTTATTTAATGCTGTGGTCAGAAGATGTTTGCAATGTTATCCTGGAGGAAGTGAGGTTCTAAGAGGATTGACAGTTCTAGATTTGCTTTCCATTTTTTAATGCTCACTAGTAAACCACTATTTTTCTTCAAGTTTTCTGCACCTCACCCCTAAATCAACGGAAGCCAAAATCTTCACCCTTCTTTGGAATAAATGGGGTATCCAAAACAAAACACCTCAGTATCTGACTCAGGAGCTGAGGCTTTATGGAAAAGAACAAACATCAGATTTCTCAGACCTTTTTATCATTAGCTAAACACAACCAACCAAAAAAGTGACCTTAGCAGTCATATCTAAACAATAGGAGGTCTTCTTTTCTACATATGCAAAGAGAGATTAAGGACCACTGAAATAAAGTCACTCATGTAAGTAAAGAATCATTTACCTTGTTCACTGCTTTTGGGAGGAGGAAAATACAGCAAGAATAAAGTGTTCAGTTATGTCAGTTCTGGTATTTGCCAAGCACTTGGGATCAGGTGAGTCCAATGAGGCACAGATTAGAGTAGCTAAACATTAATTTCACTCATATAATCATAGCATATCCCCAATTAGCAAAGACCCATCAGATCATCCATCCAACTCCTGGCCCAACACAGGACAGTCCCAAGAGTCACATCCTGTGCTTGAGAGCATTGTCCAAACATTTCTTGAACTCAGGCAGGCTCAGTGCTGTGACCATTTCTTGGGGAGTCTGTTCAGTGCCCAACCCCCTCTGGATGAAGAAACTCTTGTAGTCAACCTAAGTCTCCTTTAACTCTGTTTCATGCTGTTCCCTGGGGTCCTATTAATGGTCCCCAGAGAAAAGATATCAGTGTCTGCCCCTCCTCTTTCCCTCACAAGGAAGTTGTAACTGCAATGAGGTCTCCCCTCAGTCTCCTCTTGTCCAGGCTGAACAGACCAAGTGACCTCAGCCACCCCTCACATGGTTTCCCCTCAAGGTCCTTCACCATCTCCAACTCCTTTGGGTCGTCACTAACAGCTTTATATCTTTCTTATATTGTGGTGCCCGAAACTGCCCCTAGGACCTTCGGTGAGGCTGCCCTAGTGCAGAGCAGACCAGGACAATTCCCACCCCTGAGCAGCCAACAGTGCTGTGCCTGATGCCCCCCAGGCACTCTATGCTGTTGTTTCAGGCTTTGAGGAACAAGTAACAAGAAAAAAGGGTCGGAGTGTAAAAACAGAAACGCATTCTAAGCCTCTGAAATTTCATCTAGTTGGAAATCAAATTTGATGCCTACCCAATTCTCTCCATAAAGTTCCCTAAGGCTCTAAACCAGCGAATGCCTGCACACCATCTCAGACCAGACATTTGGGGCCAAGCTCTTCCCTTGAAAGTCATCTTGACCACTGCTCTCACCTGTCTTCCCTCACCTGGGGAGAGAACAGCAGCGACCATCAGTCTGTTTTCTACACTTTATTTCTGGTTTGTAGGCTGGTTTCCTCTGAAATAAGCATTTCCAGGAGTTTGAGCATTGAGTCTCTCTAGACCAACACCTACAGAGACAGAAAAGGATTAGCCCCAGGGCTGGCTGGACAGGAGAGATCTTTCATTCTCTGAAACAAGCCTCAGGCAAACAATCACTGCTTCTGGATGGAGCAATTGAGTCTTTCCCCAAAGCACATTATGGTCCTCCCATCCCATGACCCCCTATAATGGAGGTAAAAGCAACAGCAACCTTTTACTTCTCTTTTCCTAGGAGTACCAGACACTACAAAGGCCTTTTCCTCTGTGCTGTACTTAGACCTACCTGATCTTTCAGAAAGGATCCAGTGCTCACCTTTGACAAGCAAAGTTATTCATCTTAATGCAAAATCTGCACAGGGACTCTCAAATAATTTAAAAATTACACATACACACAAAACCTGTAACATCTAAACATTGGCACCTAAGCCTTCACCCAAAAGGCTCCTGAAGCATTTTCCCAAGGTATTTATTTTTCTTTTCTTGGTAACTACATCTTGTCATAAATATGAAATGGAATATTGGTAACTTTCATTTATTAATTCATTATGGCATCAAAATTGTAGGGTTTTTTCTTCTTTTTCACTTCATATTATCCGATCACAGACTGCAACAGCACAAAATACAGCCTTTATTCTTTATTTCATTCAATATAGTAAGTATTCTGAGTAGTCCTTACTGACAATCTGATTTCTCACAAAGGAGTATTTGCAAAGTGAAAGATGGATATTCTGTGAAATATTTTACTTGTCATCAGTTTTGTGTTCTTATATCTCAGACTGAGACACCCTCTGACAGATAGGTTCAGTCGCCAGAGGAAAGACTAGCAGTTCCTTTCTCAAAGGCTGGACCACACTGCTCCCGTGTGGTTCCTGAGGAAAACAGAACAGGCAGAAATTACTGTTCAACAGAGAAACTCCTCATCCCCTGATTCTGTAAATCAGGCCCTTCATGTGTTTCTTAGATGGCACTATGCATTCTCTTGACACCTGACAAAAATAAAAATGACAGTGGCAAATTTCAAGCAGAGGGTTTCTGAGGTTTTTTTAAGTCCATTGTAATATTAGTGCTAGTACATAGTTCCTTTGAGTAGCTCAACTCTTGGTTATTAGCACATGGCTAAATGTTTCACACCAAAAGTAAAGGAAGAACTCTGCACCTGCTGTGAAGATCTCTACAGATGGTAAAATCAGGTATTCTGGAATCAGAACCATTAATACTAACCACAACAGAAAAATTGCCTGAATAATAATTGTATGCTGACTAGACTTGTTCTTCAAATATGTGTTAAGACCAGTAGCATTTCCTGTAAAGAGGTGACATTTTCCTTTTATTATTACACAGCTAATTTTACATTATTTCAGTGGATTCTTTTCCCATTGATCTAAATTGTTCCTTCATACCCAAACAATATCTGCAAATCGACAGTGAAAACAGCTGTTACTTTTCAGAGTAAAAGTATTTTTTTGACCTGTTTCATCAGAAAGGCTTGCCTTCCTCAAAGCCAAACTCAAAAGCTATTTACCCTTATCTGGGGGACATGCAGACAGAAGAGGCGGGAGGTGCGGACTGAGAGAGACCTAAAAGAAATAATTCCATATAAAAACAAACCTTACAGAAGAAACCTCAAAGAAATCCCAAAAGCTACTTCTACCCAACTCCCCCTTTCCCCTTTCTATGGAAAACCAGCAGACTGACAGCTGATATAAATAGAGCAGACAAGTTCAGCATGAAGGAAAGAAGGAACAGAAATTCCTATTGAATTGTGGAAGCAACAGCTATCCCAGAGACTGTTACTGCATCATCTCAGATTGCTTGCAGGCCCCGTTTCAATTAAAAAAGATATTTGTGAATCAGACAGAAATGTGGTATCTTAGAACAGAATCAGAGGATCTGTGAGCATTCTGGAGAGTTTACTTTTAACGTGTACCAGGCCCTAACCACAAGCACACAGAGAACAGAGCATAATGAACACAGACTTAAAAGTTCCAATGGTTCACAGGCCCTCAAAAGGGATGAACAGCTCTGTAGAAGATGTTATGGTGCATCAAGCAAATCCTCCTTAGTTCACACAGTTATTGACCCGAGACATCACAATTATTCCTTCAGAGCCATTAAGGGTCAAATGTGTTAATCCCACTGCCAGCACAGATTATTTGTTACACATTTTAGTGAGTAGGATAAGGAGGATGTTATATGGGAACTGCACGCACTCATCATTTGGAGACTACCTCTTGCCAGCCTTGATACCCAGGGCCTTACATTACTGACAAGACACAAGGAGTGGAACAGGAAATCAGGGCAGCAGGGAGAGGTACAAAGCCACCAGAAGGCAACATGTCCTGTTGGGACAACCCAGCTGCTCTCCTCCCCAGGCTGACTGGCACAGAGCTGGAGAAGAGACATTTTCATTTTAAGTGCAATATGCCCACAAAGCACACAGAAACAGCTGCATCCCTCTGCTACAGGGAATCACGCTCACCAAACTTTCCACTGGATTGCAAGGAAGTGTTTTTGTTTTATTTTGCCTCTGCAAAAGCCAGTGACAAGTGTAGGCTTAAGCAGAGACAAACCTAGAGCTGGACCAGCTGAGGGAAGGAGGTGACTGCAACACTCAGCAGCCCTTGGTGCAGCACTGCCAAATAGCCAAATCCACAAAAGCTAGCATTTAACTGCAGGACATTTCCATGTGCCTTTCAGACCTCTTGGATGAGCACAAAAATCTCTCAGCCTATTCTAAAAGGTTTGTGCACATTTTTCATGAAGAGGCATACTTGCACCCACCTTTGTGGGCAGCACCTTAAGGAAGCAGACCATTCCAACTCCAGGAGCAAAACCCACAGTAAAGAAATCAAGTCTTCATCAGCCTCTGACAGGAAAATGCTGATGTGTAGTAGCTGTGACACAGATTACATAAATCAGCATTTCTGAAGTGACTCCTTTCTTTCCAGTGCCAAAGTTGTCATAACTATCTATTTCAGACTTATTAAATCTCCGTATTGGAGCTCTTTGCCTTTTCTTACAAAAAACAAAACAAACAAACAAAAAAACCCACACAAGAGCAAGGACAGTCAAGGTAGGAATTGCTTGAAATGCCTAAAAATATTTTATAACTATTGTTTAGGTCTCTCAAATTTACCCATGATTAATAATCTCCTGAAAAAAGGTATGCTAAACAAATTTAGGCTTCATTGGGATGATTATTTTCTACTGAACTTGCCATGGTATTCTTCCAGAAAGCAACGACACAAAGGGAGCTATGCAGCAGTGGAGGCACCTCAGTGGAGGTACATGGAAATTGTGCCTAACTCCAGAGCCCACCAGCTGTGAAACTCTGCCCTTGGAGGCAATATGCAAAATATTGGAGGCAGTAAAGGAAAGGATTCCCTTAACACCACAACAATATTCTTGTAAC
Source organism: Ammospiza caudacuta (assembly GCF_027887145.1). Taxonomy (NCBI): domain Eukaryota; kingdom Metazoa; phylum Chordata; class Aves; order Passeriformes; family Passerellidae; genus Ammospiza; species Ammospiza caudacuta. The sequence continues at coordinate 15,866,276 of NC_080595.1, read as the reverse complement.
ACAACGTAACCCAATCTAGCACAGCTGCAGTCTTCTGCACCATTCGTGTGGCATACAGATGCCCTTTAATCATGGAATAAGCAAAGAGGATATATATAAAAGAAGCACACAACACGAAGATGAATATAAACCATTTACTGCATCATCTTTCAGAAGATGCAGCAAAGAAGTGCAAAAGACTACCCTGAGGTTCCTGCTTTGCTTTGCTACTTGTAAGCTGCAATTCCTCATACTCCAGCAATGCCATTTGTTACCTCCACTCATGTTATACATTACTCTGTCCTGTAGGATATACACTTATATGCTAATATATCATTAATATGATAACACAGGGGCTCATTTCCTTGCAATTTCTTAATACTGTGTTGGAAACAGCTGCACTGCAGCTTCTGTTAAATTGTTTTCCAGTAGCAGAATACTTCCACAGAACAGGATAAAGAAAAAATAGTCTTCATTTGGGGCTTAAACTGGCCTCGAAAATGTCATCAAAATATTGCTTAAAAAGTGCATTTTTGCAAAACATGGGAAAACTCTTCAGTCTTTGGATTATTCATTTGGGGAAGGAGAACAGATTTTGGCTATGTACAACCTCAAATTGCATGCAAGCCAAACATTTATCATTTCCTTCAGAGATAACTGAGTATTAGAGAGACTGTGAGGGAGATGGGAGGCAAAGGAGGAGAGAAATACAGGAAGACAATATTTTTAGTGTACACCAAAAAAAATTTTACGTTTACTTAGTTTTGCATATCATTAAGGGAAAGGTAAATGAGTACTGCAAACCTCCAAGTAGGCTATTGACCTGTAAAGTCAAATTTTATAGCAGCACCAAAACATTTCACAGCTCCTTAGTAGTGTCAGTGGAGAAACTGGATTCTCCATTTCCAGCTCCCTTTGTAAAGACACTGAAGCTCAGATTCAGCAAACTATTTAAACTACTTAAGCATTAGGCAAGAGCATTATGTCAACTAATATGTATGCAAGATGTCAGAAGATTTGAGTTAGGCATGCCTTGAAAATATTTTTTTTAATAAATATCACTGAATTGACTGAGAACAGATGTGAAGAAAGAATAAATACTAATATGGGGGCTATCATCCATTTTCCCCACAAACCCACAAATCCATAATTGTACCCAGCCACACTGGGCAAACAAAGATTTTCTACTTGTTATGAACAAGAAATTCAAAGCCATCTTTTTTGTGTAACTGCTCTCCTGTGATAGGAGGAAAATTCTTTTATGCTTTTATCTTGAATTCAGTAAGTCCTGTGAGAGGGGATTGTTTACATTTGGCCAAATGTTTTCATATTTATGCCAATTTTAAAACCATGGATTTGTTCTTTGCAGTGATTATCAATGCTGAGATGATGACCAGGTTTTGTGTTATTCTCATCTACTTACAAATATAGCTAAGGTTTCCACCAAAAAATTTCCTTTAAAAGCTGCAAGACAACATCTTTTACATACAATCCAAACTGAATCTAAACAGAGGTACTTGGAAAAGACCTTCCTCTGTGGCTACCATTATTCACAATAAATGTATTTAGTTACCCTAGATGGCAAAACTAGAAACCAGATTGCAGCTTTATATTCAAAAGCCAGTCAAGCTCATGTCGCTATTCATAAAGTAATATGAACATCAGTCCCAGGTACATGCTGTTGGGAATGCTCAATGAAGACTGACACTTCAGATGCATTTTTAGTTGGTGAAATTAAAATAGGGGAAGGACACTCAAAAAGGGCTGCTCTATGCCTGCCATTCCCTATTTCCTCTTGGAAAACTGAGTAATCACAATCTTTTTCCCTTCACTTCCTAACTATCTCAGGTTCCTGGGCACAGACTAATTCACAGGTCTAATCTCAGCACCACAGTACCAGCTACAGGAGCACATACATACGTGCCAGGGCAGCAGACACTTCAGCATGAGCAGAAACCAAAGCCTGTGAGCAGCCCCCTTGACTTCACAGGCAAGTGGCCTGAAGTAGCAGGGCTACAATGGCCATAGTTGTCTTCAGGATACAGGTAAAACTATGACACAGATGTGTAAAAATTAATGAGTGTAACAGCTCCCTCAGATGTCACTCAGTCACTTTCATTACTGGAAGGAGTCCCTTGCTGCTCTTATCTACAGAACTGTTTCCTGGTCATGAACTTTTATCATGATATAGCTACCTTAATGCTGTTGGTCACAGAAATCACCTGTCGGGTGCTTCTTTATGAAAAAATGCTGGTCAGCAAGTTCTATTTTCAGACTCTAACATCTGACCATGTCATTAGCATTATATTCCCCCAGCTCCCTCTTGGTGAGCACAGGACACATTAAACTGGTGCCACAATGACAGAGCAGTTGGAAGATCCCATTCTTCAGAGCTTCTATATGACTAGAAGTGTCTTCCTTGGTTTTGTCAGATGCTAGGGGCAGCCTGGTAAAACTGTTTCCCCGGGACACTCGCTTCTCTGGGCTGGGCACAAAAAATGGCTTGATTTGAGAGGTTTTCCTGCTTTCTCAGTTGATCAGAAATTCTAAACAATGCATGTTGTTTCAATAACTTTAATCTTCCCTTTTAGTCTTCAAGAAGCCCCAGAATAGAAAACAAAAAAGGACAAGAGGGAACAAGGACAAGAAAGCAGAAATTGCACCTCCTCTCTAGAAAGCCACTTCAATAGAAAGATTTCTGGTACGCACCAATGTCTGCACAGCAAGCCCCACTGGCTAGAAAGCATTGTGTGCGTAAGGCCTCAGAATAAATGTTTCTTTCTAAAATGTCCCCAAAGAAAGTAGACTACTGAAGTAATCACTGCATCAAGAGATTTTCTACAGGATTTTCTGCTTATCACTCCTTTTGCCAACCAGCCCAAGTGGTTTTAATCTCCCTTTTCTCCCTGTCACAGGACATAAATGTTTCCACCACAAGTTCTGAGACTTGAGTGCCACTCTGAGCTGCACAAAGCAGATGCTGAACTGACAAGTTCACTGAAATTTCAACCAAATTTCTGCGAAATGCACCCATAAATAAAGTCTGTCAACACTTGCTGTTCTACACTGATTGCCAACATCTCACTATTCTCAAAATAAATACCTCCTACAGATACTTTTAGTTGCCTGGAGTATTAGATATTTAAATAGAAGTTAAAAAATACAATCTCAAATATGGATTGATGATCTTTACTCACTCCTAAAGAACCAAAATCCATCAAACAGGTATGAAAGATCAAATCAAAGCCAGTTTCTATCTGTTTCCACTGCTGGCCTCAGTGGCCTTCAAATAGCCACCCATTCTGCTTTATCATGCAGTAGTGCCTTTCCAGGTTTTCTTAAATTCCAGGCAGAGGATAACTCTTCCATTATTTCTTGTTTCTAAATGTCTGAAAATCAGAAGCATGCAAAAACTAACTCAGGTTACATAAAAGCACTGCTTTGAGTAAAATTCAAGCAGAATAGAATATATATATATATATTCCATTTCAAAGCAATTTTTTTACATGTTTTAATTATTTTTTAAGATAATAAGGAAGAGTTTTAAGGAACAGCAGCATTCTCTGTTGGTTATAAACCATCTGGGCAGGTTATAAAATAGACAGGGAAAGCACACATTCCCCCCCCAACACCAGTTCATGTCTCAAACCAGGTATCAAGTGTCCTGACACTGTTACAGACAGGCACACTGATGCTGAGTTATCACTCTGAAGAGCAGTATTTCACTAAAGGTGAGTAACTCTGCAGTGCAGGACTGCCTTTACCCAAGTATCGCTCATCCAATGGTACTTGCATTACTAATCACCTGAAGAACCCACACAAGCTTTGAAATTAAGGAGAAAAGCAACAAAACAGTCAAGAGTTTGCATTTTCTCTGTCTAGGGGCTCATCACACACAGTATAGTCTACCCCCTTCCTATTACCAAAGCGGTAGAGTTAAGTGCTTGCAAAGTCATCTACGACAGTAGGTCTGCATAGAAAGAGGTGATTTCTGCCTGCCAGCTTTTTAATTTAAGGTATTGCAGACTTTAAACAGGGCTCAGGCCATGCCTCTGTTGGCCAGCCACTGACTATCAAACATTCTGAGCAGCCACAGAACCATTTCAGAGAGACTCCTCAGCACACGTGGAAAGACTTTTACAGTACAATCCACATTCTAAACTCAACCATAAAAGTTCAAAAACACAGTTCCAGTTCAGCTGCTGATAGACAAATAGGTCCTCTCAGATTAATCGGTCGCACTCAATTGCCCCAGTGTTACTTCTAAAGCCAAACTGAGCACTAGCACAAGCCAAAGAGACTTTGCTACAGATTGTGCCATTCCCAGCCCTTAACCAGAAGCTCAGAGGCCAAAATCCCATCTCCAGCAAGAAAGGCACAAATATTCAGATTTCAATTCTTATCCTTCCACTCTTATCCTCCCATTTGATAAAGCACAGAACATCATTACAGTCGTCTTTTCAATGAAAGGGAACATTTATTTCAGACATGCAAAACCAGGCAACTTAATTATGACCCTTCTGATGAGACAGTTCCTAGATTTTCTATCAACATGTTCCCAAGCCCATTCCCAGGGGAACTCAGTGGTAACATGAAGAGCGTGACCGTTTATTTGGCTTAAGGAACACATTAATTTATCTGGCTTATAGAATTTAAACATCTGACGAATGACAGTGTGGTTGATTTTATTCATCAGCTAATTGCTTTGCCACCTGGAGCTGCAGCTTTATATATTCAGCTTATAAAAGATCTGAAAAGGATCTCAATTATTCTTTAATTTGTTCCTTGAATTTAAAGTAGGAAAATCTGGCTTAATCAAACATTGTCTCAATTCTATTGGGATATGTCTAGTTACCTTATAACAAGGTAAGCTTTCATTTAATCATATGATATGATAATTCCCCACTTTCAAGCCAAGTATCCTCTTAGTTACAATCAATTTTCCACAGAAAAAATAAACATTGTCTCTTTACTGAAATCCCCGCAGAGAAAAATAGTCCTTTCAAAGCAACTTGCTGTTAGTACAACCACCCTAGGAATTTTTGTGTTGGAATTCATTAAACCCCCTCATTTAGCCCTGACGGGTAAATTGTGATATCCTGATTTTTCAGAAATGACTTTTCACACACAGGATGGTTTTTGGCATAGTTGAAAAAGTCTGATAATGAGCATTTGGGCAGAATGGTGGGATAAGCAAAATCTGGGCGTTAGCTTTTATTTTGCTGTATAAAACAATTTTGTGTACCATCCTCTGAAAATTGACTGCCCAATAGTCCTTGTACTTATTTTGACAGCAAGTGACAAAGGCGTAAGAAGACAATGTAGCTTTTCTCCAAAATACAGTAAAAATTCCACGTTTCCATAAGAAGATAGCACTAAAAATTATATAACTCGGTCAGAGCCCTGCATAGTCAATTAACATTCTCCCATAACTGCACACCCCAACAAAACACTTGCCAAACTAGTCCCTTTGCACACTTTCCCAGAGAAGCCTAGATCTACAATGAGTTTTAGAAAGACTGCAGGAGAGATCACTGGCAGCCTGAATGTCTGGGTGAGGGCAGTACTATAGAGTTTGCTACTTGGAAATAGCAGCTTCATTCAGGAGGCTTAAGATGCCATCATGTGGAATGTGTAACAAACCTAAGCATGTGTTTGCATAGGAATAACTGAAAAAGAATAAATAAATAAAGAATAAAGAAAAGAAACTGAATAAAGAAAAAAGAAAATGAGGAAAAGGAAAAAAGGAAAACTTGCAGAGGAATTGCAATGAATTTGAATAGATGGAGTGCTGGTAGATACCAGACTTAAGGAAGACAACAAAAATGGAGTGCAAAAGTTAGTCTTGCTGGAAGAAACATCCTTCTGATGAAAACAGTGTGACAGGCACTGGAGAAATAATTAGACAAGGAGATGATAAGAGGACAAACACTGAAATTACTTAAAAGCAAATTATTTGTACCAAATCCCAAAATACTCTGGAGCCAGAGGCAAGAAGGGATAAACTGGCCCTGCTAGTGCTTATACAGGCACTGAGAGCAACTCGTGCTGTAGGCAGAGCACTTAGGACCTGTAACACTGGGCCACAGAAGGGTCAGTAGCAACAGCAGCAGGAGGAGATTGAATGAGGAAACAAAGCAGCTGACACAGCCTCATCAGGGCGGTGGAATGCTTTGGCCAGGTAAACATGCTTAGGAAAGTTCTCTGATGAGGAAGACAACAAAAAAAGTGACCCAAGAGAGGAAGAAATGGAAGATTTACCTACTATGATACCTATTTTGCACCTCTAGCTTTGATAACATATGGCCCTGCTCCAATTGTCTTTCATTTGCATAGGAAGCTCCAGATTTTGCATATCTGGAATTTCATAGTTCTCTAATACACACTACTGGCATTAACAAGAGTGATTTATAGTATTAACAATAGACTATATATTAATTGCTCTCACCTATTCTTTTTATTTTTAAGTTTGTTCTTAGATTTGATCAATTTGAGCAACTGAGATGCACTCAGTGTGAGCAGACACTGATAAAGTATTTGGAGGACAGGATTTACTTTTGCTGAAAGTAATTTCTCCAGAAATTCAGATTCTCACTCTCTCTGGAAGACTTTGCAAGCAGATGGAGATCTGCAGGACATAGCATGAATATAAATACACAATGATACTTGGAATTCAAAGGCCATCGACTTGAGTAAATACTCTAGAAGAAACTTGGGATTTTTGTCATGAGACAAGTGTTTCTGTATCCAAATGTTTTGCTCTGGAATCATGAGGCAGAGTGGAAGTATTCAGTGAAGGAGCCTGGTATTTGGCAACATTTCCTTGAGATCTCCCTGGAGCTCTATTCTGTGGGAATGTCAACTTTGTTCTCCTCTAGCATCTGACACACATATGAGGTTGAAGCAACAGCTGACTTCTCAATCAGCTTTGTTCAGTGAATTCAAACAACATTTTTAGCACTGAAAAAGTCTTTTAATCAGGCTTATTATGGCTTCAAACAAAGCTGAGTCTTGGATGTTCTTAAGCTACTGTGAATTCCCAGTCTGTTTACTCAGAATTTTGAGAGAGGGGCATATTTCTAAAAAGAGAGAAAAAAAAAAAAAAAAAAATTTCCAAGGCATCCAGACACATTTTTTGCCTTACAAATTTCAAAGACTGCAATGTTTCCTCAATTCAGCATGTTATTTATGTGTCATGCAACCCATAAACCAAACCATAAAATAGCAAACTCTGAATTCTAACAGGTGGAAAAGTCACAAGAAGAATTTAGACTTAGGCAGTCTTCAAAAACTACATTTCAAGGCAATATCTGAACAATTAAAAACATGCAACATGAGTATACTATCCGCTAAATATTCATTCTTGCTTCCCACTGAACTTGCCTTTTCTGCCAAGCAGAGTAATGCAATTTGACCTACAAAGCATCACAGAGAACAGAAAGTGATAAGGTCGGCCCTGGCTTTTACACAATGCCAGCATAAGAACAGAGAGGGTTTTTTAAGTGTTTTGTAAGAGTATAAAAGTACTATATCCAACAAATTTACTCCTGGCACATATCAGAAATACCTACCAGATACTTACAACTGTATAGCACTATAAAGAACAGAAATGAAGTATCCCTTGCTACAGCTTTATCATCTACCAGTGCTCCACCCACATTTTGAAAAACTGCCAGGAGCCAATCCTGAGAGGCGCATCTATGTCCTGAGGATTCATATGTTTGCATATGCTCACCAAATACAGATATCACATTTGGAACTCAAGTGTACTCCTCTGGCCTATTCCTATTCTCTGATTATGAAAATAGCACGGGACAACAGTAGCCCCATTAGGTTTTGGCTAACACCAGAGAGGCAGTCCCGGCCAGCAAGCAGCATGTACCTCATTCTCCCAAACATATGTCAGCAATCAAGCAGAGTACTCAATTAGAGCTATTCAGTGCTCTCCCAACTTTTCAACAAATATTTTTTTCTTTTCTTAAAAAATACCTGCCCATGGAAAACACATGTTTAATGGAGATTTGGGATAGCACTTCCCTTATTAAAAATTTTTTTTTTTCATCTTCTAGCTTGTGTTCCTCTTTTTTTCCTCCTCCTTTATATCTTGCCTCCAACACCTAATAAAAGTAAATAAGTTCACCCTCCCCAATTTTTAGAAATTGAAAAGCCTTGAAAGAGTTTCATTAAAGAAAAGAAAAAATATTAAGGGTGGGGGGAAGAGGTAGAGAATTAAAATCAAAATAACTTGTGGAACAGATCTTTTTCCCAAGTTTCCAAGCACCGCCGGAGCAGCAATACTTCCAGGCTCAAATTAAACACCACTGCCAGTGGCAACCTCCTCTCCCACTGCTCTGCCTGCCAGGGTGCAGCCAGCTCAGCCTTAGAGATCCTGACAGTGCTGGCAGGAGATGCTGGGAGCTGAAGGCCCATGGAGCTTGAACATTTTTTTAAAAAAACAATCATTCCACATAAAAGTAGAGACTTAGTAGTGGGATGCAACTGTATCCCTCCGTTCTCTGAACTGGCTGCTCTCTGATTGAACAGACTACTCTTCTCTTAATTTTAGTATAGCCCAATAATATCAATAGTGTAACTGTGAGGGGTAATAATAAACTAATGGTATGAGAACAACCTCATCAGTTTCTGTTTAAGCTCAGAGTTCCTGTCTGCTCTACTGCTTCTCACACAGAAGACATGAGAAAAGATAAGGAGAAAGGAAGAAAAAAACAACTGGGAAAAAATATCCAAATTTTTTCTGCCAACCTCCTATCGCAGCACATGCAGACAGCTTTCCTACCAGCAGAGACACAACTTTAATTCCTTGCACAGCAGTCTCATTAAAATGGACATTACAGCTGGAATTTCACTCATGAATCCAGGTATACGGAGCTCAGCACCAGATTCTGCTGGGCTGATCAGAGGAATTGATAATTCTTCCACCACTCCTCTTTTGAGAGATACTATTATTTCAAGCTTAACAAACCTGTCTTTCACAAGAATTTAGTGCCTTCCCACTCTTTCAGAGGAATGGATTCATCCCTAAAATAAAGCAGCACAGGAAAAAAAATATATATTATCAAATGAGTTATTTCCAGTAGAGGAACACAGTTCAGTGAATTCAAAAGTCTCTCGAAAAGCAAATGTTTATTTTATATCTACCTTACTGTAGATCTTTGTCAGAAACCTTGTAAACCTTTGACAAGGTAAGGCTGAAGACTGTGGAAGGAACATAATCCAAAAAATTACCTCTATCCTAGAGAGAAGAACCCAAGAAAGACTAATAACACCATCTCAGCTAAAGCAATAGAAAGTAGAGAGTTGGAAAGGCAATGTTAGTGCATGCAAACAAGTCAGGCCAGTATTTTGTAGCAGACAATATCCCAGCAGAGAGCACAAAACTCATAATTCTCATACTATACAGCTCAGATCCATTACATTCATTTGTGGGTGTGATATTATTAATTAAGTGGAACAGAGGAGTGGTCAGGGAACAAAGGAATTAAAATAATGAGACTAGAACCTGCACAATCTACAAATGGATAAAATGGATAAAAATTAATCTATGCCTGATTTATTCTCAACAACAAGCTTCATTTTAAAGATAACTGAAATGAGGCAAATCCTACCCTAAGATAAAATGTAAAAAGAGCTTTTGTCTTTGTTGTTGGATGCTTGCAATATAAGCCAAGGAAAGTAAAAGTTGTGACCAACTCTTGGACAATAACCTCAAAGACAGGATACTGCCATATGCTGGAAGCATTCAAATAGCTACTTTTACATGATTTGGAGGTGATCCAAAGTTCAGTCTCCCACCTCCCAAAGCAAAGGCATCTGTCCTCTGAGGTAATTTCATCTCTCTCTGTTGACTACGTTCCATTTTGCAAGACCTGCTTGACTACTCAGAGATTTTAAATAATAATAATAATAATAATAATAATAATAATAATAATAATAATAATAATAATAATAATAATAATAATAATAATAATAATAATATCAGTACTTAGAGAAGGCATGGAATGGCTGAGTACCTGGTTTCATCTTTTTTTCTGTCCTCTCAGAGAAGACGTCTCAATAAAAATATTCCAACTCCTTTCCACTGCAATCTAAACTCACTTGGATTTCACCCCACAAGCAGGGGAAACTAAGCTATCATTTCAGCAGTCCACACAAGCCTAATCTTGCAAGATAGAGTTCCCTGAGATCTGTCTTGCCATAGCTTTACTCAGAGCAGTACCTACACTGTCTTCAACCTTGCTATGCTTTCTATCACTGCAATTCCCTTCCCAAAGAGTCAGATTCAAATACTGCCAGGCATGGGATTAGTCAATTGTAGAGTTCTCCCTCATGGTAAGCAACAACAGTGATACTGCTTCAAGGCTTTAATCTAAAACTGGAAAGATACTGTAGGGAAAAATCTCACCTCTAGGAAAGGAAAGTATGTCAGAGAGCCCTCAAATATACTGCTGAAAATGATTGTGGCATTCTGTAACATTAAGATTTAATTTTACACAAGTCCGTTGGTTTTCTCTGATGTGGATCTACTCTTCAAACTATCTGTTGATTAAGTTAGTAAGAAAACCATTATTTCTTCTTAATTTCCATATACATGGAGAACATAAAGACAAATGTCATGTTTCAGCCCTTTCCTTAATTTCCACAGATTGTAACCAAACCCTGAGAACCTAATTTTCCTCCAGCACATTGGGGTAAAAAAAAATAAAGGTGGTCACACTTAAGTTAATGGAATTGTACCCATATAAAACTGGTTAAAATAAACTGAGCCCTGAATCAGATTTTCAAGCTTAAACAGACTAGCAAAAAGCTCATGCAAATCACAGTCCATGGAATGTATGCAATAGCTGCCTCATCAAACCAGGATGCTGTGTAGAGATAACATGACACTACAACCATGTACTCGGTTACAACAATATAGGCAGCACTGTAATTATAATAATGACCTCCCAGAGCTATTGTGTCTTTTAATTAAGCCTTTAAGAGTAGGCATTTGCCACTTAATCCTAACTCACTGTATCTACTGCAGCATATCATCTACATTTTCACAAAGAATTACTGTGTCATATTTCTGTCAGAAAGATGAAAGGGAATATTTTAGTTCAAGTGGCATTTACAAAATGAAACCATATGAAATAAGTGGCCCATAGATGTCCTTTTAACAGCACTTCAGACCAAGTAAATGCTTCTGCTCCCTTTCTTTCTCCTACTACTCTGCTTCTTCCCAGAGTAAACTGGGAGAAAGCAGGCAGGAGGGGCTACACAGAGCCAATATCACACCTGATTACATGGATGATAAAGCTGTGACAACAGATTTTAACCAGAATACAGCACACAGCAGCAATGCCACAAACTTACTTTTCCAGTTGCGTTTAACTCTTTACCACTCTTCAAATACAAACCAGCAAATAGTTTTAACTGGTGCCCACCAACTCTGTCTCTGCTTTCTCTGACTGGGGAAGCTTTCCTGAGATCCCTTTCTGTTCAAAAATATTCTCAGCTAAAGTAACGTACAGTGCAAAGGAGTGCCGTTATGTTATTTTCAACACCATTAACAAATTGTTAGGGGTATTTTCTAATAATGGTTCTAATAATAAGGAATTCTTTCCAAAAACATGCAAGTATGCAGAAGAGTTTGAAGAGTTTCTGTCTGTTGTTTGAATGGAACCACTGTTAACTCAGACATAGGGACACTGAGCAGCTCTGTTGATTCTACATGACTTTAACAGACTCAAAGGCACCGCAATGAGAACAATTTTCTGCTTGTTTATTTGAGGGATTCTTATTCTAACTATGGAAACCTGACTCGGCCCAATTTCCACATCTTTTCAGTGTCTTCTTTGAAATGAGTATTTTCATTCCACTATACTATTTGCCTCCATCAACTCAAATATCACATCCAAACAGTTTGATGAATGAGAAGAATTAAATCAAAACCTATGGAAGTAGTAGGGGAAGTTAAAAGTGATCATTAGCCCCTTGTGTATTTCTGTATCATCAAAAAATACTTTCAACACTGCCTTGCCATTGCACAGCAGAGAAGAAACAAAACCAAGATTATTTTACATTTTCTCCACAAACAAGGCAGGGTCTTTTAATCAACAGTCAGCACCAGCTTAAACCATGCACTCTGATAACAGCAGCCTTTCCAAAAATCTCCCACAGCCCAGTATCTTACCAGACTTGGACGTCTTCTCTGAGCCTTCTATTCTTTCTCCAAGCAAGTATATTCAGTTACTTCCTTGGCTGGCCTGTAAAATACTGAAAACAAAGCATTGTTTATATTAATATTCTACCTGAAAGACATATAAACAAAACAAAACAAAAAAAAATCTTTTTTATCTCCAGGAACATGAATTTCTCTTCTGCAAAATTCTACTGTGTTATTGTCTTTCAGAGTTTTGTCATGCTTGTTCTACCCCTTTACAAGATCTTTCATGAGTCTGAAAAATACTCACTGTTCACATCACAGGATAGATGTCAACTACTGCCTTAAGTTTCTTTCTTTCTCCTTTCCCTTCCTTTCCTACCCTTTGCTGGAGTGTTAAAATCGTATTACCTTCCCAAGCTGATCTCGCTATTAATCCCCAATGGATTACTAGAGCATGAGAGAAACTGATGCTGAGTGGCTCTTTTCTGCCATTTCAGGTGTAAGTAATACCACTGTATCAGGTACACAGAGGCAACCTCTTAGCAAATTCTAATCTCCTGCCCACACACCATGCAAGTCTAGTGAAGTAATCAAGGCTGACACTGACTGGTAAAAACTTGAACAAAATTACTTTGCATTATAGCACCCAAAGCTTTATTCATATTACAAACAAAATTTTGTACACACAAGTGGAAAGACTTGCTGATAAACATCTGTTGGCATGGACAAACTACCTGTAGAAAAATAGGTGTTTGAATGGCTAAAGGTGTTTGAAATGGTTGATGAGCATGTGTGGTTCTTTTCTGCCACTTCAAGAGGAATTGCTGTATCAGGTACACAAATGCAACTTCTTCTCTTTGTAAGTAATTCAAGCTGTCCTAAGGCATTCAGAATGGTCTACAAGTTGGCCTATAGACAGCATTGTCTGGTGGGGCATCATTCAAAAATATTTATAAAAAGCTGGCTTCTTTACTAGCAATAGCATAAACAAGATCTTTTCTTTTGCGACTGGATTGAGGATCAGAAGGGAAATGACAATACCTTTTTCATTCTTTGGCATTTAACCAAAGGAAAACAAAGATCAAAATAAAATTTCCAATATTTCTGCTCAGTACAAGATTTTGTAGTACTCTGAAACTGTTCACTTTCATTTTTTTATTAACTCCTTCTTATGGGCAGATAATTTTAAAATTAAAACACTTTAAAATACCCAAAAGCTCAAAAGAAAAATACTCTGCATTTCTCTAAATAAAAGGCATTACTTCAACATTTCAGAGAGCTTCTCTTTGTGTTTCTGCTTTTAAAGAACTATCCACCACCTTGTGAGGATATAGCAACGTGATAGACACATCTCAAATTACTTCCCTAAGGTGAGAGAAAGGAGGTTCAGCCCTAATGAACGAGCCCTCTTGCCAACACTTTTGCATATCACCCTTAACCAGACCCTTCTCTCCAGGCTTGATGTGAAAAGGTCACTGGCCTTTTATCTAGAGAAGATAGACCCTTCAAAGTCCAACCAGCTCTTCATTTCATCTGACACCAAAGCAACAACCTCTGCTTCACTGCTACGAGGCAGGCACCTCCAAATGCCTGATCACACATCTTTCTACTACAGCTTGACAGGCTTACAGTGTGAAGGATGTGTTAGAGCTCATTCCATTTGGAAAAGAACATCTTTGACTGATGAAATTGTACCTCTCTCTTTAAGTAATTGAAAGCTCTTCATGACAATTAGAATCATATCACAAAACTTGTCATGGATTTCAGCAAGCTTTGGATCAAGCTCATATCTACCAAATGAGACTGTTTGGGTTTGATTTCTTTAAGGAATTTAGGTTGAGAGTGCAAATGTTAAAATAGGTTCAGGCAGCATGACTGACATGCTCTCATACTTCCATACCTTCCCCACACATAGACAATTACACCCCTTTTTAGAATTTGTTTACAAAATACAATAATACCTTATTAATAAAAATCTAATTTCTATGCAGGATAGATTTTTTTTTTAACACCACTAGGCCGAATCAATCTTTCACATACTATTTCTGATCAAGCTCAGAGACAGTTTACTTGAAAGTCATCCCTGAAATGTGAAATGCGTATCTTTACAAAGATGTCTGAAATTCTATTCTCTCATTGTAAATAACCTTATCACAACAAATAACCTTATATTCCCTAGAAGCAGAAGGATTCCATGATTTCTTTGTTTTTAAAGATCTTTTTCCTACTATTTTGGGAAAAATAGCACCAGGAATTCAGTTGGTCAAACCTTTCTGACCACAGAAGTATCTAGCTCCTGAAGACAAAAGGAAAGAAAAAGTCCAAAGTAAGCATATGACTAGTAGCAAGAAATTGAAAGATATATTCAAATCCAAACTCAGCATCAAGTTCAAGCCATCATGGATGGGTAGAAAAGGTGGTGCACTTTTGCTGAGGAGGAGAACATAAAACCTGTGCCTTGTGAAAGATGTGCAGCTCACCGGTGACAGCAGAAAAGGTGGGGAATGGTTCTTCACCCCCAGTATTCAATAGCACACATTGTTAATACACAGAACTGCTCTTGTTGAGTCTGCAGTGAGCCAACTGGAAAGCAGACAGAAGCAGGTACTGATATTACACCAGAACATATTGTCACTGCTAGAGCCAACACACCGTCACTGAAGCTGCCAATTATCCCCAAGTCACTGATACATTATTTTTTTTAATCCCAAAGAATGATCTTTTGCTGGAGGTTTTTTCACACCCGTGACTGAAGTATCCCTGGTGGCATGTTGACTAATTAAGAGCAAAATCCATCTCTTGATGAAATAACACTGCCACTGAAAGAGATTTCTACAGTTAGGGAAAAAAATGTTTAATCAGGCTAGGAGGAGCAGCATCCTAACACTTGCACTAAGCACGGGAAAGAGGTCTACAGCTAGCAATTAACAATGATGAAAAGGACAGTGATTTAAAGCATATTGCCATGACATTTTTATCAAAGTAAATGAGTTTGCTAGGCCCAGCGGCTGCATATGCTTATTGTCATTTAATGTTTGGATAGCAACACATCAGGCACTGGGTATCAGGAGGTGCCGAATTTAATAAGTCATTTTGACACTGGCGTGAAACGAACAAATCAGCATTCTGAGGAATGTGTTCACACTCTGAGCAGACAGGCAGACATCCTAAGCATGTGAGGTGACACCAATCAACAAAAAAATGGGAGGTGGGAAAGAAAGGGAGTGAGAGATGAAAGCCAGGAGAAGAAACAGGCAGCGATACTCCGATGAAAAACTAGTTCTGTCCTGTCTGCTGGTCTGCCTGGTTGGTGTCAACAAGGCAAATTTCTTTTCACTAAGACTGAGATACACTGCGTATCTTGGATGGCATAAATCTCATGTATTATTTAAGCCCTACATGGATTATCTCAAATGAACTAAAATTAATGTCATGGAAATCTTTCAGGACTTTTCATTGCTTTAGCGGCAATGCAAAATTCCTGCCACGTGCACAGTTAATCAGAGCTTGTTTTTTAGCACAACAAGGCTGGCTCTGCACATGTACTTTGAGAGCCTCTCAGACACTTTCTCCCTGAAGCCCAGAGGAGTTGTGCCTGTGTGAGCAAACTAAGGCTCTGGCTTTTCATGGCTTTCAAAGGATCTGCAGCAGTTTTGATCCCAGCTCCTCTGCCCTCTGCAGATTGGCTGCTCATTCTGTCCCTCGCCTTCCAACCCTATTTATATTCTCTTTACCTCAGGGTATGTCTGCAGTACAGAGGTACCTGAGTAGCTATAGAACTCCCCGGCTCAAGTGCTGCTGTAGATGTGGTTGTGTGGAGCTCAGCACAGACTAATTTACCCCACTGTCCCTAATTCATTTAAAGTCACTTTAACTAGGCCTACCTGACCGACTCACTCCCCACCACGTCCCTGTCCTCACCTCTTCACTTCCAAATACTCAATATTTCACCACCAGTCTTTTCATTAGGTTTGTCTACTTCTAAATTAAGATTCAAAACCCAAAAGAATTGTTGATACAAATTCAACAATCCATTTGCAATTTGAGATTTATCTCACTCAAACTGTGCCTTAACAGGGCTGACAAATTTCTTTTTCAGCCAGTCCTGAATGCCTAAAAATGCACATTAAAAAAGTCTTGGAAGACAAATGTCATCTCCTTGTCTTTCAGAGCATCAGAAAATACATTAGGATATGATAAAACAACTGTTATGATTAAGAAAAATGAGGCATTAAGGAATATAACCTAGAGTAGGAGCAGCATTAAGGAGATGTGGTGGAAAGAGAAGAAAGGAGAGAGATGAAACCATCCTATTCCTATCCTGTCAATTTCCAATCCACGTAAGTAAGAATAAATCTACTTTCTTCACATATACTATTTAGACTTACTCCCCTTCCCAATTTGGACTTGTGCTCTTCCCCACAAAAGATAAAAAGCTTGAGTTGACTGTCAGGTAAATACATCAACAAAGCAAGAAAGGAAAAATAAGGTATCATTGATACTGGAACCAAGTAATTCTATCAATCTGCATAACCCACATTTGATGGGGTATCCACTAAAAAATAAAGACAGTTTCTATTTTTCTGATGGGAGGTTTCAAGAGATTAGTGTCAGGTTTGCAACATCAAGTAAAAAACAGGCTGAGGTGATCTCCTTACTTGTTAGAGGAACTCCACATCCCCAGATACTGCTGCACCTAATCCAGTCACAGATTATATAAAAAAGCTGGTGGTTATCCAGCTTTTATCCCTTTCCTCCCTCCTCAAAAAACAGTGAACAAAAACTATCTTTAGCACACCTTCAGCACTGAAGCAGAAGATAAACATTTCAGCCATGAGCCTCCTGTAAGAGATGGTGCTTTGTGCCCTAGGGAGATGGAGGGCACAGCACTTCCCACTTCAGTGGGGTCATGCTCACCAAATTACACATGAGTGGGGCACAGGCTGGGAGGCATTTCACAGGCCTGAGGGTTTGGAATTCACTAGGCTCTCTCTGGCAGCACATGACGACTCTGGGTTAATAAAGTTAAAAGTGTGTTATATTGCTTGTTAAACTTTTCAATAAGCACTGAAACAAGAGCAAGAGGGGCCCTGGGACCACAGAAATCCTAGTAACAGGAAGAACTGTACACAATGCTGGACAGGGAGCAAGGAACGTGCAGCTGTGAAAGACCAGGGGAGCAGGATTATTGAACAGGCAGTCTTTCAAGTGTATCTGAGCCATCCAGCCACAAAGTGCTACAGAAAACAGAGGGGAGCAGTGGTGATCAGCTGGGTATGAGAATTTTCTCATGGCCCAGAATACGTCCCCCTCCCAGGATTTAGTTGGCTAAGCAAGCCATTTAGCTGGCTGAGTTCAAGATCAGCTCCGTCACTGATAAGAGCTGCTGTGAAGAAAGCCAGAAGCAAGGACCTGCCCCTCATTTCCCTTGGGAACCATTTTTGAGCTGAAGCTTTACCACAGGTCCCCACCTTTGCTAACTGTCAGGGAGCAGTGAGGGCCGGAGGCTCTGCAAGACACAAGAAGCTGGGAACAAAGAGGGCTAACAAAGAAGGTTCCAGCACTGACCTCACCAACACAGAGTTGAGGCAAAAATTGGCAGGTCCAGGTCAAGATGAGGGCAAGAGGCAGTGATCAGTCAGACATAGTCCAGTGATCACACAGCAAATCTGCAGTGCTGGGGCACATCTGATGTCAAGGCAGGAATGCCAGTCAGCAGGCCCAGGTCAGAGCTGTGTCAGTTCAAGACCATTGCGTCGTGGAGCCTGGGTAGGGCCAGCAGTAAAGCCTCAGCTGTGCAGCAGCTCCCAAAGGAAAGGAGGGGCAGGCCATCACTTCTAGCTTTCTTCACAAGAGCTCTTATCAGTGAAGGAGCTGACCTTGGACTGTGCCAGCTAAACTCTGACCTAGCCAGATGAACTCCTACCAGAGGCCAGTGCCCAGGTCGACAGCTTCAATGGCTCCGGCCCCGCATCAGTTGTCTCTCACCGCTACTCACAGGAAAGAACATGAGACAGAAAGAAGGGGTGGACCAGCCTGTCTGTTCCACTACTACTGAGTGTAAACTCCAGCAAGACTGAGGCAAAAGAGAATAAAAATTGCTGAAGGCAAAACAAACGTCTGTTACAGCTAAGTTTAAAGGTCACGTATCAGCTGAGGAAAATAAGTTCTCAAACCTCTGAAATGCAGTCTCTTTGCTGCAACTGCAGGTTGCAAATATTTTCTCATTTTCTTTAGTATCCGGAAGCCAGATCATCTACATCCTGTGTCACTGCAGGAAGAGGAGCTAGAGCAAAAGGCAGAGGGAAGGCTTCTAAGACCTACATATCCTCCATTCTTGTTTAACTTTAAGGGGGAGGGAGAGAACTAACTATGGATCCAAACTGAACATCAGTTTGTTCTTTCATCCTACATGGAGAAGGTATATCCAAACATCACACCAACACCACACCTGTCTTCAGGAGGCAGCAGTTTACACAGTCCAATTCCAAATTACTTGCATCCCCTGGATTGTGTAAAAGGTACAATAAAATTTTTACTGTCTGAAACCATAATAGACTTTTCCCTCTTGTTTTTTTCTTCTCACACTCTCTCCTTAGATCTTCAATGTGTGGGCAGCAGAGCATTTTGCCACCCAGTCACATTGCCACATTGCAAATTAATATCAGGCAGCAAAAGCATATCAGCCCAAGATTAAAAGATGCCTTGGAATCCTTCATATTTAGTTAATATATTTTTCCTTCCATTTAGTTATGCTGGCACTAACTCCATGCCCAAGAGGGCAGTGCAGCTCTGGCAGTGTGATGGGAAGCTTCTTGGTTATCTGCCAGACACAGCATGAACACTGCACAGAGCCCTCATGGCCCTGCAGAAGAGTTTTTCTGCCCTATTCTGTGAGCTGATGTTGCCGAGCTTTAAATTCAACTCTGTGCCCTAAGCCTGCATCACCAGAGCTACAATTAGGTCATGCTGGGAATAAATGCTTCAAAAGAGACCTATGACAGTTTAAGGAGGTACCTTTCAGTTGGGAAGGAACACAAATGCACAGATATATCCTTTTGCTTCCAAATTAAAATTAAAGAGAAGTGATACCAGAAACATTTTCCAAAAGACTTGTGGAGTCTGCAACCGCCTCTATTTTGTTCTGTGTGCACTAACCCATTTCGTGCCTCCTTTTTAAAACACTGGCTCTTCTCTACTCCTACATACTTTGTTGTTATGTTGCCTCATTCCAGTCGTGTTGCACCTGCTAAGTATGCTCTAAATCAGGGACACCACCCAGAGAGTTCAAGCTAAATAGGAACAGGAGAACTAGGCCCCAAGGGAGATTTATCCTCTGCATCTTCAAGCCCAAACAGCTATCTTGTCATTCTTTCAATTTGAGGTGGAGGAACCAGAATATTAAATCACAACAGGAGATGCCCAAGCGTGTCTGATATTTTGCCTTCTTTTTCCCCTTGGCCTACCATAAAAAGAAAAAAAAAAATCAATAACAGTTTCTCTGTCATTGATAAAAAAAATCGTATATGATCCAAACATTGAAACCAGTGACAAGTGAGCCATGTCAAGGAGTTTGTTTTACTTAAACAGGTACCAAAGATAGAACAGAGTAGCTTCCACCTTAAAAAAGACCAATTCAAGATCCGTAACAAAGCCACTGAATTATGAACCCCAAATACATAATTCTTTGCATGTATCAGATATTATATTGTAACGAGCAAGTAAAAAATGGCAACTGACAACTTTATGGTCTCCTGTTCATTTTCCAGTCAAATTAGAAGGAAAGCTGCTTGGTTTCTGTCCCAGGCTTGCAGTTTTTGGAGTCCCAAGCTACAGTGTGGCCATATATGACACAACAAGGTTTGACTCACTTCTAAGGAACAATAAATTCAGAAGGTGTGAGCTGGTAAAGCACTTTCACATTACAGCTACAAGCAACCTGCAGGTATTAGTTAAAACTAGCTAAACTTATTTCTATAAGGACACTGCCAAAATAAGAAAGGTCAGTTTAGAAGCATCTACAGGTTAAGTCTAAAAACAGAAGACAGACCCTCTTTAGTGCTCCCAGGTCCCAAAGCAAACATCTGCTGAGGGGATTGGGACACTCTGACCTCCACAGACAATTCCCCTGCTCTGACATTAGCTGAGGAATTGCACCACCCAGCAGGGAGAAGACGATGATGGGAGAACAGAGCTCACCAAGCAGTGGAAATTGGTGATGGAACTGTTATCATCACAAAAGCAATGAAAAATGAAAAGCAAAAGGATAATGCAGCCTAAGTAATAATACAAAAAGACCTTTGTCTTCTCTTTCTCTAGGTTTTCTCTAACAAAAATAATTTCGTTTTCTAAAAACCATGCCCAGGCATTGCTAATGCACAGCCTTTTGCAGTATCAGTTGGAGGTAAGAATGCATCACTTCTTTCTACTGAAATAGGCTGGGAACTGCCCTGTGTTCTTGAATTTTTCTGCTGGTTTAACTTTGCTCTTTCATTTAAAATATCTTTGTTTTCATGGATATTTCATGCTGGCTGAAAAAGCTATATGATGGGAAATTACATTTTAATGATGAGTGCACAAAACAAAACAAAAACCTCATATGGCAACAGAAAGGCCAGAACTCTGAGTGGAGAAAGCTAGCATCCCACACAGCTGCTTTCTGGATTCTAAAAAAGGATCCAAGTTAATGTTGTACTAATTATACCCAGGTGTAGAACAAGAGCTGGTTTTCATTTCTTTTCAATTCCAACCACTGGACTGGTTTCCCAGCCTAGATGAATTTGTCCAGGGGTCCTTTAAGGGGTGTGGTTTAATTTGCATCTGGCTTCAGTCTCAGGGTTCCCAGCAGTGGCACTTCTCTGAACTCTTATCAAATTAATTGGGCACTCATGCATAACTTGATTGGGCACTCATGCAAAAATTAATTTGGCATGCAAGCGTGAAGAAATTGGGTTCTCATGCATGAATCGATTGGGCAGCGATGCATGAATTAACTGGGCGTGCAAGCAAGAGCAAATTGTGCGCTCAAGCATGAGCTGATGGGGCACTCAGGCGTGATCTCATCGGGCACTCATGCGTGAACAAGCTGGGTGTGCACGTGTGAGCACAGAAAAGCCTGCGATTTCTGCCCTGGACATTCTACCCTTCGCCCCTGGGAAAAGCACATAGGAGCTGTTTCAACATCTGTCCACTTTAAATTCTTTCAACATCATCACAATCTTAATATACACTAATTACAAACTCTACTCTTAGCCCCGTGGACCATTCAGTAGGGATAAGCCCTGTGTGGTGCACACTTTGCCCAGCACAGCACTCCCAGCACTGCTCATAATGAACAAGGGCCTCCCTTCTGCGCTGAGCGCTTGTTAACACTTCTTTTAGCAGGCTTCTTTCATTTTAAAATAAGAGACCTTGAGCTCAACTCTCCACATCCGCCATGTGCTTCTGGGGTCTCTGGAGATCTGTTTAGACAGTCAGTCAGTCCCTCCACACCCCACAGCACAGCAGCTTTCCTGGAGTTTCCCAGGCACACAGACTCTCCATGAATGGCACTCCTGATTCCCTGGCTGTAAGCCACTGGGGCAGGGGCTCAAAGCTGACCCCATCCTATCCTGTCCCAGTCACCTTCCCATCCCTCAGTACCTTGTTCCATTGGCCTTGAACTCTCCATTTCCTACCTGCTTACACACTGTTTGCACCTACCCCTCTAGACATGAAGGACATACACCACAGCACACCAAGTTTCCAATATGATAATCAATATTCCTTCCCAGGTCTCAAAGTCACTTAAATTATTGCAGTCCCAGACCATGTCAGACTTGGGTGCTGCCTGAATTCTCCACTAACCACTGTAGTGCATGAAACAGCCTCTACTAAGAAAATATTTTTTTAGGAAATTAACACAAATTACTTTCTAATCAGGCTAAAGCATTGAGAGAGAATAAAATGCAAGAAATTAAGTACTTAAGAAAGCACCATTTCTTCCCCCCTTCCTAGACTGCACCTAAGCTAAACATACCTTCCTAAACTCAGCTCCTCTTATTTGCACCACAAAATGTACTTGGTTTGCACCAAACATCTCATTGATCCAGTGGACAATGCAAGAAGCTGGGGTTGTGTACACAAAAGTTTCCTCTTCTGCCACTCCTTCATGTGTCTTGCTAGGTGTCTTCCATCCCTCTGGCTCCCCAGTGTCACTCTGCTGGCTAAGGGCACCCATGGTCTCATTCAAAGTCTCCTTGCCCTGCTGTACATCATCTTTGGGCTGCAGTGAGGCAGGCATCCTATGGGTATGGAGCATCCTCCTCGTACATGTCTTTTCTGCCATTCTCCTGATTGTACATCTCCCCCAGCACATCCACACACTGTCTGCACAGCGGGGTCCTCCGAGGGCCTGGCCTTTTGGGACAGCATTTCAGCTTCAGGGCCAGCTGCCACCTGCACAGGGCAGTTCATGGCCACCTCCACGCTGACTGTGCTGGAACCCCTGGATGCCAAACCCCACCAGGTGTGGCCAGTGCAGCACTGGGGAGAGCTCATGGTGCACTTGGGGGATGAACTCACAGGCTGCTCATACATGCGCTAATTGAGCATTCATGCATGAGTAAATTGGGTGCTCATCCAGATCTAATTGGACTCTCAAGCGTGACTTGATTGGGCTCTCAAGCATGAAATAATTGGGCGCTCATGCGTGAACTATTTGAGCAATAAATTTTGCACTAATTGGGCACCCATGCATGAAGTAATTGTGTGATCAGGTCTGAACTAATGGGTGATCATGCATGAGTTAATTAGGCACCCACACCATGCATGGACTAAACTGGACCCATGCAGGACCTCGTTAGGAGCCCAAGCACAAACTAAGTAAACCCCACAGTTTAACCTTTATACCCTCCACCCCTTGCCTCCACAACACACATATTTAAGAGATGTTTCATCACACAAACATTACTATCTCTACTTTCAACATTTTCACAATCTTAATATACAGCAATTATGAACTTCATCCTTCCTCCCTGCAGAACAGACAGTAGGGATTAGCATTGCAGCAATGCTCTTTAAAAGTCTTGTTCCTTGCCCCACAAATTATATCATAGAAACATTTAGGTTGAAAAAGATGCTTAAAATCATTGAGTCCAACCATTTACCTAACACTACTAAGTCCACCACTAATCCATGTCCTTAAGTGCCATTCCCACACAGTCAGACCACCTTATCCATCACATATTCTACCCTTTATGCTGGTGAACCAGACTGTAATGGATTAATATCATAACCAAGTGCATATGCACTTAGTAAAATTCTAGCCCCATCCCAGGGAGCCAAACTACAAGGATTATCATCATCATCATCACAGTGTGAAATTTCATTCAGAAGCTATTCCAAGCTTTACCCCTTGAGTTGGTGGAGTAGATTATCGGGGTCAATCTTATCACAGTCTGGCTACATCTACTCTTCACAAACTTCAAGCCCCATCCCTATGGGATGTGGGGATTATACTCACCCTGAACATGTATTACTATGCCTCTCAGGGCATACATTGCAGGGCACTGCATTCATGCATGAGCATCCCATTAAGTCACACTGGGATGCCCAGCTAGTTCCTGCTTGAGTGTTCAATAAGCTCATGCATGAGTACCCAATCAATACATGCATGTGTGCTCATCCAGTTTATGCATGGGCACTCAAATAACTCACACCTGAGTGATCTATCAGTTCATGCATGAGGGCCCAATCAGTTCATCCTCAAGTGCCCAATGACTCAAACATAGGTGAACAATTAATTCACATCCAAGTGCCAAATTAATTTATGCCAGACCGCCCAAGTAGTTCATGCATGAGCACCCAGTTAGTTCTTGCATGGGTGTCCTGCGAGTTGATGCTTGATAATCCAATTAATCCCTGCATGGAAGCACAATTAATTCATGCTTGAGCACCCAATTAGCTCACACATGGGCATCCAATTCGCTCAAGATGCCCCATTCACTCACACAAGACTGCACATTCAGGTCACACATGATCTCTGAATTTATGCATGAGAACCTGACCATTTCATGCATGATGGCACAGCTCGCAAGCACCCGATTTACTCCTGCATGAGCACTAAGCTGGCACTTGCAGGAATGCCTGATGATCTCATGAGTGACACACTGGACACACGTGGCAGACTTCAGCAGGGCCATGAACTGCTCTATGCAGGTGACAGCTGGCTCTAAAGCTGATGTAATTGTCCATGGCATCCCAAAAGGAGCACACAGTGCCCCATCAGTTATTTACCAGCAAGCAGCAGAACCAAGAGAAAGAGATACATGGAGGGAGAGATGCCAGAGGAATCACATGGAGGGAAACACCCCAGACAAGGAAGAAGTGGGGCAGAAAGCCCATCAAAACTGAGAGTTAAGGAGTTGCAGACACAGGGAAAATAGAAGGCTCAGTTAATGCTGTTCAGGATGTGGAGCAATGTCCAGAACAGTTGAGCCATTTGGTACAGTATTTTATTGCCTAGGTTGAGAAATACCTGTGTTACATCAAGAGAACACTTTGCCACACATTTTACATCTGGAAAAAGCCCTGCAGTTATTTGAGTCATGAACATACTGGTACCTCCAACAGTGGTGGTGATCTTTACTTCTACTGTTGTCATCATCTGCTTTGTATGCTATAGTAAATAAATGAAAAAATCTATTGTATTCTTACCTTTGTGTTTTGCAAGAAAAAGGTATAAAATTTGTAGCAAGTGTTCAGCATACTTTAACCCAAATAACCCCGCAGTCCACAGGGGCAAGGGGTGGCATATGTAATACATATATATTCAAAATGTTGAGGCTTGGTTACATTTGTTGCAGGAGCAGGGAATGAAGTTTTTAAAAGTATGAATTCAGATTGCTATAAAATTAATCCATACAGTCTAGCCTACTGGGATGAAGATTGAAATTTGTGAAGAGTACATATATTTAGACCATGATAAAGTTGACACACATCCTTTCTTATTCATCTTCCCAACCCTAAGGATCTTGTTCAGGTACTTCAAACACTAATTCCAATGCACTTACTCATTGTTCATACCTACCACCCCTCCAAGATATAACAGCTGAAACACTACAGCCCAAATGTCCAATAACACATTTCCTGCTGCTAGCTAGCCTTTACTAGGGAGATTTTTACTTAAGTTACTGCAAATTAATTCACATTTCTAATCACTGACTTAATTACTGAGAAAGAAGAAAGAAAGCTATTAAACCCTTAACAACTTAACCTTTCGTCCTAACTTCCCAGTTTAAGCTTCCTTAGCTTTCACCACAGTTTACACACAGTCCATCCCAACCCCTCCGATGATGGCAAACCTGCAGGAGGGCTGTGTTTTGTGGCAAAATAACATTTTGCCATTGCTCTCTGCCTTTCACAGGGGTTTCTTCCACACCTTGTGAACCCCAGGCTTCCAGCTCTAGCATGGACTGGATGAAGGGCAATATACCATTCCTGTTCTAAGGACAAAACTAAGCAGTTTTTTATTTCTTTTAACCAGTGAAGTCTGCACTTAATATCATTAAGTCTCTTTTTGTGGCAATTATACAGAAAGCCTTGCAAATATTCACAGCAATATAAAAGGTCAAGGCCTCAAGAACATGTATAATGGTAAAGAATAATGTTCTATTCTTAAGAAAGAGTGCAAAACCAAAACTGGTCTGGTGCAATATTCACCACACTGCATGAAACAAAAAAAAAAAAAAAAATCAAAAGGAAATACTGAGATTGTCAAGCAGATCTCAGTACCTCCAAGACTACTCTTATGCCACCCTTGCTGCACAAAGCATTCAGCAATGCAACCTGACTGCCTATACCAGAATGATAAGTCCTTTGCAACAAGCAGTCTGGATTGTATTTGAAGGATTGGCCCATTTACTGCATGCTTCTGCCAAAAGATATCTTAACTTGCAGCTGACTTAGAAACACAAACCAGTTAGCAACTCATATTATGATTTCTAATCTCCAAAATCCCACACTACTGACTAAAGGCAGGAGGCTTAGGCCTTGAAATGCCGAAGTGTTAAAGAGTTGCATTGACAGAAACAGCATTTGTTTTGAAAAGTCTTCAAGAGTATTGATACCAGATCAGGGCCCATCAGAGCCTGTCAGCTGAAAGTCACTTCTCATGTTCCTGTCTGTGTTGACTGGTATACTTGCTAAGATGTCTCTCGAGCTATGCAAAGTCAGGAGGGAAAAAGCTGTAAACTGATCAGAGTGAGAACTAAGCCTACTTTGTGGCTATCTATCTCTTACCAGCACAGAACTTCTGGAATTTGTGGCCATGGTGGTTGTAAAAGTACTACTGTGTGAGATCAGGACTGTCACACTCCTAGAGCCCTCTCCACCAGGAAAAGGAGTACTTCCTTACAAGCAAGAGAATATCTACCAGTCAAGGGTTTGCCAAAAAGCATCTGAGTCAGAAAGGAATGACACTTCATTGTTGAGATTTAAACCCTGTAAGTAACATTTCCTGTCCAAATATATACAAATTAGTTTAACACAGCTGTCTACAATGGCAAATAATTATAATTTCTCTCAGCTGACATCCCTGTGTTTAAGGGAGCCTCCAGAAGCTATCTAGCAGCAAGAACCAAAAATGACAGGCTGAAAAATGGGAAGTGTTCCTCATGTAGTATTGTATCCTTTTCACCTTGCAACATAACAAGGACTGACAGAGAAGACAGATGGTCAGTCTGGGCATACACTTAGAGGCATGCTGCCTCAATGGCCTCATGAAGAAGAGACTGCCCCTTCTTCCACCAGGCAAAAACATGATGCCATCCTCCCCTCTCATGGTTGTCAAACTACCTGAAAATGCCGGTAAGGGCCACTCCATTCCATGCAGTGCAGGAAGTCTCTCCCTACACTGCAGTAATCCGTAGGTACATGGAGGCCAATGAATCTCCTGTGCTCTGAGCAACCACCCTGGGCCACTTAGCTTAACCACACACATCTACCTCATTACCCAGTCCCAAAATCAGTGTGGAAAGTAAATGAACACCATATCACAGGAGCCTGGTGTTTAGATGCACTGTCATTCCCTACCTCAATCCAAATTTTGCATTCTGCTACAAGCTGACAAGATAATTGTTAGGTAATTACACTGTCTTCATTTCCAAGTGCAGCAAAGATACAGCAGCAAGAGAATGTACTAGCATGATAAAAATTGCATGCTTGTCTGCTTTTCAAAAATTATCCAGCTGGCCTGTATATTACCAAATAAGTAGTGGGCTTAAAAGAAGCACTGGCTGGAGAATGCTTAAAAGCTCTGAAGAATATCTGAATCTGCCATGAGGACCTAACAATATATGTGCAATGCTACAACTTACAGGCCTAAATAGATGAAAATAATTGGGTAATGCATGTATGCTTATATTCTTTGGGGCAAGTTTTGGATAATCTCAGTTTATGAGCCTTACCAGCAGTATCCAGAATATCTGGAGAACGCTCCAGCTCCATCAATTGAGATGTACCAAAGTGTCTTTTATTTTGCACCAGGGTGTCTGCAGCTTCTCACCAATCTTCAGATACTTCCTTCATCAGACATAAAGTGCCAGAAGAGAGATATCTGGACAATCTTATCAGCTGTAGGGCTGAAAAGAGCATTGTGAGTAGACCAGACAATTTCAGAATGCCTTTATTTCAAACAAAGGACTGTTGATACAGGACTTTAACCAAAACCCAGTCAAGGAAGAAAGTTAAACTAAAAAGCCTGGCCGTATATTGCAGTACCATAATTTGCAGTTCAATAGCTTTGAAAAATAAACTAAGATTCTTGGAGGAAATAGATGAGAAGTTGCAGCAGTGGATGATTTGAACAGTAACAGGATCTTTTTACTGACAGAGGAAGGATTCTTGGGACATCTCCCTAAAACCAGGAGGACTACAGCAAGACAACACAGCATGCTTAAGCCAAAGAACCTCATCTCATCTGCATAACACTGGTGTCATTTTGTCAGCCTGCTTGCTACCACAGCTCAAGAGCACTTTGAATATCGGTGACTCAGGTAAATTGCTGCCATGTTCAGAAAACCCAAGGAAAGGCAAGGCAAAAGGAGGTCCAAACCCATGGCTGACACCATCGAGCCAGCTCCCTTAGAGCAGAAGAGTTCATCCAGCTTAAGACTGAGCCCTTTTTATATATTGCTTTCCTCTTCAGAGGAGTAAGTGAAGTTGCCATCACAAAAATGCTCTTGAGGTTGCCTTGCTAAAGCAACCTTGATGAACCTTGCTATTCATCACAACAAGAACATTTGAGAACTGCAGTCCCTAATAAATCAAAACATGCCAGGATGTCTGTAATTCTTAATCAGCACTCTTGAATTTACACTCTACTCAAACACCCTTAGAAAAAAAAAAACAAAGTGGACGCCAATTTCCCTACTGGTGCAAATGAGTGAATTTCCACTGAAATTGAGACGCTTGAGCCAATTTAAACAAGCTAAAAATTCAGATCTTGTGCTGTTTTTGCTCCTGCTTAGAGTAGTTTTGAGATCAAGCAGAGCTCTTGCAGGATGAGTAACAATGAAGCAGTGATCTCCTAAAGTAGCTTTCATGCAGAGGTTTGCAGTCCTTGGCAAAGGAGATCTCAATACCCACAGGTTTTAATTCAGTTAAAGGAAAAAGTGACTTGTTCAAGTCTCTTAGTAAAACAACAGCCAAACAAGGATATGCCCAAGCCCTGGAGACCAGGCTTCAAGGTGCCTGTTTCTCAATTATGTTTAACCAAATAGCTTTTCAATAAGGGACTTGAAAATGAGGAACCTTTTCATTTTTTATGTATTGCTGAAAACCACAGCTACCACACTGAGACACATTTCTGAGCTTTAAAAAAAGGCTGCTTTCAACATTCCTAATTTTCACTGCTTATAAGCCATGACTTTACAGAATGATTTTATTTTTTTTCCTGTGTAGTTGAATATGCCCTGTATCTAGAGGGCAATTTTGGCTTTAATCTGCTCTAAACGCTAGAATGTCGGACAAGTGAGGCATTTGATGGTGATGATAATGAGTAGCCCATTAAAGGTAATTTTTAAAAAGTTAATGAGCTCTCACCAAGGGACCGACACGTACTGTAATGAAAAATGTTTGCATAAAGAATATAGCTTTCTTGCTATTTATTTTACTTTATAGAGAGCCTATAAAACTTTTTAATATGCCCTCAATTAATTCAGCAGTTTAGATGATGCTTGAGTTTTATTTTCATCCTTGCTTTGCCATAGTATGTTACAGAAATTTAGTTTCCTAAGGAAAGCAACTGATATCTCAATTAATCACTCTCTTTTACCACCATATTCACTATTGAATGTCCAGGGATTCAAATTTTTTTTCCCCACTGCTTAATTAAGGGAACTCAGCAACAAAGTGATTTAGTGATAATGACTCTTGCCATTTCTTTAGCTGTGTGGTCACTGTTAGCCACTATTTGAATTTACCAGCATAAATAAAGCCCTTCAGTGGCTAAACAAAGTTAAAGTAGCAATAAATTAAGCTTGCCATGTACACTTGGTTAAACCTTCAGCCAACATAAATACAAGCAGCCTTTTGCTGTGATTTGCTTGGTACAATGACATCATACATTTCCAAACAGAACATAAAGACCACAGCCAAAAAGCTAACACAATTCCCTTACGTGAATCAAATTACAACAATCTAGAGTTTGTTGCACTGACTGTTCAGTTTCTGGCTTCTACACCATGTGGTCTCATGTGACCACATTATAAAATAATCTATATGATGATCTCAATTTTGCATTTTCTGCATGATTACATTTTGGCAGGGGGACTCCCCATGTCATCGCTCTCTGCAGGAATGCTTTGAAAGTTACTGAAAAGTCAGAATTTGCCAGCTCAGAGTCAAATCAAACCTTCCTGAACCAGATCTTAAGAAGAATAAAGGCTACAAAGGGCTGCGTCCAGAAACAGACAGAAGGGCAAAAATCAGGGGTGGAGCTAACCAGAGCTGAACTAGCTAGGGCTGGTAAAAAGGGGCTCTGCCTCTAGATGACAAAGATTTTAGGTGGTGAAGAGATCAGCAAGGGGATGCAAGAGGACAAAATTGCTGTGTTATCTTAGATTTCCTCAAAGCAGGCCATTGACCATGATTCTGCTCACCTCTGATCCATTAGAGCTTCTCCCAGGGAACGTGTCTGCACTGCAGGACAAGCCAGAGCTCAGAGGCAGCTGAGCTGCCTTTACACAGCAGTTGCATTGTCGAGCACAGTCCCACAGCAGCGCAGCCATCCCAGGAGGGGTGCACCCAGTCCATCAGCACCACAGCGAGCCTGGGTCAAAAGCACAAACCTCCACAGCAAGGGCAGGACCTGAAACCTTCTTCCAGAAAGAAGGCTGCTCCTCCTCAGGGTTTTTTTGCCCTGCAGGGTGAACTCTGGCCAGCTGGGACTGGCCAGGTGCAGCGATGACGAGCAAAGCACTGGGCTCCTATTTGCGTAAGAAAGGGAGATGCTCAGCTGGCTCCCATGGGCAGTGCTGTTCATCCTGCTCCCAGCAGAGGAAGCCTCACTCTTGGTACACCTGCAAACGGCCCTTCCAGAAGCACAGCAGGCAGCTTTGCTGGACGGCAGCACAGATAATTTTATTTTACAGCTGGTTAAAAAAAAAAAAAAAAAAAAAAAAGCCAGAAGTGCTGGTGGATGCTGACTAGGTTTAAACCAGAACACAAATTACTTGTGAAGGGTCATGCTCTTGTATTTGTTCTTTATTACAACTTCTTCACTAAATAGAGCATAACTATTAAACTTCTTAATGTAAGAAAGAATAAAGTAGAATATAGCATCACAGACATATCAGTGCACGATAAATTAACAAAGTATGAGGGAACACCTCTCTGAGCCCGTCTGCATGACAAAGGATTAAAACCAGAAAAAACTTAATGACTAATTGGTTATAACTTTATAGTGTAGCCATGAAAATGGCAATAAGAACATTTTGCCTCAACCAATCTTGTGCTGAGCTGTATAAATTTTTGTCACTTTTTATTTATATTTTCATCATGAAAGTCTTGTTGAAAGAGAAGCACTAGAAAAACTGGGCGAGCCTAGTCTTCACAACAGATAATACTTTTACAGTATTTTAAAAATTAAGAAATAGAGCAAAGTCACTCATATATCAGCTTTTCTCTACTCCTTCTTTATTCTCCAAAGCCTACACTGAGTAATAATTCTTGCCTACTAAATCGTGACATATTAAGGATGAAAAAGATTTCACATTGGTTTTCTTCCCTCCCTTTCTTTTTATTATTCCTTTTGAAAGATATGTAAAGGGTTGAAATATCATCCAGGCCTCTATGAAGCCAATCAGCACAATGCTTATTAGGCACAAAAGAGAAGATGTGATCTATTTTTAATTAAGCCATCTTTGAACAATGCAACATAAAGAACCTGGCTTTTGAATTGCAAGGCAATCAGTGAATGGATGGTGAGTGAATTAAAAGTAAACAGGAGGAAGAATTCCTAATACAGGGAAGGCTCAGAGAAGATGTTAAAAAAAAAAAAAAAAAAAAAAAAAAAAAAAAAAAAAAAAAACTTTTCTCAAGTAAAGAAAAAATTGAAGGTTTTTCTTATTATAATTTTGAGGGTATTTTTCATTCCCTATTTTGACTCACTTTTCAAAGCCACATCAGGTTGTTTGTAAAAACAATTTGTTAGCAAATACATGGTTTGCCTCTGCCTGGAACATTAGAAACTGCAACATATATACAACACTTACTGATGTTTAAGTATCAATCAGATTGTGTATTATTTGAGCAGAGTACACATTCAAGTCCACTTTACACCATTATGGAACAGACTAAACAAACCTGACCTCAGGGGTGACCTTTATAGGATCCCTAAAGATTGCAAATGTATAGTAGGCAGTCACCATGAGACTTTTACAGCCTGGTAATGGCATGCAAATGACACTCTGTCTCTGTAAGGCAGCCAAATTCTGGGGTTGTATATGAGACTAATTTCCTGAAGAATTTGGGGAAAATGTGATACTTTTCCTTTTATGTATGAAATTCACATCTCTTCCTTTTACCAGAGGACTACAGGGGAAGCACTCACAAAGGTCTCGCCGTACTGTTCCCTGTAGCAGCACCTCTCCAAAACCTGCCCTCTGTAAGCAGGGTGGTCCTGTGCCCTAGGACACAGAGAGCCCAGGCCCCATTTCCATACCCAAGGACACCAGATGAGCACCTCACTGAGCTCTCTGTGTCAAGCATTGTCCTCCAGGGCCCAGCTTCAGGCAGCACACAAGGAGAGATGCTCTGAATTGCTGTGTGGAGGATCCATTCTCCCTCTCCTTTATACAGGATACATGGAAACCAGATATGGTTGGCTTCTTAAAATCAGTAAATAGGAATCCTACTCATAGCCTTCAGGGCTGATTTTTCTTCTTTTATTTTTTTTTTTTCTCTAATTGAATGTACAGAATGGAATGTCTTGAGCTGGAGGGGACCTTTAGAGGTCACCTAGTCCAAACTCCCTGCCATCTTTGAGTGAATCAGGTTGCAGATGGTTCAGCTCAAATGAAGTTGTCTAGTGGGTCTCATGCCAGTGCAATAGGTGAAGGCTTAGCTATGGTTGCAGCACTGCTGGGGATTAAGACAATTTTCACAACAGCAGCCACACCTACATGTCACAGATGTAAGTTCCTTGTCCACACAGTTCATACCTTTCTTGGCACTTTCAGCACTATAGCTGCGTTATTCCAGTTTTGCTTCAAGGCTTCCACTGCAGCTGTGTACACACTTGCCATAAATCAGCTTATCTGTTCCCACTGAAGCTCTTAGCAGAGGAAAAGAGACAAGAAGGGAAAGGTAAATGTGTCTTCCATAAGCCTTTGTACTTCCATGTACACTGGCTAGCAAAGGACCAGGATCATCCCGGCATAACACAGAGGAACCCACTTGTGGTTCCACCCTGGGCTTGGAAGAAACAATCCACTCCAGTCATGCTGAGTAGCAGCTCCCAAAGGACAGCCTGCCATGGCCACACTGCCTCATTCTGTTTTTATGAGAGCTCACAGATGGACATCTGTTTTAAGATATTCTTGTGACCACAGGGACTCAGGAGGGCTTTTTTTCTCCCTGCCTGGCCATAAGACTTCTCCTGTTCTTAGGGGTCCTCCCTAATATCACCTGTGCTTTCACCAGGTTGCTGGTGTGTTGCCACAGCTTACTCCATGCACAGACACATCATGGATTGCTAAAAGCAAAATCTGAATCACTAAATCACAATAAGCTGAGTTGCAAGGGACCCAAACAGAAGTGCAGCAGCCCCAGTTTTTTGCACCAGTTTTCAAGGAGTGTATTTGTTCTCACACAATTGTTTTCACCTGGTCCCCCCTGTCATGAGACCCAAGTTACTACCTGGAGGCAGAACTGTACAAAGACTCAGACCAATTCATTATTTGTCCCAATAAGTGAAGATTTCTCTGTTTGCAGTGATGGTAGTAAATGGAGACACTCAGCAACATTGCCAAGTGTAACAAAGCAGTGTTAATTTAACGTATCTGCTCTGTGGGGCACTTAGGCAGGCACGGCACTTAATTTGGGGTGTGCAACTATCTTCTGTGCTGCTGTTTAAGCTTAACCTTACATGAGGACTACACAAGGAGTAGGGAGTTGTGTAGGAGCTGGGTAGAGACTACACAAGGCTGCAGGGAGGAAATGTGTCGGGCACCTATGCTTTTTAACAGAATAGATTGAGGGAGATTTCATTGCTTTGAAGACTCACGCTAGTAATTTCTTCCTCTTCCCGGTGCCCCTCTTTCTTTCCTCTTCCCAGAATCACACTGTTAGTAAATGGTTTTCTTCCAATATATAACATTACAGATCTATGTGTATTTTCCTTTCCCCTGCAGTTCCGGCCTCTTCTGGGGAATTAAGTTATGCATACTGCATGAAAATAGGACCACAGGCTGGGCCCCTACAAGCTGCTAATTGAAAACCTTGTCAGAAGTAGGAGGAAGTGGCAAGAAACTTGGCAAGCCCTCCTGCTTTTCATGCTGTACTTAGCTCTTGGTACTCATGAATGGCAGCTCTGCAGTACTTTGCAGAGGTTTACAAGTTGTGCCAGTGCTGTCTCTGCAATTATAGAACAACACGTTCTTCTCTATGAGCTGAGAAAGAGAAAAGAGCATTTATATTCAGAAAGCCACATCCTATGTTTTTCATCCAGGTAATACTGCTGTTGAAATGGAAGTGAAGAAGACAGCAGACAAGACTTCACATCAAACTTATTAAACATGCGTGGTTACCAGCTACAGAAAAAGCTGATGGGGCAATATTATGCTTTGAATTAAAAAAATACATGCGCTAGATTCCTGGCAAAGATGATCTTATTATGGAGTAGGTAAAAAAGTGCAAGAAGGCACAGGAAAGATGTCTGGACCTGATCTTCCAATTCTCAGTTGAATCTTGCTTCAAAACACCAACTCACATGGGAGCTGAAGGATTCAGCCCCATAAAAAATTACTACAAATTACCTGATATGAAATGCTTGCATTATGAAAACAAGGATGATTTTGCATCTGTTAATGAGGATAATGACTAATATATTCAGGCACTAGACATGACAGCTGTCTGTATGTTTTTAGGGGCATGTATTTTTAGATGCCATTTATCTCCAAACATATTAGCTACTACATTCTTCCCAAATGCTCCAAATCTCCAAAGCTTAAGAATGCAGGTTAAATTTCTTTCTGCTTCTGTATCACTTGGTTACATCACTGTCTCATTATTTAAAAGCTCTCACAAATCTGCTACTCAGATCCTCAGCTAAGTGCCATGGTAAAGGGAAATGGCTAATGCCAATGTGAAGCAAAACAAATTTTAAATCACACTCCACTGAAACACTCCTTAAAAGTAACTGCACTGCCTGCTGCTCCATTTTAACTAGTTTAATCGCTTGCTGACCAAGCAGGCTTATAACTGCTAAGGAATATATGCTTGTACTTTTCTCCTGTTTTTCAAAACCAGAGATTTGCAACACAAACTCCAAATCTAAGACAAAAGTCACCCCATTAAATGTTAACAGATGTTTCTCAAGTTTAGAAGATTAAGAAAGATTTCAGCATCAAAAATCAAAGAAAATATTCTATGACCTTAAAAAAGGATAAATCTCAAAGCTCTAAACAAACCAAAAGTCCACTTTGACAGCTGCATCTGACTGAATTGATGAGATGCTATTGATGTTTGGATTAAACTATGCCTCTGTGATCAAGTACTCAAACATGGGATAAAAGAGGAATATATTCTTTAATCCCACCAACTAATTTTGTGTAGGCAGCAGTTACAGAAAGCAATGGTTACAGAACAAACGTTGGAAGTGGCTTCACTTTTGCTTATTGACAAAGCTATTTTTATTTCATTAATTCACCAAGTATACTACCAGCATTTAAACTAACACGGGGAAATCTATATCAGGCACAGTATTCTCCACAAACAAATCACTGAAAATTTCAAAGTCATTAAAGGTAGAATCAATAGGATATGATTCTAAAGGGCTAGGAAGATGCAGTGCTAAAGTATAATAGAAAAATTAGATATTGATTTTTTAATATAATCTTGATAAACAAAGTAAACAACACAGGAGATTCCGGTTCTGGTTTTATAGCATGTCTTCTCCAAAAAGAGGAAGGGTTAGAATACGCTAAAGTCATTTGTTGATTACTGTCTTTATCTATCACTCTGTAACCCTGAGCTCTAGAGGAAGACTAACTGCTGTGTGCTTTCCAAAACTCCTAGCAAGAGGAAGTGAAGCAAAGCTATGCTCCAGATGCCAGATTACTAGGAATCCAGATGGGAGAAAGTCTAAGACAAAACCTGCCACCTGGATACCTGGATCCTCTTCTGGCTACAACTGGGAAAGAGCTCTGGGCTAAACAAGAATCTGACCTGTATTGCATAAACAGTGGCATTACATCCACTGCTGTGCACTAGGTTGCTTCCTGGGGTTCAACCCCATTGTGAGAAGGATAATAGCTGAAGGAATGGAAATTATTTTGGCTACTTGCAGAAAGTCCAGTCCCACTGTGACACCAGATTGCACCATGAACTATCAACATATGAAGCCCTGCAACCTGAGCAAACAGCTGGGTACATCATTTTCTGGAGTGGAAAGGCCAGTGTTGAACAAAATACTCTCAGGACATAGGGATCCCAGATCTGCAGAAGGCAGTCACAGAAGGAGAAAAAATTCAAGGGCAGTAAATTTGTGTTCCAAATAAAACTTCTTGTGCCCACAAAACAATATCTGAACATTTTTTTTTTTCACTTGAGGCGCTCACGAATGTGAGTCTGAAGTAATTTACCAGAGAATTATGTCATTTTAGGGGAATTCTCATCCGTACACATTTACTGTGAGAATACTTTCACTAAAGTAAAGGGCAGAAACACACCTTGATCAAAGGGATACAGTAAAGGTAAGCAGCTATTCCCAGAGCAGACTCTGTGGTGAGGTGTGAGTCCACTGAAGTGAGGGACAAACTTCCCATTGGTTTCAAAAAGGATCAGACATCACCTCTAATTATTTACTCTTCTACCTCTTTTTTGTTACTTCTGTTTCTCTTAGCAGCTTCTCCTTCCATACATGTAAGGAGCATCTTCTTTCAGATTCAGATTTGCATGCACTGTTATTTTATTGGGCAAGCAGAAGAAGTAATGTTATAGTTCTGAGAACTACTTCTGAGAAGAGCTAAGCACCCCCAAGCTGAACCAAACTAACCCATACATTTGGCAGGAATAAGCCCAAATTAACCAATAGCAGCTGCCTTGCACTCAAGAGATGTGGCAAAAGTGACAAATGATAACATGAACCATAAAAGTGAAGAATGAAAATAACAGATGGTCTCTTTGTCTGACTTAGAAACCTAAAAAACATGTATTCTCACTTTGGGGTAGTCTAGACTCTCTACCATTTCTTCAAGCACAGTTAGATGTACATTTGCAGGAAGAGATTGCATGTAAACAAAACTTTATATTGTTATCAGTTTCGTATGTCTTTCCAGTCACATGATCCTTAAGGGATGCAAAACCACACAATAATATGACTGGAAAACACCAGATGAAAAAAATGTTTGCGGTAATATGCTATTTATATAAAGGTATTATGTTTCTATGTTGGAGAAAAATACATAGAGTATTAGCAAAAAGTTTGAGCCCATTTCTGGTTTTGGATTTTTTTTTATTCTTTTCAGTTGGGTAAAATAAATATTTGCAATTTTTCTTCAAAGTCTTTAAAACTCACTGGTTATGATTTAAATAGCTGGTCTGTGACTATTATGCAAAGACAGGTTTTACCATGACAATTATACTTAGGTAATTCTGACAGTTTTCTTTGTGTTGCTAAGGAATTCTGTAAACAAACCAAATAAAACCACAGAGTACTTCAATAGCAGTGACAAAATTTTGTAGCCACAATACTGGGAATATGGTCTAATTATTCTATAAACACACTTTGATTTGTTTACTTCAGTGTCAAATTAACTTCAAATATGTACCAACAGTCACTGATTTGATACGGTATACAATGCTGCCAGTGACTGCTTTCATTGTGGTGTGTGTAAATCTATCTCTTTTTAAAATGAGTTCATTTCTGAAAGTGTCTCTGCTGTACATTGTGAATACTAAACAGGGAAACACATATGCAACTTATTTAAAAGAAAATTATTTCCAATTAATTTTGCTCTGATCCAGCATATTTTGGCTTCATTTTGTTTTTCCTTTTGAACAGTAGAAGGAATATTTTTTAGAAAGATTAATAAGTCATGGCATGGAGAAACAAATTATAATCTTACTGGGGAAAAATGAGCTGAACTAACCTCATCTCTATCCATGCAGTTGCCCTGAACAAGTATATTGTGCTGCTTTAAAAGAAAGACAGAACTTTGACTGTTATAACCAATCTATAAAACTGGGAGAAGATCAAGTTTTTTTTTCAGCAGTTGCAAAGAAGACAGATCCTGAAGAGATGCACTAAAAAGCAAATTATTGCACTGTGGTTTTCATCTTTTTACAGTATCTACCTAAACTATACTCCAAAGAAAACATCAATGGCTTACAATAATACTCTGATGTGGGATTTTTTGTCCTTTTTAGGGAGTTCTTTTCAGTGGTTGCTGCATACCATGACTGTCAGTGTGTGGCAAGTAACAAATTCAGTAATGGCAGCTGCTACTCTGCACAAATGACTTTGTGCACACCACATCTTAGAAAACCCTGGTTTGTATCATAAAGTGCCTTTCACAGAGAAGGATCTCCAAATCCTTGTAAGCTCTGCACCATATAGAGAAGTCAGAAACCCTCCCACTAAAACAAGGCCAGCTCAGGAGAGAATGCCAAATGGCATCTGTGAAAGTAAATAAGATAATTAAGCAGAAAAAAGAAAGCTTGTTAGTCCCACATTCTGCCCATGTCAGAATGTAAATGGGCAGCTGTTTCTGTCCATTTACCCAAATAGTATGGGAGGTGTGACATTATCCAGTGGACCAATACTGCTGAGGTTGCTCCAGCCCTCTGGTCCTTACATAAACACTTGCTGAGCTGTCTTGCTCCTGTTCTGCCATGAAACACTTAAGGACCTCACAGAGACCCCAGTGACTGGGTGTTGTGGGAAGGATTAGGTCGCAGGGTGCTAACATGCGTGCAGTATAATCATCAAGACTCCACAGCGGGCTCCAGAGTTCCCAGCAATGCATCTCAAATGGCACTGAACAAGGAAACAAGGACTTATGCCTTTTAAAGGACTAAAATCACCAGGAAGAAAATACTGGATTTACTATCATTAAGCTGCAACAATCTAGGGTCTTGTGGAGAACTTGGAGTTTTAATACTTGTGAAGTAGAAACTGTGGAAATTAACAATGATGTTGTGGAAATTAGAGGTTATTATTACAAAACCTCTATTTAAGGGATAATGTTCTTGGCAGAGAAATATACAAGGCAATAAATTGCCTTAGTAGGTGATTATATTCCCAAAGCAAAAACTGCAGTAGTGGCTGAATAAGTAACCACAAACACCATTATACAAAAAGGGAAAGAATAAAAGCCACAACACTGTGCCTTCTAAAAATATTTACCATCCATTACCAGTGCATTTAGGAGTATTGTGTTTCACTGTTCTTAGTCTTTCCATATTTACCTGAGTGGAACAGATAAAGTCAAAAGGAGTCTAAAGCTCATATGTGGGCCTTGGACACTTGACCCATCTGATGTGCATTGGTAAGGATATTACAGTTTGTAGATCACGTTATGGGCAGGGAAACATTTTCAGCTTCTCCACAAGCACAAGCATATAATAAGAAATCTAGGGGAAAGGACCATCTTCCCAGAAATCTGTGGTCCAACCCTCTGCAGGTGCTTCCACTTGTGCAAATAATCCCTCTAGGACTAAGCCCTAAGTCAGCCCCTCAGGCTGACTGTGGTGGGGAGAGAGCAAATCCTTCTTCCTCATCCTTAGATCTCATTTCTCAAAAAAACCCCTCTCCTTCCTCCCATTTATTCAGGGTGAATTTCATGCAAGAGAAATAACTCTCCCAGCACACAGCCCACATGGTCAGCTGAAGCAAAGCAAACTAAGAAAATACAGCAAGAGCTGTATCTTCATCTTCCCTGTACTTCATACTCTGCAGCTCAGGGCTCTGATGGCTCCTCAGCTATTCCAAGACTACTAAGAAGGATTCGCTTTTCTCCCTCATTATGTATGGCTGAACATTTGTAACATTTTCACCAGCCATGAGCCTCGCTGCCATTATTCCTGCCACTGTCACATCATTATAAACCTGCTTTCTGTGTATGGAGGACACGCTAAGCCCAGGCTACACTTCAACTCACTTGGAAATTGCAAGAGGGATGCAACACGCCATCGCTGTGTGCAAATTCACAAGAGAATTCTTTCTCTCCTACAATTTGCACAGATTTCCAGTAGGTTTCCAAGAGGGGGAGGTGTAATGGAGCTGGTTTTGCCCTATAAATCTCTGTTTAGCTTGCAGTCTTTCTACCTGGCAGTCTATCTACCTACACCGTTTCCAGAAAAAGGGGAGGGAGGGGATGTGCTGGAGCCTCTGCAAAGACCAGCTCCACATTCAGGAAGACAAAGTTCTCTGGCCAACTTCTACAGCCAGTACAGGGATACTGATTTCTCCAAGGAAAAGGTGAAAACTGTTATGTTCTGGAGTCAGGTGCCTGGAATGAGGATTTATCCCTGTTTCCAGAGTTTGGGTTCCCTGCAGTAGGGTTATCCTCTGTCAACATGCATCTGAAAACAGTGGCAAAGTTGTGTGCATGAAAATTCCCAGGCTCCACCTCCACCATTAACTTCTCTCTAGCTGATCTCACAATTTCAGGGCAATACTCCAAAGTATCTTCTGATATGGTTTTATGGATGCAAAAAAATGTGAAGGACAGATGTGCTGGGGGTCTGGAACATTTCACCTCAGCTGGCTTGGCTGAGGGGAGAACTGAAAGATGTATTAGAAAGAAGTCTTCAGACTCAGCCTATCAAGGAGATGCAGAGCTGATCCCCAGCTTCAGTAAGTGGCAGCTGCAACACTTCCTGCGGGAACAGCAGAAATACACTGCACCAGGTGATGTGGCCACCTGTACCAAGTAACACAGGATTTGAGAGCTTAGACTTTCCTCTTCATACTCTTTCAAATTTGTCAGGTTTGCATGTGATCTGAAATGTGTGTTAGAGTGCAATTTAGCTAGAGTGCAGTGAATTTTAAAGAGCCTGGCTCTTCAGATTTCTGTTGACTCTGCTGTAAACATTCTGGTACTTGTTTGAATGTTTCCAGGATTGGGGCATCTATGACCTGCCTTGACAACCTGCTTCAATGTTTCACTTGCCTCATCATAAAAAATTTCTTCCTTGTATCCAGTCTAAATCTACCCTTTTTAAAATCACTACCGCTTGTCCTATCATATCAGGGCTTACTGAGAAGTTTGTCCCCATCTTTGTCATAAGCCCCCCTTTAAGTATTGAAAGGACATAATAAGGTGTCCACAGAGCCTTCTCTTCCCAGGGTGAACAGCCCCAAATTTCTCATCCTGTCCTCAATGGAGAGGTGTCCAGTCCTTTGATTAACAGAGGCACTGATCTGCACTCCTGACTTCTGCAAACGAGCCCATTAAAAAAAAGCCCAGTTTTTCATCTTTTATTTATGTGGCTGATTTCTTATTTCTCAAGGTGAAACAGAAACAACTCTGTCCTTCCCTTAGCAGACCAGAAGACTTCTTTGTACCTAGGCTCCCCGCAGTAACTGTTGTACAAGAACAACAGGCTCTGCTAGTTTGGGCTTTATAAATTCTAGTAGCACCTTCAAAACCTCTACCCCAAAACAACAAAGCTATTGCTGCCAAAGTAAATCGAAACTTTATTATTTGTTCCTCTAGAAGCCTTTCTGAGAAGTCTGGTTGATTTTCAAGTATGATTTGCTAACCCCATAAACTGGTCATTGTTTGACAAACTCATCTGGCTTTACCTTTAGAGGTTCCTTTAAAGGAACCATGTATATGATTCCTTTTGCAGGCAGAGTTCTAACACTGGGACAAAACATCTGGATCATTTTCAGATCTTGCAGCTACTTGCAAAGCTTTGGACACAACAGCAGCAGTAGTAAGTGAGCAACAGTCACTACAAGAGCTGGAGTTGGTCCCTTATCAATGAAGATGTGTTTTCACCTGTGAATGGGTTTCAGGCCTTAAAATCTCAATCAGATGTGCCTCTCTTATCTGGGAACTGGAGAGAAGCAAAGCTAGATCTAGAGTAAGGCTGTTTGGAGGAAGATCAACAGAGGTACCTGCAAGTGATGTGTTTAGAATGGTTTTTAAATAATTTTTTTTTTAACTTATCATAAAAACCTACAAAAAGAAATATGCACTTTTGAGTGAGTCTAACTTAAGACATTTTTGCCTTTTTAAATATCTACATCAAGGATAATTGTAACTTTTTTTTCCAAAGCTAGGGACCTACAAGTGTCAGACAAGTACCAGCAGCAGTGACAGCTACCCTGCCAGGATTGTGTGCAAGAACAAAAGGCTGGGGATTTCTAGCACATGCATTTGGTATGTCAGACACTGCATGGAGTGCTGTAAACCCTCAGTGTAGGCTTTGAATTTGTGTGTGTTGGCCATAAGTAAAGACATTTCTGGTGAACTCCTCTGCTCACAGAGGCCTTGTGTCACTCATGTCCCCATGCAGGCTGCCCAAACTGGCTTTATGCATATGCTGCATCAGGTTATATCTCTGCTGAAAGTCATGCCAAGGAAAAGTAAATAAGTAGGTATCACAGCTCTTTCTGTTCTTTTATGCTTAGACCAGATACACTTGGGACACACAAAATAGGCAAAAAAGAAAAAAAAAAAAAAGAAAAAAAAAGAGTCAAATCCTGTTTAAAATATTAACCCCCTTACAATGATAATGAAGCTTCTGTCTTTCTCCTCACTTAACTCTGATGTGTGGCACTTTAAAGAGCACATTCCATTGCTATCAATGCACTAGACAGTAGCACACCTTCCAAACCAGCTGATGCCAGCTGATGGTGCAGATAAAAGACCTAAAAAACACCCAGTATGTTAAATTGCACTGGGAGTTGTGGGGAGAATTGCTGCAGATTATTGTCCTGAGATTCAGAAAGGGAAAAAAACCACCACCACAAGTAACAGGTAAGGATTTCTATTTCTGCACCTTCAGTAGAGCAATTTGTAGCTGACAGGATCTGACAAGCATCCCACTAGAAAAAATTACTTCCACAGATGAGCTTCAAACCCATGGGATCATCAAGGTAGGGGATGAGGAGAAGTGTGTG
The DNA here is from genome assembly GCF_027887145.1 of Ammospiza caudacuta. Taxonomy (NCBI): domain Eukaryota; kingdom Metazoa; phylum Chordata; class Aves; order Passeriformes; family Passerellidae; genus Ammospiza; species Ammospiza caudacuta. The sequence goes on along the minus strand of NC_080595.1, from coordinate 15,823,293 downwards.
GGGGTAGGGGGACAGCAGGAAGTTCTCTGCTCATTGAAGTGCAATCAGATGCAATAAATATCAGCAACTGGGCATTGACAAATCATCCTACCAAAGTCTTCAGCTAAAATGAAACCAGGAATAATGTTCATAATTCAGCATATTCTTAATTCCTTGAAGAGCACTGTGGACTGTCCTGTTCCTGTCCTGTTGCTGTCCTGTCCTGTCCTGCTGATATGCTCTGGGCATACATCAGCGCTACCAGATCCTTCCATCTGTGCAAACTGAGATCTGGTGTAAAACTTATTCCTGATCTCCTCCTAACAGGAGAGAAAAAGTCTTTCTGAAATCAAGAATATCCTGACTCAGTTCTGGACAGATGACTTCCTAGAATTCCCCCGAGACCACCTTCTCTGCCTGCTCCTGTGTGTGAACCAAAGTTTGGGAGGGTGTGGTGCTCATAGCCAAGGGCTAGGAAAACAGCCATTCAGTAGGAAGGAAGGCAAAAAAACATAAGGGATAATTGAGAAAATATGGTGGGTATATGGTAATGAAAGATCCCCATTTTGATGTCTGATATAAGGCTCACAAAACTATCCATAAGACTACAAAATTATCCCAAATGCTTAAGGAGCCACTTGCACCATCTTGGATCACAGCAGGAAACATGGCAGGAGACAGCTTTCCACGTTGGCTCAGGAGTAATTCTTTAGGTGTAGAGCATTTGTGGGATGAGCTCTCCCCGAGAAGACACTGAGATACAAATCCAAGCCCAAAGAACAGAAGAAACAAAACCTAATCTTGCCAGAAAATCCTGCTATATGGCATTGCTAGCAGAGGCTGAGGACAGCAAGTTGACCTACTGCGTAACCCATGCTCAAGCTCAATGGATCACTCAATCACTGCCACTCTCTCACTCACTACTAAATCTCACTACAACCAGTTCAACAGCCACCACCAAAACAATGCATAGCACATCCCAAGTCAAATACCCTCAAACTACTGCAGAGAGGGACAGCAGCAAAGAAAAAAGATGTTCATTAATTCCAGTGTCCTAAGCTCATGGGGAACCCATCTTTCTCCTATTCCCTCCATTTCTGCCTGCATATGATGCATGAACTCAGCCTTTCAGAACTGAGACTGAAGAAAAGGTCTTCTGGTGCCATCTCCGTGAGAGGTTTGGTGGGAAATACAATATCAAGTATAACAGCAGAGAAGGGGGGGGGGGGGGGGGAAATGGGCATAAGCAAAACAGGGGGTAAAGACCAGGGAGAAAATGAACAGAAGAATCTTTCTGTCCTTAAGATACAAGGAAGAAGCAGCTCAGTTTCAATGTTCTTCTACAATAATGTTTACATAGATTCCTTCAAGGCAGATATGGAAATATCAAAAAGGTAGCTCAGGGGTGTGGTGCCTTGTTTCAATCAGTGCCTTAATAGCCAGTGGATGTGTAAGATAGGAGTTGGCTCCACTGCCTACACTAGAGACATTGATGGTTTTGCAACACAGTGAAACACGAACAGAGGTGAATTGGAAGACAGAAATGAAAACTAGGGTCAGAAAATCAAATGGCCTCTGTACCTGGAAGGATGAAGGGTGCATTGAACCCGGCCAAAATCCTGGAGTCACCACAAGAGCCCACGCTCGAAAGAGGCTGCTTTGCTGGTGAAATTCTCTCAGTTGAGTCTACCTGCCAACTCCACAAATGCATTAATAAAAGCAGACCGAGACAATTTAATAAGCTCACTCCTGCTGCCAATTCCTTTTCCTCCATTAAAAGAAATAACCCATCCCTCTGGTTCCAGTCTGCTAACCATCTGGCATAAAGCCCAAGTGGGGCTCAGCTCTCCGGCCCTGAAAGGCTAGAGGTGAAATCCAGTCCTTGCTTAATACCAACAGTGTAAAGCCAATTTAAAAGTCTTTAAAAATCTATCTTTGATCGAAAAGAAGATGTTGTTTAATTGAAAAGTCTCCTTTTCTGGAACAGATGGATTTTCCTCAAGCTGCAGGCACTTCAAAAGGATTCCCAGTAATGTCAGAGCTTCTTAGGTTTAAACTGTCAGCATCGGAAGGGCTGCTATGGGCTTTCGTCTCCTGCCAGCTCCTAAAGACCTCTAGTGTATAAAGATCCATTTTAAGTAATATAAATGCTTTAAAAATACAGTAGGAAGGGAAAACACTAAGAAAAAAAATCCATCCAAATAAAAAGTGATCATGGTTTCTGCTGGGGACTAATTTCCACAGTAGTTAGGTATTTTTGTCATATTAATACTTTTGTTTCTTGTTCCTTCATTTGCATAATGTAAACAGTAATGAGGTACCCATTGCTGTAGACACACAAACCCGTGTTTTGGAATTGCTGCTTTACTTCAAATGCATTGCATTTAAATGAAGATGGAAAATGCACTTAGGCAGGCATTATTATTCAATAAAGTGTGCCCTGTCATGTCTCATCATGCTTGACTAAAACTTTGTAACTCTGGCATAGCTGGCATAAAAATAGGGATATGCCAGTATCTGGATGGAGACATAGCATTCTCCTCCAGGGAGTGCAGACAAGCAGTTAACTGAATTGATGCCATACCCAAACTCCACTGAGCCCTCAAAATAAGATAGACTGGGGTTTTTTAAATTTCAGAACTGCCCTCTGCACCTTAACTGTCATGATCCATATGAGGATTTACATTTTCTGCATATATAGCTTTAAATTCCTGGCACACACTTTCTTTACAGATCAGCAAAAAACATAGGCAATTTGCTTTAAAAACAATTCCTCCACACAGACAATGGTGAGGTCTATTCAAAATTAAAGTAGACGGACAGACACACCTGATTCTCAAATCCATAGTCTGCTCAGGTTTAAGGACAACAGATCTGAGAACATTTCACTGTTGGACTGGAGAGAGATGTGCTCTGGAGTCTGACAAGCACCAGGCAAGCTCAGTCCCCCTGTTCCCTCAACTCTCTGCTGGGACTCACACAAACCCCATCCATCTGACATGGATTCTACCACATGTCCATGCCCTGCTTTGCCTGCACATGGGCTCCAAGAGACTTTCTGTTCAGCAGTTCACATAAGCTTTGGGACTTTCCCTCCCTGGACTTAGCATCTTTAAGGTGAGGCCCTCTGTGAACCTCATCATCATGTTTCATCATGCTTAAATTTCTCACTTGCATGATAAGAGCCACAGGACTTTAGGGGTAATTTGTGAGAGAAAACAGGGCTGCACAGAGTCTGTAGGAATGGAAGTGGGACACCACAAAACATGACAGGGAAATCTTCTAAAACATATACACAAATACAATAAACTTTTGCACAAATACAACAAATCTGTGCATCAAGATCCATAAGGAATCTTCTATCATGTCACATCATATTAGACATAGCAGCATATTCCCTTCTCAGCAACAGGATTGGCTGGTTTGCTGAACACTCCTGTTTGCTATCAGTAAATTTGGGAGTGAAGGGCAAGGGGTTAGGTTAGGGTGATTAAAAGGTTATTTTGTTACTGATTACTGCTATTACTATTGTTCTCCTGTGCTATCCCTGGTGTAATTCTATTAAGTTTTTGGAGTGGCAACAGGGACAAATTTGGCTCTCTGCACTTAAATATTTTTTTGTATTTGATACTCATGGCTGTATTTATATCCAAAGCAATATGTCTCTTATTACAAACATAAGTCTTTGTAATGGCATAAGCACTGAATGCATAGGACATTTAGCCCATAAAAATAACGAAGGTCTGCTTCAGTCTTCATTGAAATCATCTACAAAACTCTCATAATTTCTAATGGAAACAGAATCAGGCCCCAGCTTTTCTGCCCTTTAGAGGGGAGAGTTGCATTAAGAGTTAGTGGTAATATCCCCATATTGATGAGTCACTCACTTTGCAGTACATAACATTTTATGAAGTAGAGAATCACTTTCCCTAAGCAATTACAATTTTGAGACAGGATCTTGGGCACTGGCAAGTTCCTTTGTTTCACAGCCCACTCCTGTGTGATGCTCCAATCATTATTAGCATGCCTGCCTGGCTATTTGCTAGAGCAAATAATTTGTAAAATGTGGTTTCTGTGATAAGAAGAAATCCCAGCTGGGTATTAAAGTGTGGGTTAAGATTTCAATGAATGATGGTTCCCCTTAAACTTCTCACCCCATTTCTTCAGCTTCTCAGTTAGGGGCCTGCCAGTAAGAAGAACATCCACTTCTGAAGCATATCAGCCCTCCTGAAAGGAGTCCCCTTTAACCCTTGTCCAGCGTTGGTGTGAACAAAAATAGCTCATCACATATGTAATAACACAAGCAAATGCAACTACTACCAAAATCTTAAAGAAACTTATGCATGTTACCTCAGCACTGGCAGAAAAATAGACATTCCTTCTACCACATTTTGGGAAAAATTGCAGGCTACTAGCAAAATCCTCACATCTCTCCAGCAAGACTGCTAAGAGCTCCTGTGAGCAAAGCTCACAGGAACAATGGCTGTACTAAGAGCATTGTAACAACTGAAATGTATGGCTCCAACAGTGGCAAAAGTATGTACTGATACCAATAGCTTAACTTCCATCATTGAAATAGGAAGATTTAGCTATTTAGGATAAAGGATCCAAGCCACACTTCTGCATTAAGAAAGAGAAAAGATGTAAAAATGGACAGACCATCTAATGGTGCTCGATAGGCTGCTCCGGGGAGTGGCTGTGTTCCTTTCAACTCAGAAACATTTTGCGGTACTTAAGCAAAGCATTACCTTGGCCACTCGCTCTCTCTAGTGGCCACTGTGAAGAATAACGCGAGCCGCCAGCTGCATGTACAAACGCCTCCAATGTTTATGAAGGAGAAGCACTTCCAGGAAAGAAAGGCAAACTACTGGCTTTAAACGGAGAGCGTGACACACTTGATCTGCCACTCAAGCCTTTGTCATCTCACCATCACGCTGGGGAGGATGTAGGAAACAGGGCTGATTCTCTTCTAACAAACCTCCTTGAACTGCTCACTGAACTGCTTGCTTCAGTTTCTGACATGGTCAAGGTGTCCTTGAGATGCACTGCTAATGCACATGCAGAGAATTACTTTTGATGGGAGAGAGGTATGATTCACACAGGGGAGATACCAGTTCTGGTGAGCTTTACATGGTCTCTTAGAATATGGAATGGAATCTGCTCAAAGTCCAAGAGCAGCAAAAATGCTGTTCCTATAAATTAAATTGCTATAGGCTCTGCAAAAATCTAAAAGTGTCCTTTTGTTTGTTTGTTTTGAAAGGTGAAGGCAACTATTATAACCCAACGCGGTCTTTTCAGACAGGCTTTCTGATACAAAGTATCTTCCTCTTCCACTACAGCTTCTGCTCTTACAAATTTCTGATTGCCCAGAAGCAGTGTACATTTACTTCTAACATTTTCCAGGGAAGGGCTGTGTTAGCCTTTGGATTATATTTCTCAAAAACTGGAAAAGAAGAGTTTTTCAATGTAAAGAAAAAAAATAGAATTTATAGATTAGAATTTCAAACAAGTGGAAAATAGGTGCAAATTAAATGACTTACTGCATAACAGTTATGGAAAAGACAGTGCCAAGGTTTTGGTGTTAAATAGAATACTTTCATTCCATGTAATTTTCTTAATCCGGACATTGAAGTTACAAGGCACTACCTCAGTCTATTGTTTAATGACATTTATAACTCTATAATAGTATTTTGCTCAGGTTTAACATTTGTGACTATGGAACAGACAATACAGTGATGTCACGAATACCAAGCTAGTAAATCATAATCTGTCACTTGGCTTTAAGTAAGTGTACTTCTTCAGACAATAGGTATGATGAATATAAGTGCAAATGAACCATGAATCTCTTCAATTATTCTTATTTAGATTCATTTTCCTATGAGTTTTCATTTAATTCCTATCACAATCTCTTAACCATAAATCAAAGGCAGCCTGGTCTTGTAGCAACATGTCTACTTAATATAATGAAGAAACACCTACAGTCATTAAAAATAGTATTTCCATGATCCAAGGCTCTTTTATAGCATTAGCATCTTGTGTTTGAGGCCATATTCTGGAGTTTGCAATATTGTCGCTTCTTCTCCACCATCAGATTGTTACTATCAACCACAGAAACTACATTTAAAGCCTTTTACCTTCAATGCTAAACCCAGGTGACCTGGAGCAATAAGGATATGATTCTCCTAGTGCTAGAACCTCAGCTGATCTACCTACCAGCACCCACCTCTTGCCCTGACAGCATGGAAATTACTTGGTTTTATCAAAATAGCCTTTTCTGACTCTTGGGATCAAGCCTAAGGCTTGTGAGATTCCAGACCCAGGTTTTCAGCTCAGGCAGATCCTCAGGAGACAACTTGGGCCCTTTATTGCATCAGTACTAATAAAGATAATTAGTTTTTAGCTGTTCCACTCGAGTCCACAGTCCCCTTGATCATGGCAAGCAGCTGGTCCAAAGTTTCCCAGCCAGAATCCTTGTGCTCGTTCTGGCTCATGCAGTCCTTTGAGTTCCAAACTGCAAATCTGCAGCAGGATTCCCATGCTGCTCATGACACCCTAAAACCCTACTTCTGGATGTCATGGTCTCAGCTGATTTTTTTGACCCCTTGTGAGATTAGGTAAAGCCATCCAAAAGACTCTTGTCATGCCCTCTGTTGGGAACTGATTTAAAGCCCCACACAAAGCCCCAGGGTTGCAGGGTGCAAAAACTGTGCCACAGCTCCTTTATGTTGCGTTTCCCTCACCTGTTTGCCTCCCAGTACCATATCAGGTTTAATCTTCTGTTTTCCTAACATTTGTGACACACAGTTGATCAACCCACTTCCCAAGGTGATCCTGGTTCATCCGTGGAGCCTCCTGCGCCTGTCTGCTGACACTCTCCTATTGGAAACCAGCAGAATAGGCAGAAGGCAAGGAGATAATCAGGCAGTCGATGTGGTCTGAATATGAGTCTCTTTATCTCTTTATGCATTCTCTCCTCAAATTGTATGACCTGCATTTCAGGCACCCTTGGGCTTGGGATTTACATTTTTAATATCAGGGGCTTGTGACGCTGTCCTCTTGTTGGTTAATTGGTATCAGAGAGCAAGTGTTTTCCCTTCCACTGAAATAAATCTCCCCTAAAGCTGCAATTGCTCATTCTTTTGTTCCATCCTCATTTGAAATGGGTTCTGCAAAGCCTCCACACCATGCTAAATAATCTTCAACTCTCACTTTTTAAAATCTGTTGGTTTATGCCTTAATGGCTTTGATGGGCTTTGCTATTCAGTCTTGTTACTTAAACCACTTTCCTCATATTCCTAAACTCTGTGTTTTCATTCATCCTTACCACAGTGGACTCTTTGAAGCTGAAAGGATTTATTTATCATCCAGAATACTTTTCCCCCCTGATTTTGGAAACATACCTTTTTAAGGGACAATGTGACACAGTTCAGAGTATTTTCTTGGTCTAGAATATTGAGTCTAAAACAAATGGATTTTGTCTTCTGATTTGCTGAAAAATCCATCTGTATCTCTCAGGGAATAATTTTTCCACTGGATCTGTGTCAGCTCCAAACAATAGAAATGTTGCACTCATCATCAGTTTAATGTGATCTGAAATAACATTCTCTCTGAATTCAGTAGTTAGTAGTGTTAATAAAAGCTAATCAGTAGCAATGGTGAATTTCTGGAAGATTACTGAACATGAGCTGTAATTCTCTGTCTTCAATATGCATTGCAATTTTAAATTAAACTAATTTGGACACACATAGGAAATGTCAGTCTGGGTAACACTGTGTAAACAGACTGAAGTATCGCAAAGGAGGATCAGGAACAAATAAAATCGTCTGTGTGACTTTGTTCTTAAATCAATGTTGACACTTTTGCTGCTCCTACAATGATAATGTAACTTTCAGCTCTTTCTTCATGTGCTGTCCTTATTGTGCAACCATGGAAATACTGAAAAGAGTAATCATCATTTTGTCAGTCATTTATTTTAATATTGTTCTCCAAATATTTGAAAATATCTAAAAACAAGAGGAGAATTTCTGAAGCTCATCTATCAGTCGGAGGCAGTCTGCTCTCCTTCCAACCCACACACAGCTTCTTCAAAAACTGGAAAGACATCCGTGTATTTGAAAACCTGCCAGCTGCTTCCAGGCCAGACAGCTGATGTGCCCAGATTCCTCCATTCTCTGGGGGGGGAAAAATTAATCAGGAGCCAAAGTTGTTTTGTTTTCTCTTATATTTTACACTGATTACAGAAAGAAATAGTGTCACCAAAAAAATTCAGTCAAAAAGGGTTTTTCTAATGACTGAAATTGGGATTCAGCCCCAAAAGACATAGACATTGAGCCAGCCTGAAATCAGAGATGTCACTTCATCCAGCTTCTATGGGAAAAGAACTGAATCCACACTGAGCCCAAATTTCTGGGCTGATATGTAATAGCATTTGCCTAATTAGAGTCCAGCTGGAGGCTTATTATATAGCAGGATACAGTAGGCTTTTGCTTCTTCAAATCAGTCATGGACACAGGCTTGGCTGAAGAACTTGGCTTCCTGTGATCTAACCAGGACACACTGGTATTTAATGGGACTCTGACTTTTTTTTATTACAAACTGGCCCCTGCAGGACTTTGATTTTCCCTGCAGCCATGGTCTCTCACCTGCAGTCCTGACATGCTTCAAGCTGCAGGCTGAAATACCAGTTTTAAGGGTGTGGTTAAACACAGAAGCAAGAATCAAGGTTTGTATCTGCATTGTGTGGCCTGGAGTTAACCCACCCAACTACATGAAGGTCATCTTCCTAGTTTTATGTGTGGAATTATACCACCTGCTTTAGTATCTCACAGCAGAAGGGAGCACTTCCAGGTTTAGTCGATGCTTGCAAAGTGCTCTTGAGGTTGTAAAGAATTTTAAGTGCTATTTTGGAAAGTTGTGTGCAGAACATGGCAGCACAGGCCACTCCTTACCTGGTCAAGATGGATTTATCCAGCATCACATTTCCAAGTGATAAAATTCTCTACTCATACTGTGGCTGAAGTTTCACCAGTGAAGAATTTGAAGGGATTCTGCTCTTGGGCAAATAGGAAATTTGAAATCCCATGAAAGGAACTCTTTCAGCAGTCCTTCCAGATTAGACACAGTTTTCTGCATTCTTGGATAGGCTGGGGGAGAGTTGTCACCAGAACTTGTCTCCTTGCATGGTGAAACTTTCCACAAAAATCAGAAGTAAATCCTTCTGCAAAATGCACCAGGGACTTGATGGTTTTGATGGCCATGGTTCTCTATGCTTCCAGGAGAACAATAACCAGAATTCCAAAATGCTGTCTCTGAGCTCCAATGATACCAATCAGTATCGATTAGGACCAAGGACTTAATATTTGCTATTAAGTACAGCAAAAAGATAGCTTGCCTGCCACACATTTTTCCCAATTTTTGTATGATGAGTGAGTCTCAGACATCAGACACACTTTCCAGACCCTGAGCATCAGCTTGGCTGCGGTAATTACCCATGCATAGATACTGAGTCTGAGGCAGGACTTCAACTCATCTGAATTAGATCCACTACCAACAACAGAAATTAGCTGTGTTTCAAGTACAGCTCTGGGACTAAGTGCTTGTACTATGCAATATTTACCACAGGTCAGACAACATGATTTAATGTATTATTCCCAAACCCAGTTGACACCCTTTGTATTAATTTCTTTAGATATGGGCTTTATTTCATAAATTAACAAAAGTGAAATCTACACACACCCTTAATGCTGACACTTCTATAGAGGAGCAAGGGATATAACTGCTACTGCTTTCATATACCCTCTTCTGATCACAGAAGGCCAACCCCCAATTACTGCCCATCCTTCTACCTCTGACAGAAGACAGTAAGAGCAAGCAGGTCATGCCACAGTCAATTTCTAGTCTAAACAAGTCAGGCTAAATAATCCAACAGCAAACCCTGGTAAAAAATGACCCAAGTTAGAGGGATGAGCCTTGTTAACAATCACTTAACTGAACAGGGAAGATTAAATCTAATTGGGCTTGCTCAGACTTACACCAGTTCAGGCAGTGACCACACATACACTTCAGGCAGCAGATGGGATGGAAAGGAAAGGAGTTAGACCCCTATCATTGTGCCCACAGGTATCAAACTGGTGGGAAGCTGAGAGGGGAGACTCCTTCAGGCAGCACAGCTCTGTACCTTGCAAAGGGACACCTGGGATAGCACATTTCTTAACTGGGAATGTCAGCAGCTCTACCTGGAATCGGCACAGGTCACACACCTCACTCCATGACTCCTGCAGCCACATCCTCCCAGTATCCAGAGGCCAGGTAAAGGGAGCTGACTCCTGGCTATGCTACTTCAGCTGCTGACTCTGTTTCCTTGCATATCTCTTCTGTCCCAGCACTATAAGCCCAGAATTCAATTCAGAAAGCCTGAATTCAGAAAGAAAACAAGACTATACCACATAAGAGAGACAATATCTCTCTCCCTTTGTGTAATGATTAGTACTTTTTAGCTACTATTCCCCCTAAAACTTGCAATTCAAGAAGTGGTGAAAATAACTCTTCTCATTAGCAGTAACAGTCATGTGAAAAGAAGAAATAACTTGTCTCACCAATTATGGGCATTGGGTTCACAGTCCATTTGCTCCTGATCACTTATTTTCAGTTACTCCTTGTAGTCTGCCTCATCTTGCTTGGAAAGACAGCAGCACAAGGGGAACATAGTACCTCTTACTGCTCAACTTCTTCATTTTTGCAAACCTTAGGGATGCCTTTTCATCTCTCTCTCAGACGATAATGAGGTACAGTGAGGGTTAATACCAGAAGTCCAGTAACAGCAAGTCCTGTATAATATTATTCTTTATAGACATAGCATCATAAACAAATGAGCCAGCAGTACTTTTTCTAGTACTACAGTCCATTCCACTTCCCATGGAGTTTTCTCTGTCCCAAAATAAAAAGAAATGAATAAGCTAAATCTAACAAGCACCTTAAACAGATATTACTTCCCTGGTCATCCACAGGAGTGAGTGAAGACAAGATACCTCTGTGCTTAAGAAATTAAGTTAGAATAAGAGATGACCTCAGCACCCAAATTGGAAAGACAAAAAAAAAAAAAAAAAAGAAAAAAATATGAAGACAATTCTAAACTGCTTTATGTTGTTCATGTTGTTTGTAGCCATACAAACCTCATTAGAGCTGAATTTCTGCAGAGCATCATTGTGACATTCAATGGACCACTTGCAAAGTATGCACTTCCTTTAAGTGTCCAGAACAAACTATCTGGGTCTGGAGCTGAGGCCAGATGTTTGTTAGAAAGCCAAGCTCCAGGCAAAACAATCATCCAAGCTTCCACACTTGCTCCAATTTGCCAATTAAACATACAAAACAAATAATGCAAAAGGGGAGGAAGGAGGAGCTGCTTTGCCAGAAAATGTCAAAATAAACTAGAGATAGGAGCCAGTAGAGCTACTTACACCACACTGTAACATGCAGAGCATTGCCTGCCTCCTGATCCTGATAATAATTTGTCATTGTACTGAAGCCTCGTTGTGTTTGTTTCCTTTAAGGGAGACAGAAGTCTCATATGAAATCTTTGAGGCAGTGTGGTCAGGCTGCCCAGTAAGACATTTCAAGGGAAGACCATTATCCCCACCTTGGAAAACCTGCAGCTCCTCTGTGTGTGTGAAAACCTAACCAACACCATAATGTGGAACAGTGTGCCCCAGCAAAGGGCTCAACTACTAATCCTCTCTGGTACTCACTCAAAGCAGCAAATGCTCCTGCTCTGGAAGCACAGTGAGGAATAGCTCTCAGCCAGCTCTCACAAGCAGTAAACACTGCAAAGGATGCCTTGGGATGCCTCTCCCAGTTTGAGTATATGCCTTCTTCCTGCACCCAGAGGCAGGTAGCTACACACCAGGCAGCCTAAAGACAGGTTTGCATAAGATCTTCTATATTACACTCCTCTTGAGCTCCAGTTTCATTTGCACACCAAGAACACAGAAACTGGACACCACCTACAAAAGTGCAATGCTGAAATCCTCTCATTGTGTCCATCTTCCTAGCACTCTCTAGGATGTTTTTGGCAGGAAACTGTCTCCTGCACGGAGTCACTGCACATAAACAGAAAAGGAAGGAAATATCATTGGGTGGGTGGAACCTGATGAGATGTCTTCCAAAGTCCTGAAGAAACTGACCTGTGTAGTTGCCGAGCCACTCTCCATGATATTTGAAAAGCCATGGCAGACAGGTGATTGGAAAAGGGGGAAAATTGTACCTATCTTTAAAAAGGAGGACCCTGGAGGAGCCTGGGAAATACCAATCTGTCAGCCTCACCTCTGTGCCTGGGAAGATCACAGAACAGATCCTCTGAGAAACCCTGCTAAGGCACATGGAGAACAGGGAGGTGATTCAGAAGAGATAGAATGGCTTCACCAAGGGCAAGTCTTGCCTGACCAACCCAGTGGCCTACTATGACGAAGTGACTACATCAATGGACAAGGGAACCATTACAGGTGTCATTTATCTGGATTTCGGTAATGCCCTTGACACGATCTCCCACAGCACCTTTCTCTCTAAATCGGAGAGAGGTGGATTTGAGGAGTGGACTGTTGGATGGATGAGTAAGTGGTTGGGTGTTCACATACAGAGGGTCAATGTCTCAGAGTCCTGATGGACATCAGTGACAAGTGGTGTCTCTCAGGGGTCCATATTGGGACCAATATCTCCATTAATGACATGGACAAAGGGATCAGGTGCTCCTTCAGCAGATGCCACTAAGCTGAGTGGTGATGCCCAGAGGGAGCTGGACAAGCTTGAGAATTGGGCCCACTGGAATCTCATGAGATTCAGTAAGAGCAAGTGCAAGGTGCTGTACTTGGGTCAGGGCAACCCAGGCTGGGGGCTGGACAGATGGAAAGCAGCCTTGGGAAGAAGGACTTGGGGGTGCTGGTGGATAGAAGGCTGGATATGCCCCAGCCATGTGCACTGAGAGCCCAGAAAGCCAAATGTGCCCTGGGCTGCATCCAAGGCAGTGTGGGGGGCAGGTGAGGAGGAATTCTACTGCTCCTGCTTCACTCTGGTGAGACCCCACCTGCAGTGCTGCACTTAGATCTGGGGTCCCCAGCACAGGAAGGACATGGACCTGTTGGAACCAGTTCAGAGCAGGACACCAAGATGATTATAGGGATGGAGCAACTCTGCTATGAAGAAAGGCCGAGAGAATTGGAATTGGAATTGGGATTGTACAGCCTGGAAAAGTGGCTGTTCTGGCTTTGGAGTGACCTAAATGTGGCCTTCCAATATCTGAAGGGAGTCCACAAGAAAGATGGAGAGAGACTATTTAAAAGAGCATGTAATGATGGAACAAAGCAAAATGGCATAAAACTGAGAGTAGGTTTTGATATTAGGAAGAAATTCTTTACTATGAGAGTAGTGAGGCACTGGAAGAAGTAGCCCAGAGAAGTTATGGATGACTCCTCCCTGGATACGTTCAAGGCCAGGCTGGATGGAGCTCTGAGCAACCGGTCTGGTGGAAAGTATCCCTGTCCATGGCAGTTGGGTTGGAACGAGATGATCTTTAAGGTTCCTCCCAAACCTAACAATTCCATGATTATGATTCTAAAATTCTATGATTTTTTTCCATAGGAAAGATGTAAAAAAGCAGTCTGGAGCTTGTACAGTAGAACAGGCAGTGGCCAGGTGAGAAGTGAAGCTGATACTTGCTAATCCCAGGAAGTATAACTGTGTCAGGTGATGGGTCACAGCTTAGCAAGAGAGGAGATGGACAGCAGGGAGGAGAGGCCCAGGGTGACTCCAGCAAGATGTGTGCAAGATGTCTGAGCTCTGCAGTACACTGTAGCTCTGCAGTGCAGACATACATATTCACGGATCTCAGGAATGACAGGAAAAACTATCAGCAACTGTGATTCATCCAAATGTGCCCTGAGAAACTTCTCGGGAGTCTTTCTTTGTATGAATTAAGAATTGCACATACTTTGCTTCATTAATGTATTTCTTTAATTATCAGGTGCCTATCTTGTTCTTAGAAAGCTTCCGATTGTCCTTAAAATATAGTTCATATCCATCCTTTATTACAAGGAAAGCTGCAATTCCTACAAAAGACAAATTATTCCAACCCACCATCCTATCATTGAAAAAATGTCATTGGTAATTTGGACTGCTGTTGAATTTGCCAATAAGTTCATTTTGTACTCTAAAAGGGAAATCAGATAATTTCTTTGGCAAGACTGCACATTTCTTATTGCACATAGTTATTGCACAACCTCCAGCAAAAATGTTTTTTAAAAAAAAAAGTTTTCAGAGACTCTTAAGCCTATCCTCTTGCCACCAGCACCCTCTTTTTCCCACTTCAAAATCTCACAGCTTTATTTTATCCTTGACTGCAAAATCAGCATAAAAAGTGAAACTTGACATGAATTGGGGAGCAGTTTTTAAGTAAAGATGAAACAAATCTTAAAAGTATTTTAGTAGTTTTTAAATATTTAAAGACTGTAACCACAAAATCAAAGTTTTGTGTTTCAGATACTTTTATGTACTGGTCTAACCAAAACCAGCTTGGTATAAAAATACAATTTTGCAAGTCAGCTCTCTTCCATAATGAGAACTATCCCCTTAAACTACTGCTGTAAGGTCATCTGGCCTGCAGAGTCTTGCCCTCTTCCCTAGCACACTCCTGTTAGCAGAATGGGAATGACCCAGCATCCCATAAACCTCTAAGCCCCTGAAATACCAGAGGCACCCAAGTCAAAAGCCATTAATTTGGCATTCCTTTCCCTTCTTAGGTACGTGGTGTAAGCTGGACCTGGATCCTGAAGAAGCTGGAACACATTTCTAAGCTTACACACTGCAAGGGGTTCCATTTACTTCAACAATTGCAAACACTGGGAGGCTTAGGGACTTACAAACAGAAAACTGAGCTCCACTATCTCTTCAAAAAGGAACCTGCCTATCTGGAAAGCCCATTTGTGGGGGGAGGGGGGCATGGGGAGAAGGGTGGGTGTTGGGGTTGTTAACTATTACAGTTACATTACAGCGTGATTAGTCCACTGAAAGAAAACAGAAAAAAAAAAAAAAAAAAAAAACCAAAAAAAAAAAAAAAACCAAAAAAAAACAACCAAAAGCTCCTACTTCCTCTCCACTCCCAAGTTAGTTTGTTTTGTGTATTTGATGGCCCTTCATGAAGACACAGTAAGACCCTGAACCTGCAATGACCCCTGTTTCCACACAGAACATATGGACTGCAGTGCAGGGCTTTGCCTGGACAGGGCTCATTGTCAACTGAGACTCAAACATCCCTGAGCAAGCAGAAAAGCTAAACCATATTTTAATATTAAAAAGAAAAAAAAAAAAGGCCAGCAGGTTTTTACTCTTCTGCTTCTATGAGACACTTCCTCCACTTCCTATCGTGTTGTTTTACAACTGAACACATCCCTGTAGGTGTTGGATGCTCAGAAGGGACTGCACTATTTATATGTAAGGCACCATTCTGCAGCACCTTGAGCTGTGTTATTCAGGACCTTCAACTCTTTCTGAACTCTGCTTGAGCTGGGGGGCACTCAGCCCCTCTCTGGATGGCACACAAAACTAGTTTACTTTGATCTTAAGTGCTGGAATTATTTGTGATTAAATCTAATTTCATTACATCCTCGAATTTGCCCATTCCCCTAATATTTGCAACTTCACTGAAAACTATACATGTACAAATCACTAGCATCACACATCCTAGTGAAGATGAAGTTAATTTACAGGATCTAGCCTTTAAAATACAAGGATTTCACAACAAATCTGTTGCTATGGTAACAGAGTAAGCTTATGTGAACTTCAGGCATTCATATTCATAGAAACTCCTGAAGCAAGACTGACTGTTGGCCATAACATCCCTACTCTTGCCAAGTTTCAAACAGTGCATGAATTATGCCAAAAATAAATGGGTGTGACTAATACAAGCACACAGAACACCAAGGGAAAAAGAAACACCCAAGCTTTTGCCTCTAAGGCAACATTTGTTGATTGAAAAGATGGGCATTTGGAGAGTATGCCTTTTCCTTCCCTCTATCTTCTTGCTTTACTTGCACATCATAAAAGCTCCACATGCACATTTGCCTGCCATAAATTGTACGACTGCTAGTAATCACACATCTTTGCAGTCTATAGAACAAATCTTTTTTTAAAGACTTGCTCCCTTTGTACTCCCCTGGTATTTAGGGAGCACGTGTGTGCTGGAGGAGGAAAGTCAATCTGTTTTAACTCATACCTTTCTCTGTCACATAGCTGCAAGCAATTCTTTTAGCAGCCTCTGAAAAAAGTATGTCCAGCCTCAGCCTGTGACAAGATCTGTGACATTAGATTCATCTCTCTCACATCCTCTCCTGCCCATCTCATCTCTGCACCTCAACCCAGCCTTCCCACTCTCATTTAGCAAGGTCAGATTTTTCCAAGGGCCAGACTGCATTTAATGTGCTGCATCCAGATCCAGAGACTTCCTGCTAATTACTGTGGTCACACTTCCTAATCCAACAAGCATCAAACTGCACAGCAGCCTCTGAAGTGGAATAGGTCACCTGGCAATGTGCTGCAGGTCGTTCAGTTGGCAGATTTTTCTTGATGAAAGACTGTTGTGTAAGGTAGCTGCCCCAACATGAACAGCAATGTAGACTAATTACATGTGATACACCCACTCTGACTCATGAGATAGCACTGAAGTGAGGGACAGAGGAAGGGGAAGAAGATGAAGAGAAAAGGGAAGAATCAGTACAGTAAGTCCTTAACTCATCTAAGGAACAAATGGAAGTTTTACACTTTGCACTTTTCCCTATGGAATAGAAAACTTCTGCAAATTTTGGATTCCAAGAATTTGTTCAAATCAAGAACTAACCTCTCTTTTTCTGTCCCAGCTCCTCTGCTGTACAGCAGCTCCATTTCCCAATGCAATTCAGCCCAAATCAACACTTATTTCTCAGAACTCAGTAACTTCTTTTGGGTCTGATGGGCTCCATAAAGGCTAAACCCATTAAAAACAAGCAATAAAGAAGTAGAAACATCTCTCTGGCTGTCATTTCAGCCCTTGTTTCCACAGATGACTTGACAGTCTCTCACCAAATCCTGATTTTTGCTTAATGATGGAATTAGCCCAAACACGTATTAAGAGAAATATGTGAAGACATGGGAAGGCTCAGGAGACCAAGGCAGACCACCATGGACCAGGGGTTTTGCAGTAGTAAAACATAAATCCCTCTAAAAACTGATCTTGAAATTCAGTGTCAAGGATACAGAATAAGGGTTTTCTTCCTCGCATGCATCACCTCAAGAGTCAGTCTACATTTTCAGATCAAGTGTTAAGCCCTGACCCCATGACCTTTCCCAGTGTGTTTTTGACAGAATGGTGGCCTTGAATCTATTTTGACAGTCCACCTGTGCATGATCAAGAAGGCTGCTTTCCATTTCCAGGACTTAGGCCTGGGAGCTGGGAGATCTTGAATGAACACAACAGAAAAACAGAGGGAGGGGAAGAAGGTGAGAAATCACAAAAGCTACTTTTGGTCCATGGATTATTTAAGAATACCTGTGTTACCTGAACACTTGACCTTGCTTTGCCCTGGATTATTCACAATGTTGGCATTGAGTTGCCACTTGCCAGAAAATCATATTGGGTTACTCACCATCACATGAGACGGGCCTGCCTCCAAACTGAGCAGATTCAATCAATGCTAAAAATTGCACGTACTCATAGGCCTTTGCCAGTTGACTGCCTATTTCCCAGCCATAAGGGTTTTGGTAGTTTGGCCTCCAGCCTTGTTGCTAACAGCACTCAACTGAACAAAACAACATCTATTTGAGCATGCTGGGGCACTAGCAGACACCACAAAGCCAAGTATGTCCCTGAGGACTTGCTCAGAGCTCTCAGAAAGGCTTACCTTGACTAAAATATGCCTTGGGTGAAACTCAGCTGCCTCATATCAGGATACAATAGCTAGCTGAAGAAGCAAGAAGTGAAATCACCCACTAGATTTTACATCACCAGTCACCACCCTCAAGTTGTGTTGGAGGTCACTGAAATCTAACTCAGACCTCCCTGTCATCTCATTCTGAAATGATGGCTATGGACTTAGTACTCTTGTTTCATAACTACATTTTGGACTCACTAGATGGCTTCTTGAACTCTCATGCAGCACTTTGACTTCGTCACAGCATAGTACTGTAACACATTAATACATTTTCCTCTTAGAGTTTTTAGTAAAAGACTTTTGGAAGATGCAAGCCTGCTCTCCCTTAGGCTTTAAACCATCCATTCTTCCAGGACTGTAATGCTAGCACCCTGGGGCAGTACAGACAGTCCCTGGAAAGGACTAGCAAGAAGATCTGAAACATGCTTTTAGTTCTACCCATTACAAATTTTTGGTCCCCAATACCCTTTGGGAGTGGAAAGCAGAAGCAAATTCCTATACCTTCATTCTAACAGTAGCCTAGACTGTGTTGGCAGGCCAAGTAGTGGCCACTGCCTTTAAATGTATTAATTCTGCTTTTTAGAGAAACATGTGAGTCCTGACAGAACAGGTGGTAAGATTTCAGAGTGGTTGTGTTACAATTCTATAAGCTTAGCTTATAGCATTACAGCTGTTCCAGATATGGGTCACCATGTTCAAACTGGTATTTTTAATACCAGTTCCCAGAACCACTCAGGACTTGGAGCTTAATTTTCTTCAAGCGTTGTGGTTGGTTGACTCAAGTGGAAACCTTAGTTTTTGTCCCAGTCAAGCCCTCATTTCCATTTTGGTCCTCTAGGACAGTTAAATTTATCTCACTCTGTTTGAACCTATTTCACTTCTTACTTCTTACTCTTTCCTTCCTGAAAAATGTTGGTTGTCTATAGCCTGCAGGTTTTTGGAGGAAGAGGTTTCAGGGAAAAAAAAGCATATAAGTGAAATGGTGGCAGTTATAGCCAGGAAGACATTGTTCTGTGAACAATGAAAGGGCAGCCTCTACAAAAGAGCAGGATGTTCTGGGCACCCCTACCAAACTGCCCACCATCTACACAGCCACGTCAGAGACTGCCTATCCAAGCAAGCCAGGAGCACCAGCAGGCCTAACTACCCCTAGAAGAGACAGGTTTGCTCTTAAATGCCTCAAGGCTGTCCTTTCCTTGCCATACAGGCAATATTCAAAGGTCCTTTGATACTTTGCTCCCAGGTAAATGCCCAAATTCTTCTGGGAACTGAGAAATCCTCTGCAAATTTACAGTGTCAGAAGTCTGAGTGACACAGGCCATGCTATGTCTTAGGGCTTCTTATTTTCCAGCTCAGAGGAATGAAAAGGCCATGTACTATAATTTAGTAAAGACCACACTGACTTCAAAATGAACTTTTAAGGGGACAATGGAAAAGACTGCCACAAATAGTCCTGGATGTGAAATGGAGACACTGATAGGTTTTGTTGATGAGTTCCATTACTTGCCATAAAGGACCTTAACTACATCTAGAAGACAGGAAAGCAACTGCATTCCTAAGCACTCTTTTTTAAAACTCTCATGTTTTAAGTAAGAACACTAAATATCTATTGAAGTTTCAAATTCAGAATGACTCCACTCTAGGTAAATGAAGGCTTCCGTTTTCCTGGTAGCAAGATGGAGATCTGGTGGATAGAGATGAGAAACATTTCCCTCATTAATCTCTATGGGTCTGCCTGGAGACCCAAATCTTAAGCACATGCTTATGTACTTGATTGAACACAGAAAAAATTTAAGCACACATTTAAGTGTTTTGATGAGTGTTGCCATATGAATTTCAACATGGATTTACAGATCTGTGGCTTGACTGACAGATTCAACCCTTTCAAACATATATTATCTAATTAGTGCCTGAAGGGAAAGGCCTAGATATAGAACATTTGTCTTTTAGCACACAACTCACACAGCATTTCATGATGCCTTGACACTTATTAATTGCATTCAGTTTGAATATAAACACTGTCACATGATCCTTAATCGAGAATTGGCTGAAATACCATAAACAAAGGATTACAAGCACAGAGCAGGGAGGATGTGTCTCCGGGGATGCCACGGGGAATTTTGGTTGTGTCCAGTCTTGTTCTCAAACAATGAGGAAAATAGAATTATAAACAAGCCAGACTTCATAGACAGTAGAAAACAAACATGAGAAAAGCCAGAAAAA
This sequence comes from Ammospiza caudacuta, assembly GCF_027887145.1. Classification (NCBI taxonomy): domain Eukaryota; kingdom Metazoa; phylum Chordata; class Aves; order Passeriformes; family Passerellidae; genus Ammospiza; species Ammospiza caudacuta. The sequence continues at coordinate 15,803,140 of NC_080595.1, read as the reverse complement.
CAGAAGAAAGAAAGAAAGAAAGAAAGAAAGAAAGAAAGAAAGAAAGAAAGAAAGAAAGAAAGAAAGAAAGAAAGAAAGAAAGAAAGAAAGAAAGAGTAGTAAAGGAAGTAAAAAATTTCTATCTTCTTCTCAGCTAGAACAGAGACAATATTCTTAACACCTTCTGTCCAAAGAGTTAAAGTAAACTCCAAGGATTATCCAAATTATGTAAAGAACTGGAGTAGAAACAGTATCCCAATATCATACAGATCAGTAAAAACTTTACTCTCTCCAGGGAGAAAGGCAGAAGTAGAAAGGTTCTGTAAAACTACCATGTCTTCTAAACTAACTCCAGCAGCAGCAATCGCACCAGTATAAACTCCCTTCCTGCCTCCCCTCTGTCTGCCAACATTCTTCCCTGAGGCTGTTCCATGTTTGCCATCTCCAATTCTATGGACTACAGACTTCAGTCATCCCAGCTCCTATTACAGGTTGGGACTTGCTACAGAGGCAAGATTAACTTACTTTCTTGGCTTGGTCATGACATCTGGGAAATTCCTTCCTTGCTCAAGCAATCAGAGCCTGGGACCCCAGGATGTGACTGCCACCAACAGGCAGTGGAAGAAGTGGATGACACAGAAGCAGTCAAGGGTTTTAAGGTCTCCTACAAGTATGTATGACTTTGAAGGTGTTCACAAGAACATGGAAGATCCTATGGGACTGAAGGACAAGAGTCGAAACTTGCAATGAAAACTAGAAGGACTGCAAACTTTGGCAACCTCTTTCTGAATATAATACACTCTACCCTTCAGCTAAGAGGAAGCCAAGTGCTGGAGCATTGTGTGTTTGTAGAGCTGCAAGAAGTGAGTCCAAACACATTTTTTCACATTAGTCTGGCATTTGCTAAAAGCCACTACAGCTGTATTTGTAGCAGATAATTTTTTCAGATGACCAGAAGACTTATTTTCATCTGCCTGTTAATTAATTCATTTATCATTTCAACCTTTCCTTTAAGTAGAATTGTTCTCTCATAACTTTCATACCATTGCAAATGTTTACCATGTGGGGGAATCAAGTAAAATTCACCAGAGCTTTCAATCAGTGTTAGAGAGAAAGAGATGAAGAAAAGTGCAGCAACAGTATATTTGAGAGCAACATCATTTATTCTGCCTAACAATGAATCTGCTATCTAGAAACAAGACTGATTATTCATAATGCTACCCTCTGCTATTACCAGAACTCTCTACAGCCCCGATCAGCTTTTATCCAACATGTTTAACTTGTCAAAGTCAATTAGCCTTTCCACGCGTTTATTTCACAGCATTACTTCAGTACACAACCAGACACCCAAGTATCAAATTGAGTACACATTTGTTTGCATGTATTTTATATTACCCTAGCTCTTGACAGCTTTAAAAGAACACACATCTTAGAAATAATTGAGCTTTCTTTAGGAAAAATCTGCCATGAAAAGTTGATTTTTCTGTAAGCAGCTTCAGGGTGGAGGGTTACTATTTTAAAGAAGGAAGACAGATTGTGTAATAGTATATCTTTATAGTTACATACTGCAATAAAGAGTATAATTTATAACAAGAGTAACAAAGGACATGGATATCTCCCCTAACAAAAACCCTGCAACACCATACTCCAGATAACATGAAAAATAAGGGCTACACCAGGGAGCACACAGCAAGCAAACCAACCACTCAGATTTGGCTCAGATCCATCAGGCCTCCTAATCCTTATAACAACACCCATCCCAAGCCATATACTGGAATCACTGATAGCTCAGGTAAAGCAACATTACATAGACATAGATCAGGTCCAGTACAGTCAGAATCAGAATTTTCAGCCCCAGTGACACAGGACCAGGCTGTCTCTCCTGGTGTCCCACTTCTAGAAGCACCAGCTCTTCCAGCTAACTGCTCAAGAGCTGTTTAACAGCAATGCCACCACTTCTGGCATTGAGTTGCTCTTGAAAGATATGTAACTATTCTTACCCCTGCATCTGAGCCAACACACTCCATGTCTCTGCTCAGTTTGCCCCACGTCCAGACAGCCACTCACAGAACTCCGACAACATCCTGCAAATAGTTTCATCTACCCAAGAAGCACCACAGAGTATAAAATCCACCATGTCCTCCTCAGCCCCACCACTGCCCACCACCATGCCCATCTCCATCAGCTCCCACACAACCAATGGAATTAACAACAGTTTGCTCACCCTTCAGGGAACAGCTTCTTCTGCCTGGTAATCTCAGGACTGCACCTCAAACACAGGGCCCAATCTCCAGAACCCTCACTGCTCTCCCACTCTACTCCACTCCAACTGAACATCTTTTCATAGCCCAGCCTCCTCACACTGCACAGGACTCCTAGGCTGACTGAGAGCCTCTTAATGCTCCTCTGCACGGTGGAGGGTGGGAATGTGCCTCCCCACATGGCTTTACAAATACTGAACAACTTCACACAGTCTCTGCAAAGACAGAGGAACTGTCGTGTCCCCAGTCAGGGAAAGCAAGGCAGCAGCTTCAGCGTCATCCCCTGCTGCCTGTCAGCACTAAACCTGTGCCCTTCTTACATGAGCACAGGGAGTGGGCAGCAGCTGTGCAGGCCAAAAGCAGATCAGCCCCTCACACACAAAAAGCTTGTCTCAAGTGCCCAGCACCAACAAGCTCTGAAGCCGATTTCCACACAGTACCAGCAGGGCTCCTTTTTGGATGAATCACCTTCACAGCCAAAAAATGAAAGCCTGAGGAAAGCTTATCATCCATGAAATGCAGAATTGCCAAAAAAATACAAAGCCTCCAGCATTTTGAAATTAGCTTACCTTGGAGCATCCCTGCTATTTTAATGGAAAGACACCTAAGCATGCAAACACTGAAGTATAGGTTAAGAAAAGCCAGCTGAAACCTCTGGCCCAATTTTCTTCCTGTTCACATTTCTGAAACAAGCTCATTTGGGGCCAGGATGTTCTTCATATCACCAAAATCAGCACAATCTAAACTATCCCTGGACATTCAGCTTTAAAATACATGTATCTCTCCTTCACACTATACACTGCATGTACCTGATACCAAAAGAGAATAACACAAATCAATGGGGTTTTGTGCTCACTTGTGTTCTTCTGAATAAATACACAAAATACTGAAGATTTTCTCCTAAGATACTTTGGGAAAGCTCCTGCAATCATTTTTTTCTGTCTAGTGAGCATTTCCTCTAATAAATACAACACCCAGAAATACTGAGTTTGTGTCACAGAGACACTTCCTTACAGCTGAGAATCATCAGGCTTTGAATCCAGCTAAAAAGAGATGAATTAGCAAATAGAGATGACATGTTAGCATTTCCTGTAAGAGAAGGCCTCACCAGCACACATGATGAATTCTGAGACCCATATATTATATGAATAAATAGCCATGATTTTTAAAAATTATTATTTAGAGCACCAGGCAAGCTTTGTCAGTTTGGGATTTGAACAAAAAGTATCACACTTTTTTCCATTTACAGCATATACCTGGGACAGCACTGACAACAATTAAGATGGGGTAAAAAAGCTTCCCAAATAGTTTGGCATTATCTGGATGACCACTGAATTTTAATAACAATTTCAATTAATTAAGAGAGGAAAACACCAGAATCATAACAACAGTGCTATTTTATTGGCAGGCTGTTGTGGGAAAGAGTATTCATCTGTTGGCCAGCAATAAAAATCAAAATAACTGCAAGTAGCCTTGAGGCTAGAATCTGCTCTTATTTACACCATCCAGGTAATTCCATTTATTGCAGTGGGATTTCTCCAGGCAGATATTGTGGTTGTGCAGCTGTTTAACACCTCGTGCAGAATAGAGCCCTCCAAGGAAAATCTGGCTCTGTGCATTTATGCTTTCTATCAGGCATATACTCATATGGGGCTATAATGAAATGTTAAAAAATAAAGTTAAATAAAATTGGGGACTTCCGAATCAGGTTTTAACTCTGCCCTTCTGCACAAAGTTCCAACTGAATCACCAAGTTTGTATTGTGCCTGGGAGGCACAAGAAAGTATAAGGGGTAAAGAGCTCATTTCTCCATTACTAATTCCTATTATTGTTAACTGGAGTGAAAAATAAGATGGATCAGAGTGAAGATGTCAGAAGAAAAAAAGATCAAATAACTTGAACAGGCAATAATAGTATATTGACTAGCTACAGCAGCTGGATTACAGGTGGTAGTTTTTCCTCCCAAAGAATGGCTGGTATAGGAAACCATTTCTAAGGTGAAACAGAGTACACTGGTCAGGAGAGCAAGAGAACTACAGTCTTTGAATGAATCCACAACTGCAGCAACACTGAAGTAAGGAATCCTTCTGGAAGGAGGAAGGCAGACTTGGCATTTCACATGCCCTTATGTTTCCTCCTGTTCCCTTGTGTTTCTCAGTAGCTGTGGCAGAAGTCTCAGTTGAGGATGAATGCATCACTGGAAGAGAGCAAGTGAGATGGCTGGGGATCTGCAGGGGTCTGTCCCCAGCAAAGAGCCCTTCTGTAAGCTGCACATGAAGATGATGCCTTTGGTTGAGACCAGTGCACCAGGAAATGTTGGCTTGCAAGATTTCTCACATACCTGGAATGATGCACCTGCTTAAGTTTGAAAGCAGTAACTGTTTTGTACCTACAGTACCTATGAAGGCCAGGCAGACAAGTTTGTCTTTTGTGGGCATGGAAGGTGCAGAAAGGTCTCGGGTAAACAGCTTAGCAGAGAGAAAACACTGTGTTCATTGCACAATTAAGATGACATTTTTCTTTACAAAATACTTCAGATTGATGGCAGTGTATTGGCACAGAGAAGTTATCTGTACTTGGTGAATAATTCACCTTCACAAGATCCTGCTTCTACAGCTGGTAACAGACCCAGACAGGAGTGCTGCCCCTGAAATCATTTCCCATTAACTTCAATCACTCTGAAAGGTTCAGCCACCAAAAGTTTCCAAGTCAGCTGGCACACAAATGTCTAGGCCCTGCCAATATTTTGTGATCCACTTACTGTAAACACGGATCTAATGAATGTTCATTCCCTTGATTATTTTGCAAAGTGGAGACATGTCTAAGAGTATTTACAAGGTATGTAGTCCTCCAAAAAATTGATAAATATTCTGACACATCTTAAAACAGAGGCACCAATGCCTTCAGCCAAAGAAATAATGTTAATCATGTAAAAAGACATGAGTTATCCCAGTAGCCTCAATGTATTAATTTCATTACCTCCAAACATTGCAGTTGTTAAATATGCTGACCCCACAGCTTGGGAAAGGACAGAAACAAGATTAATGCAGATGAAAATTTTTTGCTGTTGTAGAAACCTCTGCATAATTGTGATGGCATTTTGTGTCAGTCTGTGTATTCATACTTCTTCCACCAGCAATGGCCATTGCTAACTCATAATGTTCCCTTAACAGGACTTGAGACTGCAGCTCTTCCAGCAAACAGGATGCTCCATCTCTGGAAGAAAAGCAGAGTTGCAAGTGAAAATGAGATGTGCCAGGGTTGCTGTCCCCCTTTCCACTGAGCTAAGCTAGAATTCAGCAACGCACTATCAAGAGCTTACAAGAAAACTTGAATCCAAAGGGGCTGATCTTCTAAATATCTAGGCACAAGATAAAAGTTGTTTTATAAATGCACTCCTGTGCAAACAGACATGTAGACTTAACAGACTTGAACAGAAAGTTGAAAAATATGTTTTAACAATATTGTGTTAAGAATCACCAAGAAAAATAAAATTTAATTTTTTTTCACTACAACTCTCTAAAGGCAGATGATGAGACCCTTTGAAGACACTGAGAATTTAGCAATATGAAGTAACTTGCAGATGCTGTGTCTGACACAGCACCTCTCCTGTAAGGCTGTATTCACTGACTGCCATCTTAGAAAGCTTTGAGGCGTCAAGGAAGTTGAATGCAATCTTCCGGTCCTGGGTCCTTCCACAAGACAGTGTGTCTTCCAAGGAAGGGAACAGGAAACGTGCCTCTGTGTGGGATCATGTTGCCATCTAGTGACCGCAGCCCAGAGACCGCTCATGCCCTGACACTGTTCCACAGGCACAGACAATGCTGTGAGTGAAGCAACAGGGTCTTGTATAACTGAGACCTCGGGGGAAGTCAGAGCTGTTGCCAAGATACACAGGATTATTCCTCCTAAAGCTGCAAGTCTCACTTAGGCAGAAACAGCAAGTTCCTTGAGTAGTTGATAAGAAACTAAGAGCTCATAAAGATTATTAGATCATTTTTGTACCACCCTTGAGCTCCAGAGCCAACAGGGCAGTTCCCTTTCCTGAATTCACACCAAGAGTTGGCAGGACCAGCCAAAAAATCAGTCGTGGCCAGCTGGTGTCTGCCATTCTTATGAGATTCGCTCAACTTTCCCAGTTAAGGGCAAAGAAGAACAAAACATCCCAGCCTGGGTATTAAGAGTGCAAGGCCTCCTCTACTGCTCTTGCACCTGGATTCAATGGCAGATTTTCTGGGACAAGAGAAAATAAAGTTATTTTCTACAGCCCAAAGGATGTAGGTACCCAGTATTCTTTTAAATTACCAAAATATGTAGGCAAATACAATCTTGGTATTACACACAGGGACTTTTGAAATCCAACTCTCACATGCTCTTTAGGCACTTTTTACTGATCCTGGCCCAAAACACTCCATTTCCATCAATTATGGTGACAAACTTCTTTTTTGGCAGTTTGAGAATGCCAACTTTCTTTCATAAACATGTCCATTCATATGTAAGTGTATGGATATGTGTGTGTGCATTTGTGAGTTTATATATATATATATATATATATATACAAACAAAACACCTTCCCAGGGCCCAATACTTAATCTTTTTATTCTTTTCCCTATAAACACATTGCCACAAAATCAGTTGTAAACAACTGAGCAAAGATGTTGAGATGCCCTTATTTGGGACTTCTGCAGTATCTTTTGAAAGTTTTTCACCCTGCCTAATCACTAAACATTACCACCCCAAAGGCTCTGGATCCTGAAAATTTCTTCTCCCCACAGTATCAGGGTTTGTGGAATTTATCCTTGTTTTTCCTACTAATGAAAGAAGACCTTCTGTTTCCACCTTAACAGTCACACATCAATATGGATCAGTATCATCTGGATGGTTCTGTCTATAAACATACAGCTACAAAAATAGCTCAAGTGTCTTCTTCCTGTTATTCTCTGAATTATCTCTTTATCTTTTATCTGAAAAGCCACCAATTTGGCTTTGCTAAAATATAAATAATTTTTTAGGTTGTATTTCCTGGTCAAATACAGACAATGAAAGGCTAATTTCAGCATATTTTTCTCTTTAAATTGTTATAGAAGTTTCAGTGTGTTTTCCTGAGAGATGTGATACACTCAAGAATCCCTAGCAGATATTATTTACTGACTCAAAATCATTAGAGATCAAAGATCAGGGAAAATAAGCCTCATCTTTCTGGTTCTTCTTAGCAGTGGAACTTTTGTATCAGTTAGAAAACCAAAAGGCAAGAGGGAAAGAAAAAAACATGAGGATATACAATTGCACTGGGGAGAAAAACACGAAATACCTAAGGTATCTAAGGACAGCTTCCAAAAGCTATCATAATAATTAAATTAATAAACCAAGTCAGAGGCTGATTACCAAGCACAGTGGCCCTAATCAATTGCCATAAAAGAATCTTGATGTACCAACGCCAGTGTGAAATAGCTGAAGGTCTTCTTGCACTATGACAATGCCCTATGATTTTGGATGGGATAGTTGCTACAGAAAATGGAGGACAGAATGCAGCCCCATACATCCCTCCCTGGGAATTAAGGGAACCACATTTCTTAAAATGCACTCAGTGATGAAGCTAAGCTCTGCCACTCCTGTTAGATTGGCTCAAGGTTTCCTGTTAAGCACAAAGGGAAAAAACCCCATAAGGTAGAATGAAGAATAGCCATGTGCAGGATTCCTATTTTTATGACTATTCACGTTGACAATTAATTTTCCCCAGAATAACAAACTAGCTGAGACTAGAGACTGAAATTTTGTTCTGCTTTTTCCTATGGGAATTTATATTCCTCAGGCCATTCCTTAAAATCAGGTTTTCTTTTAGTCTTCAGCAAAGTGCTTCCTTTCCAGAGAGACCACCCAGAAGAAAAGAGGAAGTCCCATGGTTTTATATTCTATAAGGAGCAGAATGTCGAGCTCCAGCCCCACACTTACCCAGTCACCAAGGAGTTAATGTGTTGAGCAGCTACTTCATGTTCTGCAGATATGTATGCACTGATTAGCAGTGGTTGGAATAAAAGACTACAGCCCAAGGAAGGCGGAGCATTCTCAGAAACAGCAGTCTGGCAAGAAGCTGTCAAGGGAATAGATCCAGAACCCCCAAGAAGAATGAGACAGACTGACTGGGAGCAATTAAGGAAAATCATTTCATTCTCTATAAAGGAGAGAAAAGAGCAACTTTCTGAAGCTGGAAAGTGGAGTCCCTGGAAATTCCTATTAACATAGGATGCAGAAAGGAGTCAAAGACCAACAGACTGCACCACTCACGAGCTCTTGGAGGATACCAGTAAAACCTCTTACGAGGAGAGTGGAAAGTCTTGCTCCCTATCAAAAGGAGAAGGCATTATCTCCCTATCAAACACACTAATGATGGCAGCACTGCTTTAGAGCAGTTTTCATTCCAGTGCAAACCATGCAGCTGCTGGCTGCTTGTCTTGGGGGTCACTTACACTTTATCACCTGGCTATGCCACGTTTCACAGGGCAAAGCTGAATGCTCCAATGCCCACTTTCTCCTCTCAAACCCTTACCTCACCAGAAGCTGCACCATGCTGCTAGAGAAAACCACTCAAAAGGCAAAGGGTCCATCCCCAAGCCCATTGGTCTTTGATTACTGACAGTGTTAATGATTAGCAGTATCTATTGAGAGGCATAGGACTGAACTGGCAGATTGACTGACAATACCATCTCCTTTTTGCAGACATTGGAACAACCAAACACCAGTCCCACCTAAGAACTCTCTTTCCTAATTCCAACTAGAGAAGCAGACAATAGTAGTCATCTTGGAGAAGGATACAGGATGCTAGAAATAAACAATATTCTTTTCCCCATCCCTGTGTTTGGACTTGACCTTCATTCCATCAGGTTTTGTATCTTTCTTAAAAAAAACCAACATGTTGTGTATAATTTATTATGAAACTGGTTATCCTAAATAAGCAGAAAATGAGGATTTCTTCTCTCTGTCTCTTCCAAAGTTTTGGTCCCAATGTAGTCTAGCAGCAATGAGTTCCATAGACTAATTCCACAGTATGAGGAGATGGATTCCTATGGGGCAGCTGTGATTCTTTCTATGAATAAGCAGCTTTGAATTTGTTACAGTGAGCATCACCTCTGTGGTCCTCTCTGCTCCTTCCTTCCTTCCTTCCTTCCTTCCTTCCTTCCTTCCTTCCTTCCGCCACTTCCTTCCGCCACTTCCTTCCGCCACTTCCTTCCGCCACTTCCTTCCTTCCTTCCGCCACTTCCTTCCTTCCGCCACTTCCTTCCTTCCGCCACTTCCTTCCTTCCTTCCTTCCTTCCTTCCTTCCTTCCTTCCTTCCTTCCTTCCTTCCTTCCTTCCTTCCTTCCGCCACTTCCTTCCTTCCGCCACTTCCTTCCTTCCGCCACTTCCTTCCTTCCTTCCGCCACTTCCTTCCGCCACTTCCTTCCGCCACTTCCTTCCGCCACTTCCTTCCTTCCTTCCGCCACTTCCTTCCTTCCTTCCGCCACTTCCTTCCTTCCTTCCGCCACTTCCTTCCTTCCGCCACTTCCTTCCGCCACTTCCTTCCTTCCTTCCGCCACTTCCTTCCTTCCTTCCTTCCTTCCTTCCTTCCTTCCTTCCTTCCGCCACTTCCGCCACTTCCGCCACTTCCGCCACTTCCGCCACTTCCGCCACTTCCTTCCGCCACTTCCTTCCGCCACTTCCTTCCGCCACTTCCTTCCTTCCTTCCTTCCTTCCTTCCTTCCTTCCTTCCTTCCTTCCGCCACTTCCGCCACTTCCGCCACTTCCTTCCTTCCTTCCTTCTGCCACTTCCTTCCTTCCTTCCTTCCTTCCTTCCTTCCTTCCTTCCTTCCTTCCTTCCGCCACTTCCTTCCTTCCGCCACTTCCTTCCGCCACTTCCTTCCTTCCTTCCTTCCTTCCTTCCTTCCTTCCTTCCTTCCTTCCGCCACTTCCTTCCTTCCGCCACTTCCTTCCGCCACTTCCTTCCTTCCTTCCTTCCGCCACTTCCTTCCTTCCACCACTTCCTTCCTTCCTTCCTTCCTTCCTTCCTTCCTTCCTTCCTTCCTTCCTTCCTTCCTTCCTTCCGCCACTTCCTTCCTTCCGCCACTTCCTTCCGCCACTTCCTTCCGCCACTTCCTTCCACCACTTCCTTCTGCCACTTCCTTCCGCCACTTCCTTCCTTCCGCCACTTCCTTCCTTCCGCCACTTCCTTCCTTCCTTCCGCCACTTCCTTCCGCCACTTCCTTCCGCCACTTCCTTCCTTCCGCCACTTCCTTCCTTTGTTCCTTCCTTCCGCCACTTCCTTCCGCCACTTCCTTCCTGCACTTCCTTCCTTCCGTGTGACCTCAGAGGGCATTAGCATGTTCCTGGATGGAACATGTTCCTGGATTGTCACAGGGTGACAATCACAATACAAAAATAGCCCCCTTGCAAATCTATGGATTAAAGCTCATAAATTGCCCAGAAGGAACCTTAAAGGTCAGAGACCCAGCTGGACCCATATTTCCAGCTGGAATGATGGCAGGTTTACAGATCCATCTGATCAGCACTGTCTCTCAGAAAACAGGGATGAATGGGGGGCTGAGTCATGGGAGTGTGAGGCAGAGATGTGATAGGAGGGCACAGACCCAAAGGTATGAATCCCACTGCTCCTGCAAAGATGTGCCAGCAGGTTGTCTTCCATGGAAGGTGGAAAGAGAAAATTCCTTTCAACACTCCTACACTATTCCTTCTTTGGGGAGCTTTATCACATGCCATCTCCTTGATCTTCCTAAGGCAAATTAATCCATTCTGTGGCAGTGATTCCCTCGTGATCCACAGGGCCTGGACAAGATGAGTGCTTTACATGACCTCGGCACTTTTGTCAAGTCCTCGTGTGCTTCTGTGGCTCTTTTAGGAGGACACAGGAGCAAAGCTTGTGACTTGCATCCTGTCAATCACAGATATTCTCAAATTCCCCTGAGGGTCACATGCCTGGGGAGAGCACAAAGGTAGCCATATTCTCCCAAACTAACACTCTCAGCCCAGAGTGGAAAAGGCAAGCAAATCCATGGCCTGACGGTCAGAGTTGTCGAAGAATCACACAATGGTTGAGGTGGCAAGGGACCTATGGAGGTCAACTTGTCCAATGCCTCTGTTCAAGTAGGGCCACCTAGAGCACGCTGCCCATGACCATCAGCTTTGCTTTCACTGGTTTAGGTGGGAAGTACTGATGGCTAGAGCACCTTGCAGGACAGATCTCTTGCCTTAGGCATTCATTTTATTATATAAAAATAAACAGATGGGAAAAGCAAGTGATAATATTTCACAGGAAGCAGTGCTGTTTGGAATGGGGCTGAACTCTGATACAAAAAATGTCATAAAGCAACTATTTCTACATACACAAAAACAAAACCCAGAAATGTTTAAAAGGTCTTCAAGTGCTTTTCAAGGGAGTGTTAATAAAGTTATAGATGGGAAAGCCAAGACCTTATATGGTCGTAGGATTTATCCAAGGTCATTTTACAACCAAGTAGTGGAAAGAGGAATATAAACAAAATTTCTTAATCCTCAGGCCATGGCCAGTTTCCCTTAGCCTTATATCTATCACATACACAACTGGAACAGCAATAACTAATCTGTTTGCTCATGGGCCCTCCCACTGTGGCTTTGTAAGAATCCATGTGGAAACCTCATTGGATGCACCAACACCCAACATTGCTCAGCCACAAATCACTCTTCTTTATCCAACTAAAGGCAGTAAGATGCAACAGGGACCCACTCCTGAAAAGCTAGGGTTATTTCATACTAGACTTGGGTGAAATGCTCCCAGGATTCAGTATTGCTGTTCCTCAGTGCCCAGTATTGTGGATGGTCCTGTTTAACATCTTTGTCAATGATTTGGGTTGAATGCATCCTGAGTAAGTTTGCAGAGGACACATGTTGGTTGGGAGTGTTGATCTGCTGGAGGGCAGGAAGGCTCTGCAGAGGCTGGATAGACAGACTGAAAATGGCTGGAGGAGCTTCAACAAGACCATGTGCCGGGCCCTGCATTTGGGTTGCAACAACCCCACCCAGTGAGACAGGCAGGCAAAAGAGCAGCTTGAGAGCTGCTCAGGAGAAAGGGACTTGGGGGTGCTGTTTGACGGGTGGCTGAATATGAGCCAGAAATATGCTCAGGTGGCCAAGAAGGCCAATAGCACCCTGAGCTGTATTGGGAATAGTGTGACCAGCAGGACCAGGGCAGTGATCACCCTGCTGTACTTGGCACTGGTGAGGCCACATGTCAAGCCCTGTGTCCAGTTCTGGGCCACTCAATTCAGGAAGGACACTGAGGTGCCGGAAAGAAATCAGAAAAGGGCAAAGGACCTGGTGAAGTATCTGGGGAAAAAAAAAAAAAAGTTCTAAGAGGATCAGCTGAAGGAACAGCATTTGTTTAACCTGGAAAAAAGGAGGTTCAGGGGTGACCTTAACCCCCTCTAACTCCCTGAATGGAGACTCTAGTGAGGTGGGGGCTCATATTTTCTGTCATGTCTCAGAATGAGAGAAAATGGCCTTAAATTATGCCAGGGGCAGGTCAGATTAGGTATTGGGAGCCGGGGGGGGGGGGGGGGGGGGGGGGGGGGTGTGGAATCACTGGAATAGTGATTCTCTGGGGAGGTGCTGGAGTCACCATCTCTGGAAATGTTCAAGACGCACCCAGACGTGGCACTCACGCAATACAGTTTAGAGGTGATTATGGTGGTGCTGCGTTGATGATAGGACTTGATGATCTTGAAGGTCTCTTCCAACCTTGTAACTCTGTGATTACCACCACTGGCTCGGAGATACCTGTGGGGAGTCACCGCAGGAAGCCCCCAGTCAGAGGCGGGGCGGGGAGCCACGATGGCGGCCGGGCCCTCGGCCCGCCCCGGGGCCGCCCCGACGGCCGCGCCACACGCCACAAGATGTCGCCCTCCCCTCAGGCAGGGCCGGGCCGGGGCCGCTGGAGACCCCCGCGGGGCCGGGGCCGTCACCGCGCCGGAGGCGAGAGCCGGGAGGTCCGAGAGCAGAGAGGCGGGAGCGGCGGGGGGCGGCTCTCCGAGGCCCGGGAGCTGCTGGGGCCCGCCTGCCGGCGACTGACGCGGGAAGGCGCCGCAGGGCCGCGACCGCCATGTCGCGGAGCAGCTCGAGGGCCGCGGCCGGCCGTGGCTGACGCGCAGGCGGCGGCCGCTTCTGCGCCCCGCAGATCCATGACCTCATGGAATCATAGAGTCGTTTAGGTTGGAAAAGACCTCTAAGATCATCAAGTCGATCCATTAATCGTGTCAAGTCCACCACTAAAGCATGTCCCCAAGTGTCACCTCTACAGTACTCCCAGGGATGGTGACTCTGCTACGTCCTTGGGCAGCCTGTACAAGTCTTTGACAACCGTTTTGGTGAAAAAATGTTTTCTAATATCCAGCCTAAACCTCCAGTGGCGCAACTTGAGGTCATCTCCTCTCATCCTGTTACTTGTTAGGTGGAGAAGAGGCCAACCCCCCACCTTGCTAGAGCCTCCTTTCAGGTTGTCTATAAACATCCTAGCTAAACAGGACTGGCCCCAGGACTGAGCTGTGGGGAACACGAACACCTCAATCTTTCTGCTCTATTCCTGTGACACCAGTATCCTTTAGCCCAACTTATTTTGCACCGCATCCTCTGTGCAATGAAAAACTCCGAAATCCAGCAGTCTAAGAGGATTCCTGATGTTTCCTATTGCTAGCAGAGTGCAGCAGCATCTTATGGGGACTCTAGGTAAAGTTACTGTCTCTGCTGAATCTCCCATATGGGCCAAGCAACCCTCCAAAAATGACTATATCCCAGAAATCACAAAGTATTGGAGTTGGAAAGGACCGAGAAGGATCACCAAGTCCAACTCTTAAGTGAATGGTCCATAAGGACATCAAACTCGTGACCTTGGCATTGTTAGCACAATGCTCTAACCAACTGAGAATACAAACATTTCATCCTAAAACAGGTCTCTTGCAAGGCTCAGCAGCCCCTGCTCCTTTTCAATTGACCCTTGAATGACAGTTGCAAGTCAGGACTCAAAGACCTGGCTGGGAAGGCAACAACTGCTCTGCTGGGAGATGTGTCCACTCCCACTTACTTGTCAGCTCCCGTTTTCTGGAGGTTTATCAGCTTCCCAACTCTCTAGGTGGGATCACCTTATCTAAGTACTGCCTATACCACTTCAGGCACAATCAGAGAGCCCAGCCCAAGCAGTCTGAATTAGTGGGCTGAGCCCAGTCAGTGGATGTTCCTTGAAGCCCTTTAATTGACAACTCCATTAAAGTAACAGCAGTATTATCTTTCCATAGATCCAGCTGAGTGGATAAAAGAATGAGTGTTCTTCTAGGCTGTCACTCTCCCAAACTTCCAAGTTACTTCCAAGTTACTTCCAAGTTACTTCCTACTTGGGTAGCTTCTCAAACTGAATGACCCTTTTCAAATATACCACTAACCTTTCTCTGAAGATGTTTTGGTGATCCTGGAGGACATCTCCTGTCCCAGCCACACATAACATCTAGATCCAGCCCAGACCACACACGCTGGTATTCAGGTTCTGAGGCTGAGAGCTTACACACACGTGACATTAGTGTGTGGGAGATGGGAAGGAGGAGGTCACCCACAGCAGCCTCTGAGCAATCCTGAAATGATGGCATGTATGTAAATGACATAGGAGGGTTCAGAGCAGGAATCTGCTCTCACAAAAATATTTGCCCTCTGTGACATGAGGAGTCTTGCTGATGTCAATGAAACAGGAGTGGCAAGCCCTGGTCCTTAGTAAGGAGTCAGATTTCTCTATTTTTTTTATACTCACAGGATTATTATGAACATCTGGTAAACAAATTCTTTCTTAATGGTTGACAACACTTTGACCATTTCCTTTTAGACAGCTGGCTTAGAGTAGGAAGACACAGACTCTAGGGTTTAGATTCACTTTTTTTTCATTAGTAGCTTCTTCCACACAAGATACAAGCAAAGATTCTGCTTACACATGATTGTATTCACCAGCAAATCATAACTGCTGAGGGGGGAAGTTTTCTCTAAGGATCTATTTAAATCCATGAATCCCCCATCCTTTACAAGCCAGACACAATGATACTGGCTTCATACTGTTCCAGTATTTGTTTGACACCTCTGTAAAATAAGGTTTAATAATCCTAAACTCTGTGCAGGAAGTTAAAGAGTAGAGTTACATAGTGATTCAATGCACAACAACGAGATAATTAAACCTGGCACACAGGAGAATTCTTTCTAATTGACTTCCTGGATCGGATTTTGCTGGCAAACATTGGAAGTGAAGATTAAAAGAGTTTAACAGCTTCCATCTTCAAAAGGTGATTTTTAAGGGGGAAATATCATACTTCATTTAGAATTTCATTGAAGCTGCCATGAATTATGTTCTAAACAAAACATACTTCAATGCTATCTTTGCTTACATTGGTTCTGTTGGTCCAAGTGCATCCTTAGGGGAGCTTATTTTTTGTTACCATGGTGAAAATTATTTTCACTGTATGTGATCACCATTGCCCCCTCTGTTTGCTCATAATCTTTTCTACTCCTCCACTCTCCACTTCCAAATATATAAGTATCAAGATTTTTCCTTCTTCCTTTCACTCACAGGTAACCAGAAAAACCATCCCTCAAGTAGTGATGACAACTGTTTATTTACCGGTTTGGATAAAAATCATCTCTCTTTGCATTCAAGCATTGAAGACAAATCAAAGACATGTAATAACTAGAAGCTAAACTCTGTTTTTTCTTAGCCTGCTGAAATGAGGCTTATGTGATCCTTCTGTCTGTTTTCTTCTCCTTTCCCACCCTCCTCCTCCATTCAAATGCTTTTAAACCTGTTGGCCAATTCCAGCTAAATTTGGCAGAGAGGGAGGAAAATAATATCTTTGCAGCCTCACCAAGCCTAATGAAAATCAGAACTGAGCTCAGAAGAGACACCCAAATTATTGTCCTTGTTTCAGGAAAGGCTCTGTATCTCCAGAGTCACCCATTTGGCTGATGGGGTAACCCAGTAGCAAGCACACACCAGCCTGCCTCCACGCTGGTTACTGGAGCTTTCCCACTGCCAGCATCTGCTGCCTGGCCAGCTGGCACTGTGGCGCAGGAAAGCAGGTGGGACTCATATGATGAGGGAACAGAAGGTGCTGTGGGGCTGTGCAAGTCACTGCAGGAAGCTGTATTTAAAGGGTTGTGAGTACAGAGGCATGGGATAAAGATGCATAGGAAGCAGCTTTCACTGCATCATCTGCTCCCAGAACAGCTACTCACAGTGACTGATACTACCCACTTGGTAATAGCCACCTTCAAATAGCACAGCAATCCAAACAGGCATGATTCTTTCCCTGTGATACATTTTGCTGTTCTACATAAGCACTTTGGGTAGGATACATACAAGAAGCCTTCCTTATCATTCATAGCCACTGCCTCCAGACAACCTATATTATGCCCTTTGCATCCTGGGTGGGAGCCAGGATTGCTAGAGTGATGAATCAGTAACATCCATAAGGAAAATGAAATGGAGGAAGCTCTTATTTAGTAGATTTTGCTTTTGTTAATTGTTGCTATATTTCATTCCAGCCCCACATCCTTTCAAATGGCTGGGACTGTGACTCAGCTTCAGCGATGTACATCCTCAGAAGAGAGAGGAGTCACCCTCCTGGGGCTGATTTCACTGTTGCTTCATGGCTCCATTGCTTGGCAGGTTTGTCCATCATGCAGATCCTTTTGTAGATTAAACACATCCCACAGCCCACATCCCTGTCTTGTCCCAGGCAGCTGACCACAATGAGCAAGGACCAGGACAGCTACAGCATCAGAAGCCAGCAAGATAATCCTGCTAGCAAGACAGCTGCAAAGGGAAATGCTGGCTTTGCTCACTTGGTGTGGTTGTCCTACCGTCAGCAGATACATCATCCAAATGGCAGAGCTTGAATTTGGCCTAAAGAGAGAGGAGCAAGAGCAACTCTCCAACCCTGCCAGCGCCTGATGGACAGGCAATCCAAATTAACAAGGGCAATTATTTCTTTGGCTGTGGCACTTAAATCCAGTAGATTTGGTTTGTCAGTCATGAGTCAGCCCCAAAGTAAGCTTGTGCCTTCACGGTATGGTATAGATGCTTCAGAGTTGACACCTCGTAAGTCCCTTTATGTATGTGGAGAGCTGTTCCAAGGTAGCAATTACACTAGACAGCAGGTTGAGAGGAGGGGTTCCCATAACTGGCAACCAGAAGGAAGGAGTCAAAATAAAGTTAATGAGATTTCTTTTTAAGATAACTGCTGTGTCCTCTTTAAAATAGATCAAGACCCCTCAGGTGGAAAGTGAGGGAAAAGCAAAATGAAAGCAAACCAAAAAAGCAATGAATAGCAACAGGAAAATAAACTAGAAACATATGTAAAACAAAGACAGAGGCAAAATCAACAGGCCTTTCCAAGCCTCACCCTTTAAGCCTCAGGTCCTGGAACCAGGAGATTGCATGCGGTCCCCAGTGTCATCAAAGAAAGTTATTTTCTCCTTCTTGCCATCCTCTCCAAAGAAGACTTCAAAAACCTGGCATAGATATGCTTTAAAGGAAAATCCAGACAAGGCACCCAGATTTAGCCAGCAAGCATGAGGTCTTTGAAACCAGATCAATCTCATAATTCTTTGAGATTCACCCTAACACTTTTAAACAACAAGGAAGTGTTCAAAATGCTGGTAATACTGCACAGGTAGGATTAATTAATAGTTTGGGTCTTGGAAACACTAAACAATTATGCTGCTTTCTAGACATAATGAGACTTTTATTTTTTTTAAGTGTTTATAGAAGGTGTTTATGTGCAAACATGTAGCTTTCAGGTCAAATTGAAATCTAATACTGGAAGGTAAACCACGAAGACTGAGATATGGACAGACACACTAAAGCCTGTAAGCTCTGTATTGTAAGCCCAATGTTTCCCAGTACTTCTGGAGGCAGTTGGTAAAAGACCCAGCTCACACCACAATGACAATGGGACACTATAGTGAGATTGATGGGACACAATAATGATATTGGCAGCTGCCTGCAAGTCTTCTGCTGCTAATGTTTTAGGATAGGTCAGACACCACAACCCATTTTTAGAGCATGCTTTTCAGAGACATTGGCCACCCACAATTCCTGCAGGGCTGGACAGAGACACCAAGCCAGCAGCTGTAAAGTTCTTATTTCAAGTGTTGTGTTTCCAGTCAACACACAAAGCTAAGGTAGGGAACATACTGTCAGGAATGCCTTCTGGGTTTGTCTTTTTTTTCTTTTTTCAGCATGTTTCCCACATAGTTTTACTGAGGAACAAGAAAATCAAATGACTTGCAGGGAGGTCACAGAGTGAGTCATCGGCTCAGCCCAGTGACGGTCAAATAATGCTTATTTGTAAAACTATAATTTTATAGTGCTCTACTGCATAACTTTAAAAATGAATGTATGGGAAAAATACACCCACGTATGACAAACGTACTTATACTCTCTCTGCTTTGGGTGGACATTCTGTTAGTCACAGGGAGGCATCTGTGTAGAGCTTTTTTTGTTGCTGCTTTTTGCTTCTCTAGACATTTCATCAAATGGTCCCTGAGTCAGAAGAAGTGGGTTTTGCTATTAAAGTCTGTGTGGAGGCTGCATTCCAAAGCTGTTGGAGGGTTCAAAGATAAATATTCCTACTTTGGGAAAAAAATAAAAAATAAAAAACCTAACATCTTTGATTTAAAAACAACAACAACAACAATCCAAACTGAATGTAATGTTTACAAGGACAGAAAAAAACCAATGATCCTTCCTGATCATTGGCAGTCTCTGGAACCAAAATGGGAGAGGAGTTTCATTAAAGCACAAGTTCCTTTAAAATTGCTTTCAATTGTATAACATATGTGCCTGCTGCACTAAAAAGATGGTATTGATTCATATTGAAACTAATTCCAACAGCAACAAAGTATTAGCCAGCAACCTCACACAGCCACTGTGCAATGAACAAAGCTCTTTGGAGCAGGAGCCTTCTCTGTTCTGTGATTTGTATTTTGTGTGGTGAGGGTGGAAATGCAAGCCTGTAATAATCTGTCTCAAGAAAATATTTGGGGGTGAGCATGTATGCTATGGCTCCTTTGGACAGCTACTTTGGAACCCTCGTGTACCCTTGCAGATACACATCAAGAAAGTGTGGGAGAGCTGTGCAGTGGAAGACAGTGGAATCACCCCATCCTGTTGAAAGTGTTTCCCATATACATATAAAACCAGCGGCTGCACAACACACTGGAGGTATAACAAGGATGTCAGACTTCAGCCTAAATTGAGGTGTGCTGCTCACAGTAGCATGCCTGCCTTACTTCCGAGCAGCTGCTGAGCAGGACCTTCAAACCCAGAGACCTCCCTACTCTGGTCTCCCATGAAGGGCAGAAATTACAAGGAAAGTCTGTGCTCTCTCTACGTAGTATCTGTTATCATCCTTCCCATGTGATACCTAAGTCTAAATGGGCTTGGAAAGATTTTTCCCTCCCACTTGAGCATGTAGAAAGTGTTTTCTCTTTTGCCTGGGCTGTGCTGATGTGCAGGATGGAAGGACTGACTTGTTCAAGGACAGAGAACACCCACAGCAAAGCTGGGCACAAAGACTGAGTGCAGACTTGTCCTCTTACCCCATCCCACTTAGCCCATGTCCAGCAATATCTGCTGGCGATCTAATATCTGCTTCATAGTAAATGAATGTTCTGGATGAAGGGAGGGAGTTTAAGGAATTCATCCAGCCTCCCTCACTCCTGTAGATTTAACTCTTTCTTGCCTGGCTCAGCAGTGACTGACTGCAGAGTTTTGCCTCAGTAGCTGCTCAGGGTCCAGCCGGACACAAGGGCAAGACGCGAGTCTTTACAAGTGGAGCTCTGCTTAAGGAAAGATGTTGAGCAAGACTGCACAAGAAAAGGGAACAATTTTGTTTGAGCTGGCCTGGTCCCAGCTTCACATTGCCACTGTGATCACAAGCTAGGGAAAAACAGTCCTAAAGCCACACTGATCACAAAATCACAGAATCACAGAATATCCTGAGTTGGAAGGGACCCACAAAAATCATCAAATTTCAACTCCTTTCCCTGCACAGGACAGTCTCAAGAATCATACAACATGCCTGAGAGAATCATCCAAATGCTTCTTGAACTCAGACAGGGTCAGTGCTGTGACCACTTCCCCAGAGAGCCTGTTCCAGTGCTCAACCCTTTGGGTGAAGAACCTTTTTCTAATATCCAATCCAAACTTTGCCCAACTCAGTTTCATGCTGTTCCCTGGGGTCCTATCATTGGCACTGTCCCTCTGCTGCCCCCCACAAGGAATTTGTACATTGCAATGAGATCTCCTTTCAGTCTTCTCCAGGCTGAACAGACCAAGTGACCTCAGCCACTCCTCATATGGCTTCCCCTCCTTTTAGACTCTCTTTTAGTAGCCCTCCTTTGGAACCCTCCTTTTTATATCATGGCACCCAAAGCTGCCCCCGGCACTGGAGGTGAGGCTGCCCCAGTGCAGAGCAGAGCAGGACAATCCCCTCCCTTGCCTGGCTGGGGCTGCTGTCCCTGATGTCCCCAGGACACAGGTCACCCTCCTGGCTGCCAGGGCACTGCTGGCTCATGTTCACCTTGCTATGGACCAGGATCCCCAGGTCCCTTTCCATGGCACTGCTCTCCAGCCTCTCATTCCCCAGGCTGTACATCCAGGGCTGCTCCATCCCCAGGTGCAGAATTTGCCACTTGCCCTTGCTAAACTTCACATGGTTGGTGACTGCCCAGTCCTCTCATTTGCTGAGGTCTCTCTGCAGCATCTCCCTGACTTGGAGGGAGCCAACAGCTCCTCTCCCTTGTGTATTGTCTGTGAACTGGCTCAGTGTCCCTCCAGTCCTGTGTCCAGGTCATTTATGGAGATGTTGAGGAGCACAGGGCCAAGGATGGAGCCCTGCAGAGCCCCAGTAGTGACAGGTCCCCAGTCTGATGTCACCCCGTTCACTGTAACCCTTTGTGCCCCAGCTGTGAGCTCACCCGTCCCAGGATGTGTTTATCCAGCTGAGGGATGAACATTTTGTCCAGAAGGATCCCATGACAGACAGTATCAAAAGCTTTACTGGAATCCAAAAGCATAACAACAACTGGCTTCTCTTGAACAGCTGGGTGGAAATCAGGTTTGATAAGCAGGACTTGAAGCTATGCTGGCTGTCACCAGTGACTGTCTTGTCCTCCAGGTGCTTTTCAATACCTCCCTCAATAATCTTCTCCATAATTTACCAGTCACTGAAGTGAGTCTGACAGGCTTACAATTTCCAGCGTCATCCTAATTGCACTTGTTTGAAAACTAGGACAACATTAGCCAGCTTCCAGTCAACCAGGACCTCTCCAGCCTGGTGCATCTCGTCTCCAATGGCCAGATCACCAAGGCAATTATAGCTCACATCCAAGAAAGAAGATGAATGAATAAAAATGTTGAAATATTAGACCATCAGTAGAACAATGAAAACCCCAAACAGATACAAGCAATATTATTGAGCTTTTTTTTCCCCCCAACTTCAAGCTGAAAACCTGTTTGGGCCAGAATTCTTTGGAATTGTGCTTCTGAATGTGCCTATAGTTAGGAGATAAAAAAAGAGGCCTTAAAGCTGTTAGGAGATGTGATCATCACAATGAGGGACTGGTTGCAGCCTGCAGGAACCTGAAAAGAAACTGGTGAGTGCAGGAGTTAGAAGGCATTGCTATGACAACAAAGCAAACCACCCCTGAAGAGAATAGAAAATATGTACAGCCATGCCAAGATTATAAGCAAAGAAAAGTATATTCTAAGAGGAGGCAAATGAAACATTGACTTGGAAAACAAAATTATGCCTTTAGCATGATTTCTTCTTTATGCATGGCATCTCTTCAGGAATAGCATGCTTTTAGCAGAGGGAAAGAAACTTTGGTTAAAGCACCTTTTTCTGCAGTCCTTGTGCTTTGAGGAGGTAGCAGAAAGATCTATGCTTTATGTTTGCACTCTCACATTTTGGTTATCTATGGTTGTTTAAGTTATCCATAATGAGGTCTCTATGCTTTTTTCCAACCAACACTTATTGTAGTTTTGAATAAATTTAATGCTAACTTTCTTACCTTTTTCCTCCTAATAAAATTAATCACATTTACCAGAACTCACTTTTTTATTCACATTCAAAGCTCAGGATACTCCATGGAGGGTTAAACTAGAAATTCCTCTAGCATTCTGGCAGAGAAGGTTTCCATGTTCTTCTACAGCTGCACATAAGTCACCAGCAAGATCAGTCCAAGCAGTTTTCTGGACCATACCTAGCAGAAATCTCCCTGGTGACACTGATGCTTGATGACAGTCAACTCTTGAAATCAGAGCCAGCATGATCTTGACAAAATGGTCCACACTTTGTGTGCTGAGCCAGGAGGGGGAAAATCTGTTTCCCAAAGTGAAGGAGCAAATGAGCAAGCCCGAGGAATTCACTACAGCAAGAGCCTGCTGAAGAGGTGATGAGCACCATCCAGGGTTTGTGGCAGGGAGCAGAGCTGGGCAGCTTTGTGCACAGAATTCTTCTGCAGAGGGGATGTCCTATACTGAAGAACTGAACAGATACTGCTTGAAACAGAGCAGTATCAGGCCCTACCTGGACAGTCTTATGGTGACTTTTGAGACTTAAGTTCTAATTTGGCTCTGGAGTGATAGGACAGAGAGTGTCTTATACACATGCTCAAGTGAGCTGTCCTCTCTCTCTCTACAAGAGCTTCATGGTGCAGCCCTCTGCCCCCCTCCTGTGCAGTTCTGCATCACTTTCTGGCATAAATACTTTCCTGCTTCAGCCTCAGAGGCTTCATTCCCTAGCCAGAGCCTGAAACACAGAGCTCTACTGTTCAAAACATGTGCTGTACCCCATAATACACCTAGAACATCAGCAAACCAACGCATGAAAAACATTGTCCTGGGCTAGGAGGTATCTTGCACTAACAACACCAAAATAAGTGAAACTTATTTGTCCTTGCCTGGACTACTGCTATGGAGGCATGTGGGTTGAATCCCCTTAACAGAGACATGGCCTGTGCCACCAAAGGGAGTTTCAGCCTACAGCAACGCCACCAACATACCCAGACATGCTAAACTGTCAGAAACACTCATCTGTCAGCACAGCTCTGTCTACACCAGCACCTTGCCAGCAGTGGGGGAGTTCATTTCTTTCCACACCCTAGAATTACACTGGCAAACTTTGTAGGTTACACTAAGCCACAGAGTGCAGGCCACGTGTACATACACTTTATTGGCCTTCATTTGATCCTGTGCATTAAGGGCAGCTGAGCTTCCTCTCTTTCCCACTAAATAATAATTATACCCATTGTTCCCAGTGGGCAAAGGGACCCTGTTCACGCATATCCTGAAAGACAAGACATATAATTAACACCTTGCTGGGATAGAGAGCTTTTGTTCAGATTAGTGATTACACATCTTGCAGCCTGAAAACAGTGCTTCTTACATTCATTTCAACTCATTCCTCCCTTCCTCAGAATTTACTGCTTACTTCTTCCCAGGTCATTGTACATGTGTGTGTCCTGCAGCAGTGCTTAGTAAGCTGAGGGAAAGAGCTTCATCCCAGTATCCAGAGCAGCGGATCCTGAATTGCCACGTGCGTCCCACATTCTGCACATTGGTGGGTGCTCTGGCTGTTGCTGCTGCTACCAAACCCATTTGCAAAAACAATGGTAAAGATTTCTGCCAAAGATACAAGGCAGAGAACAGGTCTCCTGCCTTGAGACTTGGGCTACAGGAAGAAAGTGAGATTACATGCAGTGAATGGGCTTAAATAACAGTTCAATGCCCTCCTCTTCCTCCTTCCTCTTGTTTTTTTTTCCTTATCCTATTTCCATTCTCACTGAACATCCCATTTTCCCTCTGCATTCTGTCCCATCCCCTGTACTAGACTCCACTCTCTTCTGTCCAGTCCGAAAATCTCCTTTTTGTGGGTGTGTGGGTTTAGTTTTTTCTTTTTCACTTTAGTTTTCGTTTTTATCAAGACCTTGGTTCAGTGCTTTCAACTGAAGGATCCCAAACAGGCTGAAGACTGGCACAAAGGGAGGAGGAGAACAGTCACAGTTCAGGGCAGAACGGGGGCGCACAGAGCAAGAGGGGATATGCTCCCCTCTCCTAGCAGCAATCTGCCATTAGTTCAGCTCAAGCTCTCTTCCATAACTTTGCCATTTGTTTTACTAACACAGTGATTTGTGTGGCAGTGCCATGAGGAAGTAGGGAAGGCTGAGCTACAACATTTTGTCAGTTGCATAGGTACAATTACAGCAGCAGAGAATCACTTCATTTTGGGGCCAAAATTGCATAGCTGAAAGCCAGAGCAGTGTCTGTCTTTCTGACATGATCTTCTCAGAAAGAAAGCAGGAGCTGAAGAGCAGAAGCTATATTGAGGAACCAGAGCAAGAGCAGAAACCAACAAATTTGTCACAATCAATATGGGTTTGGGCCACTGAATGTTGAAGGAGCAGCTGTGGCTACTGCCTTCCAGCAATAGGTTCCAGCAGCAGAGCTACTGACACCCAACCCACAGGTATTTGCATGTAGCCAGCATTTCATCATTTCACTGCAAGCTTGGTCCAGCTGGTACTACCTGATTTGGCAAGGTCTTTGCAAGCCCAGGGTGATGTTTTGCCCAATGACAGCTTTAACTGTAAATACCCAAAGCACCATACCAGAACAACCTGTGTGAGAAGGAGCACTTAGATCAGCTTAAAGACACCTAAGTACTAGGTTCCTTTGAGGGTGCCAGTGTCTGCTGCCTGTCATCAACATGAAGCTAGAGGTCAGCTCTGTATCAGAGCACTCTGAAATCAGTTGGATTAACTTAAAACCCTTTTGTCAGCTCCATAAACTAACATGGTGCACAGCTGGGTTGGTAGCATGTAACACTTTCACTGCCTCAACATAGATAAAGCAGCATTGCTTCTTTGAGGAGAAAAGGTCTAAGAGACCATTTCACATCTGTACTAACTTAATAATACCAAAAATAGCTGTTTTTTGTAAATGGAAAGTGCAGCCACACTCATGCAAGCCTGGCAAACTAAAAGCTCCTGTAGCACACAGTTCCATCTTCTCTTGAATCCTCTAAGTCCAATGGCATCTGGTTACCTTGAGGTTTCAGCCCTTCAGTTAACTAACAAGTTTTATCTCCTGCTGATGTAATTGAAAGGGGACTCTGTGATCACATGAAATATTAATTGTTTTTTTCCCCCCCCAATTGAAATAACATCCAGTCCTACCTTACCAAGGAGCCAGTGTAAGGAGCTTTACAGAGGTCTGCACTTAGCACAAGGATATTGCAGCACACAAGTGAGCAATCAGGCAAAACAAGCAGCAAGTTCTTCTAATACCACAGCCATGCAAAGGTAGTGTTCACTTTATATTACAATTGCTGTATCTAGATGGTGTAGGATGTTTAAATGGATTTGACGTGTAACATTTTGTTAATGGTCCCTGGTTGCAGACCTCAGGTGCTGTGGAGTAATATAAAGGCCCTTTGTGTACATACCCCACCAGTATTGGTAGGATCTAGACAAGCATCTAAAACCACCATGACATCAACATCCCTAAAACACATAGTGGTATTATTGAACTATGATTTGAAATGTTATTGTTAGAACTAACAGCTTAAAGCCTGATGTAGCAAAAAACCCAAACCATAACAAACCAAATAAACAAAAAAAAACCCCAGCTTCAGTTCTCCTTATTTTCCAATGCTATGCTCAACAATATTTCAGCAGCTGCCTCTGGAGAGGCTAAAATATCGCTGCAGAAGTCAGACGCTGCCAGGAGAAGGACACAGAGTACTGAAGATGCACATTACTTCCCTCATTTCATGAAGAGATCCAGGGCAGCAGCCAAAGGAGTGTTATTTTAGATTCTTGTGTAGCAGCAAGTAAAGAAAGCTCAGCAGTGCCCAATGGGACAGGAAGAGGCAGAAAGAATTTGTCCCAACTGCTCTGGCCACTTCTTTCCCACTTTCTGAGGAAAGCATGGGAGGCCCCTGATCTCCTCTTGCTGCTAATGGCTGGAGATAACAATGGCTGTACTGCCTCAGGCATTTTTCTCCAGGATCTCATCTGCTCCCTTGAGTGGGGACAGTAGGTGCACTTCCCTAGTCTTCAGTCCATTCCCTGTCCCAGTTAACTCAAAAGGACAGCTCTGGGAAGTGTGGTTTAATCCTGGGAAAGGCCCTGCTGTGAGGAGGCAGGGTAAGTAAGATTGAAGACAAAAGCAGCAGCAAAGCTGGACCACAATATCTGACTGAAATCTCAGGTTTTACTCAGTTTACTGAAACTTTCCCCCACTTCCAAATTTTCACATGACAGAATGAATTGCTCTATCAACAAGTGTAAAAGGAAATGATTAATTTACCCCTCCCATCCCAGCTGATTAGCAAGACTTCCATATCTTCAGGACATGCGTAATGAATGAGCTTCCTGTGATTATAGCCAGGCACACCGAGAGGACTCTGGTGTTGGCATTCACACCACTGGATCAAAAGCTGTGAGGACCACACAGAGTATGTGTGCTCATCAGAGACAGCAGCAACTTCTTAGTGTGGTGAATGGTAACTCCTGAAGTGTTTGACCTTGTAGACATTAGGAATCTGGACTAAAATCAACTTTTAAAAGTGCTGTTTCACACCACATGATGCCCTAGACTAATGGGAAAATGCTGGAGTCCTGGATTCCCTCATGCTGACCAGGGCAAGGGGAGCAATGCCAGCTTGGTTTGCCTTGACAAAAAGTGAGGCCCAGCTAGCTGGGAGAAACACAAGAGGAATCAGAAGTTTCTATCTCTCAAAAAGACAAAATGCTGCCAGCAATTAATGGATGGTATCTTGCTTTCTTACACAACAAGCCTCACTCTCAGTGAGATGGGAATTCAGCGTGAGCTGGAAGCTGCAATTTCTGACAGCTCCTTCTCTTGTGGTGGCATGGTTCCCAGTTGTTGATCTTACCATGTCCCAGGCAAAAATCTGTCCTCCTGCTATCTTTGGCCTCCATGCTATCAAATGCTGACCTTGATTCAGAGCTGCTCTGGTCTGAGTTAAGTAGCATCACAGCCAGACAGCACAGCTTTTCTGCAATAATGTACTCCCTGTTGCTACCAAGAATGGGAAAACCAGGCTGGAGATGCAAGCAGGGACATGATGGTCACCCTCCCCTGTTCTGTCCTTCAGATCAGCAGTTGAGCCAAAGCCTCTTCTCCAACTGCTTTCAAGGGAGAAAATACAAACTGTCACTGTCACTCTCAAAAGAATAAAAAATTAAGCTCAGCCTTAGCATACAGGCCAGCATCCCCCTTCCCCCTGGAGGAAAATGGTTTCTGTGTTAAACTTTCACAACTAAACCCGAAACCCAGAGATGTTTGTTTTAGGTTTTGTTACAAAGCTAGAACACAGGCCAAGTTTGGGAAAAAAAAAAAAGAAAAAAAAATCTGGGCAAAGTTTCAAACATATCAAGACCAATTTATGGTTTGAGTGGAAACCCTACTCAATTCACTACTTTCACAGAGGTTTGATCTGAAACCAGGCACAATCTGGCAGCCTCAAGCTGACTTTTGCTTCAGGTTACGCTGAAAATCAAACCCAGCACATCTTCCCAATTATCCAAGCCCATAGGGTCCTTATAAGAAAGAACAACTCACAATCACCAGTGCTCTAGAGATCCCAGAATTGCACAGCAGTACCTACAGATTGGTGTCACTCCAGTCTCACATGAGCAATGGATCTGCTATCAAAACAATACTGGAATATATGGTGAGGCTTTTTAGTATAAAATCTGTTATACAGTTAAAATTCTAGTTTGCAATTTTTAATTTGTTGGAGTTTTCCCCCCTCCATTTCCTTTGTTTGTTTTGCTTTTAATCTCTTTGCTGCTTTGGTACGGTTGGCTTTTTATCAGATTGCAGACCAAAATTCTGGTGGTCTTGTATTAAAGATGGCAAGTTCTTGGAGCAATTGAGAACGCTGTTGTGGCACTGATAGCAATTCACCAATTTTACTGAGTGATAAGGTGCATGCTTTACTACGTGCACATACTGCATTATCTCTGAGCTTTCTCTTCTTCTGCCTAACACTGATACTTGTGGATTTGTCAGGCCTGCTTTCAAAATATTAAACAAATATGTCCATTTGGAAAAAGTGATGGCAACTGTGCCATTTTTAGATGGACAGCACAGGAGTCAGCATTTCACAGGGGCAGAAGGAAGGCTGAAGTAAATAATGAACAACCAAATCCATTATTTAATGATCCTGTGCCTGGCTTCTACCGTTATTTCACATCAT
Organism: Ammospiza caudacuta; assembly: GCF_027887145.1. Taxonomy (NCBI): domain Eukaryota; kingdom Metazoa; phylum Chordata; class Aves; order Passeriformes; family Passerellidae; genus Ammospiza; species Ammospiza caudacuta. The sequence goes on along the minus strand of NC_080595.1, from coordinate 15,774,555 downwards.
TAAATGTAACTTCTTGCCTATCCGTTCCAGCCCTCCATTTTCCAAATCCTACTTAACACCTTGTAGATCCAGACAGTAAGGGCTCAGGCATTCCTGAGTCTGAGGATATGCTCCAGACATGGGAACATTCACAACTGACAGCTCTAAGTCAGCACATCGGGGTTAGGGCCGTGCAGTCCGTGCCGTATGCGGATGTTCCTGTGTGCTTGAATACACACTGGGAGTAGACTTTCATGGGATTAGCCACTGGGAACACTAAGTGCATGCTTAAGTTTTTGTGGGACTGGCAGGCCTATCTATTAACAAAAGAAACAGATATAAAAATACTACTTTGCACATATCCAGTCCCCCATACTAATTCTTTGTATTTTAATCAGATTAAATTTTGCAGAAACATATTATTTCATGACAAAAACACCATAAGGAACAATCCTTTGTACAGGGTATCAAAGAACCATCTTGAGACATGGCTCCAGTTGAGTTGGCACGGAAGAGGTAAAGCATCCCAGCCACGAATCCTCCCCAAGCCGACAGGAAGCCACAGGGAAGTTTGCTTGCTGGAGCCAGGCTCCTGGAAATGTGCTGCTCTCTGTAGTGGTTTCAACAATGAAAAAAAAAACAACAAAAAAATATGACAGCAAGTATGATGGGCTTAGCATATGAGTTGTTCTCCATGCTGTCTGCTTGCTTTGCTTCAATAGATGCAGGCAAATTGTTTCATAGCCCCCTTTTTCCCAGGTCCCTGCTAAGCTGGGCTTTGCCTCCCAAGCAGCCCTTTCCCAGCAGGAGCAGAGGGGTGGAGCTGTGCATCCTCCTCCAGCTGCAGCTGTGCTGCTCAAGTCACTCCCACCACCAGGCCCCGCAGATCCCTTGACCTGCTCTCTTCAAATTCTATTCTTTAAGCCACTTGTTGTGTCCATTTTCACCTTACTGTGACAAGGAACTGGAGAGAAGCTGTGAGCAGCAAACATCTGCCTGCACTGTCACAGGCACATCTCCCACTGGCCAGGGGAGCCAGATACTTAGGTTTCCTTCTCCAGGACACCTTGAGCCATGACAGACACCTCCGGGCAGTCTTCTGAGCTGGGGTCCAGCCAGTGGATTTTGCCTGCAATTCTTCACCTCTACATGGACTTTGTAGGGAGTTAAACTGAATTAATGAATAGTCCTGCACTGCCAAGAAATCTGAGTAACCCCAGCCCTCACCAGCCAGAAGGCAGTTCATGTTGCTAGTCCTTTATGTATCCTTCCCAAATTTACCAGTCTGTGTGATCTTTTCAAGTGCAAATCACCTGAGGTGACTAAGGTTAGGAATGAGTTTCTAGATTTTAATAACAACGGCCAGCTTGTGCATGGAGCTGCCAAGGAGCAGACCAAATTCCTCCCTAATATAATCCCAATGAAAGGAAGGTTATTCCAGCAGGGGTAATTCTTACTTCTTCATGCTAGGCACATGCCATTTCTTAAAACAAGTTTTCTATTTACATTTTAAGTATCCTCCTCAGAAGACGAGTCAGACAGCCACGCTGTCTACTAAGACTGATTGAAAAAATGAAAAGAGAAAAGTAGTCCAGCTGAAGCACAGCTGGACAACTTTTCTTGTTCTTATTATTTGATGCCCTTCAGGATATAAAGAAAGTCTGCACTCCATTGTTCCAGTGACAGCATAAGGCCTGCTGAGACCCCACCACTCATTACAAAGCATCTCATGATGCAGCAAACACAGAAGGCCACAGCTGGCCAGCTCTGGGAAAATCAGAAAAAGGAGTTTCTAACTTTAAATGGCTTGAATTCAGAATGTCTGAATTCCCCTGCTAGTCAAAGCACACAGAATTATTTCTTGGTTGGGAAGGAAATGCCTGTCACCTAAGCTGCCAGTTACCCTCCATCTGGATGCTATGGAAAGAGAAGCTCTAGGACCTGACTGTCCACTGGACATCATAGTGCAGTGTGGCACCCCTGGACCAGCTCCCACCTGCCCCTGCCTCACAGCGCTGACAAGTCAGGCAAACACTTGTGCTGCAAACCACATTCTGCTTCAGTCAGTTGCTCGGGTTGTTTCCCTCCCCCCTATCAGCATCACCTCTCTTATCTGGAGCGAGCACAAGGCATTTTGCGCCTCCATACACCCCAAGCTGGCCTGGAGAGCAAGCAAGCCCAGATCTAGAGTAGAGGGGTAGCAGCTCTGAGAGCACCTCCTTCTCTCCATAACCCTAAGAGGGCAAACCCAACCAAAGGAGAGAGCCCTGCAGATCCCCCCACAGAGGATGGGGTGCACAAGAATAAAACCAGCCCTCAACATCCCTTCCATGATCCAACACATCTGCCTCTCTAGGGCCTGCCAGCAAACTGAGAAAACCTGGGATGCAAGGCTTGTGACAGTGATCTGGCTGATGAAAAATCAGCCCTCCAGTGGCACAGCCACTTAAAACTGAACACTGTAAAGCTGTACACATCCATCCCCTGTTGCCTCAACGCTTTCCTCACTGCTGTTTCTTCAGTAGCTTTACTGGGAAATAAGCTCATGCTTTTGCCTTCAGCCATACACTGGCCTCTGCCCCAGGTGCTGTGGTAAGCCCTGTCCTGTTGCCTGAAATCTCCCATTCCTCAGGTTACACATCTCCCTTTTGTTGTTTCTGCAGAGGCAATTCCTTCAGCAGAAATTGAATAATAAGGAAAAAAAAAAAAAAAACAAACAAAAACCAAAACCCACAAACAAACAAACAAACAAACCCCCCCAAAAAAAAAAAAAAAAAAAACAAAAAAAAAAAAAAAACTAAAATACCTAGGAAAAAAAAGACAAACCCAAACCATGCAATTTTGGAGTTTCCAATATGCCAATATGAATGAAACATGGTAAACATTTTCAACTTCACCCAAAAATTTATGAAGGAAATACATATATAACTACATTTCTTGAAAAAAATTGTTTTGAAAATCCCAGAGCATTCTACTTCACTGCCTCTTAAACACAACCCTCTGATTTGTTATTTTAAAGTGGCATTTTCCACTCAAAAGAGACATGAAATAAAAGAAAGCGTGAGAAACAAGAGGGGCAACTAACCTCAAAACAAAATATTACATTCAAAATGCAATTTGGGCTGATCCAAAATAACACATTGGGGTTTTTTTTCCCATTTCCCCCAAGAAAAACAAGTGGGGGGAAAAAATGAGTAAAAATTACCATTTCTTTTGCATTGATGTAATCTATTTCTTTTACTCTCCATTTTCCAGCTCAGCCCCTGAACTGAAGCAGCTATTATTTCCCCAGGTCTTTCAGAGGTTTTGTTCTCTGCTTTATGCCTTCCTGACATGCAGACATGGAGCAAGCAACAAACCTTTGCTCCTTGGGGCCAAACTGAGCCCTCAAGTACCCCATTTTACTCCATTCTTAACTTCTACGTAAGAAGTGAGTCAGTATTATCCAGGCCACCTGACTTCAGAATTTCAAGAGCTTCTAAAATGCTCAATGCAGATTCTGTCGTCACATGAGTGTGTGAAGCAGGTAGGGTAAAGGCATCTGTTCCTGTTTAATCTTTCCACCTCTGTCACATTTGCTATTGTGTTACATTTGCCTAACTCCAGAGCAGAAATGAGCTTTATCAGCACAGCAAGCTACTGTGCCTACTCATGGGTGAACTCTCCTGAAAACATCACGTTAACCATTGCACAGGTGTTCAGTGAAGTTTCTTTCTCTCTACTTCACCATCTACAAAACTCCAAAAGGATTTCATGGTCTAAACCTGCATAACCATGTGTCTCTTTTGTGATGTTACTCTGCTTGCAAGGGCAGCCAAGCTTTGAAAAAAACAGCTTCTTCCCTCCCGCCTTTCCCCTTTACATTTTTGGGGGTTTTTTGCATCTTCCTCTGTGGGTTTCCGGCAGTTCCTTACAGCCCCACAACAGACAGCTGTGCTCACTGTACCTGTGCGTGTGTCTGACTTTTCACCCCCCAGGAGATCTGTCTACAAGATAAGCACCAGCTTGCGGAAATCCTGTGTCACCGACCTTGGGGCAGCCTTTCGTGGTGGGGATCCCCGTGACATTTTGTCCTTCTGGAAGTCTTGCTGACAGGCACATCCATGTATTTTGCACCCCTTGAAAATCTGAAGTAAAGATTTGTGTGCTTTATTCCACCTCCACCAACACTGAAGGCTTCACCACTGCTCTGTGGTTTTGCTGTGGCCAAGCTTACTTTCATTTTCACATGGTGGAAGGGAACATGGTGTCTCAGTTTTGGCCAGGGAATCCCGGACTGAGGTTCTGCATGATGTACCCTGAAGTCATTGCACACAAGAATGATCCCTCTGGGTGGGACTGACAGAAACTTATCCCTTGAGATCTGGGAGAGCAGGGGTATGAATGCACTGAGGTTACAAAGCTCACAGTTGGGTGATGACTGTAAAGAGAGAAAGGAGCAGTGAAGGGAGGACAAGTTGGGGAGGGTGGTGTGGCGGGTGAGGCACAAGTCTCCTGCATGGGAGACTCCTGTCTTTTTGAGTGGAAGAAGATCAGATCACTGCAGATGAAGCAGGGCTTGCTGGGAAAAAAAAAAAAAAAAACATATCCAGGAAAAAAAAATTTGGGACAAAACAATATCCCAAAGATGCTTGTTAGGACCTCAGAATGGACCTGAGCCCTGGACATCTGGTTGTCCTGAGTTAGAAGGAAGTGGGGTGCAGAGTCCCTGTGGTTTTAGAGAAGTTCCTAAGAGCAGGCAGCCACATTTCAGCCTTTCCAAAGGAGCCACCTTAGTGCCTGGAATTGCAGCCTTCTCCTCAACATCACAGTAAAACTTCCCAAGACTGCTAAATATTGATAACAAAGACACACAAATACACATAAGAAGACAAAGCCAGACTGTCCTTTTCCTGAAGCTGGCACTGCATATGAAACAAAGATTTTCCAATTCCACTCCAACTGAATGGGTATACACACGCATTTCTTTTCCTAATTTAGAAAAGCAAAAAGTATTTCTTTGGCTTTTGTTTCAAAAATCACTATGCTGTGACATTTTTCAGCAAAATGTTTCAATTACGGTTTTATTGTTCTTTCTTTAATTTTTTTCCAAGCAAGATGGATTTAGTATCTTGTTCAACAGACTCAGCAAGAGAGTAAATGAGAATTTCTAGGAAACTGGGAAGTCTCAAGTGAAAATACCTGAGTACAAAGCAAAGATGTAAGATTGGGGACATGGAAGTAAAAACAACATTTCCTTTGGGAGGAGAAGCTCTTGTATTCATGGCTTCCAGTTTAAACAGAAATGTCTTCCCTCAGCAATTTTGCATTGCTGGTAACCTGGGAGATGTAGCACAGCTAAAAGAGGGGGAAAAAAATCCCTAGGACTTGATGACAACATTAAGGAATTCCAGAGACTCTCCTACAGGAAACAAAAGTCAAAAAATGAAAAGGAAAAAGGCCAACAACACCTTTCAGTTAAAAACGCTCTGTAAGCTATTGTTTTACAGACAAAAACGTCAAGGAAGATAGTGTCTTCTGGTGGCGTATATTCCCATATTTCCTCTTCCTTGTGAGCTTGGCTAGGACATTTGTGTCAAGCCCAGTAACCCTACAGGAGGCTGAGTAACATTTACTGCAATGTTTAGATATGGGAGAGCCTTGCCCTCCCAAGTTAGCCCAGGATACTCTCCAACCACGGCACTCCAGGAGAGGGATTGCCAGTATCTGATACTTGAAAGAGATTGCAAAAAAACCTTTCCCCTGAACAGCTGCAAGTGAAACTGACATTAAATAGAGGGAGGAAGGGAAGTCTCACTCAGGCTGAAGCTTGGGGGTTCCCTCTGTATACCTGCAGGCTAGTGAAGCTGATGGCTCTCTGAAGCTATTGTTTGGTTCCTGGGAGCCATGTGTATGGAGAGAGAATTTGGCATTAAACCCATGAACCCCGAAAGGAGGTCTCTGTTTCTGCAGGGTGCACAACCCGTGGCAAGGTTTCCATAGCTGCAGGGAGTGAAGTTAAAGACCAGCTGCTGCTCTCATCATGGTATATACGCCCAAAATAAAGGTGCAGTGCTCTCACTCCTGTGTTTACCACCATACTAGAGAAGAAACATTTTCTCCAATAACCTAAATTAGGAGAAAGACATCTAGAGCTAATTAGATAATTCTTTACAGAAGGCATGACCAGCCTTTTTCAGCCTGCAAACCACTAAAGAAAATTTTCATGCCATGGGGAGCCACCAGATCCTGATCCCTGATCCTGAATAACATGTGGAGGATGAGCTGGGAGGCACAAAGTGAGAGCTGCCCATCGCTGAGTTCTGCATCTCCCCGGGTCACCCTGAGTGTTGGACCACAGGGGTTCCTGCGTAGGCTCACATCCACAGGCAGTCGGCCACCCCCAGTCCAGCACTGGGATTAATTTTCACAGACACACACATCGTCAAACATCTCTAATTCAGTGGGAATTAGAGGCTTTAAGATCCAGCTTCCATGATTCAGAAGCTTACAATTTTGTGGGACGTGGGTGCGCTTCCCTCACGTGGGACATCTGAAAGGCCAAGGCTTGCTCATCTTCAAAATTACATGTAGGGCTTGGATATCTTTCATGTCGCAGTGCAATTTCCAGGATGAATGCATGTGCTGCACCTCTTTATGGTAAGTGTGTTTTAATTTAGGCCTCTGTGATGTAAGACCCTGAAAAGTGCATTTAAAATTGAAAATGCAGCTGGTCCTCAACACTAAAGGCTCAAAGACGATACCACAAAACATCTTCTGAAGGGTGTGCCTTCTTCAAACACACCTTCATTAGAAAGATTAAAATTCAGGAGAGAGATGGCACATGTCTTACAGTCATTATTAAAAAACAAAACCAAAAAAGTCAGTGGAAGCATTATAACTATGAATCTAAGTTTAGTTCTTTATCCAAGTTGCATGTTGGCACAAGTGCAAAGGAAAGAGCTCTTGTTTAGGCAGCAAGTATTTGTAGGTGAAAACACTACTTTAAAGGGTGAGAAACATGTTTCATCTGTAGAGAGTTATTTTTGAACTTGGAAATCAGGGCATAAAGGATTTTCCTAGGGTGGAAATGCACTTTTACTCAAGCCACACAAGGCAAACAACTAGAATCATGTTCTGTTTGATGGGGCACCTTCACAGCAGCATTTCATTTTAATCCATGATGACATAAAATATAAGGAGATAATTAGCAGTGTGCAATTTAGACTTGAAACATTTAACTTTGCTCCAAAATTCTTCTAAGTTTGGAGTAATTCTGGTGTGTCACACAAATATGTTAGAATTTATTTCTGTCCTTTCTAACAGTAAATTACAGAGGAATGGAGAGTCTCAGGTGATTTATGCACCACTCACAGCTAAGCAACTAGACACTCACAAACAAGCACAGGGAATTAAACTCGAGTGGATGTTATCTTCCTGTCTTAAATGACTCCCAAATGTTCCTGAGTTTGAGTCCTCTTCCTGACAGCCAGGTGTCTCCTTGGGCTGTAGCTCCTTCTGCTGTAATGGAAGACCAACACTTTCCTCCATACCTACAAATGACTGTGAAGGATACAAAGGAAAATTAGCATATAAGATCAGACATGCTTACAAAGATACTCTAAATCAAAAGTCACAATATATAATTTAATCTATTTTATTTTTTTTTTCAAGATCGCATGTTTCTCAGTGATTATCTCCACCCCAATACTTGAAAAATCAACACAAGAAAATACTGTATAATGAAGTGCCATTGTTAAAAGGTCAAAGCCCCTTTTGGGGTAGTTGTGTGCAGCAAAGTCACTGCAGAGTTTCCACAGCTTCCTGCAATAGGAGACATTATGATCAAAGAAAGCTCTGCCTGTGATATGGGTGACAGCTAAATGGTAGTGGCACAAAGCCCTTACCTCTGCTTGCATTCCTTAGAAAGCACAGAATAGGCTCTGGTGACCTTTCTCAAAAGGTGCCTTGCCCATCCTCTTTCTACAGTAGGTCCATCTGCAGGGGGGATACAAGTGACCTTGCCACAGGAGGGTGGAAATCATCTCTGCTTTCCACCCCCTCAGGATTTTAAAGACAGCCATCCCTGTTTCTTTCAAGAAAACAAAGACTTGTCCTGCTTTGCCTGCAAGCCAGTGAGAGGCCAAAATTTAGACTGCCATTTAGACAATATTTTGATCAGGCCTTGTGGGAGAGTTTTCACCTTTGTACTTTTTTAGACTGAAAAACACCAAAGAGAAGACCCAAATGTCTTTAGAGCTGAGCAGGAACCAATTTATAGGAAGTGTTTCAATGTCACAGCTATCCAGAGCACTTTGTGTGGTAACAAATTAAATACTGGTAGTGTGGTAATGTCTTTGGCACAAAGAGAAGCACTTATGTGCAAGGTATTGCATCCAGACCATGTGGTTATAGAGCAGTTCTTTCACCCCTCCATGAGTTTTGGACTACAACTCCATTTGTATGGAAGGACCAGATCAAGTGGGTGAGAAGAAGCAGAATGTAAAAAATAAAGGAAAAGCTCAGACTCTGTGATACGTTTGATGAAGACAAAATCGATGGTATTAAAAAATACCATCATTCACAAAAATGTCATCTTCATAAGCTCTCTAGCTCTCTGTTAGTTTTTGTGGGGTTTTTTGTTTGTTTTTATTTTTTTTTAATGGTGACAAAATGCAGAGATTCATGTCCACACTGAACATGTGACTCTGAAGACATGGTTCCAGCACACATGTGTGTTCTTCAGTGCATGAAATCAGAAGGCAGGAATTTATCATAAGTCACTGAAGGTCCATAATGGCTATTTAAAATAAAATAATCTCTTCTGGATTGTCTGATCCTGCTGCCACTGCCTTCAGTAGGGCTGAATCAGGCAGTTATCATCAGTGCTATGTAACTCCTCCCTTTCAAACCATCCCTCCAGCCATACTTTGTAAAGCTACAGACAAATAATTATCATGTGTAAAAGTACGTGCAGGAGGGGATGAAATTCTCTTCCTAAACATAGCTTACAGCATATCCATTTAAGTGTAAATGCTGGGGTTTCTAGACTTGAAGAGAAAAACAGAATCAAAGGCAAATGTTTACCTGCCATGGATATGGAGGTTTCCTTCATAGTCTCTTCAACTTAAGTCAAGTACTCCTGGTTAGGGAAGTGAAGCTCATTTTTCAGAATGCTGTCCATTTGCTATTTTCTAAATAATTCCTTTTGGTCACACTAAACCTTAAATTAACCCCCACTCCCACCCGTGTGCAATTTTAGCACAACAGCATTAACTGCAGAAGGAACAAAAAAAGCCCTTCAGCTGCCACTTCAGCATGCCCCATATCTTGGATTGTTTTTACTTTCAGCTTTTAAGGTCAGAACAGGCATCCAGCAATAACCAGCCCTTCTTCTTTTCTCTAAGAGACCAGAGAGTCTACTGTCTTGAACAAGGGAGCTCTGTGAGCAGGATCAAGCTTGTGCTTTTGGTCTTGTAGGTGTGAAGCTCTCATGAGCTGGGCTTGCATTTCCGGGCTTTGTTAAGCCTGGCAGCAAACACTGCTGGGGATGCAGCTGGCAGTGGGCATCTGGAAGGCCTTGCATCCAGTACCTGCAAATAGCAGCTTCTGTTGACAACCACACAGAGCAGAGCTGTGAGTCTTCATTCCCTTCTAGATGGAGCTGGCATCCATAGTGGAGTATATGTATAGTTCCCAAAGGTTTTTGTGTGGAGTGACTAATCACTTTTCTCCTCAGAACTGGCAGGGAGGCATACTATGTGTGTGATTACCAGAACATAAAAGGAGCACAGGATTATTTTCCATGGGAATCCTTGGGAACATCTTGGAGGGTGGCTGTCTAAGGAGGTGTTCTCTGCAGGACCATTAAACTCTCCTCCCAGCTTCCTCATCATGTGCTGCAACTTATCCCAAAGCTATTTGGTGGCGCATGGGGTTAACCATGAGACTTCTTTAGCTCTAACTCTCCACCTCTGAGTCCTTCCAGGACACTCATAAGGCATGTGCTATATTTGCCTAGCTGGAGTTGTTATGAGGATGTTGACACAAGGGAAAATATCTGCCTGGAGAAGAGGGTGGACTGGCACCCTTTGAAATTAAATATGGCCAAGCATCTGCAAAGGACAGAGTGGGTCAGTGTCACTGAGCAGCCCTGAAGCCAAGGGCTGAGTAAATGAGGATTCAGACAGGGTATATACAACTAATTTCCCCTGTGTACCATCAAACATCTGACCCAGCCATGTCAGCATTTCCATATTTCAAATGCTTAATTTAATCCAGAAGCCTTTCCTGATTGATACCTGTGCGGGGGTTTCTCCCACAACCAGGTCTAGACTGGGTAAACCAGCAATTATAACCACTCAGACACTGAATAGGACCCTGTACTCACAGCAAGACACTGTGTGTGAAAAGGAGGTCAAGCCACAAAAACTGGTTTTGCCAAAGTAGTCAGTCAACTGTTCATCATGTCACCTGCTGAGGCTGATCAAAGAGCTTTGCAATAAAGGGAACATGAGTGTTCAGAGAAGATGGTCTCACAATAGCTGTGAGAGAAAGGGAGGAACACCCAAGTGAAGTTTGGCTATCAGAAGGCAGCTTTCTGAAATACACTTAAAAGGTTCAAACCTGATTCAAATGACCCCCAAGGAGGGGAGACAAAGGTGTGAACAAGTCCAGTGTTTTTCCCAGATCCACCCACTTTTGTGCTCTGTGAGGTAAAACTTTATTTGGCATCTGTTTGTTCAGTTCTCATGAGGCCCTGGAAACAGCTGTATCAAAAATTCAGAAACCTCTCAAGGGTGGAAAGGCATCTCAAGAGAAGAGCAGCCCTTCCCTCATGCTGAGAGTAGCCTGGCTTCAGGACTAATCCTGAGGTTGTGGTGACACTTGCAAAGTTTCTGCACACTTATTTTTCAGTTTGATGGTCCAGAGACGGACCATCCCTGCTGAGTCGGGAACACACAGGAGCACCACTGCAGAACTGGCAGCAGAAAGTGAAGGTTTTGTAGCAGTTTTTCCTTCCAAGCATTCAGCACAAAAAGGTACGCAAAAAAGTTCAAGAAGAAGCTGTGCACCCGTCTCTTGTTGAGTCCATGCCAGGGACTTGACTCTAGTGGCACCCCCAAAACCATCATCCTGCACTACTGTGTGTGAAAGAATCACCCCCACCAACACTGCTGTCTCACTAAACCTGCTAGTGCCACCCTCTCACCAGGGTGGAATTTGGGGGTGGGTAGGCTGAAGTGTTGAACTCAAGATTAGAGCATTTTCCTGCTATCTGCACCACAAAGTGTCATGCGCTTGTGAGACTACAATTTAGGTTTGTTATCATCCCTTTATATCAAAAGGAAGTTATGCACACAAAGAAAACACCAAACCACCATGTCAGGGGGGCTATAAATCACTTACTGCTGAATATTAAGAGGGCAACAGAGTGCCCAGTAGGAAAGCAAGGGTTTGAAAATACTGCTTTTCCTCACTATCTCCCCATTTCAATAAACTTTGCTTTTATTTTGGGAGAGGATGAAGGAGAGCACAAGGTTTGAGGAATGCAGCTACAAATGACACCAGATTTGTCCCATAGGCATGACTCATGCCTGACTCCATGCACTGGTCAATGCCTTCCCAGCCCTCAGCACATTTACTGCAGTTGCCCAAGTTGATCCCATGGTGTCCAGAAAAGCCAGAAAAGCCACACAGGCAGCAGCGCAGAGATCGCCTCAACTTTCTGTCCTGGTAAAATGTAGGTTTACAAAGCCCGAAAAATGGAGAAGTGGAATAGTCTGCTCATCTGGCAGCAAGGGTCTGTTCTGCTTGCCTGCTCTGGTTTTACCAGCCTCCAAAAGGACATCCTGGGAAGACTGCAAGGAGCTCTCCACATCCTCTTCCCCTGGCAGGTGCCCAAAAAGGATCCCAAAAATTCTCCAAACCACATGCTAAAATCCCACTCCTGCTGGAAAAAAACCCCCTGTATTTCCAAACTGTGACCTCCCAAAAAGTGTCAATCCTGAAAGACTTTACACTGATTTGAAATGTTGCAGATTGTTTTTGTAGCTCTTAAATTCTGAGCAATTATGATGGGGGAAAATGCAGATGCAATCGCTGCTTTTAAAATATGATTGCTGCTCAAAAGAATTATTGGGGAGGGGGGTAATTGTCTGGAGGATGGCATGATTCAGGACTGCTGACTTCCACTCCTCACTCATTCAAAGTCACCAAATGAGTCAGTGGAAAAATCATTGAATTCAGCACAGTCAACAGGGTACCAACATTCATAATTAGGTTCCTAAATCAACAGTGCGGAAGATTTCATCTCAAAGGCTGAAAGGCTTTACAAGCGAGAGTAAGTGAAGGCAGGAGGCTACGTTGCAAGCCTGCAGTAAATGCCATCCTAAACTTTGACACTTGAAATTCCAGTGGTTCTCACCCTAAATAAGTGCTAGCTAAAGGTGTAACAGCACTCAGGGAAGTTTATTCCAATCTGAGCAGAAACAAGGTTCTCTGCAACAGCTGAAGTATTACTCTGCAAAAGAAATGTTTCTTTTGAATATAAAACACAGGACAGTCATAGCAGGCAAATCGTTAGTATGCAGGAGCTGCTGCCTTGAAGCTCTGCCACCAAAGGCTAATTAATTCTAGGTACCTTAACGATCGCATCACGGGGAAGCGCTACTCTGTGTTTGAGCAGAAGCTCTGTGTACAAACAACACAATGCACAAACAGAAATCACACCTCTGAGAGAGACCCTTTTCATTCAGAAAAGTCAGTCAGCTCCAACAGGCTTACAAGAACCGGCACAGTAACCTGAATATTAGAAAAATAAAATTCAATACTTCAGTGAAAGTAATAGTAAGAGGGTTGTACAGTGAGAGAAACTATTAAGAGAATAAATCACTTAGCAGCTTGCAAATTGGCAGGACAGTGAAAGCAGAGATCAAATAAGAGATCTTGCAAATCCACAGGAAATGACTCAAGAAGCTAGATCAAGTAAAACTTCAGCTTCCAAGCCTCAGACACATTTGCTTCTCACCATTGGGGTAAATATGTGCACACACAACATAAGCACATAAAACTACATCCAGATCACACAGACAAGCTCTCAAGTATTAATCAGACAGTGATTAATACCCAGTCCACCTCAGAGGTACAACCATTATAATGGCCTTTTAATTACATGATTGTGCCCTGGATTTTTCACAGGGCTATAACTCTCCCCATATTCTGCTTCTGTAGTCAGCAACTGCTAAATGCCATGCTCCCCACTTCAGGCACATCAATGTTCCTGCTAATCACAGGAATTTTTGGCATGAAAGATTTTGAAGATGTTAGAGGTCTGTGCAATCTCATCATCCTTTGGGGGGGGAAAAAAAGACATAGGATGGGTGGAACTGTGTCAAATCATTACATCTGGTCTTTTATTGTACAGCAGCTGAAGACGTTCCTACCATTTCCTTGCCCCCAACCACTCTACTCCTGTCCTGACACTTCCTTTTGCTGCCAGCTCAGCTTTGCCAAGATGTTTATCATGCCATTCTGCACACTGGATCCTTGAATAACTTTCCAAAAGAAAGAGGTATTGGGGGGTATTATTAGCTGGGACCATTTAGCAGATCCAGCAGTGTCACTCCTCAGTGGGAGATGCATTAGCACAGCCAAGGGGGTGACAAACTGGGCTTTGCAAAGGAATGGGTGGGAAGGGGTTGGGGGGATAGACAGCAATGCCGCCCAAAAGAGCACCCACAGTCTTCCAAAGGGAGGGCAGCAGGCTTGCACTCTCACACATTATCTGGTGTTACGGCCAAACCTCTAGCAGTGACAGGAATATTACTGTAATATTGTGCTACAAAGCTGCAAAATCTGGTACCACCTCTGAAGGACACACTGCTTCTCCCTGAGGAGAAGATCTCAAAGCTTTGATCAGCTCTTGCCTCCATCTCATTTACTAGCAGTCCACAGGTTTCTCTCCGAGTTTCCACTTCTGTTCCTGAAAAGAAAATTTACAGCACTTAGAAACTGAAACCCAGCAGAGCAGAAACACAATTTCCACACCAAAATCTGAAGGCCCCTTCAAGACTAAATCCCATAGACTAGACTTGAAAGTTAAATCAGTATGTGACTCCCTTAGGAACCACAGCCATAACGAGACTGAATATCCCAATGCAGTGAGAGCAGAGATGGCACATCTCCTTACCTGCTGTGGGAAAGGGATGCTGCAGTGAAGGGGCCTGCAAAAGCTGGAGGGCAAGGTGATGTGCTTAGGTGGTACAGACACATTTCTTCTCCCAGGACTGCCCGATCACAGAGGAATTGATGGGAGAAGCAAAACCAAAACTCACAGCTAGTTACTTAACTTCATGGGCCAAACTATTTTTTCGATAGTCAGCTCCTGTTACCCCTTCTCTGTGGACCAAACAAGTCCTGAGGGCAGATGTCATGGTGTAGCTATGAACGCAACACAAGTTGGTGGAGTGTTTACACTGTTCATTGCAGCAAAAAACATTTGAACTGACCTACGAGAAAAGCTGTATGATGTTACCACCATGCCAGCATGCACCTCACAGCAATTCTGAATGTGGCACTAAGGGGAAATTTGAGCTCTCGTAGAGGCCAAGGTGGGGTGGGAAGAACACAAGGATGGTGAGAAAACAGCTGTGAGGGCAACATTAACTCCCTGGGCTTCTTCTACTGATCAGCTGCCAGACCACTCACAGGGCACATGGCATCATGGTATGGAAACGCATCCTATGGGTCTCATCAGCCACTACGAGGAGCTGCACCAAGCCAGGCTGCCCTGGGCCAAACCGAACCAAGCTGGGCCAGGCTGGGCTGAACCCAGCCAGGATGGGAGAATCCAGGTTGAGGTGAGCCAAGATGTCCAGAGCAGGGCAACAAAGTTGATGAAGGGTCTGGAGCACAAATCTCATGAGGAGGGGCTGAGGGAGATGGGGTTGTTAAGCCTGAGAAAAGGGGGCTCAGGAGTGACCTTTTTCACTCTCTACAACTACCTGAAAGGAGCATCTGGCAAGGTATTCTCCAAGTCAACCAGCGACAGAGCAAGAAGACACACTCTTATGGCGTGCCAGTAGAGTTTCAGGTTGGACATTAGGAGGAACTGGGTCATTAGACATTGGAATGGCCTGCACAGGGAGGTGGTGGAGTCACTGCCCCCAGAGGTGTTTAAGGGAAGACTGGACGTGGCACTAAGTGACACTGTCTGACTGACCGGGTGCTCGGTCATAGGTTGGACTCGATGATCTCAGAGGACTTTTCCAACCTAATCGATTCTGTGATTTTTAAGTGCGGCCTGGCAGGGCTGAGCCAGATCTTGCTGGGTCCGGCTGCGCAGGGCTAAGCGGGGCCGGGTGAGGCTGAACCCGGCGAGCCGAGCCGGGCCGGGCCGGGCCGTACGGCACAAGCCGCAGCCGGGCGGGCCCGTCGCTCCGGCCCGGCGGAGAGCAGCGCCGGGCGGCGGGCGGGGCGCGGGGGCTGCGGCGCGGGGGCGGCGCCAGCGGGCGGAGGCGAACGCGGCGGGACCGCACCCCGGGCGCTGCGCTGCGCCGCGGGGGCTCGGGGGGCCGGGCCGGGGCGGCGCCACTGCCGGCCGCGTCTCCTCCTTCCCCTCCGCCGCCGCTGCGGCTCCCTCCCTCCTCCCTTCCCTCCTCCCGCCCGGGTCCGGCGCTGCCCTGCCCGCTCCCGGCGGCCGCGGCAGCGCCGCCGCTTCCTGCCGGGGCTCCCCGCTCCCTCCCTCCCTGCCCGCTCCGCCGCCCCCCGCGGCGCCCCGCCATGGCGTGATCGCGGCCATGGGGCTGGCCCGGCGCCGCCGCCTGCCCCCGGGCGCTGCGCCGCTCCCCCGGGCCCGGACCCCGCGCCGCCGCCGCCGCCGCCGCGCCCCGCCGCGCCCCCGCGGCGCGCTGACCGCCGCCTCTCCTCCTCCTCCGCCCCCGGCCGCCGCCGCCCGGCGACGAGCGCGGCCGTAGTCCCCCCTTCTCCCCCCCCGCCGCCGCCCGCGCTCCCGCGCCGTCGGGCCCGGCGCGGCCGCCAGCCCCGCCGCGGCGCGGCCTCCCTCGCCATGTGAAGCTCGGGAAGATGCGGAGGCGCAGCCCGGCCGCCCGCGGCGAGGGATGAGCCTAGACGGGGAGAAGATGACCGAGGAAGCCTACCCTGACGAGTGAGCGGGGCCGGGGGCGGCGGGCGGGTCGGGGCACGGAACAGGAGGCAGGCTTTGTTGCCCCGGCGGGAACCGGTGCCGGTCGCTCATCTCCGTACCCCATGCACTGAGGGACAGACGGACCGTCCACGGGCGGACAGAGGGAGGCGGACACGCGCGTTCGTGTGCGCGCCGCCCGCCCGCGCATCCGCCATTTCGCGCTCCCCCCGGGCCGCGCTCATTTGCATACGGCCCTTTCATTCATAAAAACCCCCGGGAGGGCGGTGCGGCCCCGCCGGGGTGCGGGGCCCCGGGGCACCGCAGGGAGGGGGCGCAGCCCCGCGCCGCCGCCGCTCCCCGCCCCGGCCGAGGGGCTCGGGGCGCCCGGCGGGGGCGGTCGGAGGCGGAAGCGGCGGAGATGGGAGGGGGGAGAGGTGCGCGCCCCCGCCGCGCAGACCCGGGCCTGGGGGGGTCGGGAAGCGGAGCTGGGGGGGGACACACGACGTCGCGGATCCCCGCCCCGGCCGCCACCGTTTTGTGAATAGGAGGGCGGCCGCCGCCGCCGTCACATGACGCCGCATTCATAAACCCGGTCACCGGCGGCCTCTCCATTCACCGTCACCCCCCGCCGCCCACCCCCGCTCCGCAGCCCTCCCGCCGCCTCCCCGCTAATAAACCCCCCGAGAGGCCGCACCGAGGCTTTCAAAATGCCCGACGGTGCCCTTTTCCCTTTTTTAATGCTTTCTTCCCCAAAGTAAAACCTAAAGCTACTGCAGCGGAATGGCAGGAAGGGCTCTTTCACGCCGTGCTGGCCCAGGGGCTGTTCCTGGCTATCTCCTTCGGGGTTTTGACAGTCAAGAGGAATGACTCACTGGCGTGCAGGACTGGGTCGGTGCCAAGCGCCATAGGATGTACCGTGCTTTAAAACGACTCCTTGCAGGGCTTATAAAGCAGCGTCAAAATTGTGCAACTTTTTGGCTCGGTTTTGAGGTCCGAAAAGATCATAATCGGTGGCATGTGCCACGCTTGCACCTTCATCATGATAAACGTATTTTAGGGTGAATTACTGGAGAAATGTGAGTGGCGAAGGAAATGGCTTCTGGCCCCAATGTGTGTGTTGAGAGGAATTGTTATTTTGGCAGCTCTTAATGAAGAGACTATAAATTCGTGTTTATGTGTAGCTTCTAAAATCGTGGTTATTTTGAATTTGATAAAAGAAAAACCAAAACAAGAAAAAAAAAAACAAAAAAGTAGTTGCATGACCTAGCAGGCTGGAAAAACATGGCCAACTCATTTCCAATAAAAAACCTGCTTCTTCATTTGGTTTGTTTGGGGTTTTTTTAAACTTTTCAAATTGGACAAGAGGAAGAGAAGTGGGTCCCTGTCTCTGGGTTTGAGAACACGGGGTCAAACCTAACCCAATTCAGTGGACAAAAATCTGGCGCTCACCAGCCTTCATCTTGAGGCGAGATCCTCTTCCAAATGTGTTTTCCTGCAGGGCTCAGTGGAGAGGTGAATGTTGATGTAAAACACCGAGCACTTGGCTCTGATGGTTAGGTGGGGGATTTTTTTTCCCCTGACTGTAGGCTGCAGTTTGTTTTGGGAGTGAATTCTTCCATGTGCTGCTGCACTGCCATGCTGAGGGAGGCTTCAGCTAATGGTTTTCATGTGTGTGGGAGCTCTTGGGTCAGGCCACCTCTCCTGGGGTCACCTATCAAGCCAGCAGCACTGTGTGCTTTGGTCCCTTGGAGGTTGGGAGTGCTGGTGACCGCAGGGAGCTGGTACTCAACCCATTCCCAGGCCACTGAAAGCTTTTTTGTTGGGGTCTGGATGCGTTGACTTTCAGGGTCAGTGGTGCCTCATGGTCCCTACCTCAGTGCACATCCCTGGTGGCTCTCCTGGCGGCCGTGGTTGGGCTGTCAGGGTTTAGCGCAGGCCTTGGCTTTGTAGGGCATGGAGAGGTGTTTTAGGTAAGCCATGGTTTCCTCTGTAAGCTCCTCGCTTCCAGCCTTGCATTGATTGATAGCGTTGCTGAAGTCGGTGACTCATGGGTTGTTTTTTCATTTCAGTGGTGGGTGAAGTGATTTGATTTTTTTTTTCTCCAATATATATGGTGTTAAAAGAAATAAGGACAGGCTCTTCTGATAAGTTTTCTCAAGCTGTCAGAACAATGGTAGTATAGCACGCTATTTGCCCTAGATATCTGGCTTTAATTTGCATAGCTATTCTTGTTTCACTGAGTGCACTGTGAGCAAATGTTAACAGCCAGATTACAAAAAAAGGGACCACTGTCAGGATGCCTTTTAGAATAACCCTCTTCAAGTAAATAACAAGGGTTTCCCCCCCCTTCTTTTTGCCTATTTTTTTTTTTAGTAGTTTCTTGAGAACAGCTCAATTACACTTAGAGTTTTGAGGCAATTTATAAAAGCGAGAAGGGAAGCAAACAGGACTTGGGATGCTGGAAACTCATCGGTCCCTTCAGAACTGCACCATTTCGGATCGATACATAGAGGTCAGTTTGTCATTGCCAAGCAAGCGCCTCTTTCTGCATCTCAGCCTTTATTTCTGCTTTCCTCCTTGCCCCTCGCTCAGCCCGTGCTGCCTCCACGTTGCAGGGTGGGGGCAGAATGAGGATGCCAGGCCATAAATCAGAGGCTGCGGTGCTGGACCTGAGCGCTGGGGGATTTCGGGCAGCGGCCACCCAGAAGATGGGCGGCTGTGGGCGACCCTCTCCGAAGCCATCCTGGATGGGCTGCTGCCCGTGGCTTTTCCGCCTGTGAGGGGGAGAATGGAGCTGAGCCCTTAAAGTGATTCGGTTATGCCCGGAGGCTGCCGCCTGCTCGTTCCGATGCATGGTTCCAAGAAAGTCACAGGAAGTAATTAAATGGAAAAGGTCAGAGAACGAGGAAGTGTTGGTCCACAGCCTTGCGCTGCTTGGGATGGAGCCCGATGCCCTGGCCGGGCTGTGTCCCGGGAGCGTCCCCGCCGCTCCAGCGCGCGCCTGGTTTATTCCAGTGCGCTGGGAGCGCTCCTGCCAAGTGTTTGCAAGTGGGACTGGTCCCCCGGAGGTTTTAACGAGCTGGGTTAAGTGGCATATGTGTAGGGTTGCTGTGGTGGTGTGCAGGACAGCAAAATGTGGTGTGAGATCACACCAATGTATTTTTTCCTGTCTAAGGAAAGAAAATTAGACTCAACTGGCTCTTGCTGGTTCTTTTGCCCATCCAAAAATCTCATTTCCCTCCACATCTGAGCAGACACCAGTGATGTTTGCTTTGAATTTTGAATCCATAAGTATTGCAGTTTGCCCTTTGTGTTGAAAAAAATTATTTCCCCCCCTTCATTTTCAGTACATTTATGCCCCATTCTGATGATTTTTCTGTAGGTATTAAAGGCAGCTCATTCAGCTAAATTATTTTGCTGCAAGTTTCAGCCAGGGAGGAAGGCATGGGACACACTGTGTTATGACATTATCGCTCGCAAATAGGACAGGAAATGAAGGATTGCCAAAATATAACTGTTTATTTCTTGGCCTGAAAACATGCCTGTTTAAAATATGACATGTAAGTAGCTGCTTTGTTCAGTCTCTGGGAGAAGTAGTTGTTTATAAGGGAATAATAGATCTGTCAGATGAAGAAGAGGGGGGGGAAAAAAGAAGGGATTTGCCCTTTCTACTCTTTCTACTTCTGTTTTGGAAATGCTTGAAAAGTAGTTGTAGGTGGAGGATGTATAGAGAGGGTGTTCGGTCAGACAACTGGAAGGGAAGAGGGTTGCCACAAGAGGAAGGGAGGTAGATTTTAAATTTCTCAGCACATTAGACCCTGCTATGGCCCCATGCAGCCCATGGGTAATCCAGATGCAGCACTGAAAAGGAGAAACCAAACCAACCTGCCTTTGGGGCAGAAAGTGAGGGTTTTGGTGCAGCTGCCCTCCTTGAGGAGTGCGGTGGGATGGTGTTTGAGTGGGGCGCAGATGCTGCACCAGCACTGGAATCATCTTTGACCTGGTTTTGCAGCCTGTTTTTTTATCTCACTGAGGCACACCCTGGAGCGTGGGTTAAAAGGTAGGTTTTATCTACCTGTTTAATTAAATCCTGAGGCTGCAAACAAAAGTGCGTTGTGTGGCAAGGCTCGCTCTTAACCTGGGCTTGGTTTGCTGTTAGCTGGATTTAAACCACAAAATTGTTTCCTGTCGGCCACCAAATTGCAGGGAGATGATGGTAGTTGTCCTCCTTCTTCAGGATCAGGCTGGAAAATAGGAGCTCAGGAATGAGGCACAACATAACTATTGGTTTCAATCCCTCATTTTTCTTTCTTACACGGTCTGGCATACTTGAGGAATCTATAAATTCAGTTTCCTTCCCTCCAGCAGAATGGACATAGGAACTACTCCTACAACAAATTCATTGAAAAATTTGGCTTTTTTGTTTTTCCTTTTTTTCCCCCACTTTGTAACAGCACAAGGTGATCTTTCTTGCAAGAGCTCTGCAGGGGTGGAGAGGGCACAGAGATCAGTGAAACTAAAAGTACAGCTCTGGAGACTGTGTTTTTGATATATGCCCTGTTTGCTAAGTGGAGCATTTGATTTTTGTAGGACTTAGGCTTCTAAAGCAGTGTAGAATTTAAAAAAGAAGTAAAATAGAAAAGGTCAGTTGACTGAAAAAGGCACAGATAGACTGTGGAGTTGATTGACAGGAGATGGGAACTGCAGCAGGTCCCTGTTTCTGTAGACTACCAAAAGAAAGCAAGAAGCTGTTGTCACATGAATCCCAGCACTGGAAAGAGAGGTCTGCTCCAAGCCTGGCAACAAGCAGAGCAGGGCAGCATCTCCCAGCATCTTGCTTGCACTGGCCATTTCTTCCCACTTTGGCCATGGGTAAACTCAGCTGATGGTTTCTAATGATTTCTTTTTTCTTTTTTTTTTCTTTGTTTCTTTTCTTACCCATTGGTTTTCTGCCAAGATCTTCTGAGTTTTCCTTCCTTCCTTCCCGTTTCTCTACCCACGTCCACCCCCTTTCCTTGTCAAATTTCCTTTAATCATTTATTTTTCTGGTGCTTGCTCAGTGCTGTAAACCTGACCCTTTCAAGCTGCAGAGAAATGCAGCTGGGCTGTGCTGGCCGCCTTCTCTCTGTGTCTGACCCTCACCTTGGGTTTTGCGTCAGCTCTTGGGAGCAAAGGCTGGGTTTGCTCACATGGTTTCTCAGGATTTGATTCCTTGCAAAGCAGGGAAAACCATCTGTGGCCCCAATTCCTGGCTGAGTGGAGGCTGTAGAGCTGCAGGATGGAGCTGGGATGAGGAGCAAGAATAGCAAAGCAGTGCACTACTACTGCACTTCTGCCCACCAGCACAGCAGTTCTGGGAGGTTTATCACCATTGGTCTTGGTACCTGCAAATGTTCCCAAACCTCATTTTTCTGCTCCAGCTTGACATCAGACAAGTGTTGTGGGGGCAGGTGGACATCATCTCAAAGTCCAGTAGGATGTCTTCACTACATATCATTTTCTGTCTCCATTTCCTTTTCTCCACACTCGAGGGTATTGTTTTGCTTCCTCTCGATTTTATTTCTATTCCTTCTTGTGTCACACTTGTCTGGAAACAGGACTTCTATGAGTCATGCTGCAGGCAAACCCTCATGGCAGTATTTTCTCCTCACATCAGGGGAAGGTGATCCTTACAACATGCACCCAGTGGAGTAAAACACAGTAGATGCTTCACCTTAAATATGGTGTTTTATGAAAAGCACTATTACAAAACCTGCTTTCAAGGCTGTTGGAGACTTTTCTGCCAGCAGGCTCTACCTGTTGCAGTAGGTCTGAAGTGAGTTTTAACCCAAAGTACTGTTTTTGTCTCTAGCCTGCTTGTTTTTACAGTCTTTGAATTACTTTATTGTTTGACTTTCTTTGCTTGCAACTTGCACTTCAAGGACTATGTTCTGGGGACTTGTCGTGTCCCTGTCACCCCCCCCCCTTTGTT
Organism: Ammospiza caudacuta; assembly: GCF_027887145.1. Taxonomy (NCBI): domain Eukaryota; kingdom Metazoa; phylum Chordata; class Aves; order Passeriformes; family Passerellidae; genus Ammospiza; species Ammospiza caudacuta. Next base: position 15,752,479 of record NC_080595.1, on the reverse strand, counting down.
CCCAACTCCTACATGTAATCAGAGGAGAGATCTTGAGTCTATCAGCTGAGTACTACTGATGGCTATCCCAGCTAGGAAGGAAGCTTCTTACTGGCAGGCACGGGGAGCAGGGTTTACAGGACTTTCTAACGATAGAAGTTGATTTCCCCGTCTGTGGTGGTTCCAAAAGTGGGATTGCAGAGTTGCCCAAAGTGTAGACTTTGACAGTGTCTGGCAAGGACAAAAAACATTCCATGACCTGAAGACTAGGGTGGTGATGAAGCTTTTTCCTTGCTAGCTAGAGCTTTTTGTCCCAGGTACTACAGAAATGAGGAAAAATGCAAGCCAGAATTAGTGTCTTCAGTGAGCTATTTGAAGGATAAACGGGCTTTCAGAAGTAACATTAGGACTCCTTACCTGTGTACATCTCTCCCTGGTAGCAAGAGTGTTTGTCTCCTGTTGAGTGCAACCACTTCCCCCTCCTTTTTAATAGGAGTGTTGTGCTGGTCACTGTTGCACCTCTGCTGCTGCTCTTTGCCAGGCTGGTGCTGGGAGATGTGCTGTAAAACCTGATAGCGTCTTTTGATCCTGTGTATGGAAAGCACATCTTCCGGCTTGTAGGGACCTGTGCTGCCGTGCAAGGACAGGAGCATGTTCTGCACATGCACTCAAGTCCCAAGGAGGTCTGGAAACACTTAGGTTGTTGGTTTTTTCAACTGCATTATACATACATCCTGTTTGGATAGTCCCATTACTTCTTTTCTTGCTGGCTAGAAGTGGCTGCTTCCCTCCTGTACATTAAAATGTAGAATTGCCTGTTTGAGTAGTTGAGAGCAAGATTAGTTTCCATTGCAATACTTGAAATACACTGAAGGCAGTTGTACAGCAGTCAGTTTCAAAATGCTGTGGGAAATCACAAAGCTTCTTCCCTAAACACTGGAGCCTGTTGCAGCGCCACAGTTCACCTACCAGCTCCTTGCTGGTCCTCCCCTCACCTGTAGAAAGACATTTCTTAAATGATGTGGTTTTACAGGAATTAAGTCCATGTTTAGAATTAGTTGATGCCACTAGAAGCAATTAGTATCTGAGCTAAAGCACACCTGTGTAATTTACCTTTTTTGTTTGAGTCTCTAGACCATTTATGCTTTTTATTTATTTGTTAATTCCCGTACTAGTGGTGGAAAGCATTTTTCTGGGGGACATACTTGAGGTGAAAGAAGGGTCTCCTTTCTGTCTGGCTTTCTCCCTTTAAATATTGGCAGCACTTCTTTTTCTGTAATGATTCCTAGTCCACAGCACCTTGAGCAGGTCCGTATTTTGAGAGGCGTGCTGCCCCAAAAGATGTGTTCATGTTCACCCCCTCACTAAAGGCAGAGAGCTCAGCTTACCTGCGCTCGCTGCATTTCTTCGCTGACATGTCCGAACACTCCCACCTGGGCTTCCAAGTGCTTGGAAGGCGTGCTGGCTGTTCACCTGGTTTTACAAGTGGAAAGGTATGCCCTGGAGCTGAGGGAAGGTTGCTAACTAATGCTTCAAGTTGCAGCACAGAGGGAAGCGTGTGCTTTGCCTCAGGCTGGGACAGAAGGGGGCGGGAGGAGAGGGTGAATCGCTGGGATCATGCCTTGGTAGCAATTGGAGTTCTGGGCAGCTCATCACCACATCCGTCTTTGTAGAACCTTGAGGACTGTGAAGGGGAAACATATCCAGGTTCTAATACTGGAGAGCTATTTTTTTTTTTTTGTTTTCCAGTGATCCAAGGGATGCCATAAAAGAGCTGCTGAAAGGCATCAGCAGAACTGGCAAGTACAGTCAGTACTGCTGTGGGGATCTGACTCTGGGGTTGCAATTATTTACAAACTGTCTCGTTCTTTAAAATGATGTAGAGATCTGAAAGTATTACCTGGATTAATTTAAAGCATGCTTGGAGATTATAGATGTGTAGCTTAGTTTTTGTTCAATTACGTACTTTTGTTTCATTTATTTGTGTGATTACTGTAATGCTTGAATCTTTGCACCTCTCCATGATTTGTCTGTACTGTGTGAGTGTATGTTTGAGGTCAGAAGTCCAGTGGTTCAGTGGGGTGATGAATGCCTAATTTTGCCTTAGGTGCCCCATGCAGTGGGTCTTGATGATATTGATGAGCTGAGAAATTCCCCCTCCTCTGCCAGCAGATTGGCTGTGAAGGAGCTGCATGGGAGAGCATGTTGCTGAAGATGGGGGCCAGACCTAGACCTGCCTTCTCCAATTTTCTCCACAGTTTCAACAATGCAGCCACCTTACATGATCACATTTCCTAAAAACAAAGGTGCCTGATTCCTTAGTGCTGATTTCTTTTTAAAGTTTTTATTTTCATTTTTGAAGTTGTATTGAAAGCCCTGCTTGCCTTGGTGGCAATAAACGGCCAGGGTACAGACACCTCTGTTAGACTTCAGTGTAAATCTGTATTTCAGGAGCTTGTTATGCTCGTATATAAAGTGTGTGTGTTTATAAATTATGGAAAAGCCACTGATACTTCTGTGGTCGGCTTTTTTATTTTAAATACTGGTGAAATTGCAGCAAAAAGTTTATCACTAGAGGTTTATAATGCTGCCAATGTAATTCATCCTTGACTGAAACTTGGCATGGGAGGTGTTAAGCTGGTTGCAGCCCCTGATTGCTTTACATGTTGTTACTATATGTATGCAGTTTGGTGGCTGTAAAGATAAAAAGGGTTAGGAAAAGGTACAGAGTTTTATAAAATAGTAATTCTCATACTTGCATTGCTTGAATGACCTTGTGCTTTTAAAAAGGCACTTGGTGTTTAGTTGAACTAGAAGAAAAAGAGAGTGCAGAGCTTGTTTTTTGTGTTTAAAAGCAAGAATAAAAGGCTGCAGTACAATTAAGCCATTAGAGCTGCTTAAGGGAAAAATTTCCTTCTTTCTTTTCTGTGCAAGTATTTGGCATTTTGTTATAGTAATATTTCATGAGTGTATTGAATGGCTGGAAAATTACTAAACAGTGCTGGAGATGAGCCTCTGCTTGTTATTTGAAGGAAGTGAAATACAGAGTTGACCAGATGGGTTAAAAATAATAAATAAAATTGAAAAGTTAAAGGGGTATTGAGAGGAGAGGGACAGACTGGTGTGGAGAGGGAACTGGAGGCACACAGAGAGCACGATCTCACAAATGCAGTCAGGAAGTTCTAGAAATACCCTTTATAAACACTGCATCCTACAGGAAGAACCTTAAACTCCAAATAAACCTTTTCCCCTTGTGCCTATGTATACATAAACTCCACTGATTTGGAAGATCTTATCAGTCAGTGATGTGCCTTTTTACAGTAGTTCCTAAAACAAGTTATATGATAATTATCAACCGTTCCTCTCTTCTTAGCTGTTTATCAGGTTTGTTTGTGTTTTTATCAGTTACTAAAGTCTGTGTCTCCCTCACCCTTACCCAGAAGTCCTAAACCTTCCCAGGTCAGTCTCTCTGGATAAGTGACCAGTTTTGGTTAATGTCCTTACAAACACAGAGTCAGGAGGAAGATGAGGGATTTTATGTTTGACATGGGGAAGGGTGGTCTTCCCCTACCTCAAAGTTATGATTATAGAAATGTGGTATGTGTAGAAATGCTTAGCAGCACCAGATAAAGGAGAGACAGAAGTGGACTTATTTTGATGCCTTGGATTGAACTCCAAAAGAGTTTATTTATCCTGGGATTGCTGTGGCCAGCTTGCATGATGCTGGGCTGGATGATGTTAAAAATGTGTGCCTCCCTTACTGTGATGTTTTTACCCAACTTCTCTTCTGTACTTGCGCATTAAAAATCTTGCCTCTCTCCCAGGCTTTTTAAGCTGTGTCCTAGGAATAACTGTGTGCCCAGAGGCCAGGATCTAGCCAGGGTCTCCCAGTTTTTGGATTTGGAGATAGTGGTTGGTGTGCCAGTGACCTCAGCTGTGCTGATCCTCCCCCAGCGAGCAGTTGAGGAGCCCTTTAATCACCTGTGAATCAGCCCATGAATGAAATAAATTACAGCTTAACAAAGTCAGCCACTAACAATTCATTTGGTTTGGTTCTGCATGTGTGCCTTTAAGCAAGAGTCCTGAAATAAATTTCCAGTGCATGCAGAAAAGCCCCTCTTCATTCCAAATCCCCATGAGCATAAAAGATTGTTCCCTAGAGTTAGTAGTTACATGGACTATTTTAGAAATGGTGGTCCTGAAAATCCATAAATTGAAACACCAAAACCCCTATCTGAGGCAGTTTTATCTTGGTTGGCTATGGAGCACTGAAGTTCTGCAGTACTTAAAGCTTGTACATCTGTGTGCTCTGTATTTTCTAGTTCAGGAAAGCTCTGGGTGAGCTGTAGACCGGATTAATTAGTCGATAAAATTTGATGTTCTATCCAAAAGTCATTAAATAATACATCTAGCTGCTATATTGCTGGTGGGGGTGTTTGGGTGGTGGTTTTTTTTTTTTGTTTTTTTCCTCCTTCCCTGGGTTATTTCCCTAAGGAAGCGTGGGCAACCTTTATCACAGTATTGGTGAAATAGCTTCCCCAACCTTTCATAAGGTCAAATAAAAAAATAAACAGCCCTTCTTATGGGAAGGAAGGGATGGGGAAAGAAGGGTGTTTGTGTACACCTTCCCATTCATGTTTTAAAGAGAAGATATATAAACTTCTGGAGTCAGTGCTGCGTATCACGTGCCATTATAGGAGCTGTGAGTTGGAAGCTTAATTTGCTTTCTCAGCGCTGACTTGAACAAAACCAGAGGGGAACAGCAGTGAGCAGGAGAGCACTGTGCTGCTTTTGGGTTTGCCTCTGCTGGCCAAATGCACTCCGTGTTCTGCAGTGATTGAAGCAATAAAATCACAGAGTGATTCTGCTAATCCATTCTATTTGGACTGTGAACGTAACTGAGGTTTTTATGTTGATTTGGGGTAAGGTGATACAGAGAAGAAAATAGATCCTTTTTCCAGCACTTAAGTGTTGAGATTTTAAAAGGCATGCCTTTTGTACAAATTTCATCTAGAGGAAAAAAAGCAATTAAATATTATTAGACTGTTTCCCTCTTTTACTTGCTCTCTGCTGCAGGAATGGGAGAAATAATTTCTCACAAGACCATTTACCAGGTTTTGTGGTTATACATGAGTCTGATACCCTCCTGTACATAGTCAGTTGCAAGTAGTGCTTGCTTCTACATATTTTAAGAAGAAAAAAATTGCTCTAATTTCAGTGCTTGGGGTACAAATGGTAGAGGTGGGACTGAAAATGATCATCCCTGGTTGGACATTCTTCAGATCATCATTCACCTTGGGTCACAAGTAGTGAGCCCTGGCTATACTTGCTCATACTGTGGGTGTTTAAAACAGCAAGGTGCTGCTTTTGTCCAGTATAAAGAATCCCTTGCCCTGTAAGCCAGGGTTGGAAAGCCCAACTGCTTTGCAAGGGGCACCTGGGTCTGTTGTCTCCAAGCACTTGTCTATGGAGGAATTAGACACAATATATGAGACATATTTGTTGTGAATTATGCTGTAAAGAGCTCAATAATGGGCTCCAGTGAGCTAGGTGAAAGCTGCTGCTGGTTGCAGAGAACATGCCTGCATTTGCAGGAGGTTGTCTCTTGAAATGGTCAACATTAACTCTCCTTCAATTGAGAACTGAACATCAAAGGCGTATCCTTCACATCCTCTCTCATCTTTATATGAAAGTGACTCTCCAAATCTTAGCATGCATTAAAAAATACTTGGTAGGTAGCTACTGATGTTACTTCTGAGTGTGGTTAGCACTAGATTTATTTTACAGTGGATATTGAAGTAAACATCCCTGTATGTAATGAAAGCAGTGAGGAGAGGAGGCAAGGATGGAATGACAGAGAAATTTGTCTTAATTGGTGATGTCTCAGCAGAAAAAATACAATTTTTTTGGTACTGATTAATTTCAGCTCATGGTTTTATTAACTGCCATGATGTGAATTTGGGGCAATTGGGTCAATCTTTGCCAGAGAGGGAACAAGGAGGTGGTGACTATTTTTCTTAGACCAGAAGTGAATCTACTTTGTGTCTGCAGATGGTGTCTTCCAGTGTTAGACAGTGAGCCTTCCTTGGCTTATCCTTGAAGGGTGCATTCCTTACCAGATACAGAGCAGCGGCTATTTCCTTACCTGTTCAGCCTTATCATATCTTACATTCTGGATTCTGCACTCCTTTAAGCTCTCATTTCCTTAGGTGGATAGAATAAATGTTGAACCCCTTTCCTCTGCTTCCACGTGACTTTTGTCAGCAAGAAACTTCTGCTGCTCCCTGAACTTGTGCGTAAAGGCAGCTCCCCAGGACAGAAGGGGGAAACTCCTTGAGAGCGCTCTCCAGCATCGAACTGCCCCACATAAAAGCACGTTTGTACATTTTGTTACACGCAGGAATTCCTGGCTGTACCCAGCCCTAAGCAAATAGCCAGGGAGAGGCAGCTGGAGCATGACGGATGGCCGTGGTTGCAGGGACGTGAGGCGTGGAAGTCCACAGTGCAAAGCAAACAGGGAAGGGAAACTGTGCTGTGTTTTACAGAACTGCTGTTGGCTTAGGACAGAACTGTCTGGCGCCTCAACTTCTCCTCAAGATCTTGTGTAGCAAGGACAAAAAATGCAGAACAGCTTGTTGAATTTGGTTTTTTTTTAATCCATAGGTAAATTTCCCTGTTATGTCATGCATTTCAAGACACTTTAAAATGATAAGTGTTGATCAATGAAGGAAGTAACTAACCCCTTTGGGGTGTTTTGCTGATTTGATGTTTTGCTTCAAATTCTGGACGGCAGAGAACTTAGGAGGCTTATAATCTTTTTCTCAGAAATGTATTATATAAGGTCCAGGGCAGTCCTACCTGTAAATTGCTAGAGCTGTCCTTAGAGCTCCCCAGGTTAGTGAGATGGCAGAAAACCAAGGAGGGCTTTCCTTGGATGGCTTCAATGGGATTGTCCTTGGCTGAGCACCTGTTTCAGGTATCTCTTGCTGTATAATTCATAAAGGGAATTTAGAAACTCCCTTGACACCAAAGGGAAATCTTTGAATCCCAGGAAGAAACATATGACTGGAGGGAGAGTGAAGTGCGGCTTGTAGGAAGGTGCTGCATTACAGAGAACATGAATGAGTTTCTTCAGTTAATTGAATAAAGAAAAGTTGAAAGGTTTGTGCTTATTTATGGCTTGTATATGCTCTTGCTGTCTTATATGTAACTTATTCTGAAAACTAGACCTTAAATATGGGGGAAGGAAATACCTAAAAGGCTGAAATCCAGTCCCTGTGTATTAATTTTATTTTGGAACATTTTAAATACAGGAACTTCTTTTGCAGCACTGTGGTTTTGTCATTCATGAGCTAATTAAAATGTTAAATATACTAACCTCTTCTGTGCTTAAAAAAGATAGTTTTTTCTGTATGTGCTAACTTCCCCACTGTAGGATAAGCCTTAGTTTTGTCACGAGTGCCTTGTTGGCATCTCCAAGGCTTGTGCAGACTGTCCCCCTGTGTTGCATAGCACAGCACTCTTGGCTTGTGTTGTCCATGGCTGTACCGCCAGTTTTGTGAGCACTTTTTGACATTTAGCACTCCTCTGCTTTATGGTACACATGCATGCACTGTTCACATCATGGAGCAGGGTTGTGGCAGAGTGGATTTTTATTTTTTGTTTGTTTCTTTAGCTAGGCAGTGTGCTGACTCTGTTCTTCCTTTTGGCTAAAATTAAACCTTCTCCCCACCCCACGCTGCTCTCCCACCCTTGGACTTCTATTACACGAGGCATGAGAGACATGCAGAGCAGACCATAGGTTGGCATGAAGTTTCAATTAACTATTAAGTTCTTTTAGCTAGGGATATGATCTAATTAAGCTTGAAGAGTATGCTTGCCCCAGGTGAGTAGAAAGCTTGCCCGAACAAGCATTGTGGCACCGCACAAAAATCGCTCCCTATCAAAGGAAAAGCTTAATTTTATCCCTGCAAATCTAAATGGGATGTAGCACCTTCAGCAGCCCACGGTTGCAGGTTAAAGTTAATAAAACCAGCTATTTGGAGACAGTGTGAGCACCTCTGGGCTCCTCAAAGCCCCCTGTGCCCATTCCACAGCAGCATTTCAGGAAAGCAAGTGAGGAGCCCCCTGGAGCTTGCAGTGCTTGGCAGAGAAAGTCCCAGGCACTATCCAGGAGTGGGATTTTTGAAATAGTGCCTGTACCATCCTCCATGTTGGCAACAGCTGGTCATTATAGGCATGATGGCTATCTGGGGTCCCTGGCACCAGAGCTCAGCCTTCCCATCGCTACCTTGCTTGGCAGGAGAGTCCGGAGTCTGTAAGTGCCATGAAGAGTTTTGAAGCTGCTTGAATTTTATATTGTTTTTGTTGTTGTGATTTTATTTCTCATGTCATTGGCATGCCAAATACTGATGGACCACAAACACTGATTGATTAATGGGTAAGGCAAAAATGCCCCATGCAGCCGGGACTGTGCAAAGTGAAGAAGCCGTGAGATGTCCCAGAACAAAAGTCCAGCACTTTCAGCATCATCTGGCTTATAGCTGTCCTGGACACTGTGTCCTGTCACCAGAGCTGCTAGAGCTCAGAAGCCAGATGAGACACCCACCATTTTATTGTGCTTTGCTGTTACTTCATACTATTTTTATGTGCTTTGAAGAAAAGAACTTGAAGAGCCAGTCCGTGACTTCTGAAAGTATCTCTTGGGTGATGGCAGACAATGGAGCAAAACACTGTTGTATTTTGCTAGCTGGTTCTCTACTGATGATCTATCTCAATGGCAGGAGTCAAAGTTTGGTACTTTTGTGTGGAAGCATTGCACAGGGTTTTTTGGTAGCTCATTCCTTCATCTGGAGCAAATAAGGGGTGAAGTCAGGATATCTGGGTGTAATTTCAGAGTGGAACTTACTTTTCTGGGTGATATTTTGGGGTGGAAAGCACAGGAAGTCTTGGTAAGCACTGTATATGGGTGCAGCTTCTTACCTCCAACTCAAGTACTTAATTAGCCAGAGAGCATAAACTTTAGCAGTGTTTCTGATAGTGATTTCCTAGAAGCTGGTGCTTATGGGCTCCGTCTGTTATTTTTGTTATTATTATTCCGATTTCTGCTTGTAACTGATGTGAGTTGTTTAATATCTGATACCAGTACTTAACAGGAGGAAATACAAGGTGGTGTAGAACATTTGGTCCTGTAAAACCCTGGGACATGAGCACACATGGGGCAGAAAAACCCAGAAAGTAGCAGAGGTAAAAACTGGTCTGTTGAATTTGGAGCAGTTCAGCAGCATTTGAATGTAAGTAATCATGTGGAAAGGAAACGTGAATTGACAAAAGATGGGTACCCGCTGATGACCATGCTGTTACAGGCAGTCACTGTTCTTCTTAAGAGCAAAGCAGAAGGTGTGTGGCTTGGTGTAGTGTGTGTCAGACAAAGAGCAACTGCTTCATATTTGATCCAGTATAGAGATACTGAAAAATTGATGCGCAATAACCATACAAATAACACCTGCATCATTATTGCAGTTGTGGTAGAGGTCAAATGGAAAGCAGGGCTGATGGTGTTGCACTTGCATTTTCCTAACATAGATAATTTTCCCCCTGCTAGTTAACTAACATCCACTAACTAACATGGAAATTTAATTGTTTTTCCTAAACAGTGAATGCCCTAGTTCAAAGGGATGACTTTCAGTGGACAAAAATAACTCAGCTATAAATGGTACTGAAGAGTGAAGTGATGAGGATATATTAGGAGTATTAAATATTTAAACCTTTTTTTCAGGTTAAGTTGAACTTATTTTCTGCATTGATAGCTTTCTGTGCTCTGGGAATTCTGCAGAAAGATTTGAATTCTGCTCTTAGGTTGGCATAGAGTACATGTGCGTGGCATTGGTTGCAGTGGGAATTATCTAGATTTCTTGCAGGCTTTTGCAAGAAAAAGGTGGAGAAGTTGTTTCTAAAAGATCCTGAGTGAAGACAAATTGATGTGGGGGTCCTGTCTCCTACTCTCCCCACCTCCTTTAACAGCAGAAGACCCCATGGCAGTGCTGTGCCTCAGCCTGACTCACGTAAGGAGGATAAAGTTATATATCATAGAACAGAAGTCTGAGGGCTCCTTGTGATGCCACCATGAGTGAACACAAGATGTTTCTGAGACAGAAGCAAAGTTTGGTGCTTCCAGACAAAGTGATGGGTCTGTTCAGCTTTGGTGACTTGTGACAGTCTGAAAATTGTTGTGCCACCAGGTTGCTGCAGGAGTGGTGGCTGGCCCCAGCACATCCCAGCTGCATCCTTGTCATCCATAGCACTGATGCTTTTATTTTCGTTTGAGCACAAACTTAAGGCAGGAGAGTCCAGAACAACTTTTCTGTTTGTGGCAAAGCCCTTCATTTCCAACAAGTACTGCCTTAATATTGTTACAGTAAATATACCAAAATACATATCTGGAGTGAACGCCTAGCCCTGTGGCCGTGGGGGAAATGCAGCATCAAAATAACTTGATTTATTGGTGTCAGCTATAGAGTATTGTCTGTGCATCAATTCATAATGGCCTTAGATGAGGTGAAAACTGAACAACAGTGTTGGTTAGGGAAACAGCAGATCTGTAATGTGCAGGATGGCCTCCCCATCTGACAGCTCTGGGGACCTGGGTGAGGAAACTCGCTGCAGCTGCTTTTGTATAGAGAATAGTATGACCTGCAGATGGAGGCTTTTGCTGGTATCTTAAGCTTCAGAAAAACAAATATTCCCTCAAAATAACATAAAAAAATAAACTTCCTCTTCTTCCTGTTTTTATAGTACACTTGTTTCCTCAGTGTCATGGTTTTGTCTCCAGTACTGTAGATTGTTAATCTTCAGAGGATCAGGACCTTAATAGAAGTGTTTCCTGTACATGTTTATCTGTCTTTTTAACAAATTAGTATCTGTTTGTTCTCCTCTGAATTTTCCTGCAAATAATAGGAAACTCTTCTCTCAGTAATAAGGCTTTTTGCTAGAAAAAATACCTGGATGAATCACTGCCAACAGTTAAAGTACCTTTTTTATGACTTCATTGATGGCAGCCTTTGGGACATATGCAAGTAGCACCAAATTCCAGAGGTCACTGTCCTTGTGTTAGTTTTGGCAAAGCATTGTTTCAGCTAAACTTCATTTACTTGGTTGTGAATGCATCTGGAGGACTCCTGTCTCAGTGTTAGCTGGAATTCCAGAAGAGGAATGCTGCTACATCCTAGGCTTTCTCTTGAGACAGCCACAGATTTCCACTTAATCCTTTAGCAAGGTGAGCATTGGCCATTAGTCAACTGTTTTCCACATCCAGATGTGGCATTGCCTTGTTATAATGGGATGGAAACAATCTTTTCAGCTGCTACACTAATAACTTTTGTTACTTCTAGCTAATTTCAACACTAAGTGCATGCATTAAATGTGTAAATGTATTCCTCCTATATTCCTCATGCATGTGTGCGTGTGTTGGATGGGGACTTAACTCCCAAGTCCTTGCTGGACGCATTGCGGCCCAAGCACATCTGGACAGGGTGAAGACAAGAGAAATGTGATTTCTCCCCTCTCAAAATTGATGGTATGCGTCATCCATGCATTTCCAAGGGAGAGCACTGGATTTGGATGAGTAACTGACTTTCCCCCTCAGCTTTCTATTTCGAAAGGAGCTGTCGTCATCTGACTCCGTCACTGAATCTGCTGGAGCTGGGCCTGTAGGTCAGAGCTCATTCTGGCACAGCCTGGGCTTTCCGTGGCAGAATGCACTGGGCTGTGTTCATATCCACAGCATCTTCTCAGCATTGGCCTGGTGGCTCCCAGGCTGTCCCTGCACAGCCTGCAACCCGTGCTGGGGGAAGCACAGGTTGGGCAACAGCCTTCTCATGGTGCTAAGATTAATAAAAAGGCATCCCTGGACAAAGGAGCAGCTTTGTGGGCCTTTGCCCCACCTTGCAGATTAATGCTGAAAATATCTCTTTATCTCACACAGAGAGACATGGGGGAGTTTTCCTTGATTTGGGTTTGGGTTTTTTTTCACACATCTTGTCAACTTGTGATTTCCCATCATGGTGCAAACTGTTTAGCAAAGTTTGTACTCATCTTGCTTTTGGGCAGTGGTCTTCTACCTTGAGAGGCCAGAAAGTTATTGCTGTTTTCTCAGAATATTAATTTCTAGTGGAAAAGAAGGCCATGCAGGGCAGTCTTGACACATCACTCTTCTGCTGCTGACTTCTCTGGGAGCCAAAACGTCACAGTGGAATGCTGGGCACAGAGCTGCCCTCCTTTTGCACAAAAGCAGAGGAGACCCATCTTCAGACCAAGGCTATTCCTTACTATAATTTCTTTTGCTCCAAGATATTAGTGGACATAGTGGCAGAGACAGATAAATCTTAAAGTCAGACTTATAGCTGGATGAAACTACTTTAATGAAAAAAACCCAAGTTTGTAGGTGGAGCATAAAAGGGTAAGCATGCACCTTTTATCCTTGGAATTAAAACCCTGGTTAAATCTGAGTTTAAGGGGAGGGGGGAAAAAAATGAAGCCATTTTGGATTGAGATAAACACTTGTGGTTTCATTATCATCTGCTGAACATGCGTGCAGAGTGGTTGTTACATGGCTTGAGACAGAGAAAAACCATTGTGAAGTTAAGAAAAAAAAATCAGGGTATATCTTCTTCCTCCCTTGTAGATACTTCAGTAATTTTTTGAAAATGGACAGTATATGGTATAGATGGGGCTTTCCCAAACATAAAAGATAGATGCTTTCTTCCCACGGATCTTCTGCAAGGAGATAATGTTGCTTCTCTTCAGGTTTCATTTTTTGATGCCTTTAAACAGTGCTGTGGTCATTTCAATTAATAGACTTGCATAAGCTGTTAGCAGGTTTTTTTGGTCTGATGTTGTGGTATTCCCCAATGAATCCAGAAGATTTGAGATGGCAACTCCCAGCTAGTAGTGAGTGTACCAAAAGCCCTGATGGTACAGGATGAGAAGCTGCTAAAAGGAAGGGCCATGGGAGTCTTTGATCTCTTCCATATATATCAGGGGACTCCAGCTGTCCCTGTACTGAACCTTTTTAGAAGGAATTGGTGTGAGAACATGAACATGCAGTGTGTTGAACAACTCATCCTTACCTGCCAGAATGAGAAAATAGGATGACCCCAAGATGATTCCCCTGATTGATTTCTCTGCTGTGTGCAAGCAAAATCCCTCTTGCCAGGGACAATTCAGCGGGCACTTGGCACCACGGTATCTTTCAGCATTTAAACGAGTCTGCCTGTTAAAGCAGAGCACAGGAAATGCAAACCATTAAGCGCATGTGACAGTGTTGTGACCAGGTGAAGGACAGCGGCAGGGAGAGGGGCACAGGCACGCAACTGCCAGCATCTTGAGGAAACGCCTGTTTGTTTGTCCTTTTTCCAAAGCCCTTCGGCTTGCAAGGGAAGCGACAGCAGAGATGTAAACAGGAAAGCTGGCTGCAGGGAGAACAAAGTCGGGGTTAGGAGATGCACGCAGTTGGCCAGAGGAAACCGAAGGTACTGGTGAGGAATCTCTGCCTGCTATAGGACTTAAATAATAAAATCCGTAAGCTATGAAATAGAATCAGAACCACAGAATGGTTAGGGTTGAAAGGGACCTTAAAACTCGTCTTGCTCCTGCAGGGGCATCTCCCACCACATCAGGTTGCTCAAAGCCCCATCCAACCTGACCTTGAACAGTTCAGGAATGGGGCATCCACAGCTTCTCTTGGCAGCCTGTGCCAGTGCCTCAGCACCCTCTGAATAAAGAATTTATTTTTAATATTTAACCTAAACCTGCCTTCTTTCATCTTAAAGCCATTCCCCCTTGTCCTACCACTGCATGCGCTTATGAAAATAGTTAATGCTGAATGTCCTGATCCAAGTCGGGCCTGGTGATACTTGCAGTACCTTTTACAGGAGGGAAAGCCTTCCTTGTGTTTTTTCTGTGTTCTGAAGGAGGCAGAATATGAGGATAACTCATAAATGAGCAATAAAATAATTCCCACACTACTAAAAATGGAAAGCGGAATCATAAGCGTTAACCATCTTCCTGTAAGTCTGTAAAACAGCAGCTTGTTCCCAGGAGCACTGAAAAGAAGAGCTGGACAAGGTACATTTTAAGGGCAAGATAATGTTTTACTAACACTGACAGAGAAGCAGAGTGGTCTTGAAAATTTAAGCTAGTTAGTTCAAGTCAGTCCCTGGCAAAACAGGGAGCTGGCTGACAAGAAGCCCAGTCAACAGCAGATTGGAGAGTGTGAAGCTGGAGCTGGTCGGCACAATTTTATCAGAGTTTTCAGTGATTTTGGGAATGTAGGTGGATAAAGGTTATCATATCCTGGTGTCTGCCTCTTGGTCTGCAGGTGGTTTTACCATTGAATATTGAGTTGTGGTGTGGGGCTTTCCAGGAGATAGTGCCAGCCCTCAGAGAGCAGTAAAGATGATTTGAAATCTAGAGGGAAGAAATTGGAGAAGACACAGAATTATATACCTGGTTTAGGATATGCATAATTAGTCTGAGAGTATTCGCATGGTAAAAAAAGTTTATCCTAAAGAAAAGGAAAGCACAGATGCAACTGTTAAAAGACTCACACTTAAGTACCTCTACTTTGAGCTAAGTATCAAAGTGCAAAATAAAAAGGGAGGAGCGAGGCCTTGGTTTTTCAGTAGCTTGTTTTTTAAACCAGTTTCCTATTGAGAAAATGAAAGTTTGCTGTGTGCCCTGTGATGTTGAGGCCATGTCACACAAGTAAGGCAAAGTACAGGGTTAGATTTCCTGGAGTACATTACAGCTGTTTGTCCAGCTATCAATTAGGAGCTGTGGAGGAAGGGTTTAATTAGAAGAAAAGCACATGAGGCTTTTCCGGTGTGGAGGAGCTCGGTGCATGTCATTTGTGTAACCTCTTTTCTGGTCATGGATGTTTATGTGGAGTCCTGTAAGATGCTCTTGGCACTTTCCTTTGATCTGTCTGCAGGAAAATGAAGTCCATATGGCCTCCACCCAGATCCTGGCTGGAAATACCCATCTATGCTGGGGTCATTTTTTTGTTGTCATACATATGTACAAAGGTCCATTCATCTATGAGAATGACATTCGAAATAGAGAAAACATGGTAATGATTTGTAGGGAGGAGCATTTCAGTGCTCCTGTAATGTTCAGCAGTGTAAAGTGTATCATAAAATGTCTGAAGTCCTTCCTAAGGATCTACTTTTGTGCTCTTTTTCCTATTTTTGTCATACTTCCTGCTTTTCCCTACAACACAATTTAATGATCCCGGTATTTAGGACAGCTTTGTGGACAACAGGGACAGCATAAGTGCAGTGGGTGTCTCTCAAGTGCTGGGCATAAAACTACACTGACCATGTATGAGTCTTTTGTTGGGGTTGTTGTTTGTTTGGAGGGCATTTGATTGTTTCGGGTTTTTTTTGTTAGTTCTATTTTGGGTTTTGTTAGTTTTTTTAATTTAAACAAAATTGTGAAAAGTCACCTTCTTTACCTCTTACAAGGCACAGCAAGCAGTGTTCAGGCAATATTGCTGTGGTTAATCTTGAATACTACACTTAAGGTAGGTTACCTGGTGTTCCCAGAGGGTGTGCCATGACAAGTTTCAGTACTCCCAAAATGGACCTGGCCCTGCAGATGCTCAGACACCTCTCCCTGCACTGGATTGGTGTGCTGAGGCATCTTTGTGCCCAGTGCACAACTGCCAGGGCCTGGTCCCGGGTGCTCTGTTAATGTTTTGCTGCAGAAGTTGAGCCCATTGACATGACTGCTGTTAACAAGGTGACTGAATTTCATTCCCTTCACCACAAGTACTCCAGCAGCTACAGTGAAAATGGGCTCCTCTTGCTCCAGCCACTGTCTCTGCTCTTTGAACTGTGCTTGTGGTTGGCTGGCAGGGAGCAAAAGACATATCCACCACCTTGCTGGCTCTCCAGGTGCAGTGTTTACTTTAAATTTCTAACAGCAGAACCCTGTAGCAGCATGAATTTTGCTGGGAAATGGGGAAAGATGTTCATGTGTTGGCACAGCCACTCACTGGTCCACGCTAGGAATTGCAAGAAGGCTTTGGAGGATGTTTCACTGGTAGGGTTGGGTGTGCAATCTACTGGACTGGGCAGTATTTAAGGGAAAAATAGTAATTATTTTAATTATAATTTTTTAAAGGGCAGCAGCATTAGCCAGTCTTGGAGCTGAGGTTTGTTAGCTTAACCTTAAGGTTAATGAACATGTACAAAGGTGAGAACCCAACCAGTGAGTGATTCAGTTGATGCTGATCCAGTGACTTGATATCTACTTCCTTTTGGAGAAAACCCTTGGGAGCAGGGCTTGAAGCCAGCTGAATTAGTTGGTGGCTCTTCTTGACTGATGCAGCAGCTTCTGGATGTACACAAGAGGTGAGGGCATTATTTGCATTCCTATGGATTGAGCATGCTGTAACATTTGTGAAAGAGAGCTTTTTTCTCTCTTGCATTTTCACATGCAATGTTTGTCCCCACTTGCTCCTGACCCTGGGCAGAGCAGCAGCTTTGCAGAGATTACCCAGGTGGTGGTTCAACCCAGCCCCATCAGCTGAGACCTGCCCCACAGCAGCTGTGAGATTGTGGTACACAGGTACCACATTGTGGTGACTTTTCTGTGTAATTTGTCATACTGGAACTGTTTGTTGATGTTGCTCATCTGTAAGAACCTTCTGATGGTCCCAAGTTTCTCTGTGTGCTGACCCTTGAGTTTTTAGGAGGACCAGGGGCAAGATGGCCTGCAGACCAGTAGGAAGGCAAGAAAACAGGAATGCTTGGGGATATGTAACTGTTCAGGATGTTGTTTCAAAAACATGATTACAACACAGCTTATTCAAGGATAGTTTTGTCTCACACAGGGAGGCTAATTTCATCTTCCCCCATCCCTTGGGAGAAAAGCTTTAGAAACTGGACTGGCAGCAAAAAGTGCCAGGCAGCTTTCTTGAATTTTTCTGGCTGATGTTGCTTTGGACTTGTGTGCTGAGTTCTTGGTGGAGAGAGATGAGGTTTGAGCTGATGGGTGCTGCATTTGAAGGTAAAAGCAGTGTTGCTGCAGAGCTTGAAGAGGAAAGTGAGGTGGCAGATTCTGGCACATCTGGGTAGGATGAGATGTGGACTGGGGATGTGCAATTAAGATCTTAAAAAAAAGCCCCATCTATTATTTTTAATTACTTGCATAGCATGATACTCTGACTAATGAGTTAACCCACTGGTTGCAAATGCACTTCTATGAAGACAGACTATTCTCTGGCCATTAAGCTAAAAGATCTTTTTAAGTTGTATATTGAAATTCAGTAAATGCAGCTGTCTGTTGATACCACTGTAACAAACTTCGCATGCTGCTTGTTGTTTGTATCCCGACTTTGGACTGTAGCTTGATTCCGTTGTCATGACAAATCCAGCCAAGCTGCAAATAGGGGCCTGCAGCTGCACCTGCACATGTGCTCGCTGGGTGCTGGAAAGAGGAGTGAGCAAATGTCGGGATGTCATAGAATCAAAATGGTTTGGATGGGAAGAGACCTTTAAAGGCCATCTAGTCCAACCCCCCTCTGATGTCCCAGCATCCTTCATGTGGCCTGGTGTCTGCTCACTGAAGATGGGTTCAAACCTTGTTGGTCCTTAGCTCGACATTTCTATGGTCCACACATGAAGTTTTGGGGAGTACCTGTGATTTTAGGTTGTCAGTTTCTGTAAAGTGGAGATGCAGCTTTCCTCTGAAGGATGATTGCAGGCAGCATGACCTCAGTCACCATTCTCCACCTTGGGGAAAAAGGGATTTTTTGTCCCAAATCAGGGTTAAAACCATTTGGATTTAAGGCAGACAGAAGCAGCTGATCCTGGAAACAGTTAGCTTTCTTCTCCCCTCCTGCCTAATCATCAGCACAGATTAGTTCAGAAACTGGGCAGGTATTTTTAGAAGCTGCTTTCAGAGCTGTAGTGTCACAATTTTTATTCTTGTTATCGGTGCTGAGGCATTTCTTGAGCAACATTTCTGCTTTAATGAGAGGGCGTTAGGGATCATCATAGAACTTGTGAGGGCACACACGACACCCTGGCTGAGCGAGAGGCTCCAGCAGTGAGCTTCAGAAGGTTCCTGAGCAGCAAGGGAGTGTTTGAGACAATGTGTCCAAAACAAAGCTCGTGTGCAGGGATGCTCCTGTTGGCACTGAGGTTACGTGGGCTGCCAGCAGAGATGGGGTGTATGAGGATCCGTAGTTGATAATTAGACCAACTCGTTGCCCGCTGGAAGTATTTAAAACCCTGTTAAAAGTCGTGATGGAGGCAGACATATTGGAAGGCTGAGTGCTTCCTTCAAGCCTTGGGAGTTGTTTGGACCCTTGGTCCCAGCGCTGTGTTGGCAGCTTTTGGGAATAAAGTGCTGACAGGCTACCAGAGGAAATGACACCTGCATTCAACTTTGGACCTGTTTGCAGCCCTGCGTGCATGGGTGCTGTGCTGGGCAGCCTCTCAGCAGCACCGTCAGCTGCTGCTAAACACCCCCATCATGACTTTATGGTAGCTGTATTGTAATTATTTTATTTTTTCCCAGCCTATAACCGGGGTGGGGAAACAAGGATCTTTGGTCGATGTTCTCTTCCGAGCCGGGAGGATATTGCGAATGAGTAATGGGCCGGCTGGGGCTGTAATGTGCAGAATACCTCTGGGATGACTCACCCCGCACAATGCAGCACATCCCTCTAGGAGACTGAATCACGCATGGGGGGAAGCCGCCTGCCCGCCCGGCAGCAGCCAGCTGGGACACGGGGTAACCGGAGCAGACACGGAGGCTGCTGGTGGCAATGGTGCTAAAACCGAGCAGGAAAGGTTTAAAATGCAGAGGAAATGGCATCCCCCAGCAGGTAAGTGTGCTCTGGCTGCGTATAATTCCATATTTTTTACTCCTGGGGTTCTTTTCCTCCACCTCCCCCCATCTCCCCCCACAGCCCTTCTGAATGTTGTCTAAATCAGCATATAATTTATCAGTAAATGTGTATGAATTCTTCTGTGAAACACAGCCTTTCATTAATGGTTATGTATCAATTTTTTTTTCAGAACTAATGGTTTAATATTCACCCTTTCTTTAAATTCCAATAGGAAAAAATAGATGCTGCCTGGGAAGCTGCTTCCCTTGATGTCCCTCTTCATGGACATTTGATGCAGTAGGGGATTTATAAAAAAAGGTTGAAGGCGAAACCAACGTGTGTGCTGGTTTTGATACAGCCAAGAATGTCTTCTTTTCTTTTTTATGTTCATTTATCTGGCAAAAGATGAAAACCCTTTAGATTTAGAGTGCAGTTATCCTGCTTACTTCCTCACCCCTCCTCTGATACAGACCCAGCTGGAACTGAGTCACAGAATTATTTTGGTTTTTTAATATTTGCAAAATATTGTCTGCTCTTCATAGTTATAACGTACGTGTCATTGAGGATGTTTACAGAGGAATAAATATAGTTGTAGTCTCTACTGATCAAAATGGAGGAGAGTGGGGGGAAAATTTAACTTCCTTTGGGTGAGTGATTTTTCTTTTCTTTGTAAACTTTGAGTTTACAGGAATACTCTCTATATGTCAGCAGACATAATAATTTTTTATGGAATGCAGTTTCTGTGGTTGTCATTTTTTTTGTTTTTTTTTTGCTAAATATTGCTGTTTATTAGCTCACATAGGGTAGCAATAACGGAGTGCTTGTGGTCAGTTTATGTTAGGAAAAAAATTAGGGTAGAACATGATTGTGATGATTTCTTTTTTTTTTTAAGGTGGGGGAATCAATTCAGGATACAGATCTTGTGAATCTACCTATTTGGCTGGCTGAACTTTTATGTGACTTTTGCTTATCTTAAACGTGGTATAAAACAAATACCATCTGTCATGCAACAACAATTTATTACTCATTACTGTAAATGATAGTGCTAATTAGCTTCCTTGTAATTTGTTAATATTTTGTACTCTTGCACAAAACTAGGAGGACTTGAGGCTGCAACTCTTGCCTGTACTGCAGATGAGGTGCAGGGCAAATTATTCAAATGTATTAATGCTGCCCTTTTTAACTTTTCAGGACATACTACTATGTGCACCTATGATCGTTTATTGCAAATTTGACCCATTCAACAAATTTGAAGGAAGTTTTTTTTAAGAAATTTCATTGAATGGTTGGTCATTAAAAGTTCTGTCATTAGTGTGCATGTCCCAGTGATGTCGTGGCTGCTGTTTAGGGGAAAAAATCAAATATTGTTTTAGGTGTTTTTATAACAACATTTGCTGTAACTTTTGATAGCTCTGACACAGTTTCAGCAATGTTACATAAATGCTTCAACACAGACACAAGTCATAAGTTAATCTGCCCCAATGCTGTTAAAATGTCATTTTAATTCAAAATTGTGTGTGTAATAAGCTGATTTCTGGTGAGAGACCTAGAGCTGCATCAGTATCTTTGCTTGCCTATCAGCGTGCTTGTAAGCCAGCTTTTTTCCCTGAAAAGCTGCTTCCAGTTCATTTGAGGTTTTGCCCATGTGTATAGCACTTTGTGAGGATCACTGGGCAAGTCTGGCACAGGAAAGGATGTTATGCTGGCCAAAAATATTGATTTAGCCCATGCAGGACCACATAATATGTATACTTTTGGGAAAAAATAATATATATAGATATATATAATGTATGTATGTATTTCAGGAATTAATTTTCCTATACTTCCTGGAAGGATCTGAACTAATTACAGGATTATGAAATCCCATTTGAGCTAGTTAGGATAGAGCTGTTTCTCGTAAACTCAATAAAATCAGCCTTGAATGTTGAACAAACGTTTTGGTGAAAGGGTTCCTTTGTTCCTCACTGCCTCGGCATTTAAGGGAGATGTGGAGGCGGGCGGCTGGGTTGTTGCAGGTGTCTTGGTTTTTTGAGAAGTCCTTTTTCTTCTGGGGGAGAAAAAAACCAAAACAACAACAGGCCAAACAAAACTGCTATTAGTTTTTCCTGTGGAGGATTTTTGGATGCGCCGCAGTGCTGGAAGCAAAGCCAGGCTTGCCGAGCACTGGCTGTGGAGATCTGACCCCTCTTTATTTTGCCTTTGGGGCTGCTCTAGGCTCTACCAGCATCTCTGGAGCAAGGAATGTGGAGACTGAATTGTTTGTATTTACTCTGACTGTGGGGAAACTAAAATTTCCTATGTGCCCTTTTATTCTGGCAGTGTTTGATTTGTAAAACAGAAAAATACAGGTTGGAAATTGGTTATGCAGGAGTTGGGTTACAGGTACAGAGATTCTTTGTTCCTGGTGTGATGCAGAGGTGGGGGCAAGAAAAACTTTTGGGAGATTTTCCATGGTTTTCTTCAGATTCCATTCTATCATTTGATCTGGCCAGAGAGACACGGATGTCCTTTTTTCTTGGTGATATGTAGTGGTTTTGATACTTAATGAAAAAGTTTCAAACCTGCTGGAAATCTAAATGTTATGGAAATATCAACTTAGTTTGCTATAGCTGCATACTCTCAGAAGTTTGCTTTCAAACAAATTGCTAAGTTAGGATTTGAAGAAGAAAATGCTGGTTATAATCTGCAGATATGTCACATTTGCAAGAAGCTTCACGAACCAACCAACAGATCAAGGAAGTGGGACTCCAAAAATTGCAGCTTTTAATGTCTCTGCTTTCTGGCTGTGGGATGAACTGCAGAGAGGAGCCTCAACAATACAACTTGCAGCAATCACCTGGGCAGAATGTGATGGTTTTAACTCCAGATGTTGGAGCTGCTGAGGCAGGGAAAACACCTGGCACTGTGAAATATATCCAGGTCAGCCAGAGACGGGTTATGCCCTAGTAATCGCAAAGTTACATTTGTTTGGATCCAAATAGTTTAAATTGTGTTTGTGTGCCTGACCTCTGCTGCTGTTGCATTAGCAGCCTCCTGCTGTCCTTTAAGGCTCTTCCCTGAAACTTGGCTTCTGGGAATGTCAGTGCATGGATTAAAAGACAGTAGTCCATAATGTTGAAACCCATTATGGGCAAATACCTTTTTTTCTGAGACCTGGATCTCTCCTGGCCTTGTAAGCTGTAGAGTTAGAAAGGGAGGAAAATATCAAAGTGCCTTATGGCAGCAATATTGTGGAAGTTTATAATCTTATATTTTGGTCAAGTAACTTGGCTAGAGGGAAGAATATTACTGAATTACAGAAGGTGTCTGGGAAGTGTTTTAGATACTAAGTGTGACTCAAAAAAGTAGTAAATGTGGGGGGTTGGACTAGGTTTTCCTTCCTCCTTGGGATTTTTAGATATCTCCAATGGTATCTGCAGTTGCTGCTTTGGAAGCAAAATGGAAAAGAAGAGCAGCTGGTGGAAGGAAGTTGTCTGCTTTGACACTCCTTTTACAAAGACAGTGGTGAAATTAAACCTCAACTAAGGAGTGAATTGTTTGGTGTTTACTCCTGGATGCAGGATTGCAGCCACTAGCCCTCACTGGCCACACAAGGGGCTCATGGCTTTGTCCCCCATTAGTGTTGCTGGAGTGATGTGGTTTATGTCTGAGGGCACAGGATGATGGCAGCCCCATGTGTACATGGTGGGGGACAGCACTTCTGTCAGCCTCAAGTGTCACCTGTCTCTTAGACACACAAATGCTTTGTGAGTTGGACTGTAGATAGGGAAACCAGGGTTCAGTGATGGCAGAGGTCATATTCAGTCACTTCTTGTTTAGGAAAATTCTGTATCCTCCGGAAGAGTTATTACACATGCACACTCCATTTTACTTTTATAGATATGTATGCATACCCACGAGCTATAATTTTTAAAGAGTTCTCTTTTCCTTCCAATAAAAACAGCGTGTGCTTTTCAGCATTACCTTTACTCCCAAAGTTCATTCTGTTTCTTTTTTTTTCACTCAGGGTGGGGCAGGCAGACAACCTGGAGCAGCCCTGGAACATGCTGGCTGGCTGCCATGCAGCTGGGTAATCCCTTCTGATACTTTCTTCCCGAGCTTTGAAGGCTGGTGAGGACAAATCTGAAGGGTTAAGATAGCATTTAAGAGCATAATTAAGAATAGTTTGCATGAAAAGCATAGGCCATAAAGCCAACAATTAGAGCAGTCTTAAAAGTTTCAAGGATCCAATAAAACAAGAGGAACTAAGGCTACTGTGGGGTTTTCTCTGATTATTTCATTTTTAGCTATCAGTACCTCATTAATTGTAATGGACCATATATTTTCATGTACCTCATTAACCATTTCTTAAGAAAGAGTCAAATTGCAGTTACCATGATAAAAGTGCAGATGGATGGCTTGGATGTGGTTGTTCTGCTACTCCAGTACACCAAGGTTTCATCAGCAGCACACACATGGGATTTGCAGATCACTCCTTTGCTCCTCAGGATTTGGAATACTTGGAACCAGCCAGAGCCTTGATGCAGTCGCGTAAAATGAAATAGCAAAGAAAATAAACAGCTTTTACACTAAGGAAGCAAGATCCTTATATGGAACTGAAATATTTGAGTACCTCCCAAGTATTTATCAACACTGGCATGAGGGAAAGAAGCATTGCCTATTCTAGGCTTGTGGATGGAAACAGCAGGCAGGATTTAGACATAGAAGACTGGAGCAAGCTGCATGTAGCCTTGAAAATTCAACGTGCAGCTTCTGAGTCCTAATCCAGTGATTAAACCAAGATGTCAAGCACTCAGAACCCTTAACCACCTGCTTTCCTTGTATCTTTTCTTTCTTTTTTTGCAAGTCCCTTAGCACAGGTTGCGCTTTGGGAAATGTTGTGGCTGGAGCAGAGCAGGAGTGGGGATGGGGCTCTGCAGGGAGCCCAGCGTCACTGGTGACTTTTGATCATGCAGGAAAGTGTGCCAAGGGATTCTGTTAATGGAGCCAGAGCTCTGCCTGCCCTGCCAAAGGTGAACCCTTCTGCTGGACAAGACTCTTGTCTAATAGGGGAACAGAAGTCACCTTGCAGGGGTAGGATGGAAACTTTAATTTCTGGCTTATTATATTTAAGGAGGTTGGTCTTCAGGATGGGAAGAACACAGTTTAAATGGTGTTATCTTGGCATGTGGTGGCAGAATTTGTGAGGGCCATAGGTCATGGATAGATGTGGATATAAAGAGGAAAACCATGTGGCTCTGTGCCCCACCAGATTGTCATTATAATGGGCAGGGATAGTCACGGTACCTAAATTTAATGTGTAGGTATCTAGTAATACTCAGATGTGATTACAAGCCTGTAGAATTCACTGAGGGGTGATGGAAATGTGTGAATAACTGACAGGAATCATAAAGTTCTGAGTAGCTGCTTCTTGTCTTATTTTCCTTTAAGTGGACAATTTCTGCAGCAAAGTAACTGAAGGCAACATTACTTTTGGGACTGCCAAAGGCTCCAAGTGCTGCCATAAAAGTGAATGGTAAATCCTGCAGGAAGTTACAATGCTAGTGGCAATTTTCAAGTGTGGAAGGAGAAGCAGCAGTTTCTGTGGATGACTTTTGTGGGAGGATAGGAGCGAAGGTCGTACTGAGCGGCTCTGACTTCAGAAGAGAGCTAAAAATAAGTCCAGAAAGGATCCTTGGGGAATAGTAGAAAGATGTAGAAATGTATAGTTGGCTTTCTTTGTACTTAATCTGCTAATTGTTAATTCTCATAGACTATATGGGAAAGGTACAAGGAAGAAAACAAAAACTGTCTTGGATGGAAGCAGCTCAATTTTTGCATAGTAGGAAATTAGCTGAAGTATTTTGCTTATTTCTGAGCATCAGGAAGTCAGGAGATTAAAGCTGCCACTTGAAAATCTAGAAACAGGTTTTCATTAAAAAATAAAAAGGTAACTGGTTCAATTTATAGACACACTTGCCCTATTTACTGTACCAGGAAGCTGCTATAAAGACTCGAGCAAAAATACTCTTAAAAACATCATTTCTCAGTTCTGTGAATACCTTGTGTGTGTCATCTGTGGCTGTGTATCAGATTGGAAAGCTTTTTGTCAGCCTTTGCAAAGTACTCAGGGCAGCAGGGGATGAACTTCTCGCATCTGTGCACTGTTGTCATTGCGTAGGTCCAGTGAGAAAGTTGGCATATCCATAAACTAAAGGCTGTGAAAAGAAAATTGCAGCATGTGTTTTGTGAGATCAGAAGAGATAAGCTGGCCCCAGAAGATGCTCACTGCTTCCCTTGGTTTGTCCTCAAACTGCTTTCAGGTAGGATCTGTGAGGCTGCTTAGATGCTTAAATCTGGTTGTGTTAAGGAAAGGGAGGCTTGGAGTTTCACTGTTAGCACCTGAACTGCTGCAAAAATAGTCTGAAAATGAGGCAGTTTTACCTGGTGCGGGATGAAGAGGGCTACTGCTGCTTGTCATGCTGTACAGGATGCTGGGAAAATATCTGGATACAGAGAGGAATTTCTCTCCATAAAGGATAATACCTGTCATTTTGAAAGGCTACCTCTTGGAGCCCTCTGTGTGTTGATCTTCCTTCTCCTGGTGAGGTCACCCGGTGGCCTGGAGATGGACAGTCCATGGACACGTCCCTTTTCTCATCTCTGTTGATGTTCCCAGGTTGGAGTGCCCTGCAGCAGCTTTGTGGGCACCTTTGGGTGCCCCAGCAGCTCTGCAGCCGACAGCACCGTGGCTGTGTGTGGCTGCCATCCAAGCCCAGCGTGGTGCCCTTCCTGTGAAGGCGTCGCACCATCGGCATCCCCGTGTCAGTCGATGTCCAGCGCGCGATGGGCGGCACGAGGACAGAGAAGCTCCTTTGGGTGTTTCCCTGCAGCTCTGTGCTGGGGACAGCCCGTCTTAGCTTGCATGTTCTGTGCAGCGTGTGGCTTCTGCTTGCTTTCTCTAGGGGCTTCTCTGCTTCCAAATGACTTTGGTGATGTCCCCAGTGGATGATGGAGCAACTGCTTTGTGGAAAGGGTACAGGGGAGGCCTGGAGTCTCCCACTGTGGGGGCTTTCTAAACCTTTGTGGTGGGCATCTGGGTTATCCCCAGATCTTAGGTGCTTCCAGAATAGTTTCTTGTGAGGTTAGGAGGCTCTGCCTTTCAAAGCCCTGTGAAATGCTGGTGAGAATGTTTTAGGGCATGGTATGGTCCTGATGACCTGAGCTGAGCTGATACCCATCTCCTTTCATCTGAGGTACCAGCTGGAGCCACATTTGTGGGGTTTTCCCCGTAAAACTGTCACAGATGTGGAGGACTTTGAGTGTCATCTTCCAAAGCCCACTTCATGAATTGGATCACAGAAACCCTGAAGCTCTTCTTTCGTGGGTTATTTGAGCTCCATGTGTTCTTCCAGTACTTTATAGACCTGATGCCCCAGTGTGGGAATTGGCTTTGGGTCTGGGTCACCCCACTGTCTTGGTCCCTGTCCCTGTCTGCAGGAGGCAGAGTGTCAGAGACCACAGGTTGTTTGATCTGTGTGTTGACATCTGGAAACCTGGCAGGCTCATTCCTTGAGGTTGGTGGGTCTCTCTCCTACAATGGCTGGAGTGTTCCAGGCCATCCATGACAGAGGTGGTCTTGCATCCCGGGCAGAAACTCTCCGCTGGGGTCAGCGCCGTGCCATCCAAATACCACCCTCAGGAAGAACTGCTGTGATGTGACTGATGCTCACAAAGGTTCTGTTTTTGTTGTGTTGCCGTTGCAGTGACAGCTATATTGTGCGAGTCAAAGCTGTGGTTATGACCCGAGATGACTCCAGTGGGGGATGGTTGCCGCAAGAAGGAGGCGGTCTCAGCAGAGTTGGCGTCTGCAAGGTCACGTACCCGGAGGGCAATGGAAGAAGTGGATTTCTAATCCATGGTGAAAGGCAGAAAGACAAACTGGTAATAGACCCTAATTCAACTTTTGTCTGTTCTTATAATGAGAATTATCCCAAATCTATTGCTATTGTATTCTTGTGCAAGTTTTGTTTTTTCTTTTTTAAATATATAAAAAAACATGCATGTGGAAATAATACTGGATTGGACAAAACAAACCCAATCCTCATCTAGAATTGCCATCTTTGGCTACCTAGGCTGGTGTGATGCCACCTGGAAGGAGCAGGTAAATTTTTGACATACACATGCGAAGATCCCCTTTGAATGAAAGAGGGCCTGTGGTTTTTTCTTTTTTTTCTTAGACCTAGTGCGGGGGTAAGTGAGAAGTGAATTGAAGTGTAAAGAGCCCATGAAGCCAGTCACATTGCACTGAGTAATGCAGTGCAAGCCTTTTAAAAGGGCCATGAATTATTTATGCTGCATGCTGTTCAAGGTTTGAACAAGCTGAGTGAGAATATGAAGACAAGTTGTCTCTTATGAATTGACACACTCAGTTTCTCCTGGTAGCTGTTTATCTAAAAAGGAGCTCTCTTGTATCCCTGCACAAATCAAATTAATAAAGCCCTTTCCTGATTTCCAGGCCCACTTGAAATGTTATTGTTTATCTTGTTTTTATGTATTTGATTCTTCTGAAATGCACTCCTGTGAAGATAGGGGCTAGCTTAAAAGCAGCACTTCCTGCACAGGCTCAAAAAATGCATTATTTGAGTCAGAAATTATCTTGCTTTCAAAAAGACTGGTGTTCTAAAGCTGTTTCAGTTATGGCTTGTCTTTTCCAATGTTGTTTTGCTTAGGATGCTTTTTTTGACATTATTTGGGAGCCATGGTTATGGTTTTGAGGGGTGGAGTAAGACATGACAAGCCATTGCTGTTGTCCCTGAGCATCACTCTAGAGATGGTTTCTGGCACAGCAGAACTTGACATGAGTATCTGGCTGGGGGTGAACAATTTAAAAACAGTGAGGGGAGTGTTGCAGCATCTCCTAAATCTGTTGCTGATGGTTAAAATTTCTGTTGAGTGAAACTATTGAGGGAAGAGGTTCTCCTTCCTCCTGAGCCCCCTGCTAGCTTAACCTGTGCCATACTGCGTCCAAAACATGCTCCTGGGGTAGGGAGTGAGCGCCTACTCAAAGCACAAGCAGAAGATGAATGTGCAATAGTTTTGAGAACAATTACCATGTCTGGTGTTTATTAGTCATGATTTGGTGTTCCCCTGTGTGAGGCATGACTTGGCTTGCTTTTTGGGTCCAGCCTGAGACGATGCTGGCTGTATCCTTGGGGTGGGAAAAGTGACTTTGCTCCTCTTTTGGGGCTCACGCCCTCCCAGGTGGTGCTGGAGTGCTTTGTGAAGAAGGACCTGGTGTACACAAAGGCAAACCCCACCTTCCACCACTGGAAAGTTGACAACAGAAAGTTTGGGCTCACCTTTCAAAGCCCCGCTGACGCTCGAGCCTTCGACAGAGGAGTGAGGAAAGCCATCGAGGACCTCATTGAAGGTAGCGTGGGGTGGACACTGCACCCTTGCAAGAGTGGGCGGGGGGTTTGGGTCAGGGAATTGGGAAGAGGGAAGTGTTCAAAATCAGTTCTTGGGCTTGGAGGTCTCTTGTGCACGTGTTCAAGTGCAGCTGGGGCCCTTGTCCTACAGTGAGCCAGCCCTAGCTTTAGGAATTGAGTTTTCTCATCCCTTAGAAGAGATAAGGTATTTCAGTCAAGTATTTTTCAATCCTGTCTGTTCAGACTTCTCCCTGTTATTTATCATCAAGTTTGTTGTTACTGCTTTTTTTGATAAACTTGGGTTTTACGCTAGTGATGGCAACTCAGACACCCCAGGCTCTTTATTTGCAGTCAAATCTCATCTGACTGAGTCTTTGTTAAATTCCTGCCTGGAGTTGAATAAAACTTAGTTTGGTTTTGGTTTTATTTTTTTTTTTTTTTGCAGTAATTAGTTGTGTCTGCATCCTCTTAGTTGAATGGTAGTTCTTGAAGACTCTTTGTTGTGTTTCTGGGTGTTGTTTTTTTAATTCTGTAAAAAATGCGTTTGAATTGTCTGTGCTTTGAAGTTGTCATAAATTTTTCCTTTCACATTTCATTGCAATCAGGCAATCACAATACAGCTACAATTCAATTGTACTTTATTTTAATGAAATTTGATTCTTCATGCATTTTTTCTTGATTTTTTTTAGCCATACTACTTTATGTAGGGACTTAGAGAAGCCTTTTGCCTTCTCTTCCAGTGTAACCAGGATATTTTTATATACAGATGGTACATTTTCTGAGGATACTAACTCAGATGTATGTACAGATGTGTATTCTTTTTGAGGACATTAGCTCCATAAGACAACTTCATGTTCTGGATGTCCTGTCCTTGCTTTAACATGAGCATGGTAGATATTGGAAGAGAATTAATCCCCCAGGGCTCCTTACTGGTAAATACCTCATCAGTGAGAGGAATGATGTTCTCAGAAATTTGCTTTTTTCTATGCCATTAACATGAAGAAGTTCCAGGTAGACTTGCTTCTTTCTTCTTCTTGTTAAAACTGTGAATCATTTTGAGTCATAAAAGGGATGTTTTATGAAAGTGGCATGGGATTGTGCAAAGTTTCGAGGAGATAATAACTCAAATGTATTGAGTAGTGTTTTGAAGATGCCAGTGGTTGGCAACTCCTGTTTTGCTCTTCTTGATCCATTTTACAGTGGAGGTATTTGAAATCAAGTTCTGCTGTATCTCAGATACTTAAAAATCAGCAAATCTATATTTATCCCATTAACAGTACAGGCTGATCCTCGTGAATGTGTTCCTCATTAACTTCCAAATAAGGCTTTCTGAATGAAAAACAATAATTTGTTCATGCACATGCAGTGTTGGGCAGTAGATTTAATTTATCATTCATTTTTTGTTCACATACTTGATCAAATTCAGCAGGTAATATTAAGCACGACTGAGTGTGCATTCAGAACTTAACATCATGTAATCACTGCTTTATTGTGAATATTTAACCAATAGTTCATTCCCTGTAGCATCAGAAGTTTGGGACACAGGTACAAGAGCCCTATGCTGCACCATAGAGCTTCAGATTTTTTTAATTTTAAAGCTAATGTAGCAAATGGCACAAATGTTTCCACATTACTCAGTGTTTTAAGTGGGCTTTCACACTTAGCTCTGCACATATTCACGATGATGCAACTGAGAGCAGCCAAGGCTGGTGCCAATAGCATTATATAAAATGCATTATTTTAACAAATTTCCAGAATGAAAGTGGTACAAGTCGTTGTACTGTGTTGGTCAGGGATGTGATGTGGGCATAATCCACTCTAGCAGTGGGCTTCCATCAAAAAAATAGACATTTGACTTGAGGGTTCTCTCCCCAGCAGATCCTCTGGCTGTGCCCACCCTCCTTGGCAGCCTTAGGGTAGATGAAGCCAGCCAGGAAGCGGGTCTGGGGTCTTGATTGGGTGTAGGCAGAGGAGTCACTCCTTTTTAGGTACAGCATGAATTTGGTGTCAAATGCAGCAGTGGTGAGCACCCCCTGCCTTGATGCTCACCAGGCCCTCGAGCAGCTCTGCAGGAACACCTGTGGGGTGAGAAGATTTTTTTATATGCTTCCCTACTGTTCCAGAAGATTTCCTAATGTACCTAATGAAAATTACTCCCCAGTATTTTTCTCTTGTCTACGGTTTTACACATATCAGCTCCTTTCAGATAGTTTGTTTACGTGGGGCAAGGTGATTCTTTGAGAAGCAGGTGATAGAGAAGACCTTTCAAGTATATAAAAACTTAAAAGGAAAAAAAATACAATCTAACTCTTCATTGTCAAAGTGAGGTTCATTTTATTTTAAATTATAGGTTATTTCTTCCCCCCTGCCCCACATTTAGGGAGTAAGTGAAGAAAAACTCATACGTGATTTCTTGACAGCTGAGAATCAGCCTGGAGCACTGATTAGTACATAGCTTTACCATTCTTCAGAAATTAGTCTTCTGTAATTGGAAATGGTAACTGCTATTTTTATGATTGTTAATTAGCATTGGCAGTCACACAGTTGTGTTTCAAGAAATACTTTTTCAAGTTTTACCTCTCCAACCCAGCTACCAGCAGATGGGTTGTTCTTCCTTAATTTCAGCCACTCTTTTGCACATCTACAGCACACAAACCTCTGTTGGTTTTGTTTTTTCTAGGATCTACAACTTCCTCGTCCACCCTTCACAACGAGGCCGAAGTCGGCGACGATGATGTCTTCACTGTGAGTACATGTCAGCCAAGCTCCTTCTCTCTATGCTCAGGTTTACATGGTCAGGTTGGAAGGGATTTTTCTTTTTATGCCTCAGGGCTGGCGTTCAGCCACCGTCATATTTGGACAATGGGTGTGTTTTATTTGATGGAAGTATATCCTCTACAGAATGTGAGGCCTCTTGTTGGCCTCGTGTCGCCACAGGAAAAGCATGTCAGAGCAGGTGGTGTCAGCAGCTAGAAGTGAAGAAATAATTGCCCTTGAATTTCTTTTGGCTTAGACAGAGGTGGTGCACACACTTGCTAATACTGCTGTCTGTCCCTGAGAAGCTTCCTGCAGACTCAGATGCTTAGCAAGAGTACTGCTCCTGAGATACATATTCATTTTGGATTACAGTTGTAAACAAGCAAGCTTCAAAGGTATTTCACCTGTACATGGAATGTAGAAAGTTCAGACTGGTGTTCTTCGGGTGGAAGAAGGCACAGTAGTGTGGCATCTGTCTAAGCAGCAGTGACTTAAACAGGAGTGAGCTGTTGGAGATTGATTTGTGGTGTTGTCTAAAATGTATTATGGAGTTTTGCTGAAACTAAAGCTACTAACTTCAAAAGGAAAGTTAAAAAGTAAAAAAAAAATCTTGTCAGGTGAAAACGTGACTCTGATTAGCGCTATTCCGTGGGCTGGAAACAAGTTGCTCACATTGTATACTTCTTTGTTAATAAAGTTGCTTGCTCAGCTTAATTCAACCCCCATGGGCACATATTGGTTATTTTACAAATCCCCTCCTTGTCCTGTGGGGCCTGGATGGCAGGAAAGGGGAATGTGGGTAATCCTCAGTGCAGCAACAGCAAACTCAAAATTGTCTTTGGGATACTTCTCTGGATTTTTAGGGTGAGGGAGGAAAAAATCGGTACAAGCATCAAGCTGCTTGAAAATGAGCCCTGGGAAGCATCCAAAGCCAAAAGGTGTTTTTTGAGGGTGACACTTTGCCAGCATGGGACCACATCAGATTCCCTGCTGAGCTTTGACCGGATCTTCCCGAGGGCCAGCATGTTGTCCACATCTGTCCTTTTGTCACGCTCAGGGAGACAAACAACAGCAGGCAGGGTTAAAAGGTGACTTCCTGCACTCTGCAGCAAAACTATCATTAGCAGCTGCTTCCCAACTACCTTCCAGAAGTGATTTATGGGCACTGGGGGAGGCACCAGTGCAGCCAGAGCCTTTTACCAGTAGGTCGTGCTTTGTTCCCAGATCTGCTGGACTAGCTGTGCTCTGCTGGGGGTGGGCAGTCACTCTTGATGTGCGTGTGGCTCTTCTGTGCTCGTCAGAAAGCAGATGACTGTCCAAATCTGCCTTGGATGGGTGTGTGCCAGCTCTCACTGGCTTACACATTGGAATACTCAGTGTTTAAGCAGTGACAAGTGGCCTGTGGAAACAGGAGAGTATATATTTGCTAAAATCCTACTGGCTGGTGTTCAGGCACCTGGGAGTGTTCCTGAATTTCTCTACAATTTCGATCTTGTGGCTGAGTGTTGATTTTTAAACTCAAAGAATGATTTTTACAAGGAGGAAGACTGACTGTCCACCAGTTTGTTGCCTTTAAGTAGGAGGTGCTTTACATATAAAAAGTTGGATGAATCCTTCTCCAGCTGCATCAAAATCAATCAAATTCCTGCATTCAGAATGAAGAGCCAGAACTGGAGGAGATTTTTCCCACCTACTTGCCCCTGGGGAAGTGACAAGTGTCTCCCTGCCATGCAGACATTTATGGGTAGGAGGCCTGATGGAGAAGGAGGAACAAGCTGCTCAATAGCATTAGTAAGGAGGGAAACCTCAGCAGTGCTGGCATCTTGCTGGCACCTGGGGAATGAGTTGTGTCCTGCCTGGCAGTGCTCTCTGCAGGGGTTTGTGATCTCCAGGGTGCAAGAGGGACCTCACTGGTGATGGGACCTTGCATGGTGCTATTTGTCAAGATGGCACACCAGGGTACATGTGTTGTCATACTCCAAAAATAAGGCTGTGGGGACATCTCCTTCCCCAATATGTCTTTGTTTTTCTGGGATGAAATCTTTCCTTTTCCCGCAGTCCTTAAGTTCTTCAAAGATCTCAACTTCCTATTTATCTGGTAGGTTATGGTGAAGTATGAAGACTGCATAAGCCAGAAATAACATACTGAAGCACAGAGCAGTTTAAAACTATAAGAAATTGGTAGGGCTGTGAAATGTTTTATTTTTACCCTTCTGTTCCATTCTTTCTTTGCATGTATTTTTGACTTGTGTATCGTAGTCCATTTGGTCATCCTTTCACACAAAACTTCTCTGAAGCTTTCTGTAAACTCTTTTCAGCCACAGCAGTGGATTTTTTGTGTTTGGTTTTTTCTCTGTTTTAAAGAGAAAATACATTTGTTCTTTTTTATTTCCTAAGGTAGTTATTAAAATCTTCACAATCCTCCCCCTCTCCCACACATGCATGAATAAACTTAACTGCGTGCGGCAGAATTTTCAAAAGTATCTGCATGATTGAGTCATTTAATCAGTCATTTACCCGTCTCTGAAAACCTCAGCCATTGCTGCTGCACTGCTGCCTCAATATTTGGCCCGAGGTCCTGCTCTTCTTGAAGGTGTTTCAATCTGTTCAAGCACAGCGGGTCCAAAACTTCACATTTCTGAGGCTGCTTTGTGGCCGGCCACCCCGACTTCATCATGCACAGATGTTTGCACCAGCATAATGCTCCCAGCTGTAGAACACCCCCCTCATTCCATACAAGCCCTGACCCCGACACGGCTCTTGGCTGTTGATTGATGCTGGGCTTCTATAAAGCCCCTGCTCCTGTTAGCTCCAGTGTGGCTGCGTGGGATGTGCGTGGTTCCACGTGTGCATCATCCGTTCTGCTTATTCCTCAGCCAGCCTGCAGCCCTTCCAGGCATCCAGCAGGGTACTTCTTCCATAGAAAAGGTGGAGATGGAGCTCTCCTGTGGGCTGTCACCTTGTGTGGCTTAGTGGAGCATCATTTTCTTGTATCAGAAGGTGGACCTTTTTTTGGGTTTTGAATAATCTGCAGCTGTGGCTGTGGGAGCATTCACTGGGTGTCAGTAGTCTTGTCTCCTGCCATAAATGTAATTTGCAGAGCCAAGATGATAACTTGGGCAGCAGTATCCTGCCCCATCCCTATGGCAAACACTCCCCATCCATCTTTCTGAACCCCATATATCCCCATGGGTTATATCCTTAAAAACAGGACTTTGCCAGCTAATACTTCTCCTGTGGCTTAGACCTACAGCAAACAGCCTGTTCTGAAATTCATACCTGACAGGGCAGGAAACAACAGTGTATAGAGCTAAATGTCACAGCCTCGAGTTGAAAAATGCTTATTTCTAAAATGAAATCTCCATTTAGGAGTTTTAACAATACGTAGTTGTGTTTCTTGAGTTTCAGATCCTCCAAAGAGCCCATAAATGTTTTCCATATGTTAGCAAATAAATTTCTTCTGTCTTGTACATTATAAATCGTCCTCTCAAGAGATGGAATCTGAGTAAGACTGGCCATCCGTTCTGTCTCCACTGGGGAAACACTGTCCTTGTAACAGGCTGAGATTGTTCTGTTTGTCTTCATCCATCCAGCCTGCATCTTCAGCCTTCTTTAACATTCAGTTCAGAAATGGGGTTTAATACGGACTGAATGTATTCTGTAATTCCTCAGCCACGGAATTTGCCATATAATTGAGTTCTTGTGTAAATTTTTTTTTCCTAATCTACATTTTTACTTTCAATTACAGATAATAATCCCACATGACCACGAAGTTAAAATTGTGAATTGATTCCAAGGAAAAAAGGTCAATGTCTTCCAGAGTCTGCAGAGTGCCTGAAATGGCCTCTTTTAGCATCCCATCTGAAAAAGCAGAGATGTTTGTTCTGAAACCTTATGACCAGTTCAGCTGAAACATCACTCATGTGTTTTCCAGATAAATCTGCAGCCTTGTGCCTGCTTTAGTGCTAAAGAAAAGACACCCCCTGGCAGGAGGAGCAGCAGCTCCCATGGTTGTTCTGGTTTGTGACTCTAAAAATGACTGCAGTCTCCTTTAGCTTTAAGGGAAATATAAGGGAGAGCACAGCAAAACTCAAGTGTGACATTCATGTTAAAATCCCATGTATTTTATATAATCAACAAATTTTTTTTAAAAAACCCTATTTTTTGTTCAGTATGTTACCTGGAGAGTTTGGCAGATCGAGCAGGCATGATCTAGAGGTGCATGGTTGAGCAGCAGAATTGTGTTTCAAGGTGCACACGCTCAATCCATTGCTTCTCTTGTTGGCTCCTGGCTAAAAGCTTACTTATCTTGGTTCCCCAACTGGAAGAAGGGAGAAATACTCTTATGCTTCACTAAGGTCATACAGACAGATCTTGCTGCCGCTGCTTTTCTTCCTGGACTTCCAGCAAAAGTCTTCAGGCTCATGTTTTCACTACAAAGTTGTGTGTTTGGAGCAATCCTTTGCCCCTTGTGCCTTTTTCTTGTCAGAACATGGATTCCTGTCCTTGGGGGTGTTTGACTTAGGAAGTTTGTTATGTGGCTTGGACACTGCTGACAGTCATTTCACAGACAGACACGATTACCTGTTCTCCACCACAACAGTGCATATTGGGGCAGATATTTGCATTACAGTCCCCCTTCCATCTCTTCTGCTTTCCTAATTAAAAAAACAGATTTATCCCTGCTGCCTTTCCTTCAAACCTTTTGTCTTCTTTCACTTCCCATCTGGGCCTCAAGCATGTTACAGCCTCACTATTAAAATTTAGAAGATTTATATTCGCTAGATAAACACTAAATCTAATTTTTCTTGCTGGCTTGGTCATTTCACATTCAGATGGTTCTTTTAAAGAACAACTGTGGCTTTTTTTCTTTAAAGTGGACAGTAAACCCAGTCCAAATACTTTGGAATATATCCATAAGTTCTGTGGGATGCTGGAGCATCTGTCATCCCAGCCCTCTGTGGAAAATGATGTTGCTGAGAGTAGATCAGCACTGAGTTGTGAGATATGCTTCAGTCAAAAGTTGAGCTCAGAGACTGAGGAGCCATAAGAGCTTGCAGTTTCCTTTTTTCTTAATGCCATCCTCGAACAGCCGAAGGGGGAAATGCATTTTGGAGGGACAGAGCTCGCTGTGGGAATGATGGGGTTGTCACCTCAAGCGGATCCACCTTGTTTGCTCTGTGAGGCTGAGCAGACCGACAGGGAGATGGTTGCAGTGACAGGACATGATGGCCTGCCTTCTGTTCTTCTTCCTGCCCAGCAGCCAGCTGTGCTCTGTGTGAGCAGCCAAAGGGTTCATTGCTGTTAGCCACATCCTCTGATGTCTGGATTTTGGGCTTGCATTGTAAACCACAGCTATTCTAATTCAGATTTTAAAGGAAAAAAAAAGTACTTGCCAAGAAGAGAGAAATTCACACACCGAAAAACCAGCAGGCTCAAATCCTTCCCTCAAAAACCTGAAAAGATCCTGACTATCCACCAGTTTTAAGGCTAGCTGCTTTTTATCTGTTTGGGGCTTTTTCCTGCCTTCAGGTTAACTTTGCCCACACAAATTTACATCACTCAATGGGAATGGATACCAATGCTGAAAGAGATTTTTCAGTAGGGAAGGTCAAGTGGAAAGTTTTTTTCTCTGGCTGTCAGGTTTATTTTCTAGTGTTGTATTTCTCCCTTTCTTTCAGGATCTCTTGTTTCTTTCAAGTGGTGCTGGAAATTAACCCATTTATTTTCTTGCTCTTTCTGCTAATACAAGCAGGCTGTACTCACTGATAATTCAATACTATTGTCACTGAAACAGTGGTATCATCTGGAAAGGCAGCTGCTCTTTTCCTTAAGTCCTTCAGAAATGCAGAGGCAATTACTGTGTACTTCAGCCTCTAGATTGTCCTTGCTTACTCTTAGTCATAACCTGTCATTTGGACAGAAGGATATATAAAAATTACTGTGGTGCGGAGGTACACAGAACATAAAATCTATTTATTCTTGTCTATATAACAGATTCATAAGATGTAAGTGAAGAGCTCAAGGGAGCAGATAGGAGGTTATAGGTTTGTTTGCTTTCTTTAAAAGAAAGGAGGGGGAGTAAAGGTCTTGCACGATTTATGTATTGCTTTATTGTATTTATCATGAGGTTTTTTTTGCCTTTGTGTCACTCTCTGATAGGTAAAACATGCTTTTCTTACTGCAGATCAGAAATTGGCATTTTAACACAATTCCCAAACTGACTGAATTTCCGTTGCTTTGGTGTTGTTTCACTCTAAGTGAATTACAAATAAGAAGAGCAAGTTATTAAACAAAAAGTATCTGCATTGCTATCAGATATTCTAAGGCTCACTGCTCTGTAGTTTTTATGTAGCTAATTATAGCAATGACTGGGATGTGTTGAGCTACTTTGCTGAGGGTAAGCAATTTCTCTTGTCACAATTCTTCCTCTCAAGACCATTTTTTGTAGTGTATTTTTTGGCTCTGTACCATTCCCACATACAAACACAGTTGGTCATGCAGCGGGATTGGGATATATCCTGCAGGAAACGGAAATTTGATCTTTTGCTGTGGTGGAAGTTTCCTTATAGCTGCATCTTGCCAGAACTTGTGTTGTAATTTGTGCAGTTAAGTATTCAGATTTGTTCAGTTTGCCCCAGCAGTTGAAAAGAGATTTCCTTCTTTCCTCCTCTCCTAATTCTTTCCTCCTCTCCTTTTCTCCTTCTCAACACCCATTTTGTTCTTTCCCTGTGCTTGGATGATGATATGGTGTATTTCAGTGTACCAGCTCTTTACATTTTGTACTCTATTATTTTTGTTATGTACAACCTGACTTGCATTAATTTAAGTAATCTTCAGATTGCTGAAGGTGTTGTTTTCTTGCAGGATGACCTTTAAGATAAAAAGGGTCACCAGGAGACCTGCCTGTAGGAGTCCTTGTACAAAGGTGACTTGGCTGATGCCTCTCTAGCTGTAGTTTCGAACTGGTGAATTTGTGATCAGAGTGTGTTGTAGCATCGTTTCACTCTTGCAGCCAGCTAGCTGCCTGTTTGTCTTCTGAAAAAATAATTTGGCTGTCTAGTAATGTACTTAAACTATATGATGAGTTAAAGTGTCAAGCTGTTCATGAGCATGTTCCCTTTTAATTCATCTGAAACCGAATGCTGTAGTGCATTTGTGTATTTTAAGGTGCAAATGTGTCAGAAACAAATACAACCAAGAGTAAATTGCTTTTTTGTAACATACAGTAAAACAGAGTGGGAAAGGGGGTTGTTTGTTTGTTTGTTTAGGGGGGATTTTTTTTTTTTTTTTTTTTTTTTTTTTTTTTTACTTTTGCTTTTGTTCAGCTGTGGTTCCCAGGGCATTTCTTTGGTATTATGTAAGGGGAACCTGATTTGAGTCAAGATGCCTGTGAAAAGCAGGTTATTTTTCAGCCAGCCCAGTTCCCCCACCTTGCTTTTGCTGCACAGTCATGCCAAGAGTGAAGTTGATGTGAGGGAGCAGGATTTGGGGTTCCAGGAGTTATTTTAGCCCCTGTGTGAAACCACTGCTGAGGGATGCAGCTTGACTGATGCATCTTAAGTCTCAGCAGATCAGAGACCAGCTACTCCATCCCCCTTTTCATAGCACAGCTGACTCTGTGCTGAGCCAACCCAGGGAAGTGAACCAAAAACTAGCCCTATAAAAGAAAGCGAATACTTTTCCGGTGGTTTAGCTCCTGGAGCCAGCTCGCTCTAGGGCTGGAAAAGCAGAAGTGCTCACTCAAGGGAAACTGGAGCTGATGGGCTGAGCAGGAGGCAAAAACTCTCTGCCCCCCCACCAACATTCATGGTGCCACCTGAAATTCATTGCATACCCCTGGCCCTGGATCCATTGCCTTCTGCAAGACCTCTGCTGTGCCGGTGATACAAGTAAGGTGGTTCTTGCACTTGGGTGTGGTTTAGGATTTGTGGCATTTTTCTCCTTCATGTTTCTACTGTGAAGTTCATCCTTCAGTTGAGACTGGAAGGAGATGCCAGGATAGCTGAGGCTGTGTTGGTGGGGATGTTTTATGGCCAGATGTATGCTTTTACCTTGAAAATACATGGTTGATATGACTGCAGCTTTCCATTAGACTCCCTCTTTAATCTGGGCTGTGCAGTCAGCCTTTGAAGTGTACAGGCCTTTCTTTCGGCTTCAGGGTGCTTGAAAATTTGACAGAGGCAGAAAATGGCCTTTTCCATTACTTGCATATCCACCCTGAGGAAGTGGCTTTCAGCAGACAGCTATATTTGTAAGCTGCAGTCTCACTGGCTGCTGTGTTGGAACAAAATGCCTTGTCCCAGGCAGGAGGAGGCAGCAGGGACAGCTGGATTTGGGGTGTCCTGGCTGGCCCCAGGCACTGCCTGTGAAGGTGGCAGACAGAGTAGATGCAGCACGGGGTGTAAACACTGTTGGGAGGAGGCAGCCTTGGCCAGGGCAGGGCGATGACTGACAGCTTCCTGTGCTGCAGCAGGAGGGATTAGGGAATGGCTGCCTGGCACACGCCCCGGTGGGAGCCAGGGATGCAGGTCTGCAGCGAGCTGGAAAAGCTCTCTGCACCATTGGCACGGGGAAAAGCATTTGGCTGCTGGTGCTGAGCTGGAGCATCTGGCTGGGCAGTGATAGGAGGGGAGCTGTGTGGGAACTGTGGGGCCGAGGAGTTGCTCTCCTCTTCATGGAGGAGCCTGTAATTCCCACCTGCTGTGTAAACACTGGCAAATGTGATCTGAATCCGTCGTCTTGTGTAACAGGTAGGAAAAAAAAGCCCAAAACAGACAGAGAGTTGAGGCTGCCTGGAGTGTGTCCTTGGATTTTTTTGGAGGGTTTTTGTTTGTTTATTTACTTGGGCTTTCTTTTTTTGGAGAATTTGAGCAAGAAAATGAGTAATTTGGTAAAGCTTAGCAATGAGAGACATGCTTTTATATGAGGCTTCAAGATTTTTCTTTAAGTTGACAGATTCCCCCTCCCACCCCTAGAAAGAAAAAAGAAAGCAAGAAAGAACAAAAGAAAAGCCATAAAGAAACTTCATAATTTTCAGACTGAAAAAATATTGTGAGGTGGTGTCCCCTCTGCCCCCCAGGATGTGTTTGGTAGTAACTGAAGATGAACAACAGAATACCAGAGTCTGGGGAGCTCAGAGTGGACCTCTGCCCAGCACAGAAATGCATTATAAAGAACTGCATCTAAATAGGCCTGTTTCCTTCCCTCACCTGTATTTTGTTAAGGGTCTGCTTACCCTGTATCTTGTAAACACTTTATGAAAATTAAATCAGAAGTGATTATAGGAAGCAGTTCATATGTCTCTGGCACTTTCTGCAAGAGGAGAAGGAAAGACAGAAGTAAATAAGTGCCGTTACATTTTTAAGCAGAGCCTGACATATTTGCAGTGCATATGAAGAGGATATTTTAAAAGTTTGCATCAGCTGTTGGATTCTATTTTGGTGATAAATTCCAGCTAAAATATCATCGATGTTCATAACTGTGTGAATAAATGACCCCTAACTGACTTCCTAAAATATCATATCAGTCTTCTGTGGGAAGTTTGCATTTAACTTAGTTTTTCTCCCTCTCTTTGTAACCTGTTGTATTATATAGGAGGAGCACTGCTGGATTTAGAGGCTGCAGCATACATAGCAAAGACATTAATGATGGATTAAGTGCATCAAAGACATTAATGATGGTTTAGGTGCATCAATTCTTTTAGCTTGGCTAATTTAGTTTTCTGTAGTGTTTTTCTTCCCCCTTTATATTATTCCCTGCCTGCTCCTTGAAAGTTTCTGTATAGAAGAGCTGAGATTCATGGTGAGTTTTGTGGAGCCATCTGTTCCCAGCTGTGCTCAGCTGTTCAGTTTAACACCCCCTTATGAACTTCACTCCTTTATTTCTTTACCCATCTTGCCAAAGGAACGTTTTTTGGCAGTGTTGGATGTGCTAAGTTCCCTGTCAGCACCTGAAAATTAGGAGCTCCCCTTCCAGCCTCCCCCACCTGTGCTGTCTGTACCTCTGTGCCACCACAGGGATGGTCAGCTGAGGCCAGGGAGCTGATGCAAAAGTGATTTTGGGCTGCATTCCTGTGGTCCTGCACCCACGCGTGCCCACAGAGCAGGTGATGGCACTGGTGGGGGAGAGAGGCAGTGGCCATCACCTCCCCTCACCAGTTCAGACCGTGGTGGCCACTCTCTTGGCCTTAGCAGAGGACAGCTGTGCTAATGTGGGTAATATTGTTAGAGAAAGTGGCTCTGCTGATCTTTGCAGAGCTGTACAAGCACAAATGTTGGATGCTGTAGCATCCAACAATGCTGTAGTCCACACCAGGATGTCATTTTCAAGGTATAAACAGATTAACAAATCCTCTGCAAAAGGGAAAGGCCTCTATCCTTAGATGGTTTTAAGCAATTGGTTAGTAAAAACAGTTCCCAGGTTTAAGTAAAAAGATCCTGTTGAAGCAGCGTAGCTTGTCTCAGCATGGAGA
This sequence comes from Ammospiza caudacuta, assembly GCF_027887145.1. Lineage (NCBI taxonomy): Eukaryota > Metazoa > Chordata > Aves > Passeriformes > Passerellidae > Ammospiza > Ammospiza caudacuta. The sequence goes on along the minus strand of NC_080595.1, from coordinate 15,710,961 downwards.
AATCCAGTCAGGCCACAGCACGGAGGAGTTTCAGAAATGAAGAAAGAGTGGGAGTCCTGGTAAGGAGAGGCTTTCCACATGGATGAGGACACAAGCGCCTTGTGGGTAGACAGAGCCACCCTGCTCTCACCACTGTACTGTGGGATTGCTGTGCTGCCTGGGGGATTGACCCTAGAAGCTGGGCTTGTGGTTTGGGCTTTTTCCCCCCCTTAAAACATTCTGGTTTTCCCTTGTAAGTACCCGATGCAAAAACTTTCCACTGAAGCAGTGTTCTCGCCCAGTGTTGCAGTAAGGGGGAGAGGTATCCTGGGAAGGAAATGCTGAACAGACCTGCTCAGGGTCCCTGGTCCAGGTCTCAGTCCCAGCAAAATGGGATGCTGACTTACTTCAGTCCTCCTCTGACTTCTGCAAACAAAGTTTCTCTTTGTATCTCTTCAAATGCCTGCTTTTGCAGACATGTCTGATGCCTTGAATGAGGCAAGTAGTGAAACAGGAAAATCTCCCTGAGGTTTCCCCCCCTTACCACATCTGAGTGTTTGTCATGTCATTTCATCGTGTCTGAGTCTCATATATTCTTTTCACTTCTTGAAGTGAGCTGTTAAGCCACATCTGTGGCCCATGCAGAGCTGCCCAATGATGCCAGAGTCGGGTTTAGCAGGAGTTTAATGGAGATGATCTTGTGTGCTGAATTCTAATAAATGTTCCTTAAGTTTTGCTGACTTCAGGCCAGCACAGCCACCAGCATCTTTATGGCACTAAAAGCTATAACCACAAAAACTTAAAATAAGAAAAGGTAGCAGTAAAAAATAGCTAGCTGTCTGCACTTTATATTGGTATTTGTTTCAGAGATAACTAGAAAACAAACATTTGAGAAATTCTACTCCTGTTCTGGTGTTGGACAAGTCTGAATCCATGCTTATTGTAATGGTTGTGTACAGCCAATTTGTCTTTGAACTGAACTGGAATATGATCTAACATGAAGCTTTTCTTTCAGACTTTCAGCAGACTTTCAGCTACATTCAGTTCCAGCCATCCCTAGTGGATGAGAATGGCAAAATGTTTCAAAAATGTGTGGAAGCAATTTTCTGCAATACAATTTCTGTCTTGTCTTCAGTGATGGGAAACAAACAGAAATTTGTCAAAAGCATTTTCTTCCATGGTTTTGTATTGCCATGACAAATTAAAAGCTTGTGCTTAGGAGACAGGAGTCTCAAATCTTAAAAGATTTTTCACACTGAATCTCTTTCTTAATACTTGGATCATCTAAGGTCTCTTTGAAATGGACTGTCTTAAGTATACAGGGCACAGTTAGAGGTTGATGGAAAATGTCAGCTGTTCCCTTTTCTAAATGTCTTGAATACAGAGAAAAAGGTGTTTTGAGACAAAATCTAGGATTTGTGCTGTTCCACTGTCTGTGAAAGTCAGAAGTGCTGTCTCTCTTTAGGCTTTAAAAATAAAATTTAAAAAAGCTGGAGGAGAACGGAAGGACTTGTTCTGGTCTGGCAAGATTAGGCTGAGGGAGTTCTGGGAGACTATATTTTATCTTAATTTCTTCGGAGAGGTGGAAGTTTCTCTGCCACGCATCCGAAATAACTCTCAGACTTCCTCTTTGTGACGTTCCTAAACGGCGGCTCCGTAGATAAGGCCCAGGCCGGCGCAGAGCTCGGTATCACTCGCTCGCTGAGCTGTTTTGGCGGTTTTATCATTCTTCCTTTCCGGACTGATAGCACAGCTGTGCCTCCTCATATCCCAGTGAAAGCAAAGGGTCAAGTGACATTGTGCCAGGGCTTCTGAGGGATTGCACCTGGGCAGAGCACACTGAGGGCTCCGGCTGCCGGTGGGGAGCCCGTTCCTTGCAGAGGCCTCGGCCAGGGCTGGTTGGGCTGTGGCATGGGAGGATGCAGCTCTTGGGCTGTCGCTTTTCCAGGCTCATCCTCAACCCAAGCAGAGCTGGGTTTCTTGTCCTGGGAATGGTGGGGATGCCTTCTCAAAAGATGGGGTGGCACTGGGCTCTTCTTCAGCATGGTCAGGCTTCCGCAGGTGAACCCAGGAGCTGCTGCAGGGAGCTTTGGCTGTTGCAGGAGGATGCCTTCGGTAAAGGTGAAGTTTTGCTTTTCTCTGCTGCATGTCAGGACGCCCCCTTGGATGTTGTGATGTGTGGGCTTGCATGCAGTGGGAGATGGGAAAAGTGGAGCGGGGCAATAGAGAGCAGGTTGGCTTGTGCTTTGCGAAGGCCAGGCTGGCATGGGGTTTTGATTCCTTCAGGACCATTATTTGCAAAGCTAATTGTTCAACATCATGATACATCTGTTCCCCCTTGCTTCATGGGACCATTAACCATTCTAGAGAGGAAAAAAAAAATCATGTCTTGCTTGACCCACAGTTATTTTTCACAGCAAACTTGCAAATCCTTTAGCTGGCAGAGAGCACTTCTGGAAGTTTTAAGTGACAGAACTCCACAATTTCCCTCTGGCAACCAATTTCTGACAAGCTGCCACAGATTGTATTGCTTCATAATTCTGAGAGGAATCTTTCTTCTTTCTTGTAGTCAGCCTTGCATGTTGCATCACACAGAGTTAACCTATTCTGTGAAGCCATTAGAGGCAAGGTGATCAGTCCAGTTCAGAAGCAGGAGAAGTCTGCTTTTTCTTGTGTTTTTTTCATAGATGCTCATCTGTGCTTATTGCTTAGGTATCTGATTAGCCTTCTTGTGTAACAAATCCATTTCAATGAGAAATAAACTGCAGTAAATGATTAACATAATCCTCTTTACTAATGACTGGGGTTTTTTAATTTAATGAGTCACTTCTGAAAGTCTGAGGGGGAAACAAGGACATGCATTTTTGTTTAAATCACCACAGTGCCATCATTTGCCTGTGGAAGCCTGGTGCTGTTTCTTCAAGCAGCCGTAGCACACATGCAGTACGTGTGCTTGCTCAGATATGTCCAGCTCACTTGCAACAGGAAATGTGTTGCACAGGTTTTATAAAATGACTGTTACGGTCGTGATTAATGATTTTGTTATCCAGGCAGTGAAACCACAAGAGTTTGTGACCACTATAGCACTCAGAAGGTTCTGGTATGAGCAGCACAAATCTCTCATAATTGAGCATTTGAGGGCATGTTGAAACAGAGTTTGTTATCAGACTCCCTGTTCCAACAACTTTTAGTCTTGGGTTCTTTTCTCTTTTGTGACTATTGGGCATGTTTTCAATAGTTTCCCCTCAAAACCATATGCTGGAGCTGGATTGGTTTTAACAGGTTTGAGAAGATGGTGTTTCTCTGAGAGACCAGTGGCTCAGTAGTTTGGGACCTGATTTTCCATCAGTGAAATAGCCTGTGTCTGGAGGCCACATCCTTTCTAGATGTATTTCTGTAGGTGAGTGTTTGTATTTGGAAGACTTAGAGCAAGCATGTCATGTTTCCACCTTTCACCACCCTCCCCAGAATTTTGCCTGCTATGCTGATGGTAGATAATCCCAGCCAAGTCCCAGTCTTCTTGTGGGGGACAGAAGCTGTTCCCTGCTTCCCTCACTGACATCATTTGTTCTTAGTGGCACTTGGCTGAGGATGAGTGTACCTTTTCTTTGAGAATATGCCTGATTTTCACCAGTCACCAAGTCCAGGTTCAGTTGCAGGGGAGGGGCATTGAGAGGACAGTAGACTTTCAGAGGCCTGAAGCATCATCATGCCTCTAATCCTTGGTCACTGAATTTCTTCTGAGGGTTTCCCTCTGGCTTCTTGAACCTCGTTTTAGCTATAGCCACCATCAGAAGTACCTCCTTCTGCCTGAACCTTATTTGAGCCTGTTCCAGTGAATGCTTTGTGATCTTACTTTCTAAAGGATACTAGAAGAATAATCCCTCTCTGCTCACATTCCTGTGGGATTCACAATTCAGCAGACTTCTCATCTTCTTGGTCCCTTCCATGATCTCTTTCCCAGGCTGGAGAGACCCAGGCTATTTAGTTGGCTGTTGTTGAGAAGCCATCCCATCCTCTGTGGTGCTGGCCATGGCTCTGTGAGGTTGCCATGATGGAAATGCCCTTACTGGGACAGGGTAGAGAGGGCTAGCACCACAGACAGCTTGGAGCAGCACAGCAGGTACATGCAGTGATTTGGGGGTTGTCTTTTTTTTAACCTGTTGCTGAGCCACCAAGTGGGCACTGTCACAGAGCTGCCTATTTTAAATTAAGCAAGACCTCTTTCCTGGCCAGCAATAACTGGCTCAGAGGGCATCATTCTGTGTGTCAGATCAAAGTGTTTATGTCACACTGCTCTTTAGGTTTAATTATGTTTGGGGGTTTTTTAGCATCCAGCATGTTAAGTCTCTCTGCATTATGAGATTCTTAAGCAAAGTTTTCAGGGTCAACTTTCATTTTGACTCTTGTGAATAACAAGTTTTATCTGGAAACTGTGTCATCATCTTGTTCATCTCCTCCTCACATCATTGATGAGTGTGCCCAGCAGCACAGGTGAGGGGCCTGTGGGTTTCACTGGTGACCTTCTGCTTGGGAGGTAGGAATTTTCTACCTCTTTTGTTTTCTTCAGTCCTCAGACCATGCATTCATGTGTGCTAAGAGCGCTCTTCCCCTATGTCAGTTTGAAATAGCGAGGGACCTTGGTGGAATATTGGTTTTTGAAAGGAACCAGTGCTTATCGCAGCTGATGGTCAGCAAGGTAACTCTGCAGACACTGCATTTGTCACCCAGCTACTGCCTTTAGTGTCACCAACCAGGAGTCAGCATAAACTTCTTTATGGACGAGTGAGCAGAGACCCAGTCTTGGATAGGTTGATTTCCCCTTTCTGGGTGCTTAGAGGGAGTATTTGTGTTGGCAAACTGCCCATCTAATCTGAGGACATTGAATGTGGAAATGCAGCGATTTTTAATAAGGTGAAAGCGGAGAGCAGCGCCGCAGCCTCTGGTATGCTGCAAACAGGTTTTGTAGCCGTGTCAACACATGTGGAGGAGAGGCTCAGTTGCCCTGCTGGGTCTAAAGGGAGAAGAAGGTGTGGAGGATAGCAAAGGTAGATACAAATCAGGCAAGATAGAAATCACTACTAGCTCTTTTCCAGTTGCCTATTGCAGAAATGCTGCCTTCCCAGAGAGGCAGCAAATAGCGCTGTGCTTGGAGGGCTGGTTATAGCTCCCAGCTGCCCTGCTGAGATTATCAAGGAGTTATATCTAGTTTGGGTGGGATTTTTATTTTCATCCAGGACAGGGAGGCAGTTGCAGGACGGTATGTGCAATGACCTCCCACTGGGTTGTTTCCCCCAGGCTGCATTGTTTGGACCACGAACACCCATGATGTTTTCGGAGTGTATCCACAAAAGGCTTGTCCCAGCAGGGCTCAGCTGTGGATCCACTGAAGCTGAAGGGTCCTGCTGCCTGCCATGGTACCATTTTAAGGCCCTGCCTCTTTTTTGCTTCATGTCAGTTGAAGTTTAGCTTTGAGAGCAGGCTGGGGCTGCCTGGGCCATGGGGTGTGGTATGTGGCTTTCTGAGACCTTAAATCACAGCTCAGCATCTTGGTCTGCACCACATACAGCTCTGCAGAAAAGGTACTTTTGTGAGTACCAATATGGCTGTTGTAACTAAGTCCTGACTCTTCTCAGGGTTTTCAAACAAGTTTTAAGCTTAATGTTATTACAAAACATTTGTAGAAACTGCCTTTTTTTTTTGTTTGTTTAATGTCCCCAAATGTGCTACATATTGCAGGGCCTGAAGTTAAGTCCACAGGAATTAGCTTTGAAGGGTTTAAACCCCAGATTTGAACTGCCTTTGTCTAATAAGTTATGAGGACTGATGAAGCCTCTTTTTTAAAAGAGCCTGAATATTGGTGCAGCCTGAATATTTGTTCCACTTTAGAGGTGTTGTTAACTATGTTAAGAGTTGATTTGCTTCTGTGTATTTGTTTAAAAAAAAAAACTAAAACAAACACACATATTAAAAGTCTGTTCTTAATGGGAGTCAGCCATTCAAAACTCATTCTGCTTGTTATACCTCTCAGATAACCCAGCTTGGCTTTACATCACACTGCAAACAACTGTGTATTTGCTTTCAACAGAATAAGTTGGGAGTTCGGTGCTTTTAAAGTGCTGCAGGAGTTAAAGAGAACCAACATCTGTTTTTGTGTTGAAATGCTTCAAGGTGTTCTCACCTTTGGACAGAGTCTTTCAGTGTTGTTTTCAGAATAAACAAATATTCACAAAGAGGGTTCTTGTATTCTTGGAGCAAGAAATGTGTCTGATGCCATTCATTGGAAAATAGTATTTAGAGAGTGCATTCTTGACAAGGAGAGAAGGTTTTTCAGGTAAAACCAGTCTTCTGCTACTACTGATACAATTCTTCTCTGCTCTTGAGGTTGTGCAGTCTCAGCTGACTGCAGTGGCAATCAGGACCATGGACTTGTAGCTGCAGCACATCTTGTTAGTTGAGAGGGGGGTGGGTGGAGATTTCTTTTATTTCAGGCACCACCGTTTCAGGCACATGCAGTGCTACAGCTGTTCTGCTTGTTGTGCATGGAGGCTCTCTTTTTCCTGCTCTTGGTTTGATGGTGCTTTTAGCAACTGTCCATAGAGATTCATGGTAATATGAAAAAGCCCAAAACTTATAAATAGAATGAATGGGCAAAATCCTGAATATTGTATGGCAACTGTTTTAACCAAGGAAGGGCTATGGAGATATGGTGGCTGACATTACTACTTCTTTGTGTGTTTCTGCAGAAAGAGAAATAGGATTGTTAAGAAGCAGTAGGTATTGGCAACAGCATGTTACTGTGTTATGTTTCACCCTTTCACGATCATTGTTGCATAATGATGTAACTAATTAACCTAAAGAAAGTGCTCAAAGAGAGCCAGGAATGTATAAAAATACAAGTAACATTCATTGCACAGTAATAGTGAGTGGCGAAAAAGTGACAAAACAAGAAAAAAAAGCCTGAAGTTTTTAAAGGAAAGCTGATATTCAGGTAAGTGGTGATGAACTGGAATTCAGTGAGTGTTTGGAGAATGTGTAAAGGTTACAAAATTGCCAGTATTTTTGTAGCCTGGGTGACTGGTGAGGTACAGCCTGGGCACACAGATGCTCTGTCTGAGCCCTCAGGACCTACAGGATTGCATCATTTGCCGGGGTTTAACTTTGCTCTTCAGAGGTAGCTCCTGGTGAGCGCTCATCGTCCCACCATGCCCAGGATAACAAATAACATGCCAAGCGAATACAGGTGGTGTTGGTGAATATGTCACGGGCAGGCTCTGGGCATATTATTTTTCCATGTGTGTGGTGACAGCTTTTATGGCCTGGCAAAAGATCTGCCTCTTTTAAGTATTTTATGAGAAACTTCATGAAGCCTCCAGCGGTCAGGTGTTGCCAATATTGCAGGTGTGTGCAAAGTCAGTGAGTGGCAAAACATCTCTTAATGCCCTGTGCAGTAACAGCTGAATATATGACGATTTTTTCCCCCCTTTCCATTTAAAACAGAATGCTACAGATAGCTCCTCCAACTCCTCTCAGAAAAGGGAACAGCCTGTGCGAACTCTGGCTTCTCCTGCATCCTGTGAACATCGAAGAATTTGCACTCGTGGACACCTTCACGACCATTACAGCTCTGACCACTACCATCTAGAACAAGTAAGGTTTCTTCCCAGTGTTCTCTATGTCTGCCAGAGTCTGTTGGTGTTTGGTTTTCCTCCACATGCCTGAGACAGCTCCCTCCTTCTGCTCTCCCCATTTCCTTCTCAATTAGCTTTAAATGGCTTCCTGTTATTAAAAAAAGAGGGGGAGGGGGAGGGGGAGGTAACACTGGTTTAGCATGTTGTGTTGTACCACATGCACGCAGGCCAGTGTAGGACTGTGACAGTTTTACTCCCTCATGAGCCAAAGACTGAAAAAGTCCATGATGGATCACGGTGAAGGGCATATAAAGAAGGAAAGATGAAGTTTCTAAGTATTGGCTCTTCAGGAAGCAAGGAGACAGTGATTACCAGTAGCAAAATGAGCTTATTTATCTTTTCTCTCTCCCCATCTCCTTCCTACTTCCACAGTCAGTACCACGATCCTACCGGCACGTCAACTTTCCAGATGATGATGAGGAGATAGTGCGCATCAATCCTCGGGAGAAGATTTGGATGACTGGGTATGAGGATTATCGCCATGCCCCAGCACGAGGAAAGAACTTTGATCCTGATGACATGGACTCTTACGTACGTTTTGCCAAAAGCGAGGCCTCGAAACACGAATACACTTATCCTTACGTAGACAACTCGGACTTTGACCTGGGTGAAGATACCAAGGGTGCTGTGATAAAGACTCAACCTGTCAAATTCAAGCCCAGGCGGAAGGAAGATGGTGAGAGGTCGCGGTGCGTGTACTGCAGGGACATGTTCAACCACGAGGAGAACAAGCGGGGTCAATGCCAGGATGCTCCAGACCGCGTCAAGACTTGCATCCATCGAGTGAGCTGTATGTGGTGCGCAGACACTATGCTCTATCACTGTATGTCCGACCCAGAAGGAGACTATACAGATCCTTGCTCGTGCGACACCAGTGATGAAATGTTTTGCCTCCGGTGGATGGCCCTTATCGCCTTGTCTTTCATTGCTCCATGTATGTGCTGTTACTTGCCGCTTCGGGCTTGTTACCACTGTGGGGTCATGTGCAGGTGCTGTGGTGGAAAACACAAAGCTGCTGGATGACTACAGATGCATTCAAAGTGTTAGGTTTTTCCTGTAGTTCAAGGAACACGTTGGTTTTGGAGCACTGAGGTCACTCACTTTAATGCAGCCACTGTGCCCGACAGCATCCAGAAACCACCAGTTTGGATCACTTTACATTGGGTCGTCTGGGGCTCACACTGCATTGATTTGCTCATCAACTGTTCTAACTAACTAACCTACAGCATAGACTTTTGTATTATTAATCTGTAATCAAAACAGACTGTCTTGTACATGTTTAAATTTTTTTTTTTTCATTTAAAATGAGTTTGAGAGAAGAACTGCTTTAAATGGTGGTGGATTGTAGAACATCTCCAGGTTATGTCTGTCTTGCCTCTGCTTGTGTGGTACCAACAGCGTGTTAGCAAGCTTTGGCATTTCTAGAAATGGGACGGTGTAGTGAATGAGATCTCACTTGGAAGATATTTTAACTTACCGTCAAGCTATTGTGTATGTATAGAAGGTGTGCTAGTAACAAACTTGTACCACAACACAGTATTTCTGTCACTGGTTTTCTTTGGGTTTTTTGTTCTGTTTTCCAAAGCAAAAATAGCCATCTAAGCTGCAGTTTCTCTTCTAGGGTCCATCGTCATTTCCTTCAGCAAACATCTTAAATTATTTCTCTGTTCCTAAAGCTCTGTGAACAGAAAGTAAGGCTCAGTTACCATAGTCACATAGCCATTGAGAATCTGATAGTCCTCCTTACCTGTAATCATTTCAGACCACTACTTGAAAGGGAAACTTCAATTTTAGGCTTTTCTCTTTTCCCTAAATAACATTGGAAAAATGTGTTTTCAGAGCTCTGCCCAAAAAGAAAGGGAACTTCTTCGTAGAGATCTGTGAATAAAACACTAAGGTTCCAGATGAGGAAAATTGTTGATATGCAAAGAATTACTAACAATGCAATGTCAAAAGCACTATTATGGCAATTCTGGGGAAATGCTGCATTAAGTGGTGGATTATATGGAAAATCGTGTGTGTTTGTTTTCTGTATCCATGAGCATGAGAACATTCGCGTCCACTGTAGTAACAACATTTAGCAATCCAAGCAGGTATTGAAAAATCCAAAGCCAGGATGTTAACTACTACTTCCAGTCTGTGACCTGCGGTCCCAATCTGCCAGATACTTCCACACGTGTCAGCACGTTGCTGTGAGCCTGTGTGTGGGATGGAGCATGTGAGTCCTTGCAGGAGCCAGACTGAGGCGTCTGCCTGGCTTTCCCCCTCCCCAGTTCTCCACCCAGGTTTATCAAGTGGATGCATAAGGTGCATACAGCAGGATAATATTACTTTAATTTTTTTTATTATTATTTTTTTTAATGTCATGTTGTCTTGTGTACAAGGCTTGTAATTAGCTTGGAAAAAGAGTATTTTTCTAATATATTACAAGGAATAGCCAAATAATTTTTATTAAAAAATAAAAAAAAAAAGATTTAGCGCAGTGAGCTCTAACTAGCATAGTACAATCCGAATACTTTGAGGCAGCTAGGGATTGGCTTGTCAAAGCTGGCACTGCTGTTCCTGCCATAATTTCTTTCTGCAGTAAATTGCCAGTGGGCGCATGTCCTTTCCCTCCCTCTATTGCACATTGACATCAGTCTTAAAAGAGAGGATTTTTTTTTTAAGAATTAATTTGCCAAATAAATGTAAAAGGAACGCTTGCCATTCTTTCTTGGTGGAATGTCCCAACAGTTCCTCTGAGAATTAATCACAGCTTTTTAGTCAACCGTGAATTAAGTATGCAATGTGCTTATTATACACTATAGAGTTGGGTAGGTTTAATTCACAGCAGTTACAGGGGATTTTTTCAGTTGGAGAAAAAAAAATTGAATGATAGTGGAAAAGGGATGGAGTGTTACACTCTGGGTGATATGTCTGGGTTTGCTGAATGAAATTTAAATATTTTGTGCCTAATAGCAGTTGACAAATCTCTCAATGGTGTCTAGTAAACATCAAGCCAGCCTCGTAAAAAAATAATTAATGAAACAACCTTTTCCTTTTATTTCTGTTCTCAAAAGTTGTTTCATGTAAACAAACATCTGTAAGATCTTCTCTCTATAAAGCACAACACTACAAAAAGATCTTACAGTTTTTTGTCCGGTCTTGAAGTGCCCCTATTTATTTAAGTAGACATACTCCAAGCCTTTCTGTATGTCTGAAAATAAAAGTTATTAAAAAAAGGTTCCTCTTTTTTATTTTTTTTTTTCTTTCCCTCTTCTTCTTCCCTCTTCTCTTGGGTTTTTGTAATACTTGTAGATTTTGCTGCGTACGTTATTTGGTTCGTGATGGCAGTGGTGTAAGGGCACAAGGATAGAAATGGGTGGTTTTTTGTAAATATTTCTCCTTAATTTCCACACTGCTGCTGAACAGTGTGTAGCATTCTCCCAGTCAGCTTTGCAATACTGACATCAATCATTTGAGAGAAATTATTCAGATTTTATTTTTGTATCTGTGGTAACAAAAACATTAACCAATTTTTTTTTTCCTGTTGTGGAAAGGTTTTGGGTTTTTGTTTGTTTTTTTTTTTCCAAGCTATTGCTCACGTTAACAAATTAAAGTGCCTGAAGCCTCATCATTATGTATCTATATACTAAAAGTTAAAACCCTGTTGTATTGATTTTTATAAGCCTTTTTACCTCTGTGTAAAAAAAAAGTATATATACAAGTGTATGATGTACATTTTAGTTCTTAACTTCTTTTTTTATTGTTTCTAATATGTATGATCAGTGTAGCTATTGCTTTAAAATGTACCGTGTAAATACAAATACATCATATCAAAATGATGCCGTTTATTGTCAGAATTTTGCTGTTTATTGTTGTTGAGGTGGCTGGGAACTGAGGGGGAGACAGAATGGGGGCATCTCCAGAGCTCGGGGTTTCTAAGGAACAAAATGGCTCAATTTTACAATTTTGGGTGGCAAAGGCTGCTAAGCCTTGGGCACAGGCCATTCTCATCCAGACACAACAAGGGAGGACAAGGATGGGTGGGTTTTTCCTGGTGGTTTTTAGGTGTTTTCCAGATGATTTGGTGGGAGGACGTGGCCTGGCGGCACCAGGCCCCAGTAGGCCCTGGCAGCCATGGCAGCGGCCAAGGCTCCCTCTTGCTCTCCCTGCTCTTCTCCCCTGAGGCCTCAGCCCCCGCACGGCTCCGGGCTGAGCTGGAGATGGTGCAGGGCTGTTGTTACGTGGCTGTGTTTCATCTCAGCAGGACTCTGAGAAGGGGGGAGCAGGGCAAGGCCACAGAAGTGGCTGCCGAGCGAGCGAGGGCCATCCCGGCTGCTGAGGGCACACGGGGCAGGTTTGCAGCCACTGGGAAGGAGAGATGCCCGAGGTGCCTGGCATGGCCATCCCTGCTCAGAGAGGCTTAGCATGGAAAGAGAATAACCCACTTTAAATGGATACCAGGCTGCCACCAATCAATGGGTGAAATCAGGGAGAAACCAGTGAGTATATCTAAACGTTTATAATTATTTCCAACGGCTTGGTCAGGCCAACACCAACCACATCTGCAGAGCCCAGGTTTATTTTTCCATAGGTAAGTGATAATAAAGCTGTTGCTCCTCTTTTATGTGCTGCTGATTGTTTTGTTGCTGAACAACAAAGCTGCCTCAAGCAGTATGTAGGAGAGGAGGCAAAGAGGACACTTTTTATTCATTTATATTTGTTTACATATTCCTAGAAACATAATGTCTTCATATAAACAAAGATTTCTGTATGCATTTATTATACAACTGATGGTATGTGTATGTTTTTTAAAAAGACGTGCAGCCCTCATGAGAAATGCTCAAGTGTGGGTCAGGTGCTGTGTTCAGGACTCTCTGCACACAAGATTATTCAGTTTGTGTTTGTGTTTGGCTCCATCAGCAGCAAAGCTGCAAAGTATTGCTCACAGTCCATCACTCTCTTAACTAATGGAGAAGAACTTCAACCCTATTCCTTGGCCATTTGGATTTAGCTCATCCTACAAAATGCCTGGCTAAAACCATGTTTCTTGCAGCCTGCACTGTCATTCATCCACGAATCAAAGGTGTTGCTTATGCCTGGAGGTTTCTAAACTGAACCAGAAAACATTACATTTGGGCACTGAATCTATGGAAAACACAAGTGTCATCAAGATAGGAAGCACCATGAATGTCAACCAACTTTCTGCAGCATAATTTACTCCTGTTGTCTGTCTGGGACAGGTTCTGTCCTCTTGGTAGGATGCATTCAGAGACTGAGATTGGAGAGGACACAGATACTGTAAGCTTGAAGCCATATGAAATCACGTGTTGAATATTTTATGTTTTAAAAAAAAATCTAGTTCGCTAGTAAATGTAACACAAAATACATTTTAGAATAACGTCTTCACCCAGGCTGAGTTTTAGGGTCTGACAATTGCAGCTTGGCATTTTCTAGCAAGGACGTGGCACCAAGTGTGCAGCTACGATTGCCTGGGTCAGAGTGGCTCTCCAGGCCTCTCTTTTCCCCTACGTAAGCTGTGCTGACCCAGCTCACACCCAGGCTTTTTCCATGGGGAGACATCCTTGGTTTCAGACCAACACAGTTCCACCTGTGTGAATTGTTCTCCTCATAGCCTGTGAAATGAAGGAGTCAGAGGGTAAGGAGAGGATTTTCTTGATGCCCCCTCAGGAAGCCTACAAATGCTTCTAAGAAGCCTCTCCTTATAGAAGCAGCATCAGGTCGGGACTGGCAGAGTGAGTGGAGGGCAACTGCAAGGGGTAACCAGTGTGGTTCTCTCCAGCTCTGTTCTTCTCTAAGGGACAAGGATAAAGAGCATTTCTCAGCAGTGCAGCTGCTTGGCATTGCTTTCAGGGGCATCAGGAGACTTAACCTGGCCTCCTTTAATCACTGGGTAGGAGGTTTCTCTCACTCTGCTTGGAGAGTTTGTAATTTAAATGTGCAAAACAGACTTACTCTTGTTGTGAAAACAAGCCCAAGAGTTTGAATGACTTCCATAAAGTCATGTGGGGGGTTTGTGACACAGTCTGGCTTGGAGTATCCTGAGCACAAGTTCACCACCATCTTCCTCCAAAGGTCATTTTTCCTATCATCCTGGAGATTAATCAGGAAGTTTGGGCTTTGTCAGGAGCCTTGCTGCAGGGAGCATAAACCGAGCTGCCAGCAAGGGGTGTGTAAATCTTCTTTCTCTGCTAATTCCACTTAAAAATGCAGATTTGAAGTAGCTGTCAGGATGCCTGGAAACAAGAGGTATCATTGCATGTGTTCTCAGTACTTATCACAGACAGATCTTGTCTTCTTATAATAAAAGAAATTCAGCCTTTTTCTGTGAGAGCAACAAAGAGATACTTCTCTTTCTTTAGCGCACAATGTTAGGTGAGTTAACATCCTCCTAACACCTTGTCCTTTTCCAGGATGTATTTAGCAATTGAATTCCTTAGAATCTTGATGACATATGTGGAAATAAATAGAAAAATGTTTGGCTTCCACCCAGAGACAAGATATTTAAATGGTGGAAAGTATGTGTGTATTTCTGGGATCTTATACTTAGATCCCCACAAATGCTTTTAGTTGCTTTTCTGCAGTAATGCACAACCATCCCATGCCATTCATCTCATTCCCTGCTTGTAAATTCATTTAGGAAGAGTTGACAGACTTTGGTTTGGCTTCTGTTAGATTCCAAGCCTGCTGCCTAACATCATGTGAGATGGGGTCTCACAGCAGCGCTCTGGGTGGTTGTAAGGGGAATGGCTTGTGAGGGCTGTAACACATCCCATCTCTGCTGAGCCATCACAGCTCCATGCTCCGAGGTGGCAAGGAAAGTACAAAGTGATTTTCAGACTTAATGTAATTCATGTAATCCCCCAAGGAGTCACTGATATTAGGAGTATCATTGCCTCGGGGAGCGAGAATTAATGCATACTTCGGGATGGATAAGACATTGCCAAGTCATACACAGCCTTAAACTTAATTCTTATCTAGATTACTTAATTATTATCAATTATATAGAAAATGTCACATGAACTGGAATTCCTTTTTTTGCTTTTTCTGAGCTTATTTCACGATGAGCTATTAAATTGGTCAACATCTGTTTTAAGGCAACTGACAGGACTGCTATCAGGCTTACTGCTTTGAGAAAACCACTTTGCTGATTTTCACACTCTTAATTTCCCCACTTCAGTGTTGTGCCAGTGTTATCTTATTAACTGATAGAGCTCTTGATGTGACATTTCAGTGGTAAAAAAGAACAGGCAGAGGGAACTTGTCAATACAATAAGACCCTTGAAGTATCAAGTCTGATATGTTTCCCAATGTACCCTATCTTCAAATCAGAGATTTCCAGTATGCAGATTACATTTGGCTCCGACCTCATTCAGAAACTAAAAGCTCAGACACTTCTAAAGTTTGAAGCATTATCATCCTTGTGCTCCAGAGAGTAATTTCCAGCTTTAAAAGCCCAATTCCAGAACAACGGAACACAAGTGATTTCACTTTAAAAGTGCTTGCTCTTTACAACTTCCTGAGAACAATGATAAAAGCCAGGTTACAAAGTATAACTTTCAACCACATTTTGCAAAAGTCCAGGCCACAGCTTACAGCAGAGAGTATTTTGGTGTGGACAGCCAAAAGAAGCAGTACTCTGCTGGTTTTGTTCAGGAGTCTGAACATTGCAAAATTCAAATCCCAATAAGTTTGTATCAGAAAACACTGAACAGCTAAAACAAAAAAGGAAATAGAAGTTAGGACTTAATGCAGATGTGGGGAATATGATTCATCCTAGATATGAAACATAAGAAATACAATCTTCTTTTCTTATTTCTTTTCTTTAGAGGGACACCTGAAAGGAAGCTTCCATTGTCACAGTAATGTATGGGTATGGGGCCTCATGTTTAAGCTGGAATGTCCCCAGAAGTTTCCATGTTTCCCTTCCATTCCTGCGAGGAAAGGCAGATGGTCTGTGGCTCCAAGAGGAGCGTTCAGAGCAGCACCATGGCTCAGGCTGTCAAACTGGAAGTGTATCTATGTATATGTATATACATATCCTTTTGGAACAGAAATCCAAAATTACCAACATGGTCTAAAGTCCTAAGTGAGAGCCACCCTTTAAATAACTAAATAAACAGGTAAACTCCAGCTGTATGGCTGACCCTGGTGGCTTGGCAGCAATGAATGGGGTGTTCTGTGCAGTGACCCCAAATCTTGGGGATGGCTGCAGGATTTCTCTGTTCGCTTAATGAATAGATCTCAGTGAACATCTTCCTCTAGAGCAAAACCTCAGAACCTTGTTAAGTGGTTGAGCCAGCCACAGAAATGAGAAGGCTTCCAAATAGCAAGCAAAATAGCAAAAGGATGAAGCAGAGAGATATATTCTGCTCAGAGGAGTTTCCTGCTTTGCTGTGGCTTGAGGGTCACGTGCTGGATGGTCAGTGATGCTGTTTCTCGGGAGACATTGACTGGGCTCTGGGGAAACCATGGGCATTTTGGCAAGCAGGAAAGCCTGTGCGTTCATTCATCTGTCTGAAATGGAGGAGTTTGTGGTAAGCCATGTGGCCAGAGCAAGGCAGCCTTTGCAACAGTGCCAGTTCCACAGTTTAAATACAGTTTCTACCACAAGGCTGAGACATAGTTGTACTTCCACATGTGGCCAGAAATGCCACAGGCCTGGAGCAGGCTGCAGGGTGAGCAGGGTCCTCACGCTTACCCCTGACTTTGCAGAGAGATCTCTGCAGAGAGATTTGAAGGGCTGCAACGTGCCAGAGAGGTAGCAAAAATACCACATGCATTAATTTCAAAACTCTAGCAGCCATCCCCAGTACAATGCTATTTGCTGCATTTGTGCTTCTCTAGACTTTAAATAAATGGGCTCCTTCCAGCAACAGGTAGGAGACAACTGGAGACTCTTCTCCAGTTCCCTGAGGTAAAATCCTAATTCCACTTAACTCAGTGGCCAAAGACCCAGACACTAAAATGAAGCCAGGATTTCTCTCCTGGGATTTGAAGGGTTTGGATGCCAGTATCTTCAGATTTGGCACTCAAAACTCCTCCTCCACTGACAGTTCTCTGAGGTGAACTTCCCATGGTCTTCTTGATCAGCCTGGAGAAGACTGAGGGGAGACCTCACTGCAGTTACAACTTCCTTGGGAGGGGAAGAGGGGCAGGCACTGATCTCTTCTCTCTGGTGACCACTGAACAGGACCCAAGGGAATGACCTGAAGCTGAGTCAGGGGAGGTTTAGGTTGGATATTAAGAAAAGTTTCTTCATCCAGAGGGTGGTTTGGCACTGGAACAGGCTGCTCAGGAAAGTGTTCCCAGTACAAAGACTGACAGTTCAAGAAGCATTTGGACAACCCTCTTAGGCACATGGGGTGATTGTTGGGGTGTCCTGTGCAGGAGTTGGACTTTGGTGATCCCTGTGGGTCCCTTCCAGCTGAGGGTATTCCATCCTTCTCCTTTCCCCAATCCTCCTCAGAGACACTGGATACAATGACAGTCTACATCCATAAAAGGGAATTTCTTCTACTGCATTGTGCACCAGTTCCCCAGTTCTGTCTTAAAAGGGCTGTTTGAAATGGGAGCCACTTTCTGCTGCTGCAAAGGAACAAGTGTCCTAGTGACAGCTGAGGGTTTTGTGGGACCCTAGGATCACTGATTTTAAACTTAGCTTGTCACTCATTTTTTTTCCTGTGCCAAATTACCCGGACATTTCATTTAGTTGGACCTTCACAAAAGAAATATAGGTAGGAGGAGTAAACAGTTTTGACTTAAAAAGTGACAAATTGGCAGGGAGGTTCTCTCAGCCACCTTTCACTCATTTTTGGCAGCTTGCAGGGTTTCCAGCTGGCAGCAATTATTTCTGATATTAAGCTGAAATTCCAATCAAAGATGTTTTAAAAGGCTGAAAGGCCTGTGTAGTAACATTCATGACCAAACGGTCCTGAAACAAAGAAGCACCTCTGAAAGGACTGTGTTTTCAAATCCACTCACATACATAACATTTTCAGAGCTGTCACCATCAGAGCATTTTTTATGGCCAGTTCCTGAAGGAAGTGGTTGTAAAGATGTGGCATGAAGAGCAGCAAATCCAGGTGCTGAGCAGAGAGCTTTTGAACTTAGAGCAAATGTGTGATACTTTTTTCTAACCAGAACAACTGCTGTTTGTGACCATCTGAACTTTGAGCTACAAGAAAATGTCTTTGGGGTTCATCAGGCTGATATCCTGTCTCTAACCACAGCCTGTACCAGATACTTCAAAGGGAAAGAATACA
The DNA here is from genome assembly GCF_027887145.1 of Ammospiza caudacuta. Lineage (NCBI taxonomy): Eukaryota > Metazoa > Chordata > Aves > Passeriformes > Passerellidae > Ammospiza > Ammospiza caudacuta. Next base: position 15,693,023 of record NC_080595.1, on the reverse strand, counting down.
AGAAACTCTGTATTGGAATCATCTGCTAGCAGAGGAAATTTCTTCCCAACATCAGACAATTTGTCATTGATTTATCCCCTCAAACAGGAGAGTTTATGTGCCTCTTAAAACAAATCCAGTTGAATGTTAACAGTGATGTGAGTTTATTCATTAACCCTAACAAAATTTTATTTGAAATATATTTGATTTCTCTAAAATAGCAACTCTTCTACATTTTCTCTGATGGTTTTCCTAGTGCTGAAATGACAGTTTGAGAGTTTTTTCCAGCCACCTCTTTATACAGCTTGCCCTTGAAATGTGACGATGTTCAGGAGCTACAGCCCTACGGCAGCTATTTTGTAAATGACAGTGTCTCCTCCTCCAAATTCTTCTCCTGGCAAGAGATTTAATCCTCTTTTATGGCTCCTGTAATCATCATTTCCTGATTGTTGGGGTGATACTATGTTCTTATTGCTGTACAGTTTCTCTGGAGCCTCCTGTATGTCAAAGACCCAAAACGGATTGAGGGTATGAGGCAGGTAGTGAAAACACAGCAATTTATTGCTTTGTTTGTCACATTGCTGACATTGAGCTGGATTTATAATATTTGTTTTCTAGAACTCAGATACTTTCCATAGTACAGCTGTGCTGTAGCTGTGAATAAAAACTGGGATGAACGGGGTGTCTGACAGGAAGGTGAAAAGTCTGTATTTAGGCTCAGTGGGCTTTGCACTGAGAGGTGTTGAATGTCTTAATTTTTTCTGAAACCCATGAGCTTGATAGGTGTAAAACATTGACCCTGCTGAGGTCAATGGCAAACTTCCCACTGACTTTAGTAAAGTATAATCACCCACAAAAACCAGAGTTATGACACTAATTAATGGCAGCTATTTTCCTAAGAGTCTGGCTAATGCACAGAACAAACCAGAATGCCTCTGTGGGTTTTATTTCTTCATGCAAAGGTCTATGCATTTTCCCAAAACCTATAATGAAATACAGAAAAATTCTGCAGCCTAAGTTGCCATCACAACCCATTTAAGGGTCATTTATTTGGTCTTAGTCACAAACAACACAAAGACCTCCTTTGCTTAATGCAAGGCCTGGCCAGTTGAGCAGTTCAGCCAAATAGTAGCAGCTTGGTGGTTCTGCTGCAGAAACTCAGCGGTTGATGTTTGGATCCTAATGTGAGACTTCTAATCTGGTCATTTAGTGAATTTTAATTGCTTCAACATGAAGTACAGATGAGCAGCATCTCTGGAAACCAGGCCACAGATCACTGAAAATAGTAGGTACAGGGCTCTCTAAGATGTGGGTCCTAAGGCTCTGCGCCTCATTGAATTTAATTACAGCTTGGAGTCAAAAGACACACACAAATTTGTCTTTGGCTTGGTTTCTTACAGATTTGTATTTGCACCATTAATCTTCTGCTTGTCCTGTCCATTGCTCCAGTAATGTTTCTTGAGCCACATGTCCAGGAAAAACCAAACCTAGGTCTCGAAGACATTAATCTCCCACAGGCTTCATAAAAACAGGCATCTGGGTAAAACAGAGAGCTCTTAGTACCCTTGCTGAGCTCATCCCTGATTAGACACTGGGCAAACAGTGTGGGAAAATCCTTGTTACGAGTGCCTTACCTGTGGATAAACTCAGCTGACAGTCATGCCATGCTGGACACTAAACAGCCACCCCACAAGGGCAGCTTTGCTTTCACACCATACCTCTCACTTAAACAGCCAGTCGTGCTCAGACACATCCTTTAGAAACCAAGCCCTGTTTATTTCATCACTTGTGGAATACTTGTTTTAACATATACCAGTGATATCTAGGAGGGAAGTGACATGTTTTCTCAATCAGAGCAAAGATATGTGTCAAGTAATGCCCTGGGTTTTTTCAGTTTGACTCCAGCTCCTAGAGGGTCTGCTTCACAATTTGTTAATTCAGCTGCAAGTGTTGGCTGCATCTTTGAAGGACTGTATGTGGCTGATTTTTTGTTGTTGTTGTCAGATTGAAGTCTGCTTTCACCTTTTTTTACCATTTTCTTGTGCATCAGTATCAGTATTTTTTCATCTATGAAACTAAATTATTATAGCTGCAAAGCCAGTGATTCCAAGAGATTTCTTTGGTCCTCTGCTTGTATGATGAGAGAGATTCCTGCACTCCAAAAGGCTTAAAATGTCTGGGTCTTGCTAATAATAACAACCCAAAAGGGAATAGTCTAGCTGACTGTATGTAGGCCAGACTTAATCAATTAACACACTGAGATAATGACATACCAGCCTATGGAGCCTTCTAAATATAATTGTGTGTGAAGAAGGCCACTGGCTACAGGATGGCTTCACAAGTTAAATAGTACAGGACTGCCAATATTTAGATCTGGGATTTCCAGAAGACCACACAGAGACAGAGAGCAACAGCAGCTTCTGAAGAAATGTGCATCTTTCCATGCTAATATCTCTACTGAAAGCACAGCTCAGGGGACACTGAGATCAGAAATTTATTTCCACTGCCATCCTTTATGGCTGGTGGCTGCAGGCTGATACCTGCTGGAGTTGTTCAGCCAATGGGGTTGTTCCCATGTACATCATTGCAGAGCACACAGAAACTTTGCTTGCCTTGAAAGTTTCGGTTGTATGCGCTGCCGTATTGTTTGAGCTCATGTGAGCAGAAGTTTGCATAACAGCTCTTAAGCAAGTGGGCCTCAAAATGTCAGAGGGAGCCCCCTTTCATGTAGAAGATGAAAGCCACATTGTCTTGGCTGGATTCCAGCATCTATCCTTGTGTGTTCGAGCGGATGATGGAGGATTTCTGGTGGTGGCTCCTGAACCGGGCGCCCTTTTACAGCCAATAAAGCTGAGTTGATTTGCCTTGATTTTGCCATGGGCTAAGTTGGGTACAAAGGGGTTACAGTAAACTCTTAATTGGTGGCTGCTTGAATATGTGTGCAAGCCCCTAGTTCACCCATGTGTACAAGGAGGGCAAAATAGGGGTGCCTTCCTTTTTGACCCTTTTGTCTAATCTGGTTTGATTGTAAGATCTTCCAGGCAGAGATTGTTACCGCATGGTTGCACATTGTCTGCTGTACTGGGGACCCTGGTTCCAGTGGTATATAACAGCCCTCAGCAGCTACTCTCATGTGAATAAATTATGACCAGCAGAGTGGTCTGAGTAATCTATCAAATAATCCCCAGCTCCACCCACATACAGCTCCTCCATGTGAATCCTGAGGTTAATTAAAAGAATCTAGAGAATGGTAGGGTTAGAGTGATTTTGGTTGAGCGCCGAAGATTGATGTAACCTCACAAGCTCCCCAGGCTTGGGGTTTTACATCGTTGCTGGCTAGTCCCCAAAAGACCAGGACTAGGTTTCTAGCTGCTCTGTGGAGGCTATGCCAAACTACAGGTTTAAATATTCATTGCATTCTTCACATGCCAAATCATCTAAATTGGAAAGCAGGAGTCTAAGATTTTGCAAAGCTGCTCTTGCACAAAAAGACCATTAAAAATTCATCGTGACAGAGAAAAAACAACAACATTGCCAGTGGTAGGGAACTTTCTGTTGACTTGGCTAATGCTGTGTGGAGCTAACCCACATTAATCCACTTAAATGGAAGGGGTGAGCCTGATCCAGTAAAAGCAATAAATCCTCTTTAGAGCTGACCAGACTCCAGTTGCACTATAGGAGAACCAGGCTGAATGGCAAACAGTTGGCAGGGGGTAACTGGATGGGGCCTGAATTTCCAATGCACCAGATAATTTAACCCACAGCATCCCCTTTCCCTTATATGTGCAAACCAGCTGTGGATATGACCATATCCCAAAGCTCTTGGCACCAGAGGTGGAATGATAGACTGCAGGACAGGGAAAGTCCCTGCCAGTACAGAACTGGAAAGATTGAAGTAGCTCTCTGTTATCACAGGGACTGGGTACCTGAAATGTCTGTGTTGGAAGAGTTATCCCAGGCAGCTCAAGCAAAAGGGGTGAAATGAAGGGAGCAGATGGGGACAGAGAAATGCCTGACCTGGACCTGGAGCTGCCTTGGAGGCAGTTTGCAGGTGTTAAGAGAGAACGGTCAGCTGCTGTTGCCTTGCTATGGGTGAGGGACTAAGTGGGTTGCTCTTAAACTCCACAGAATTACATCTGAAGCTGAACCGGCTTGGGAGCAAGAGGATCTGCGTGCCTGGGAAGTGGCTGTTACTATCAGAGAGCAATTTTCTCAAGGCTGACCCAAGACATGGAACTAAAGCCAGACTGGGTGAATATCTCTGTTTCCTTATTCCTCTGAGAAACTGGGCCTGCATTTAAAAGGCTGCTTAACACTTTGAAGCCACCCACAGTTCTGTCTTTGCCTCCCACGCAAGCTCCAAGGAACTGACTCATTCCCACCGTATTTTCAGCTGCGCATAGATCCTGCTCACAGCTCGGGAAGTTCCCCGTTCAGCCAAGCAAATCAAGTGCACATTGTGCCTTGAGTTAGCTGAGCTTGAAAGGGCTTTGCGACACCGACTCACAGCCGACTGTATCTGAAGACATCTGGCCTGCCTTTTTAAGTCGAGTAGGGGCCATATTCTTGAGTAAGCTGTATAATTTATGCCTTATCTGCTGCTCTCTATTCATGATGCTTCTTTATGTTAAATAGCTGTGAAAATAAGTGACACTGTCATCTGCTGTTAAATGGAAAGAGGTCTGCTCATGAGCAGGCATTCACCTCTCTTCTCCTCTTCCAAATGGCAAACTCTCATTTCTCTTGCCATGGGGACACTGTTTTGGGTTTTGCAAAGCTTTCAAGGGTGTGAATGATACATACAGCTCTGGATGGTTTGTGACTCAGGAAAACTTTTCTTCAAGGAGAGACATAGGATCGTCCCTCTGTCTCTTGCCAATCTGGTGAGCTGAAGTGTTCTTTCCAGTTTGGACGAAAGTCCTGACATCCCTGGATTTCTAACTCACTAATTCTTTCACTGCTGAGGAGAATAACTCACTTCTTGCTGACATCATGCTGTCCTCCCGCTATGCCATATCCACTGTCAGTCTTTGAAGCTTCATGCTAAGCCTGAACAATTACACCCACGTTTTGACTGGGAAACAGAGACAGATGAAGGCAGTTAGAAGGAGGACGTGGGAGCCTTGCCTTCTATTTTCCTGTTCTTCACACTGGGCTCATTACTGCCGTCTCTTTCCATGCCTGGTAGCAAATTTCCAATAAATGAATTGGGGTCACCACTCCCAACTTCTCTATAGAAAATAACTCTGGTCTATTTGGGCTCTAGACCACTTCTGCATGCCATTACACTACAGCAGAGTCTTTACAGATAAACATTTGCAGGTTTGTAAGCACAGTCCTACTCACTATATCATTACAGAAGAGAGGGGGAGTAAACATCCTTTGCAGTACAAAGGAGTTGTCAACAAACTCAGAGAGAAGGGGAGAAATATCCAAAGGCACTGTCCATTTTTGGCTTGTTGCATTTGGTTTCTTTCATGCTACTCACTGAACGTTTGCTCCCTCTGCAAAAATCCAGGGCAAAGGCCTGGCTGTTGTCTGCACTATTAACTAATGAAGTCAGGAATTTACCTCTGTTGCCACCTGGGAATTGAATAATATAAAACCTATCTCCTCAGTCCTGCTGGTACTGGGCTGAGTTCCATCAGCTTCTGAGGAGCTTTTTGGAGTGCAGAGTCCTGACCTGCTCACAGTGGCTTGTATGAGCTGAGACATGAATAAACAATAAAGGAGATAAAGGAGAGGCTGGGTTGAAAGCAACAGCTGTTTCCTATGGACTCCTGAATAAACTCCAGCTCCTCTTGCTGATGGGCTGGGCTTTTGTCACTGTGCAAAGGAATGAACTGCTCTGGGAATCACATTCTGATATGAGAGCAGTGGTGTTTGTGTATCACTAAGTATAAAGGGTCTGCTCAAAACCTTTTAAGAAGAAAAAGATGTCTACTTAAAAATGTATTTATTTCAGGTAGTAAACTTTATTTGTATTATCTCACTTCAGCTGTGGTTCTAGAAGTAGAATTACACCCAGACTTGCACATGTAGCTCTTATATGGCAAAGAGCAAAGTCCTTAGCCCAAGATAAGGACCAAGATTTGCTGACTCCAGATGTGCTCCTCTACTGTAAAACGCTTTGGAGGCCCAATGCTACATTACACAAGCCACTCAGTGGTTTTAACATTCATTTCACCAGGAGCAATCCCTTCTCTGTGTAACTAAGCAAAAGGTTTGGCTTGAGCCTGTTGCTATAATGAATTTCTAAAGCTGGGCTTGTGGGAATGACTCCATTAGTTAAGCATGAGCCTCTGTCTCTGCTCTACCCCCAGGAGTTCATATCAAGTTTTGGAGCTTTAGGCATTTACTCCTGTTTTCCACCAGTGGAGCAGAGAGATGAGCTTGGCCAGGAGAAGTGGATTTTCCTTGTACTTCTGTTGTGCAAGCTCATCCCATTTGTTTGGAAATCAAGTATTTTTCTTTTATAGAGAGCCAGAGGTTTTGGTTATCTCAAAAGCACACCAAGAGAAAATTCTAATATCAGATCCAGGAAAGAGATAAATGCAATATATCTTAATGCAACAATGTCCTTTGCAGTTACTAGTACCAATTTACTGCATCTGAAAATCCTTTAGAAAGTCTATTCACTTAAGGTAATCTCTCACTTTGGGGAAGACCTGGTCACTTCTATTTATATGTGTAAATCCTCCCACAAATTATTCCAGATTAGCGAGTCCCTATCCTCCCTCTCTGTCTCCCAGCTGAGGAAGGGTGGCTGCAGACTTCTATTGACGCTGTCACTGCAGAGACCTTCCTCACAAAAATGAAGATCTTGTAGGGAGCCAGAATTTACATTTGGCTCCATAGGGAGCCATTTATAATTTTTCCTTTTTTTTTTTTTTTTTAACCAGTGTGTGTAACCTGTTCTAAAATGTGGATAAGCAGAACCTGGAGTGGGTCCACTGGTGCATCCCCTCTTCAGTATGAGGCACTTGGCTCCAGCTGTGGTGGGAATTGAGGGCAGCTGGGTCTAGTGGGCTGTGCTCTGGGCCTCTGTGTGACTCTCTGGGGTGGCTGCAGGGTACCTGGGCTGCTGGCAGACCAGAGCAGAGCATACCAGCCCCATCTCCCCCGTGAACAGAGAAATGGAGCTGTGACTCCATCCAGGTTGTCTGTATCTTCCTTTTTTATAGGGAGAAGGGTAGGTAAAATCCCTGGGAAAGTGAAATCTAAGGGCAATCAAGACTCAAAACTTCCATTTGTATATTTGAACTAAGTAATACCTTGCCTTAGAGCAAACCTAAATATATAAAAACACAAACCTGCTAGATTTCTAATGCTGTTTCTGAAGTCAGTGCATTTAAAGGCCAATATTAGTTAGAACTCAATCCCTTCAATATTTCCCTTTTAATTTATATTTTCTATTTTTCACCAAGTCTTGCCCATCTCAACTGCTTTCCTGAGGCTCTTTTTTGTTTATCCTACACAACTTCCTTCCTTCCTTCAAGTCCAGACCCCTTTGCTCCCCTGGGACTCTGTATGATAGCTAAGCACTAATCATGTACTTCTGCCCCAGAAGCACAGATAGGGGCTTCCTCCCCCTGCTTCCAGTCAAAGGAGGATGTAAGGCATAATGGTAATCTTAAACAACACTGCTATTCATTGTTTGAGAGATCTGGGAAATATCCTTGAATTCAGCTTGCTAAATTAGCTGCTTCTTGAGTAACCCACAGCTGGCTGCGTATCTGTCCCATTACATTTTCCAAATTGCAGCAGTTCTCATTACGTATGATATTCTCTAAACATATGGACCTTCCACTAGTTTATGTCTCTGTGTAGCTCTGTTGCCATGAATGTACACACAGAAACATTTTCTTTTGTACTTAAAAAAAAAAAAAAACCCAACAATTCTTGAAAATAGATTAAAGACAGGCATTTGCAATTACTCAGATGGAGCAAAGATGTTGGAGTGCTTCAGAATACAGTCTCTGTCAGGAGCCAATACTTAGATTAAAATGTTGCTTCTGGCAGTAAAAGTGTAACTACCAGTGGTTTTAAAGCTTCATCCTGCCTGTTGTGCACATGAACATCTCTCTTGAAGTTGGCAGGCATCATCCTGTGCTTGCAAATCTTGAAAATCAGATGGACCATCAGTGTAAGGTGATGCTTAACTGTCTATATGAGGCAATGACATGGGTTTGGATTTGGTCTTGTGTGTTTGCTCCTTCACATTGATTTACAGTGGAATTTGGTTTGCAAGAAATTGTATTTCTGGTGTTACTGTGTTTACCCTTCCTACTCTTTGATAACTTCTCTGTATGTGCAGGGAACTTAAGCAAATCTTGAAGAGGAACATTTCTGTGTCTCCTCCCTCTTGTGTGTTTTCTAGGCTTTGTCCTTCAAAATGGAGCAGCATCCTTGAGGAAATCCCAAACTTCTGTATTCATTGTGTTCCTTGGGACACAGCTGGTTCCAACAGGGAGTAATTGAAGCATCAAGAACTTTAACTAAAAATGCACTGCTGAACAAGTGAAAATTTTCCTTGTACCCCTAGAACTCTGTTCAATGCCTCTGATCCCATTCAGGGTTTATTTCATTGACTTTAGGAGGAGTCTGACCAGCGAGGAGCATCTACTGCACTCTAAACCTTGGGAGAAGTGCCATGCATTTGCATTTTGTCTGTTGTCACATCACACAAAACAAGGGGTGACAAACTACATCCTCTGTAGTGCATCCCTGGGCTATGCTTGATTTTGTGGTCACCAGCAAGGGGCAGCAAGTGTCTCTGTCACATTGGTCTTGACTGTGTTATTAGGGTTAGTAAGCTAGTGGTATTTATCTCATCACCTTCCTTCCCTCTGTTCCTGGTCACATCTTATCCCTCTTCTGTTTTACTCCTCTTTGCTCCTTTTATAGCTAAAGATGTCCCTCAAACACACCCACCTAAGTACAGGTGCAGCCTGATTCTCTTCTGTATCTGAGGCTTCCTGCAACACACATTTCTATCCAACCCCTGCTTAGTGCTTTGGTGCTGCAGAAGGGGAGGATCATCTCTCTCCAGCAGGAGTTACAGAGCAGCTGGAGATGGGAATCCATGCAAGGATGTGGCTCTCCTGCAGCCTGGGGGAGCTGCCCATTCTGGGGGCTCTCAGGTACCACTTCCATGCTGGTGCATTTGGGAGGCTGTGTGATGGATCCCTAGGAGCTGGGCAGCTGTGGGCAAGGAGCTGCCAAGCCCTGGCAAATCAGAGCTGTGAAGACAGAGCTGTGGGCCCTTGAAATCAGCCAGGTGCTTCATCCTCTGTTACAAGATGTCTCCTCCTCCTCAGGATGCACAGGCAGGAACTCTGCAAGAGAGGCCCTTCTCACGAAATAGAGGAAGAGGGTTTGGGTTTCCTTTCAGTGGCCTCTAAATCATTTGTCCAGAACAGAGAGCTGTCTCTTCCTGGAAATATTTAGGCTCATTCCTTTAGAAGTCATCTATGATTGTGTTAGTATTTGTGCATAAATGAATATTAATAGTGAATGTGGTCTGACTACTGGGCCCATTTCCTCCCACAGCTGTTTTTGTGAGAGACCTGATGCAAAAACATCTTGTGCACACATCTTCCAGCCTGGCTCCTCCGCAGGCGAGCTTGATGGAAAACGCTTTGCTGCTTGTGGTTTAGGCATGGATGCAGCACATAGCTGCTCAGTGCCGTCAGGACCTCTACAGATCTGCATTCACCTCACAGCAGACATTTAGGTACCAAGGGAACTTGTGTTTTAACTGGAAAAAAGCTTATGTGCCAAAGGCCTCCTGTTATAGGGGAGGTTGTAGCTGAGCAGAGGTTTGGAGGGGCTTAATGCTGGACTTGGCTGCTCCAGCTGGCAAGGAAAGCCCACCCACAGCTTAGGTGGGACCAGCACCTGAAATCAAGTATTGAAACACCTGCATTAAGCCCTTTTATTTTATTTGGATATGATCCTGTGCAGTTCTACACTTACTGTTTTTTTGTGGATTTATCCCAAGGAGTGCTGGGAGTAAACCTGGGATTCCTGCAGAAAAAGATGATCCCAGAGATAACAAGTTCTGAGAAGAAATACTCCAAATGCCCCATTTTTTAATCATTAAATGACTATATCCTTACAGACGTAGATTGATTTAAGTAGGAAAAGGGATTGGCTGTATGACTCACATGTCTGAAGTATTGCTACTCATTTTTTGATGTAAAACCCTCTCAACTGCTTGCAAATGAGCTGCAAAGGATTCCTGTGCTGGGAAACTCTTGAGCAAGTGATTTTGGCTTGGAACACTTGAAGAGGTTGTTTGCAGATGATGCACATGCTGACCACTTCTGTTGAGAAGAAGCCTAATTCAGAGTATACAACAGGCAGCAAAAAGGCTCCCATTGCCCCAAATTAGTGACAAATAACTTGCCTTACTCCAGGTTTTAATAATATGATCCAATTACAACTTAAGCCTATCAATATGAAATAAATGTTCCCACCTTTGGTTATATTGTTGGTGTGGAAATCTGCTCACAGCCTCATGCCCAGCAACGAGTCTGTGTTTTGTGTTCCTGTTGCAGAAGAGGAAGGGGGACACAGGAAGGCTTGTTGGGGAAACAGGCAGCTTGAAAACCTTTCTTTCAGCCCAAAGTGGGAGCAGAGCAGCCCATGGAGATACTGTCACAGATCCAAGCAGGTTGGGGTTAAACGGTTTCCTCAGCTTTTCTTCCTAAATCAATTTGAATATTCTTGGCAAGCTCTGTTACTATGCATGGTGGGCAGCTGTGATTCAAGCAGGGAATTTTTTTCCCCCTTTCTACTGTCCCAGTCTTCCTGTCTTGTGCAGATGTGATCCTTTCCCTCTGTCTGCCTAACAGCTAATTATTTTACCAGATGAGCCAATATTCTGAAGAAAACAGACCATGCATATTCTTGAAAGCAGCAACTGTGTTACAATGTCGGGGGATGGGTAATTAAAAAAAATAAGGAGTCACTTCCTTCTGACCTACTCTACTCCTTAAGAAAACCTCCAGAAATAGCAAGCATTCTGATTTACAAGGGACCAACCTACCTCCCAAGTTAGTACCCCCCACATTTAACAGCAGAACTTTGCACTATGCTTTTTGGGAAAGCAGGCAAAAAGACAGTTTGAATATGTAAGACATCCAGCTAACAGCTCTGCAATCTGTGGCAACCCATACACACCCTTGCAGCTGCAAGAATGTGGACAAGAGTGCATCAGCTGCCCCCCAGAAACTGCCTGGGTGTCACTGCACTCACTGAACCTTCATTCCTAAATCACATTGTGCATTTCTGATTAAAATTGTTAGTCTCAGGCTCTGGGAAGGGCAGAAATTCTGCTTCTCGTGTTTGCTGGCTATGCTAGAGGGGGCTTTTCTGGTGAGGCTTTGGAGCTCCCTGCAAAGCTCTAAACCAGTGTCTGCCACTGTGTCCCAGGTGTGAGCTGTGAGCTACCAGAGAGCACCATAACCACACAGGTGTGATTTACAGCCTGCAGACTGTGCTTTGAGAATGCCTGCAGGGTTGGGTTACACGGGCAGGACAGGCAGGGAACGCTGCATGCACAAATCCCACAGAAGCTCAGCACCTGTTGCTTGCTGGAGCACTGCTGTGGTAGAAGCTGAAGTGTGTGGTCCTGCTGAGCCGTGCCTCCTGCCTTCTTTTCACTCCAGCACCTCAGGAACAGCAGGTCAGCACTGTGGGCCCTGGAAAGGCTGGCATGTCCCTTGTGTTTGGGGGACCCTGGTTTAAGCAGTGGTTTTGCCAGGGCAGCAGTGGCAAATGAATGCCAAGAGGCAGGAAGGAGGGCTCCAAAGGAGGTCATGTGGCTCAAGATGAGGTAGGGGCTGGAAAAGTCAAATTAGGGCGTAAGGTGCTAATCATTGCTGCATTTGGCAGGATAAGGGTTTTTACAGAGATCTACTACTGCTGGAGCAAAAGCTGCAGGGTCTTGAATCACAGGAAAATGCCACCACTTTTTTTTGCAGGCAGCTACTTTTCCTAGGCAGAAGCAGCATGCTTCAGGTATGGGATAAAACCAAGGCCTGCCCCTAGAACACAACATCCACATCAAGGGACCAAGTGCTCTGGGCATTTTATCTTTAAAATTCTGCACAAGCAAACGTAAAAGGTGACCCATACTGCTCTGAAGGCCAGCACCTGCTGCCCTCCTGGATAACCTGGGTCAATGAATCCTCCAGCATTTTGAGTTGCAGCTTAAAAGTTGAGGTGCTTACTTTTGACTAAGCAGGCCACCCTCCTGAAAGTAAGCTTCCAGCCTCAATCCCTGCAGCAGGATGGAGAGAACTCTGTCCATCCTGGACAGTCTCATTCACTTCTCAAGGAACACGTGACTTTGCTGACAGCAACAGAACAAGGGCCAAAAGAATGAATTTTCCTCTTTTTTTTTGTTGCCATTTTAAGAATAGATAACCATTTAATTAGTTTTCACCCTCTGGGGCTGTAAATTCTTGTATAATTAGATAATTATCATTACTGCATTTTGTTCTCACATGGCACTAGGTGGATTCCAGCAGTGACCACATTTCAAAGGCTCATGTTCCAGGTTATTACCCAGTAATGCTATGAGAAGCCCTAATACCTCTCTTACAAGAAGACTTTAGAGGGGACAAATCTACCAGTTATTACAGGTGCTAACATAAATCCCACCTGCTCTTACTGGACTTGTCCCACATGATTTGTGCCAATACCGACTACAACAGGAAAACCCTAAAATATTCCAGGGAGATTATGTGGTTGGGTCCTTCCCGAAATACCGCCTTTCATGTCCTTAATGCCACCCTTGCTTTTCCTGCTTTGGCAGGGAAAGCCAAAATCAGGGTTACACAGAGTGGTTTAGAACAGAAAGTTCCAGGCCAACATAAAGGTTTCAATTTGGAGGAGCACCCAGAAGAGCTGCTGTGCTAAGAAAAGTGCCTGATGGTAGTCAGGACTTACAGGATCTGCTTGCACTGAGGCCAACAACTGGCAATCAATTCTTTAAAATGCCTGGCGAGATTTAAAATGGGCACGTGGTGAGAACATGCATGCAAGAGGAAGGTCTTGAAACCACTTAGGCTTTAGGGCAAACAAAAACCAGATGGGAGATGGGTGCAGAGATTAAAAGGTGCAGGCAAGGGGCCCATATCTGTCATTATTCCTGCAGCTACACTTTAATTACTACTCCTAGGCTTTGGGAACATAGATTTTTTTTTTTAGTAATAATTTTTTAAAAAAGGTAAGTAAAGGAACATTAGTTCTGCAGCTGAAGATGGCCCTTAGTATCATCCCAAGTTTCTGCTAGGATTCTTAATATGCTTTATTCATGACCCAGAATAGAAACTGTTTCCCTAATCTTCAATGTTAAGATTGCTTTCAAAAGGAAAAACAAAATTTAAAAAACCCCAAATAAACCATTTGAGAAACAAAGCCCCAGGCTGCCTCTCCTCCCTGAACTTCTCCTTTTCCCAGCAGCACCAAAACAGATTTCTGCATGAGGCACAAAGAAGGCAAGAAGCTCTTCTCCAGCTGTTTGGGCAATAAGCAGATGTGCACAGAAATCTTGTTTTGTGCAGCTGCTAGTTGGTTCAATGGGCTGCAGCACCAGCTTGCAGGAAGGTAAGCAATTTACATGGAGGATGTTATTAAAGAGCTATTTTAATGCTGTAATGCAGTAAAGGTAAGAAGCAAAATTAGCAGCCTATTCTGAATAGAAGGGGTTTTCCTTGAGGCCTATAATGGCAAAGTTGCAGTGGCTTACAGCACCAGGACAACAAACCAACCCAATAGGAAGGAACAAGCATAACATAGCAGGGTCCAAATAAAGTAAAATTTTAGCTGAAATACTTGCTGAAAAAATCCAAATCCATTTTCTCAAATACCCTTCTTAGTTAGAACATAGAAGCAGATATACTTGGATTAAAAAAAAAACCCAAACCAAACAACAACAACAAAAAATCCCTCAAAAAACCCCCACAAACAAACAAGCCCTCAAAACTCCACAACAAACCAAACAAGCAAACTCCCCCTTCAAACAACAAACTAGATCTAGAAACTAGATCAAAACTAGATCTTCCACAGTTTTGGAACAGCTAATGGCACTTGTTTGTGGAAAACAGCTGAAGCGCCCACAGGGAGGAATTCACTATTGAAAAAATTGACTAGCAAATGTTCACACAAAAGCCATGTCAGGCAAAGCAAGCAAAAGGGGAGGAGCAGTGACCATGCATTAGTACTGAGCAGAGGTGTAGCCAAATGGATTTATTTTTTCCCAAGAATGCAAAGTGATGAAACACAAATTTGGGGTTAAGGGTGGCATTACTTTTTTTTCCTATTAAAATGCTGTGTATCTGCATCTGTCCCTAAGATGGCAAGTGTTTGACCCAGCTACTGAGGCAGATGCATCCAGAGCCAAACTGCACATAATGGCTCCATCTGAGAAAAGCAAAGCTGTTATTCTACCAGGAACAAGATGCCTGGGGAACATTCCTCCAGCCCAGCACGTGCAATGAGCTGGGGGGAAAAGCTGGTTGAGTCCATTTCAAAAGCCAAATAAATGCACCATGAGTGGTGGACCAGTCACTAATCCACCCAAGTCCTTCTAAACACAAAAGGTCAACACCACGTGCACTTTTTCTATCAGGTAAAATCAAGGATGCAGGTGAAATAGCACATGAAGTCATAATGCCAAGGAGACTTTCCTAAACAGGGCATGATTATATGGCTTCTGAGCTTAGCCAAGGATGCTGAGGTCAATACAAGTTGAGGGCCCTTCCCACTTTGCAGTATGGAGGTTGAACTAGAAAAGGATTCCTGTCCAAGGATAAGGATTCTTCCTCTTTTTAAAGAAAAGGATGGAGGGAGTGGAGTATTGGCTAAAGGATGGAGTATGACAGCAATCAGTAGACAATGTGTTATTTTGTCATGTCAGATTTCCTCAGCAAAAGCAGCTCATGATGGTTTTGTGATGGAAGTTAAGTTAGAGAAAAACTGACAGAACTGTGATTTCCCAAAGGAAACAAAGCAAACATAATCTACTTTGAAAAAAATCTGATTTTATTTTTGTATTGAAAAGACCTGTCAATTTAAATAGATGTTTATTTCCATTCATGGTCTCAACCAGTGTTGTGTGTTAACATTATTCAGAACTGTATAAAAAGCCATCTGTGTTACATTGGTTAACATCCTAGAACACTGGGGGAGGGTTTGAAGCAGCTTAACATTAAAAATAGGATGTTCTCAAAAAACTTACAACTGATGCGGCATCTTCTATTCTAATTTTAAAGGAGCTAAAGCATTTTGCAAATACAATTCAAGTTATTTGGTCTTCAAAAAAACTTTAAAACCAGATTGCTTTCATAGCAGTATTGAAGCTGTCAGCTGAGAGAACACACACACAACACTTCTGTGTGTGCAAACACATACATGGAGAACCACACTGAACACAACTGGAACACCCCATTCAGTATTTGGATTACAAATGTGTTCCTCTGAATCCATGATCACAGTTAATTTAAAATGCTAGTTTCTTTTTTTAATATATACATGGTTTCCATGGAAACCCAAGATTCTGCACAATCAACTGACATTTATTACTCATGGTGCTGTGAAGTTCTCTAGTGAAGGGGCCAAATTCCAAAACCTTTACTCAAACATGCACATACCTCACTGAAGCCAGTGGTCAGGGGAGAAGATGGTTTAGAAAAGGGGTTGCAGGGTCAAGATCTAGATTTGAAAAACCACATGACAGATTGTCATTTAAAAAAAGTTTTTAAGTCATTCTTTGGTTTATTTCCATGATTCCCAACACTGTCTGAAAAGCCCAGAGACAGTCACATGAGAAATCATAGCTCTAAAGCAAGCCCACAGCATTTTTAAGTCTTGTGTATTAAATGTTTAGAAGACTACAGGAATTCAGAGTACCCCTTACATTCATGTCCCCAAAAATCTAGTAACTGCTTAAGTGCATGCACTGAGGCACGACCGGCATGCCTGGAAATTCGCATTGTTCAAGTTAAGAGCAAATATAGCTGCGAAAAACCCCACCCACCTATAATTAAATGGTCATCACTAGCAATGCTATAGTGACTGTCTTGTTATTAAAGAAATGCAGACATGGGTTCTGCCCCTTTGGCTCACTCGGCCAAAGGAAGCTGTCTGCTCAATTTAGAAAGGAAGCACATTTTAGGAGTCCAAGGGAGTTTAATATTTCCATTTAATATTTCCAATAATTGACCGTTTCTGGGGTCAATTATTAATGTAAAGATGTAGACAAATGGCAAGTATATGAAAGCATCTCTCATACATTCCAAGGTTTGGAAGTCAAGAGCAGATCTTGACTTCCTTATCCTTAAATGTTATGGTAGGCTTCAAAAACCAGTAAGAAGTAATATAATATTTCTATGGAAAGCAAAGTAGAACTAAGTCTAGCTAGCATTTGTATGCAAGCAGTTTTTGCTATGCTTAATGTAAGGCAGATTTTATTGCAACAATAGTTACCAGTCTGCTATAGGAAAAAAACACAGGCAACTATACTCAAAGAAGGTGGCTGATAATTATTAGTGACAACTTCTATTTTTTAGAACAACTCAGCTTTAATGTACTTTCTGGAAACAGCATTTTCATCACTGGTTTTCACTTCCTTCCCCATCCCATGTTAAGTATCAAAAATCAAGACTGGATAAAATGAATTGTGGCTATTTACCAACCAACATCTTCTATTCCAATATTATTCTTAACTGGAACAAATATAAGTCATTCTTTATAACCTACTGCCACTGGTTGTTTATAAATATCTGCTTGCTGCAATAAACATTGGTCATTGAAATATTCATTTGCAGTAACTACTTGGCACTAGGTTAATATACTTGTAAAGTTTAATGGAAGTGCTTCTGATGTACATACAAGCACTTAAAACATCAGACTTTTTAAAACTTAGTTCTGGGGCTTTAAATATTTATAGTTACAGTTTTCACAAGCATTTCTGAAAGTATTAAATCTGTTCAATAAGTTCAGAGTCTCCTGTCTCAGCATATCTAAGTTTCTTCAACAATTACAGAATAGCTAATTTAACATTCTTGCTTCCTATGCTGAGACAACATGATACCAAAATTTAGTTATAAAAAGAGGCATTTTTGGTCAGGCTGACCCCCCCATCTGTCCCTTAACAAAAAGAAACACAGCTCAAACCTGTCTCCTCTCTCCAGAAAAAAGACACCTAAGGCCACAAATGTACACTTGCCAGAACATCAGGTGTTGCTCCATTTGTGGCAACTGTACATTCATTCCCACGTAGAGAAATACAGTCTGAAGGCCCCACCACCACCTTGAAGGATGAACCATCTCAGAAGTCTGTTTAGGCAGCAGTGCATATGAAACCACATTACATCAAAACAGTGTGTTAAAGTCATTCCAGCTACTTCAACTAGTTTTTAACAATGTTTAATCAAAATTCCTAGTTGCAGGAAAGAAAAAACCCCCAAACTTAATGTAGAGAGAGGCATAAAGATGCAAAGATAACCACCACAATGATCCAATAGCAAAAACTCCTGTTTAAAGGTTTTCTTATGCTAAAAAAGGCACACAACCCTTTGTGAACTAGAGACAAAAGCTAGCAGGACTAGAGCAATAAACCCAGAAGAAAAAGCCTACCAGAATTACCCAATTGCCTACTGGGAGGGAACAATGAAGTAGACAGGCTGCTCTTGCTCTGTTTTGTTTGCAGGGAAGTGGTCAAATCTAATAGTCAAATTTAGCCACATTAAGAAACATTTAACAAAAGCTACCCCAAGAAACCAGAACAAAACCTGACGTTTGGGTCAAAAGGCCACAGGCCCTTCCATAGCATGTAGCTGAGTGAGTTCAGAGATTGGCAATGAAAGAAAAAAGCTTTAGACATGTGATGGGAACAAGCTTTGGGATTTATCGAACAGTCACACCAAGCTTCTCCAGCACACGCACTCCCTTCTCTTGGTACTCTTGTCGGGTCATCCAGAAGTTGTCTTTGTCTTTCATGATGTCTGCTAGAACAGCACCCCCCAGAAACACCATGTGCTTCCGACGAGGGGGATCTTCAATTCGGATCTTAAATTTCTGAGAAGAAAAGAAATCATTACTAGGATTCTTGAAACAAAGCCTTGCAAAATAAAATTGGGCTTTCCACCACAACAATGAAGTGAAAATTGTCTAGTGAGAAAAATGCAACTAAAAAACTGAAATGCTAGCACGGGGCACTCTGCGAGCTTCTGGTTTGCACAGCTGAAGTATACTAATGACTCTGCATTGCAAATTACACACAGCTATTCACACTTGCCCAAAAATTGTACTTTCAGTATATCAACAAAAAGCCCAGGATTCAGAATACTGACAGAAAATTAGAGACCCAATTTCTGCATTTCAGGAACACTATTAAAAGTAAAATAATTCCTAATCTTTGATGGCTGAAATTATCAGAAGTAACAAGATCATCAAATCGCACATATTTTAGAATTATACCAATTTACACAATCTAAACCAGCTTAACTAATTAATATTCCCTTAACTTCTTCAGTGCTAAAGCTCTAACCTCAGGAGCTACAAAGAGAGTACAAAGCTATGACTGAAACACTGCCTCAGATGTAAAACATTCTGTTCAATTGAGTCATTCCACAGAAGACCTTCAGAGAACACTGTATTAAGAACCAGTGAAGTTCAATTCAGTTCACCATTAGAAACTCCACTCAAAGGAATTTTCAGTACAACACACTGTTACCTCTGTAACAAGTGTGGCTGTTGCCTGCTTATCACAGTAACAAAAGGAAAAGGGAAACTTACTCCACCTGAAAGTGTGTTAGAGCCCTAGCCTCTCTCACTCTTTTGAGTATTTCACTTGTAATATGAACCAAAATTTTCACAGACTTAAAAAAAAAAAAAATTTTTTTTACTCAATGACAACTTGAAGGCACAGAAACTCCTTAGCTTTGTTTAACCAACATTACAATATGTGTCCTGGTATTTCTCAGCCTATTTTACCCAAGACTTCGGGAATTACCGGCTACTAGCCGGGTCTAGAAGGTAACTTTACTGCAAGTATGCACCAAGCAAAGGCAGGAGTGTGAGGAAGGAGGGGCAGCGATTTCGCAAGCTGCAGGGAGGGCCGCCCGCAGCCTCCGTCATTTCTGGCCCCCCGGTTCCCCCTAGCGGGGACTCGGGGAAGCCTCTGCGCCCCCGGCCGCAGCAGCCGCCCCATACCCACCGAGAGCTTCTCCACGTCCCCTTTCAGAACTCGCTCCAGGTAGAGCTGCTTCAGTTCCCGCTCCAGTCGTGAAGGCAGCCCAGGGTACATGGTGGACCCTCCAGACAGCACAATGTGCTTGTAGAATTCAGACCTGACCCAAAAAATACATTTTTTGTAGTGCTGAACACTTTGCTCTGTACCTGTAAAGGTACCTGTACACACAGGGGAGTAAACACAAATCTAAAAAACAGACACTATGCAAAGACAGACTGCACAATTTCAGCAGACTTGCTCATGGAAATAAAAAAAAAAGTGCTTTCAAGATTTTATCTTTGCTCATTCTTACTGAAATAGTTTCCAGCAACTGGTTAAGCTCCAGAAGCTTAGCCTGAGCCCCATTCCCAGCATACACCCTTCTCCCAGGAACACACATTAGTGTCTAAAGCAAAAGATGTTACTCTGAAGACAGCTCCTGTGCCACCCCTGCACCCAGACAAAGGATTCTAAATGTTCTGCTCATACCTGGTATCAATGTCAGCAGCCTGGATGGTGTTGAACAGCAACTCAGCCACACCAACCCCTTCGACATTGATTAAGTGAGGCTGGAAGAGAGCCTCCGGTGCCTCAAACCGTTCTCCACCAACTTTGATAATCCTGCCATCTGGGAGCTAGGGAAGAAACAACACCATTGAAAAGACTACTTTTAGCCACTTGAATGCTAAAAAAAGCCAAGAGGAAATGACCTACATTGCTCCCAAATGTTTTAACACAGGAAATTGTTGATAATTGTCAGCACTGCAAGAAGTCATTCAGTAGTACTGAAAGAATACACAAATTCTTTAATCACTCTGCAATTCAGTTGGAGACATCAGGGACCAGATACATCAATACTGAGATACCAAATATTTCCTTGCAATACCAACTCCTAGTACCAATTTTAAAAATTATCTTACAAGCAAGAATAATAATTTTCTGCACATTTTCCCAACTGTGATCACAAAGTTTCAACTAAGAGCAAGTTCACCTTTCCTGACACCAGATATCAGTCTCATGTCTCAGCGCTGCATGGATGAAGCTGAAACAATTTCATATGCTAGAATAAGTCCACTTTCTCTACAAATTCCTGTACTATAATATTAAAACTTCAAAGATCTACAATGACAAAAGTGAGTACAAAGATTTACAGACAATTTGAAAAGAAAAAAGCCGGTAGAAGACTTTCCCAGAACAAATTAATTTGATTCTACAAGCCGAGAGGTGAGCGCTACTGCCAAGAAAAATTGTGAAGGAATGAAAGCTAAATGCTACCCAAATTTAAACCTAGGAAGTTTAGGACAAGGAGAGCTGTCTTGAGATACTCACCGTGTAGGATTCAACTAGAACTGTGGTCTCTAGTGCCAGCTTCTGCTCCTGCTCAATGTTGTATCCCACGTAACACAACTTCTCCTTGATCATGCGAACCGTCTCAAAGTCAGCAGAATGGTTGAAAGCGTAACCTCGCAGCAAGAGAAGCTGGAGGGAGCACAGCAGGTTAGCAGGAAATGAGAGGAACTCTAGATCTCTCAGAAGAGGGGTAACACATTTAGACACATATCTCTGTTCATCTCCCTTTTTTAGTGGCAAATTTGGGTATTAAGAGAAATCCGTCCCAGTGTATCCATTATCCCCCGAAAAGCAGCAGCATTACTCCAAATGGGAAATTTTCTTCATTACAATTATCAGCATAACCAGAACAAAGACAAATGAAGAAAACCCAAAATAATTCTTGTCTTTAGAACTTCACTTCAGAACATTCCTGTATTCCAGGTTAACCATAAGATTTGTCAATCTAAGATGTTGCTTATATTTAAAACTCCCAAACAAATGAATTGTCTATCAAACATGTTCTCTTATTGAATTATCAGGGAAGAATCACTACACTATTATCCACACTGCAAGGATGTCTTTCTGAAAACAGATGAGTAGAGCTGAGAAAATACAATTTAGCTTCCACTTTAGGTGAGAAAGCCAACTTTTGAGCTTTTCCTTCCCAAATATGGAACAAATTCCCTTCCTACAAGATTGCCACTAAGAAAATGTGATGTCTCTGAATAACATCAACATCATCACTGTGATTTAGATGAGGAAACACAGTAAGAATACAGGACTGAAGTAACACAGAGAAAACAGGAGTTCTTAATGTAATTAACATGAATAATCAAGGGAAAATACACAGTGGTTTCTTGCTGTCAAGGGATTTTGACCTGAACCACAGAGAGCATCACCTCAACCTTAAACCCTCTTCCCTCCCAGCTTACCTTAATGAGGTACCTGGTGATATCCCTCCCAGCAATATCTAACCGTCTCGTGAGGTGAGGGAGGGAGAAACCTTCATAAACTGGGCAAATGTGAGTCACACCATCTCCAGAGTCCACAACAACACCAGTCAACAAACCTGAAAGAATGGGGGCAAGCACAATTTTACTGCACTTTCATAAATAGAGCAGAACAGCAGCAAGTTTAAGATATGTTTTTCACTGTAAACTAATACAACCTTTCCTCCCTCAGTCATCAGTAGATATTAAACTTCAGGTTTTCATAGTAACAAATGCTTTCATACATTTTTTTAAAATTATTACTTTTACCTAGATGTTTAGAATTGTATCGCTCACAATTTTATGAGGCATTTTAGCATCTTTAAATTGCATTCTAATTAAAGGGAGTATCTATGTTCATTAAATGCTGATTGGGGCACAAATTCCTCCACAGATTCAGTTGTGTAGTCTTATATTCATTTCTGAAATATTAAGAAATTTAGAGATATTCAAGCCACAAGTTTACCTTGTTAAACTCTTAGGACTTGTTGATTTTTACTGGTATACAAAAAACCATATACTTTCATAAGGTAGAAAATATTTGGGCTATACAGCACATGCCTAATATTTCTTCACACAAGTGGCATTAGGCTGAAAGAGATCCACTTTCTTAGACTAAAAAAATCAACTCTCATGAAAAAAAGTTCACTACAAGCTATTAAATTCTAAGCTATACAAAGCAGATATCATGAACATGTAGAAACAGGAGTTTCTATACTTAAGAGGGCAAAAATCAATAATGGAAGTTGATCAGAAAACAGTTTTATAGTTTCTCATAAGCTACCAAAGCAAGAAACCATATTTTAAGGACAGACCTCAGAAGTGTGCACTAAAATGAGGCACATCTCTATAAAACTTTAGCCACTACTTTAATTTTTGAAGGAATATAAATAAGTAAGATGTTTTAAAGAGCTTTTAAAAAAAATTTCCAAAAGCAAATGTTTGATTTATATGCCCCTTGATTTTTGTCTTAGAAGGTCTTCAGCTTTGTTTTAGATGATAGTATGTAGAAACTCTGCAGACTGCTCAAAGTTGTCTCACATTCTGTTATTCACGAAGCAATTGAGCACTACACAGTGAGGTACATGTACAATTACAGCAGAATTTAAGACTGTAGATGTCAGATATTTAAATAGTTGTAAGGAATCAAACCAAAGAAAACCAAGGAGGAAAAAAGGTAATAACACAGACTGCAGCAAATAAAATTACTATTCAGGTTTGCAAAAGTGGTTTTGGTTCAAGTAATTATATTGACTTGCATGGCAGAGCCACCCTTGCAGTACCCCACTGCTTTTGGTCCTGCACAGTGACACGTTAATGGACATGGATATTTGTGTCCTGCTATGTGACAGCTCAACACACCAAGTCACCAACAAACAGATCCAAGGAGTCATGGTATTAGAACTGATGTGCTTGAGTAACTTCATAGAATCCTAGATGGACTGAACTTGATGGTAGAATTTCCATTTAATTCAGTCAATCCATAATTTTCTGCTCAGGCTAAGCATCATTTCAATTTAGTTTATCTACAGCAAAAGACTCAACTTCCCCTCCCCCCCGAAAATAGTGTAGAAGTCATATGATCACCTCTTTGAAATTACTCTCTTACTCATGGTAAAAAGTTCTTCCTTTTTCAGAAAACTCAAAGTAAGCCATTAAGACTTGATGGCAAAGGCAAAATAATTACACCCTGAAAGAGTAAGAGTTTTGAGGAACACGGTTTTTTGCATTTATCCATGAAAATAACACCAACAGTGGTATCTAACAGTAGTTCCTCACAACAAAAAGCAAGCTGTCAGTCAGAGCCAAGCTTCCTTAGAGAACAGCATGGAATTAAGCCCAAGACACAGTGATGCCATGTTTGTACTTTGCCTCAGCAACACTGGAAACTAAAGAAATTTTAGGTTGATTTTGCCTACCTTGAGCATACAGAGTAAGAACAGCCTGGATGGCTACATACACCCCAGAAAACTGGTACGTCTCAAACATAACCTGTAAGATGAAGGCAAAAGTCAGCTTCCAAAACAGGCCAAATACCTCAAAGAAATTTCACTGGTGTTTGAAAACTGTATTTCTAGAATTTTGCATTTTTACTAATCAAAAACACTTCCCAAGAATTTTCATCACACAAGATTCCACAGGAACATTAGAAACCTATGTGCTTTGGGACAGTAAGAAGTACATTCAGTTCTGTATCTTACCTGTTCACACCAGACAAGCCAGGTGAGATATTCCACATCCATTAAGCAACAAAAGCAAACACAAGAAACCCACACATCAATTTTTGCAGCTTTACACAAATTTTTACTTTTCCAAAGTGCTTAATGAGTGGGAGGCAGTACTTGTAGACCAGCCAAGCAGCTCATTACTGAAGTGTGACTGGGGAATAAAATGTTTAAGATGTATGCTTTAAAACAAAGTTCAGGCATTTTTCATTCCTCATATTAAGCCATAGACTTTATACAACTGCACACTATGTCAAATAAAGACCAGACTCCTTCATATCTTAATCTAGAATGAGCCCAGTATCACAGGTTGCTCTCTGGATCTGGATCACTTTCTTCCCTTCTTTAAAGGGCAACCAATTACAAACTTTTAAATTTAGTGTAAAATCCACTACAGAGAGAAGACTGCAGGTTTGCAGATTTCATACTGAAACAGGAAAAGTAACTCCTTGTCTTGTGAACTAGGTTTCCCTAATCACTAACTAGTTTCAGTTAAGAAGCAGAACAAGATTAAAGGATGTAGAGTTTATAGGATCTTGTCTTCTTCCTAAACACAAGAAAAGGCCAAGTAAACAAATCATGCTGTACAGCAGTTTTCCCCTCAATAAGCTTTACCAGGAAAAATGGATGAACTCTGATTATTCCAACAAATACAGCTTTGCTTTTGCTACCCTGCAGCCTTCAGAACCCTTCTGCAACTTCTAGGGTTAGAAACAGATTCAATCCTAAGTGCTCCCACAGTTCAAGTAAAAGATATCTAAATATTTTTGAAGAAAAAAGCTGATGCCTGACAATTTTAGAATTCTGAACTATTTAAAGAACCTCCTTCATTAGAACAGTGTGAAAAAGAACAGAAAGGGAACAGCTGAAAGGGCAGCAACTCAAAATAGAACCCCTTTGAGTAGTCATTGTCTAAACCCAACACTATTCCAATGAATACTTTCAAACAACCTGAGTGCTTATTAAATCAAAAAATAATGTAAGAAAAATCTAAACTATCACCTTCATACAGCAAAATCAATATTCAAATGGCACTAGTTACTGCCTTCACATGTACCAAACCCTAAAGGCTTCTACAAAACCTTTCATAACCTTTGGGAGTGTTGTCATTCTTTCAAGAAAAAAAGAAATGGATTCTCCTCTGCATTACTTTATTTGACATGGAACGTGCCTTGACACAGGGCTTTTATGTTAACAAATCTTGAGATATAAATACTGAGCAATATGTTTCCCTGAAAAGATTCTTCTTCACATAACAGCAGATTTTTGATTCTATGTTCTAACTGGGTACAGAAAGAATTAAAAACTGGGAAAAATATAAGAAATCCTAGGTTGATTTAAATGGAAGTGACTCTGCAGTGAAGCATCTCTGCAGCTTCTTGATTTGCCACTACAGTCTGGCTGCTTCTGAGGGTGTTACACAATGAGAATGCAGCAGATGAAGACAAACAGTAAACACCCCATTAAGCTGAGGAGCAATCCTGGTCTTTTAAGTGCTATGAAAGGAAAAGACTTTTTAAACATACAGCTGTATAGCTGACATGTGAACACTTGCTGCCTTACTATTGCAGGTGGGCCTGACAAAGTGATGGAATGAGGAGAGAGAATTACTGGAAACAGAATGAAGGACAGCATATATAATTATCTATCATCTTTGTATGGTCCAGATGATTAAGCTTTTCTTCTAAAACACTACTGCACTGTATCCCAAAATGCAGAGACATTATTACATTTACTGCAGGCTTTAGGAAGTATCTTCATTCAGTCCTCTGCCTCATACCGGGCTCACCTCCCTGGAAAGGAGGAGGCTATATCAAAAATGGAAGGAGCATACATTGCAGTTAAACTAAATATTCTAAGTTCTCATAACCTTGTGCTCCATTACAAACATTAGTAGAAACAATGAGCTTCTGTGTAACTCAAATTTAAATTTACAAAAATGGATTCTAGTTCTCACTAATCTTCTGCAACATGATCTTTCAATGTTATTCTTGCAACTTGCAAGGTTAAGTATCTATGGTCTCTGGGGTAGTGTTAAACAGGCAAATGGAGCAATGCAAATATTCCATCACAATTCAGAGGCCGTACTAGACTCTTGGATTTTTGGTATAAAATTATTTGGCACAAGAATAACTAAAATCTATCCTTTTGTATTTACCAGGAAAACAGAAACAAGAACACTACTGTTGACAACTAAAAAGCAAAGAATCCTGGGCAGGAAATAGAGCCATTCCAGCTCCATGGAGGCCACCCAGAATAACCTGCTCTGCCTATACACCACAGCTGGCTGATATACAGTGCATGATATTACTAGTGTTGCATTACCTGATACTTAGGTCACAGGACCTTAATGTCCACAATTGCTAAAAAAAATGCTGAATTTAGATTGCACAGTCTGATTTATTTTTCACTTAAGTTTTCCCAACTTTGCTAGACTTCATTTGCTCCCTGGTCACTGAAAGAAAGGATTAGTGCACACGTATTCACTGCCAAGTTGTGGAAAGCACTACTGTAGCTGTGACATCAAAAGGATTTCAAAGAAAGGTGCTAATAAATGTAAATTCTTAACAGACTAAGGAATGATTTTGGGAAATATATATACAGAAGTTTTGATATTCAAACTTATATGAACTGAAAATACCTATGATGCTTACGAGAAAAAAAATCAACAAAACAGAAAACTAAACATTCTGTTCTCATCAAACATTATTGCTCTTCAAGCCTGAGTCTTTATCACAGGTAGGGCACCTAAACAATATATATCTGACAACCTACATTGAATACAAAGCTCAGCTAGAGCTTAGATCACCCAGGGCAGCACTCTGAGCTTGAGGATGCAAGAACCAGGCTTTCCTTCTTAGAAGGCTTTCATTGATAATCCCTTGCACTAATTAAAGATTAGTGCATTGGCTGTCATCACACCTTCGTCTCAACCACCTCCAACAACACTGCTCCATCTGGTAAGCATCATCTAGCTCCAATCTCCTCTGCATTACTGGCTTATACAAGTCCAAGTCATTTAAAGTAATTAACATTCATCCAACAGCTAGTAATCAACGTATCCTGGGTATGTGAAGACAGACATGTATTTCCAATTCTGTGTTTAATGCTGCTATTAATGCTTGAGACAAGAAGCCTGCTTACAGCTTGTGAATGAGATCAGCTGGTTTGAATTTAAGCACAGTAGCATTCATGCCTATGGCTGAGAACGGGTTTTGGTTAGAGAACAGAACTGCTTTGCTTCAGACAGTCACTGCGTGTGGCTGGAACAAGGAATCTCTTAGCAGTGCTCCAATGTATATCAGCTGTGTATCAGCTCCTACTAGACACACATACCTCCACAATCTTCTCCCTATTTTTAGTCGGATTCATGGGCGGCTCTGTGAGTAGTATTTTACAATTTTTTGTGTCAATATTAAGTTTTTCTGGACCAAAAGTGTAATCCCAAAGGTGCTTCATATCATCCCAGTTTCGAACGATGCCATTCTCCATCGGATAATTCACTTCCAGCATCGATCGTAGTTCACTGGCTTCATCACCAACCATCAGATCCTGTAAAATTTTAACACAAAAACATGTCAGTGTTTACAAAACACCAAACTCCTCATGAATGACAGTGAACTGCTTCAGCCTGTGTCCAATGTGCTCTTAAACAATGCCCACATTTTTTAATCACTTGCAGGCACTTAGGAGAGAAGTAGAATATATTTCATGTAATATTTAAATTTGGCTCTTACCCATCCCACAGCTTTTCCAAAATAAACATTACTAATTTGATTTTTTTCAATTAACCAATAAACCTTGTTAGAGCTAGAGACTACAAAGACTTAAGTATAGGTGTTTCTCCACTGACACCTTCAAAATTATTTTACCAAATAGTAATTTCTAAGAGCCGAGATGCAAAACAGCACATAAGGGTAGTAGGTGGGATTGGCAGAATATTTTTCCATGCATGTTGCAAATTTCTGTGCACAATACCAAAAAAGGAATAATGAGTGGTGAATAAGCATACCGAACAGGAGCAAAAGCAAATAAGAGATTATAAATTCCACACCAGACATTAAAAGAAACAATGGTTTACATATTGCCTGTGTCAATAGGGTGTGAAGAGACACATCTGAATATAAAATATAACCTCATCTGTTCCTTGCCAGAAGTCCCAAGCCAGAAACCCCAGAAATGCATTCTTGCACAAACACAACCAACTAATGCAATTTGTATAGTCATTTCACACTGATTAAGCAATCTGTTTATTAACGTTAGTTAGGCAAACGCTGCACATTCAAATTAGTAGCATCACATCTCCTTTCCCACGTATTTCCCACAGGAAGTATGCACAGTTACATCTTATCTTTGCTCCTCATTATATCCCATACTTTTCTAAAGAAGCCTGAACTGACTCACTTGTACTTAGGCTGTAAAATCATATTTCTAGGTACCATGAGTTCTGTAGTTCTGTGTCAATAATATTAATTGGGAAAAAAAAAAAAAAAGCCAGCCGCTTCATCCAACCATATGCCACGACAGTTTGCAGTTGCTGTGGCACAGTGGAAGTGAGGGTTATACTATTCAGTGCCAGGGGAAAAAAAAGATGCACAAGAAAAAATCTGGCATGTGGTTTATAATGCCCATTTTAGAAGTAACCTAAGCAGTTGCTGTTGACTATATAAAAAGGAAGCGAATTGAAAATAGTTTAAGTGAAACCATTCCTCTTTCATCCCCTCTCCCTGACAAGGTGTTTTATTTGTGTCAAGACTCCAACACTCTCAATCCAAAGCACTCTGGTGAAATCATACTATGAGAACTCCACCATGTAGCCACATTACTCATGAGAATTTAAGACAACACAAACTCCACCAGTTAGAAGAATCAGAAATCAGAAGCCTTTTTTGTGCACTGCTCTTTGAGGCTCCAAGCTGCCCAAGAGGACACAGCCCAGGAAAAGCCGCTATTCAAAGGTGCAAAGCGAAAGTTGCACAAAACTTTCACATCCTTTCAAAACAAAGCTAAAGGGCAGAACAATTGTTCTCTCTTGAGAACATCAGCACTAGCACACTAACAAACACGTACACTTGGCAGTTGAAGAGCAAGAAGGACAACACAACCAAATTTGCAGACAGGAATCAGTATCGTGGCATCCACTATTTCCACCACTTCAGTACTCAGTAATATCTGTCTAACTGAAATCTGAACATTTCTTCAAACTCTTGGTTTGTTAGGTTAAATAGAGCAATTTCTACTGTTAAAGATGCTGAGTTCACGTTGATCTTCCAATGTTATTCTTGCATCTTGCAAAACTTCACGTTATATAGCATTTAAAAGCAATACATAAAATATTCTCATTAATTAGTTGCCAGTAAACCAAAGCAATGAACAATGTCCAAAATAAGTATGTATTCAAATGTAAAATGTAAGACAAGACAAAACAATGAATAGCATTTAAAAAATAACATAACAGCTACTAGGTCTCATCAAGCAAAAATGGTAAACAAAAAGCACAGGGGCACCTCACTTACCATCATTTTGTTATTCTACTTCAACAGGTCAAGAAAGGTGAAGAAAAGGTAGAAGCAAGAAAGTCAGAAAAGGCCTAAATGAAATTCTCAAATTATTTTAAGTACACAGTAGAATTAGGCTGAAAAGAGATGCATGTACAGCAGGAAATTATCTGAGTTAGTTTAGTTAGGGCCAAACTAACAAGACATCAGATTAAACTGTCTCTTTAAAGGAAGCTATTGCTACATGTCAGTGGCAAGTCATGTTTAGGCTTCCTAGACTGCAAGCAAGAACAGTGTATGTGCCTATCTCTCATAAATAGGAATCTCTGTATAAATATTCTGTAACAGTGGAGTGTTACCCTGGGCTAGGTGTATATCTGAACTAGACAAGACTCTGCACAGGACAATTGACTAGCTCTGACAATTGCTAAATTTAAATTTTATTTTAGAAATCCACTTAATATATTCAAGAACTGAAAACTACTCCTTAGTACTGACTTATTAATACCCCCCAAACCTGCTGCAGACTAGTAAGTCAGGAAAAGCCCAGAGCAATATCTATGCTTCTGGATTTAGCTGCAATTTTAAGCAAAATAATCCCAGTAATGAATGAATTCCTGAGTAGGAAAAAAAGCTATATCCCTGCTGCTAGCTGAAATGAGAATCCATAAGGAAAATGTGGTCAAAGCAACTTGAAATTGGTAACTTGATGGATGATAACCACTGTTTTGATCAGCTTCCAGGCTCCTTTCACTGCATTTCTGAATTCCACAGGAGTGTAGTTTTCCTCAATAGTTTTGAAAAGTTAAACTGAAAATCTCCTTGCCAGCTTCCCTTACTCAGTTTTAAACTTATCCCAGAAGAACTCACAGTGTATGCATGGAATTAAATTTTGGCATAAAACTCATCTGCTAAAATACATTTTTTTATGAAATCTGCAAGATTCTCATGAGGAAAAGCAGCACTCACACTTATCAAGTCTTTCTACTGTATTATCCTACTGGGATACCCAAAGTGCCTGTGGCAGAGATTTCTCCTCTTGATACACTGCCTCCTTAAGAAAGGGTTACAAGCTGTTAGGCAAATCATATAAAACTACCAGAAACAATCTAGACACCGTTTATACTCTTTGAAATACACCCACATGATCTGTGCTCAAGCAGAAGACCAGCAATGCATGCAAAATGATTGTTTAAGGTTCTTTTGCTGATCTCATAGCAATTACCAACTTCTACATCCTATCTTTTCAATGCACCACTGTTATCTGTAACAATATTAAATGATCAGATAATCAGAGGATACCAAAACTGATGGGGCAGGCTGTATTGAATCAGCTAGAAAGAGAACATGACTTCAACAGTGAGATTTCATGCAAGAAAATTCTGGGGGGAGTTTAGACTCAAATCACTGCATAATTTTATAAAACTTTAACAGGACCTCCTTTAAGGAGACTCCTCACATTAAGTTCACGAAGATACCCAAAGAAATACCTCTCCCCAAATCTTACTAGAGAAAGGATTGTTTTCTGTCTCCTTACAAAAAATCCTCTTTATTGTGAAAGGGAAAGATGTCTATCCTCTAAAACAGTAAAACAAACTGTCCTAGCTGATACAAGGTAAAACACTATTGAGATAGTAACGAGACAAACCCACAATCACATTTTGGGAAGCTCTAGCATCTTTCAGCCTTTTGACTTCCTTGTATGGCCTTCTGCTGATACTACAACCATTTCACAGGCAGAAGCAGAAACCCAACAACTCAAGTTCCCCTTGTCAACAACAGGGTTCTGAAAATAAGGAACAAGACCGGACTGATTTTTTTTCCTCTTCCTAAACTGCTGCTCAGACGAATACGGAAGGGAAAATTGAAATCCTGTTATGTGTGGCGCTACCTAACCTTCACTGGCCTAAGTGGGCACTTCTACAGTTCTGCATTGCCTCCTGCTTCTCCCTAACTCTTCTCTCCTAACTGGAGCTTGCACCATGGTCTAGTAAGGCTGTCATTACTTTACCTGACCAAAAAATCCCTCTTTTTCAGCTGGATCAACTCACAACACGCCTGCACAAGCAGCATGACCAGCACAAGGTGAGAATTGTGTGGCTAGAAGCAAGAAGGGAGGATGTGACCACAGCAGGGCCAAGACATTTACCAAAGCCTATATAGCAGAAGCAACTAATAACATTTGAAGTGTTACTCTCTAATTACAAAATAAGTGAAAAATTATAGCTCCCTGGACATTAGAAAATGAATTCTCCAACAGTGGTTCTCTCCTCATGCCTTGGAATAATGCCCCAAGACAAAGCAGCCTGAACAGAGCCTCTCCATCTCTAACTGGTGTGGAGCACCTACATCCATCAACAGCAAAAAGAAAACAAAAACCATAGAAACAATGAAACGCAAACACAGCCAAGGTTAAACATCTCATACAAGATCACAGATGATCAACTCTGAGTAGAAAGCAAACCATACAGAAAAACCAGGAAGCTCCAGCAGTTCTTCAGCACTGTCTTAAAATCCCACACGATAGCTTGGTGACAGTCAGTCACTTCTGTCTGATTTCTGCCTTCTGATCTTGACACCATTTTCATTACTGGCATTTGAAGCCCCTTTTTGCCCAGAACCACTCAAGCCCTACCTGCTGCCTCCTCAGGTGCACTATCTGAAGGCCTCCAATGCTTTAGAGCACCCTCTTCTTAACTTTGTAGTTTGTGACAGGCTAAAATCCAATACAGAAATGAGTCAAGAGATACTGAAACAGCATAAAAGGGAGTTAAGGAAAAAACATTTCCAAACAGTACACAAGTCAAAAGCTGCCCTACATATTTTTATCTGTCAGAAAGAAATAACAATAAAAAAATTTACCTTGATTTCAATGTTTCCTACTTTAGCAGTTGATCTTATAATGGGTCTGCCAACCAAAGCTGGAAAAATGTGCTCAGGAAAATTCGAGCCTGCATAGCCACATTTCACAAACTGAAAAGGAAGAAATAATTTTATTAGAATATGCATTATTTTTGTTTACAAATAGAAACCTGGTTTGGGGTAAAAAATTAGAAGTCCAAATTTAAGAGCATGTACCCCGCTGGAACCAAATGAATTTATACTTTCAAATCAATTTTACACATTTTAGACAATGCATATATTTTTAAAACAGAGTAAAAGTATTTTCCAGAATGTTTTCTGAATCAAGACTACCAGATTTTTGAGAAACAGTTTAAAATGAATACATTGCAAGGTGTAAAAGAGTCCAGTGTCTGAATTTGGATTTCCTGCCACTCTATTAAAAAAGTCCTCTAGCAACCTGAAATCTGTAATTTTGTAATGGATCACCTTATAATGAGTACCCAATGAAACCTAATTAAATCACCTCTCCAATTAGAACACATGGTAGCATAATGAATTACACAGCAGAAAAAGCCCCAAAAGCTTGTAAATTCAAGTTTTATACTCTTGTAAAAAGTGCTCAAATGTGAACTAGTAATTCAGACAGATTTCTCAATTTTCATAATTTTAAGCTTTCCTTTAAGGATAAAGTCTGCTGCAAGCACTTCTAAAACCAACAGCACAACCAAAACCTCAGATGATGGCAGTTCACACCAAACAGGATAAAAAGAGTGTTTATTACCCAAATATATACAAAAGGAAGCTTTATATCACTGGGTTCCAAGACAGTATACACACTAAGAAAACAATGACAATTTACTGAACAATAAAAAAATACATAGTCACTAGAGGAAGTTCAGCTGTAAAATGTGAACTTTAAATGTGCCAGCAAGACATTTCGTTCATAGGGATCAGCAAGTTGTGCTCTTCAGCTCTCCTATTTTGATAGGGCACTTCCATGTATCATACCCTACTGTTCTGCCTGCAGCTCATACAGAGAGCACTCCTGGTTTACTCTGATGCACAGTTTGCACACCAGGCTGTATTAACATGCCAGAACAAAAACATTTTTATCTGCAAAATGACCCAAGCACTGAGGTGCAGCAGCAGTAACCCAGCACCCCGGCATCCCTGGCGTTGGAGGGACCCTCCAGGAGCTGTGTGATCCAACACTGGGCTCAAACCAGTCACTGCTGAATTCTGAGCAGCTTGCTCAGAGCTTGGACCAGCTGGCTGCTGGGAACCTTTAAGAACAGGCAATTCACAGACTCCGTGGGACCCTGTCCCAAAATGTAATTATCCACCACAGGTTGTATTAAAAGCCATCTGCTAGAATTTTCCAAATATTCGCCGAGTTTTCTGAAGCAAGGTCTGAAGACTGCCACTGGAACAATTATCCCAGCAAAGAGCACAGCTAATTGCAGCTGAGAGGAATTCTGTCATTACACTAACGGTAACATGAAAAGTCACTTGTGCTGCTGCTCGTAATTATTCACCTTACTGCAGTAAAAAAGGGCACCTGTTGTGGAAAGAAATTTAGAGAGCTGGTTACAGACAAAACCAATAGATATTTTAATTAAAGCTAGGGTAATAGAGGGGAGAAAAAATTTAGGTTTTTTGACCCTAGTTTCTTTCACTCCTTCAGTGCTTGCCCTCCAAAGGCAGAGCTGTTTGGAATACCTGAAGAATGACACTGTGTACACAACTTATTTCACTCATTCTACTTCAAACCCAGAATACTATTAAAAGGCAAGTATTTATCAATTTTTTTGGTTATACTAAGGCCAAACCTGCCTAGGAGTTGCATAGATTTAATCTGTGCATTCAAAAATGCAATGCTGCTATGACAAAGCAAAGAGCAGCCACAAGCACTTCTGGATTGCATACTTGAATACACCAGTATATCAGAAGTAACAGGATAAGAAATATCTAAATAAATCTTTAAAACTTAAACTCCTGGAACACCCCCTCAAGAAGCTCCACTACTCAAATTTTTAAAACCCCTGTACTTATATAGCAACCCTGATGTATGCAAGCAAAACAACTACTGCACAAAAATCTGCACCTCTACTGGGCAACCTTTAAAACACCTCCCAGAATCACATACAACTACACTGACCTACAAACTGCTGACCTACAAAACCACAAAAATTCTTACTATTTGATATGAATAGCAACTTCCAGCCTCTTTTTGCACTAAGATCTTGATGCATCTTCCTGGGAAATTAACAAATTCTAGGTTTTAAAAACAGACTGTCATTTCTCCAACCAGCCTAAAACACAATCAAAACCAGATTTAATTGATGCAAACTACAGTGAGCGAGAATAAGCTTAGACACTGACAGTCTGTTTCCCACCTCTTCCTGGCCAGAACAGAGAGCCTTAAAAATTACATTTGACAAAGTTTGATGGACTCTGCCACAGATGGAAAGGACAGAATTTTAACTTGCCTTCAAATTTGAAATTTCTCCTTCCAGTCTACATAAAAATTTGGGGAAGATAAGAACAAGTGAGCCTTCTCTGTCAGCTTCCCCATCAATGGGGACATCCCCACTGCAGTATTCTCCCTGACAATATCCTGAATATTCAGTTGGTTCAGTTGGTTTGTGATCACCTAACATTGCCTATCATGGCTGAAGAAACAGGCTCAGTAAAACCACCCACAGGAATACGCACAGATCTGTACAATAACAGACTTTGGACTCTTAGATTTTTTTTTTTTGAAGGGGTAGAGCAAACATGAGATACCTCTCCCTCCGGTCCCTTACAGAAAATCCTTCAGAATCTTCAAGTAAATGTTATGAACTGCAATAATCTGGAGCAGCTTCTCTTTTTTAGGGTCCAACATTAAACACTCACTGTTCTGCCACTCTCAGTTTGAAACTCTCTAATTTAAGTACAGCACACTTGTTTCTCTTCCACCTCTTGCCACGCACACCCCTCAAACCAATTATTGAACAATTTCAGTACAATGCTCAGGTTTCCAACAGTAACACAAGCACTCCATGAATTTACCCATTTCTGCAAGAACTAATTCATCATTTGTTTTTGCACACATTTGCTATACATTCAGAATGTTCTAAGAACAGCTATTTAGCCTGCCTGTGTGCAAGACCATGTATGTAACAATTTTTACCATATATAGTTTCTTCTCCATTTCACTGTGGTTTATACTGAGTCTTTCACTTCCTACTGAGTCATCAAACACTAACAACTTGCATGTATAAGTGTTCTTTCAAACTAAAAGAATGAGGAAGCTTGCAAACAAGTCACGTGACTGGTTTTAAAATGAATACTAATATTCTTATCACATCTCTGTGTTTGATCCTTTCCACTGATACAACTCTCAAACAAAAACCCTAAATACAGTTACAGCAATTTTACAGGCCAATGAGTAACTTTCTGTTTGGCCTCTAACAATAAGAATCCACCTCTAACACTCCAGACCCTTGAGGTGCCATTGCCTGCCTCCCACACCACATGTTGCAAGAACTTCCTTCGAGTCACTCACCTCTTCCTCAAAGACAGGCTGCTGCCTATCATCAGAAGTCCTGCTGCAGCCTAACAAGAACAGTAAATTTCAAAGACAAGCCTAATCTTAAAAATTCACCTGATTTTTCCAAAAATATTCTCCATTTTTTATCTATAAGTGTTCTGATGCCTGTAAAGAGATTTCATTGCAATCATGCTTTTAAGTGTGAGATATTAGAAATAACTCTAAAATAAGACATCTCTTGTCACATAGGCAAAATATTATTACCAAAACACTGGTTTGACAATACAGAACTACTTGATATCTCTACATGTAATTGAGACTCAAAAGTTTTACTGAATGGAATTTTTGTCCAGCTTCGTTATCCCAATCCTCATCCAATTACCCCAAATCAGTGTGAACACTTTGAGCTGATGGATTTCACAATTACTTCT
This sequence comes from Ammospiza caudacuta, assembly GCF_027887145.1. Classification (NCBI taxonomy): domain Eukaryota; kingdom Metazoa; phylum Chordata; class Aves; order Passeriformes; family Passerellidae; genus Ammospiza; species Ammospiza caudacuta. Next base: position 15,656,941 of record NC_080595.1, on the reverse strand, counting down.
GACACCCTGCTCTCCCACCCAAGGAGCTCTGAGGCTCCCAGACACACAGTGCTCTGCCCAAAGGCTGAGACAGCCCAAAGCCACACCAGCTGAAGTGACACAGGCCCCTCCTCTGGCACCAGGAAGGCACCTTCCACTCCTGGGGTTATTTATATCCTGCTGCTCCAACTCACCGAGGGAAAACCCTAAGGATCCAAGATGTCTCTGGAACTCACAGCACACACAGACACCCAGGTTGTAAAGAAATGTGTGTGGCACACCCAGCTTGGGAAATCTGGTGGGAAAAATTGCTTTTACCCCGTGTCACACCTGAGACCAGCCAAGGCACAACACTGCTGTCACCACCAATACACTGAACATTTTACAACTCAGTCATTATTGCCATATAAAGGACCACACCAATGGATGAAGATCTGATTTTTTTTTTAATTTAGGCCTCCCAATAGGAATATTAAAGAATAAAAAAAAACAACAACAAAAAAAAACCCACAACAAAAAAACCCTCAAACTAAAAACAAAAAAATAAAGCAGCTTCCATATCCCTGTGTAACAAGAAAATGCTATGCTATCTCTTCTTCTTTCCTTTTTCTAAATGATAGAGCAAAAAGCGCCCAAAGGCTCTGAACTCTAGCTCTATTAAAGATAATTTTTGCTATATGAGGGTTAACAGACATCAAAACTGTCAAATCCCTGAACTGTCAAATATGATGTTCTTCTTCCTGAACTATTCTAACAATTTCAGATACTAATTGAAAAACCCTCAAATTTAGGACACTGAATCTCTAATAAAATAATCCTTTGTCCCAACTATTCTTTCCTAGGCTTATTAAAAAAATATTTATCAAAAGTATCTATATATAAGAAAACCCCTTGGTTTTTTTGGCGATTCAAGAGCTCTTAATGCACCACCAGTTAAGGTAACTCTCCACATAATATTGCTTTACTAGGGGAAACCCTAGACCACTAAAAAAAATTACCAAGGGGAAATATCCCCCGATAGCATCTGATCTCTTCCTGCTTTAAAATGGTATCTCTTTCACTTCCTGCCAAGGTGCCTCACAGCCTGACAAAAGGATGGGTTTGCCTGCACGCTGACGGAGGCCAGAAAAGGTGGAAAGGATAAGAAGAAAACCTTTCATTTTAAAAATGCCAATTTGGAGGTACGTGGCAGATTAGAGAGGTATTAAGGAAAGGACGATGCTCTATTTTGAACAGCAGCTGCCAAAAAGAAAAAATCAAAAAACCCCCACCAGAGCCCCCAAACATTTCTCTAAGCGAATAATCCTGCAGACACAGGACACATCCTAATTGCTCAGTGCAGAATGCGCTCATTCAGAATTTTAAAAAATCGGTATTTTTGTCTAAACGCGCGTTGCTCCATGGAGACCCGCTCAGGTCACGCAGAGAAACCAGGGTATTGACGGCACAACGAGAACGCGGCGGGGCCGGGGGCGGGCAGAGCAGCCGCAGCCCCGCACAGCGCCGGCCGTGCCCGCGGTTCGGGAGCACGGGCACACCCGCCCGAGGGCCGCCGGCCCCCCCCGCCCATTCATTCCGCGGGCCCGCCGGAGCGCCGGGATGGCGGCCGGGCCCGGCGGCGGCGGCAGGGCCGGGCGGGCGCGGCCCGCGGGCGGTGCCGGCAGGAAGCCGGGCCGGGTCCGGGGGCAGCCACCCGGCTTCCCCTTCCCCTCCGCCCCGGCAGCAGGGCGGGTCCCGGCGCCGCCCGCAGAGACTCACCCCGGTGCCGTTGTCGCACACGACCACCTTCCTGCCCAGCGTGTCCATCGCTGCGACACCGACACGGCTCCGCACCGGGACCGACACCGACCGCGCCACCGGCACCGCCCCGACCTCCGCCGGGCCCCCCGAGCGCGCCGCCCGCCGCGCGCGCACGCCGGAAGCCGTCAGCGCGCGCCGCCGCCCCGCCCGCCGCCGGCCCCGCCCCCGTTGCCATGGCGGCGGCAGCGGCTGAGGGGGGACACGGGCGGCAAAGCGGCCCCGAAACCGAGCCCCAAGGCGAACTCGGGGCGCCCCAAGGCTCCCGCGTCACCCCAGCCTGCCACGTCGGCTCTTCGTGTTCGTCTCCTACCCATGCCCAGGCGGGGACGGGTCGCCTGAGGGACGGCCCGCCTTCCCCCTCACGCCTTCCCCTCCCCACGGGGGTCTCCTCTCTCTCCTCGCACTGGCGAAATCAGGCAGCTCTTAAAAGCTGTTTGCCATGAATATTGTGTTATTCCATAGCTCGACAGCCCGGAGGAATTTCTCCTCCTCCCAGGAGGCCTTGCCCAGGTCTGCCTGGCGAACAGTGTGCATTTGTGTGATGGGTTCTGAATGAAGGAAAAGATAAGTGCGATCCCCTGGCTCCTATCTGGCAGACCAATATTTGTAAAGGATAAGCATGACCTCCTGCATTGTCTCTGGCAGCCCAATATTTGTTTATTTTGTTGCCCCAAATTCCACTGACTTCCACGAGAAGTCAGAACAACCCTCAGGTTTTTCCCTCCGTGCCCTGAACTGTGTGGGCCCATTATGAACAGCAGCCTGATACAATTGGGTATCACACAATATAACCACGAGGGGGCTTGTATAGTTAAGGGAGTTACATATTGTGTGGAAAATCACGCTGTGAAAGGCCAGTGTCTGCAAAGGAGACAGAGGAATCCTGCAAAAATCACCTTTATTTGAATAGAGAGAGCCCAGTGGGCCATACCCCTGTGGGGTTTCTCTTGACTTTTTGGAGGATGCATGTTGCCCTCCTCCTTTCCCCAGCTACAGCCTTCCCAAACCATCTTCTACATATTCCCCCTTGAACGTGTGTCCCTCCCTCGTTGTGCACTTCATGACCCTGGGTTGAGATGTTAATACTCATAAGTCTCTTAGGTCAGTGCATTTTTCCCTGAAGTTCAGAAGTTTCAGGGATTGCACAGCTTGATGTTGGTAAAAACCCCCACACCCATTCTTCCAGAACCTGGCAGCTCCTTTCACATTAAGTCTTTGGTAAACACTTGAAACCCATTTCTCCTGTCACATATGGATAGATGTATATGTTTATGGTTGTAATTTTTTTTCTACCTTTAATTTTTCAGAATAGTGAGAACAATGAGAAATTTTATAAATACCAGAATAAAGGCCATAATATTTGACTTTTTAAAACTTTAATCACATCCAGATATTGAGAATGAGGAAACAACAGAGTTGTCATACCTAGAAGGAGGAAGGGACTATGGAAACAAACATGGACTGATCCAGTGGCATGCAGCTGTGATGGAAGGACATCCTGGTCACTCTGCACAGCTTTACCTGCCTTTCTAATATACATCTGATTAATGATCTTCTTATAATCTGCTTTTCAGAGCATGGCATGGTTTACACTGCTGGTTGAAGCCAGATGCATAAAGCAATTTCCTTAAAAGCCTGCTCTTTGTCCATAAAAATGAATTAATCTGTATGTTTTAAATCCCTCAGCTTGTTGGACCCAGCATAGAGGGCTCACTAGGGGCAGTACACCCTGTTTCCTACTCTGCTGTTGGACTTGCTGGGTAATTCTGGACACAGCCCTTAACCAGCCTGTGCCTCAGCCCCACAAAGCTGCCTATGGTACCATGGCACCTCATACTAATGCTCATGTAGAAAGCATCTGCAATCTCTGAGTGAGAAATGTTTCATTTTGGGTTCAAATTATTTGTCAGACAGAATGCTTCAGCTGTGCCTCCTCATGCACAGTGGTGGCAACATTTACTCTGCTCCAAGGCAAACTATGTTTTAATATGGCAGCAGTGAAGTAAAAAAGGGGCAAACTTTCTTCACTAACTTTTCTGAGGTTAGATACTCAGTAGATCCTTAAATAGGTTAAATATAACACACAACTCCTTCTTAATAATGTTTTGTAGCTTTTATCAGATGAGCCTTTTCCTGCCAGGAATTTAGGCCATCAGTTAAAGAAAACACAGTATGACAAAGGGTTACTTTGATAATTGCCATCAGAATTTATGGTGTAATCAGAGTCTCTCGGGAAATAGTGATACTGAAGTCTGGCAAATATAAATGGTTAATTTGCTGTTTGTAGCCCAGCATAAAGATTTAGTATGAGGGATACAGGTTCTGTACCAGAAGTACCTGAACATGCATCCTGCATGGTGTAGTCAATAAATTCACCATTCTTCTTACTACCAACTGTTGTTGATGTTAGCTGCTGGATAGCTGTAAAAGAATTTTGTATTTCATTAAATGTCATGTACAGTGCAAGGAGAGGAAATTAAATGTGGTTTGAACAGACATCTCTTTTAAAACTAGTTTTACTGATTTAGCTGAACAGAGATAGTACTTCTTGTTTTAAAGATTTTTTAAAAAGCAATGTCTGTAAGAAGAAAAGCCATGGAGAGAATGGAGAGAACTATCCACAGTTTCCTAAGCTGTGACTTCTGTGAGTGAGCTAGATGTCGTGATAGAAGATAATAAAGTATGATGACTAAGCAGAGTGCTGAAGCTTATCAGAGAAAGTACTACCTCTCTTTTATAAAGAGCTTGATAGACCTTTATGAACTTGTGCTCTGTGCTTAACCTAATAGTGCAGGCACACAAAGAGAGGCAGGAAATACTCAGAATTAAAAGGGAAAATGAGTTATTGCAGCAGCTGTCCTATAGCTCTGCTCAGTATAGAAGAGAAAGGAGGGTCTAGTGATATCTTGCTTGCAGCAAAGCAAACAGTGTGTTCCTTAGTCCCTCCTCCACGCCCCACAGAGCCCTCTCTCCCAGTGCAGGTGTGTGGAATTTGGACCTGCAAACTCTGGCTGGCTGGAGAAACTGAGGCCAGTTCATTCCTGTGCTGATGAGGCTGGTTCCAATGTTGTATTGGCAGGGCAGGAGAAAGACATTCTACCTGAAAAGTAGCAATCATCTTTTCTCTTCAATAATCTGGCTTCTTATTGAGGCATTTTACCTTTGACTTGGATTTATTTCATTACTTTACCAGAAATAGAAGACTAGAAATATTCACAGAAAATGTCCCCTGACTAAACACTAATCACTGATAGTTTTCTGGATTTGTCAAGCTGTGGATGTAGTAAGTTAAAAACAGTCTGGATACTTGTGAATAGATCACGGTTTAAAGGGCAGACAAGCCCTCAGCAGACACACCTTCAACATGGTGTGACTGCCTCATTAGCATTGAGGGACTCTGACCTTCCCCAGATCCTGAATATCTCACTTTCCTGCTAACCAAACCAACCACACTCAGGTGCCAGAGGCAGTGTGGCCATGGGGCCAAAGTAGGATAATTTTCCTGCTAAGAAAGGACATTTTGGTTGTCAAACTGCAGCAGCCCAGGAGTGCTGAGCAGGCCTGGATTTCTGTGAAGGACAAAAGGGTCTGGATTCTCCTCCCTATAAGCACCACCCATTCTGAGTCATTTGAGCTGGAAGCACTGGCATAATTGCAAAACATCTTCACACAGATGGCATGATCCACTGTAGGTTACATGAGGATTCTTGAGTGAGATATTTGGCTGTAATTAAAATACTATGAGGAGAGGTTTTTTATTGTTGGGTATTTTTCACAAACATTTCTTCACAGGGCAGAGAAAATGGGGTTTTTTTAGCATCACAGGGGTACAGAAAATGAACTTTTATTTTTGTTGGCTCATTTCCAGATAAACATAAGAACACATTGCAAAGGTCACTTTGTGTTTTAAATTCAACAAAAACTCCATTTTATGTAGTATGTATAGCCTATGTCCCATCTGCCTTTCAAAACTTTTAAAAGTCAACTTCAAACAAAGTTATCTTATAGATTTCAGGCACTGTAAATCATCATGAATTTTGACCACTGTAAATGTGATGATGCTTTGTCACAAAAGCCCAGATCCATGCAGGGCATATACTGCACTGATTTCACTAAAATTTAGGGGACACAAATAGTTTTATGGTAAAGAAAATCTGCCTTTATAGCTTTGCTTCTTATTTGAAACAGTTCTATTTCTGAGGCCTTAAGATGAAGCAGTAAAATGTGCAGATGAGATGTGTTGGACACTGGACCCATGGGAAACCCCTGGGTGCTCTCTCTCCCTGTTCTCCATTGCCCTAAATATTTTGTATTTGTTTACATGTGCAGCAGATGCAAGGTATTAATAAATCTGAATTCTTCACTTCCATCACTGGTAACATTTTGAGGCCACTTTCCAGAGATACAAATGGCACCCAATGGAATTTCAGAGTTTCAGAAACCTGATTTCCAGAGACTTCAAGTTCTTTTTATACCAGCTGAAGTGAATTAAACCATTTTCTGAAAATTGGGTTCCAGATATTAAAGTCTGGCAGACAAAGCTGGGTTATCCAAAATTAGATGGCAATTCTGAAAAGATAATTGTGAGTGATGATCTCATAGGGGATGTCTGAGACAAAGTTAAAACTAGAATCTAAATCATCTGACAGCAATCCTGTGCATTAACCACAACACTGATTTTTTAATACTGTGAGCTCGAATACTGACTTGTTAAAAGAATAAATGCAGTTTTCAAAACTCATCCACAGCACATGCAAAATAGTGTTTTGATGTAATTTACTGAATTCTGGTAGCTGAAGTCAATTTGCATCTCAAATTTTCAAAGAAAGTGGTTTGAAATAAATTTGTTTTTTAGCGTGGTGAAGTTAAGCCCCATGTGGTAAATATTGCTTTTAATTAATTGATTCATGGATTTTTATTTTTACCATTCTTTATCTGTTTTCTGCACTTCTAAAGTCAATTCTTACCAAATACTTCTACATGGGAGTATCTGTGGTTGCTGTAAAATGCTGTACATATTAGATGAAAGAAAGCAGTGAGGTTTTCCATTTTTCGTTTGAAGGCAGGCTGAGTGAGCTGGGGTTGTTCAGCCTGGAGAAGAGAAGTTTCTGGGGAGACTTAATTTTGCCTTTTCAATACTAGAAGGGGCTTTATAAGAAAAGTGGCAGAAGACTTTTTACCAAGGGCTGCAGTGACACGACAAGGGTAAATGGTTTTAAACAGAGAGGGCAGGTTTAGACTGGGCTTAAGAAAGGCATTTTTTGTGTCAGAGGTGATGAAACACTGCCACAGGCTGCCCAGAGAAGCTGTGGATGCCCCGACTCTGTGACTATTAAAGGGTTTGACTAAATGAGAGAGACATTTCAGAGTGAACTGCAGTGTCTTTCATTAAGTAGCTTTTCCAGAATGCATACAAATTCTCAATATCTGTTATTGCTGGGAGTTTGAATTGCACCTTTCACTTTTTCTCAAAAGACTTGGTATTTTTAAAGCCTTTTGTTTCTGGCCAAGACCAAAAACTTACTAAGACTGAGAATGAAAATGGGAAAATAGCTCAAATATGTGGATACACCACTAGCTTAAGATAAGGAAAACCTCTCTTCCCTTGACACACTCAATATCACAAACTTTCAACTAGCAACTTTGTAGAGATTATTTGCCCTGAATTTCAAATTAAATAAGACAAACACGAAGGAAAGGAAATTCAGAATTTTGGGGGGTTGGTTTGTTTTTTGGTTTTTGGGTTTTTTTATTTTGCTGGTGAACATTGTACGTACTTAAAACTTTTGAATGAGAATTTTTATGCTTCTTGATATTGATGGGAGATATTGATGTCTTAGGCTAGATGGTAAGAGAGGAACATGCATTTACTTAGATTCCAGTAGCCAGGCTCATGAAGAGAAAGTCTCAGATGCAAATAAAAGACTGTGAGGTTGTTGCCTAATTGATTAGAAGCAAAGAACTGTCAGACATCTGGAGTGTGCAAAGTGGAAGACTGACCTCTAATTTCTCAACTTTGGCAGTTTTGATGCCACTCGTACTTTAAATTAGTATTAATACTTGGAGGGGAAATGCAGCCTTCCTCTCTTTAATCTTTCTCTCTTTAATCAATGCTTTATAAATGCAGTAGCACATTTCAGATGTCAGTAATGCATTTTTATCTGGCAATTGATTAATGTGCATAATAAGATGGATAGGCCTGTCTGCTGAGATGCTAAACAGTGGCACACAGTGTAGTGCTACTTGAGGAGGAAATAATCTTTTATTGATTATTTTCATTAGGGCTCATAGCTTTAGAAATCAATAGCTGCTCTAAGATGGATATGACACACTGCATGGTTGCTCTAGTTCCTGTAACTTATGTAAATATTTGTTTCTAATTATTTTTGAGAAAACATCCTTTCTATGCAGAATCAGCTTTACAATCAAAGGCAGTGTTGGGAGGAACACCCTGATCAGATTATTAATCAGCCCGTGAGGAAGTGGAGATTTAAAACAGGAGGTGGCAGCCTTGAGTAGTAACTCAGTGCTGTCTCTGCCTAGTTAGGCTCGGATCCAAATGGAGTCAGAGCTGGGCACAAATAGCTCAGCATCTCAGCCCTTTTTCTGAAACATCACTACGGCAAGCAGCCTGGATAGTGAAGATGGCAACAACTAGCTTTGGCATTTTTGCTTGGTAATTAAAAATGTAGCTAATTAATTTAATACTTTTATTGTGAAGCTATGAGTTTTCTTAGATTTTTTTAACATTTGGATGAGTAGTTGTAGCAGGACAGACTGCATCACACTGCAGAGGCAGAATTTCATCTGTGTCATTCTCCTCTGGATCTGTTTCTTCTAACTAGGAAAATTATGTTGCAGACAAGAATAACTAATAAAATATGAAGTTGATTTATTCAAAGGAAAATTGTGCCTATTTCTGGTCTCCTTTTTGGTATCCTGGAATGCTGGGTGATTCTTCATCCCCTAATTGTGGTGTACAAGCAGGTCATGAGGTACTTCAGTTTTCTTCATGAACTACCACACAGTAATGCCAAAGTAACTTACTTTTATTAGCAATATCAATGAAATTTTCTAATCCATAAATCAGCAGAAACCCTTGCAACTACACAGTCTCAGCAGACAGAGGAACTTGATGACATCATTGTTTTTTCCCTGTGAAAATGCTTAGTTGGAAAAAGACAAAAAAAGATTAAATGATTCAGAGTAGCTCCATGCAACCTCCCACTTCTAATCTTTTTGAAGAATGTGAACAGTACCATTCACTGGGAAAAAATGTAACCAAGAGAGTTCTGCAGTGTTGTTAATTTCTGCTGGATATTCATAGTAGGAATTGTACTTGTAAATTTTGTGTATGTATTGATTGATTTTTCCCTACAGCTCCACATTTAAAAAAATTTTTTTGGGGCCAAATTTCAAATTACAATTTTTTCCTTCAGATGCATGTGAAAAGTCTTCATTTAAAAGTTTGCTAAGCAACAAATCCTTCAAATAGAGCAGCTTGCAACTCTGCTCTGCCTTGAAAGCACACATTCATGTAAGTATTGATCCATAACAGAACTAATTTTCTGAGCTTGTTTTTTTTTTTTTTTTTTTTTGTCACAGTCTGTAGGCAAAAAATAGCATTTTCCTCTTTTTTCCCTGTGGCATGAATCCTGCAGTTGACCTGTGCATGCACAGATCTGTCTGCTGCACACAGACACCATTGCCTGGATGGATCTCCATGAGAGACCATGTTTTCTGTAACAGTCCAGTCCTGTTAGGCACAGCAGACATTGTCAAGGAACCTTCTGTTTAATCTTTTTATTAAGCAAATATTTCCTTAAGTTTGCATAAGCAGTTGCCCAGCCATGGCTTCCACACAATCCTTTAATAAGTGGCAGGGTGTGGTGATTACATTTCCTCAGAGGCTTCTCCTCCATCTGACTACCAAAAGTAATTTATTCCTCAGTTCATTTGTTTTATTTCTCTTCCCTTCCTTTGTCTGTCACAGGCAGGCAGATCAGGGAGTTAATAGCTGTCTTTTTAGTGCAAGAAGTGGGTGGGGGATGATTCTTTGAGCTGGATTCCCTAAAGAAATAAGGCTTGTGTTATCATTCTCTGCCTAATCCAACCCTCAACATGCAACACTAATAATGTGGAACCCCACTGGCCATTTCACTTCATGTGGAAGAGGAACAGGGGACTCCAGTCTTCCAGCTTCCTAGCAATTTATGGAAGTGGGTGGCTGGGGGGAGGAAAGAGAGCCAACTACTGTCTTCTAGTATTAAGGTACTTGTTAAATTAGGAGAGAGATGCCAAGTTTTGAGTACCAAAAAACGAAAATATTTGAGATTTATTTGAAGTCAAGATGAGCACCTCCCTTTGTGTGTGTTTGGCCACTGAAACTGTGAAAGAATGTGCAAAACTTGCTTGATACAGATGATCAGTACTGATCACTACTTTTAGGTTGAAGGCTGAGTCATAACACTTGTTCTGTGCATTAATTTAATTTTCATTCCACAGCATTTATGGGATTGGAAAATGTGCCAAAAAGCATTTTGTTCTATGAGGAAGTGCAATAAACTTGGGCCTTATAATGTCTGTGTTGCTGGAGAAAAACAGTTTTCTTTTTTTTTTTTGAGTAGGTAGTTTTGGAGTCTTAAGGGCTCTCTTTCTGATTGTTGCTTTCTTGGAACAACAATAGCTGCAGCCTTGGCTGGGTTAGGACGTGGACAGATGTCTTTTTCCAGATACAGCTGTGCAGAGAAAAGAGGTTTTCCCTCCACAGCCAAATGGGTGCTTCTAGCTGTTACCAACTGGCCTGTCATGGAGAAGTTTTTATGGGTTTCCCCTAATTCATACTAAGCACAGAGGTGTATCATTTTAAGCAGTTTAAAATCCTGGTCTGAGGTATGGCAGCTGGCTCTGCCTCACCTGAATTAGCAGTACTGCCATGAGCTCTTCTGTTAGCACCCTGAAGAGTGGTCAGGAACTTCTGAGGTAGTTAATCTCACCCACTGGCACTTCTAGATGTAGAAGAAGCCACCTCTACATAGCCTGAAGCCCTTTTGGTAGTTCCCAAGCATCTGGCATCATGGGCAGGACTTCTGCCTGCACAAAAGGTGAGTGACTACCATTTGGGGATTTCAATATCTGAAACTGAAAGAAAAACACTGACTCATATGCTTTTACAAACCAGTTCCAGAGCAGAGTCACATTTTAAATTGGGCCACATGTGAAAATGGTTTCTTATGGTGAGAAAAGCTGTAGATATGTGGAAAAGGTATTTGAAGAACTATTTAGTGGTTTGAGGCACTAAGGAGATCTATTCTGAGAGCGTAGTTCTCAGAACTATGACTGTGACATATTTGGGGAACCCTAGCCTTGTGTGCGGCAGACAAGTCTAAAAGAAATGAGCAAGAAGTCCATGAATAATGGAATCACTGAAGCCTGGTTTCCAATGGATTTGTGCTTCATGCAAGTTCTCCCCCTGGCCTGTATGGTCTTTGTCTTAGATGGATTTTCTGATGCCTGGTAAGAATAAGCTTTTGCTACACTCTTTTCCATGGCTGGAGACACCATCTGGATCTCCTCTTTTTCCAGCTAGCTGCCTACTTTCACTAAACTTGAGATGATTTTTTGTCTTGAAACTTCTGATTCATTTTCAAATTTAGTTGAAGATCAGTATTGGATTAAAAAGTTACTCTAAGAGGAAGTGAAGACAGCAGAATAGGCACTCACGCACAAAATATGATGACAAAGCCTTTTTTTTCCTTAGGGAATCAGAACAGTTGGAGAAGGCACTTCCTTTATATTTAGTGATTTCCAGCACTGGCAAGGTTGCCTCATTGGGACATGGAAAGGGCAAATGGAAGCAGCTTTCTAAACTTAAACCTGCTTTCATCTTGTAGCCCTGTTTTATAGAGAACTGAGGGACAGATTTACAATATTGAACTCTTGTGCAGGGACTTTGTTGGCATTTATTTGGAAGTTGGTTATTCATTAGGTGAAAATATGCTAGGAGTTGGTCTATATCTATATGTAGATTGCATTTTTCAACTGTTTCTTACATCAATATTACTGATAAGATTAATTTTGCTTAACTTGCTAGTCATTCCAAAATCACATTATTTGTCTAGTGGGGATAAATGAGAAAACAAAATCCAGTAGCGGATGCACAAAGCAATCTGCATGAGCATGTAGGTCAAGTTTAATAGGTACGTTTTGTGAACCAGGACAATTTTCTGTAATTCTTATCAACACCTTCATCTTTGATCTTCATCTCAGTAGGTAAGAACCCCATTGTTTTGCTAGTGCTTTGGTTGACTTGAATAATAGTCTTCCTTGGACTATTTGAGAACATGTAGCTGAAATATCTAGTAATGGCAAGCTGTGCTTTTCTCCCAGGGAAAAAACACAAAAGCTTAAATGGAAAAGGAAAGAGGAACCTATCAGAAGAACTGTTCAGAATAAACAGCTGTGTGCATGTCCTCTCTGTCTCTGAAAATTTCATTTAGCTCCAGGCCTGGGCTTGAATAACCTACCTCATGTTTGCTAGCACCAGCTGAAAATGTATTCTACACAGGGAATGTATACCATGTATCCCCTTGGTAAGAAGGAAAGGTGAGTTTCATGTAGATTATATCATTGCCTGTAAAAAAAGATACATCTTGACTGCAGAAAACAAAAGGGCTTTATCTAGGTGTTTAGCCAAGTACAAACCTTTTTTCACCAAATAGAAAATATCTGTTGACATAACTAGGATGGAAGAATCTGTATAGATAGGTGTGATAAAAAAACCTCCTTTGCCTCACTGAAATTCTCAGTAAAAATGTACCCTTCAGTAGGGCTTGTAACAGAATAATATTTCAATTAAACGAACTGTAACTTATGGCTCTGGAAAGTAATAAAGCTTCTACAAGAACTATATGTACAGTACACCCTAGGATGTGTTGTCTAACAGCACAGCTCCTATCCAGGGAAAAGTACTTCTTAAATCTGAGGAAATTAATTCCTATTCCCTGCTTTTATTTCTTATATTACTCTATTTTATTTCTTATATTACTCTATGAGATACCAGGCCTCTGCATTAAATTCCTGCCTTCTTGGCCTTACTTTTCCCATTTTAATAGGCAATCAGTTTGCAGGGCATGAGCCCTTCTTCCAACAGTCCCAGTTTATAATATTGACTGTCACTGAGGCAGTGAGAGCAGTGTTTCCCTCTGTAAGGAATTCAGGGTGGTGTCAATCCCACCAAATTACTTTCACAACACTCTGATACAGGTGGTGTGACCGGGGTTTGAGTGACTCCTGCCTGAGCAGTCCTGGCCTTGTAAACTAGCACTGCTCAGATCTGTGCTTGCATAACCTTAGCCAACATCTGAATCAGCTCCAGGGCCAAGAAAGGCAGTAGTGGGGGGTTTTCCAGGCTCCTTAGGCTGTTTTCCTGCACATAGTGTTTGCCAGCAGGTTATAACTGAGCCTTGTGTATCATCTCTGAGTGCTGGGTAGGTATGGGAAACAAGAGCTGTCTTCCAGTACAAGGCCTCCTTTAGATACCGTGAAGCTCAAGTGCCTTCTCTCTGTTAATACCAACAATTCATCTACTGCTACCACCTGAATCTAAGTAGTTTGAGGTGATCTTTGTACTTATCAGACTATGCAGCTAAACTGGTTCTTCTGATTCTGTGAAGGGAAGGGGCTTGTTTGTGTGACCTTGGGAGCAAACATGGGTATGTGTTCCGGGCTGCAGGAGGAACAAATGGTTGTGGAATTTGGAGACTGGGAGACTGCTTATGAGAAGTATTACTATACATTCATCCTATCCTGGATAGCCTTTCTTTGACACTGTATATTGGAAGTGTCTGTGTCATGGAAGACAAGTTTTAACCACAAACACTGTCTGGAGTGTGGCATTGGTGCCTGAGAGCAGAGACCATACCCAAAGCAGCTGTGGTCTTCCTCTTAACATGCTCAGTGTAAGCACCTCAGGTCACATTTTCCAGTGCTATTTTCAATGGTCCTTGGGTAGTATTTTGAATATTTTCAGCTTAAAAATTAACTGTTGCCCAAGAATATTTCACTGGTGAATATCTAAGAAAATCTGAAGGCTACAGGGCAGTCTTTCATTTAATTTCTTTTTTCTTTCCTCCTTGCCCCATTTTTTCCCCCTTGAAGCTGGCACAGCTTCAGATATAGAGATTTTTTACTCTATGATTTCATGCCTTGAATTATGACCTCATCACTCCAGACCAATTTCTCGTAGTCATTTCGCAGTACCTCTGCCAAATGGGGATATGTAAGTTAACTGTGAGCACAGTGATGTTAAGAAAAAGCATGTAGTTGAACTTCTAGAACCCAGACTAAAACTTTAGTGCCAAAGCATGGAAACTCTGGGTTTTTCCTAATGAAAATGAACAAACTGAATTATTGAGACAATAAAGATGGTATTGTACACAGTTTTGCTTTAATTATTACACATTCTATTCATTTTTCTTATAGAAGAGAACAGAAGTAATTGAGAAAATAAAATGAACCACCCTCTAAAGGCCAGCCAGCTTCTCTCACCAAATGGTCAGTAGGCAGTAAACAGGCAACTCAGAAGATAATTTATTCTCTCCATCTTTGATACCCATTTCAGGTGAGAGGAACTCATCCCACAGAAGAAGGAAGGGATGTAGTTTTGTATGTGCAGCTATCAGTGCTTAGCTTTCAAATTAACACTAACAACTTTATCCAACCCGTTTTTGTGGCTGGAACCTAATGAAAATTCACTCAATATTTGCAAATGCAAAGCTCTGCAGCACTATAAGTGTTTCTACTATATTTCACCCTGTTCCACAGAGCAGCAGAGGAGATTTTTAATTTACCCACTCAGAACAAAGTGCTGATTTGGCTCTGTGCTTCTTGGAAACCATCTTTGCTCTGCTGTTTCCTGTTATTTTCTCCAGTTTTGTATTTCAGAAGAGAAAGGGAGCCCAGTCAGAATCTCTTTGTGTTTGTGGCAGTGTGAGGTTGGACAGATGTAGATGGGTGCTATTCGCAGGTGAAAAGGGAATGAAGAGCAAAAGCACTGCAGAAAGTTTTCTCCTTTTAGCTGTGAGGCTTTGATGCCTGGAGGCCAGCAGCCACAGCGAGCACAGCAGCGCTGGCCTTGCTTGACACGTTCAGCAGAAGCTGCTAAATCTCATTTCCTCAGACCTTCAGCAGTTTTCATGGCTGTTCCTCCTTTCGTGCTGAGACACAAACTGTGAGCTGGGTCGTGCTCGCTCTGGCAGCTCCTGTGACACCTCACCTCTGTAGGTGGCCTTATTTCAAACCTTTCTGGATGCCAAGTTGAATTAAGTGCTTCCAGAATCTGTGAATGACCTGGCAGGAACTGAATGATTGTCCATAAAACCATTTGCACTTTATGTTTTGTGCCCTTGACAGATAAGTGGTTGGGAAATTTGTTCACATGCCATCTGCACCTGCTAGCCTTGCCATGCAGGAATAGGTAATTTCCTTTCCAAACATGATTGGCTTCTGACATCAGTAGGAAATTGGCAGCTCTTCTATGAAAATAGTATCCAGTTTCCTCTTTTCGATTTCCACTGAGATAGGAAAGGAGTTGTTATTGTTATGGTCTCAGTGCTCTGTCCAAGTTCTCTTCCCCACATAACTGCTTTTTCAGTCATTCAAAGCCAGTTTGTCAATAGTACACAGCATCATATCTTCTACTGTGTATGAGATTGTTGCAAGATCACTTTTTCCCCAATATCACAGGCTTCATTCTAAACAGAATTGCACAACCTACAGTGAAAAGATCCTCCTTCTTTTGTCTCTTGGTCTTTCTTCCTCATTTCTATGAAAGGAGAAGAGAGTGCAGAATAAAGTGTCTATCTGGTGCTGGTGGTAGGGCTTAAGAAACAACATCATGGAATTGAAGTGTACTTTTCTTCCTTTTTCTTTGTCATATAAAAGCATTGATGCCAAGTGTCACTCACAGTGCTTTCAGTTTTCTTCTCAAATGGCAGGAAGCTGTTGCAATGACTTCTTTGTAAGGGGTGTTTAAATCAGCAGATAGGGAATCAGTTGTGCTGGGCAGAATGCAGGCCATTGCCTCATCTCCAGCCTTAAGTATCCCCTTTGCAGAGAGCTACAAAGGAGTTTTTTTGCTGACAATAAGCTGGTAAATTTTGTTTCCACTCTAAACAGCATAAAGCAGCTGTGTTGGCTTTACAAGTGATTTAAAGGTTTGCTCTCCCTTAAAGTTAGGATAAATTTTTTGGGCATCCAATGTGTGCCATATATCTTTTTCCTCCTGTCAGTTACTGGAGATGGAGACAGAACTGTGGTTTTGTCTGTGCTTTCATGTAGCATTATTAATGAAAAAGGTAATCCTATTTGTCTTGAAATCAAGGCAAAGATCTCTTGTGTTCTGTCCATCTGTTCCAGACACCAACAGCATGCTCATCACCATGGTATTGGAACAGTCTGGTACACAAATAGCAATCAGCAGTTATTAACATAATATTGTTACTTGGTCCATAAAGCTAATATTGGCAGAGATACAAGACATCACTCACTGTGAGACAGTTTCTCAGGTGATGTACTTTGTTCTGCCAGAATATGATAATATTCTGTATAAAAGTCAGTAAAAGGATGATTTTTTTTGTTTGTTTGTTTCATGAAAGCAGCAAAAATTGCCAGTATAATATAAATATATCAAAAAACTGTCTTTACCTCCAGTAATTTACAATCCATTGTCATCTAGTTGTAGAGCAGAATTCTTTGGAAAACAAAAGGGCTTTTAAAAAATATGTATTAGATCAAATCAAACCACTAAAAGTTCCTCTTTCCTTCCCTTTTTCCCAGTTGCTGATATAGACTGATACAGGACTGGCTTTTTGCATGCAGAACACCATTTATTTCAAACTGGACCTAGACAAGTTCAGGTCTATTCAGCAGGTGATCTGTAGTGCTGAAGGACTGGCATGTGATTGCAGCCCAGCAGGAATCTCCAAGTCTCCCAAAACATCCTGAGCACCCACAAAATTTGGGTGCTCCTTATTTGTCCTTACTCCCTTTCATACATCTCATTTATACATGTTCAAATGCCCAAATTCAAATGCCTCCTTTTTGTTTTGTCACTTTTCCCTTTGATGCAACCTAAGGATTTTTTTCAGAGTTGAACACACCTACCTTTAAAATCCCTGGTATTTGTATTTCTGGTCGAAAGTAGTATATTCCTCTGAAGCGGCACATTTGTGCCAATCCAGTTAAATTAATAGCCCATCTATACATCACTTTTCTTCCCTTCTTAATCAGAAAATATACCTGGGAGACCTATTTTGTAAGCTTGTCTACAGAGACTTCTATATCACAGCAAGATGGAGCCTTTTGATCCTGCGGCTTCACAGGGGCTGCAGCCATGAAACAAAAGTGAAACCAAGGCATTGTGGCTGCTGGGGTTTGTACACAACAACCTTTGCTTGCTCTAGAAGGCAAACTGCTGCCAAACTAAAATTTCTCTAAGCATTATAGTGCCCATACCAATGCTGCTCTAATGAGAGGGAACATCTTTATCTGAGCTGGTTGTCATGATGTCAGTGGGGATGAGCAGATTGTGTCAGCAATTACTACTCTTTCAGGGAACATGAAACTTAAAATGGTCATGGTGTTGGTTCACCCTCCATTTTTATATCAATGGCTTCTCTTTTTTTAAAGTTAACTACAATAACTAACTACTATTAATAATTAACTATTAACTATCACAATGAA
This sequence comes from Ammospiza caudacuta, assembly GCF_027887145.1. NCBI lineage: Eukaryota > Metazoa > Chordata > Aves > Passeriformes > Passerellidae > Ammospiza > Ammospiza caudacuta. The sequence goes on along the minus strand of NC_080595.1, from coordinate 15,639,418 downwards.
CTAATTTAAAAATGTAAATGGATTCTTAAGGATATTGTTGCCAAATGGAGCCATCCATTTGTTTGGAAAGGCCAACAGGATCTTCCTATAAGAAAATATCATTTTCTGCAAATCAGCTCTGTCTTGAACACTATTTGTGTTTAAAACTATTAAATTTAATAGCAACTAGCTTTTGGCTCAGCTAAGGGAAAGAGTCTAAAGTACTGAGTGATTCTCATACATGTCTAGATGCAATGAAGGGCAGAGGGCAGCATTTTTATCCTGTCATTCCCTGTTATCACTCTCAGTTATTAAGCAAGGGGTGGGTATTAACATCAACTTTGCCTCAAACATTTAGTAGATGTTACTTACTAGACAAAGTGCATGTGCCCCATGTTATTTCTTTCACGGCCTGTCTCTGGATGCATGCCACATTGTGCTTTGGGATATAGCCCAGTGAGCAGCAGAAATGGGTTTGAACTTGGCAAAATGGCAATAAGCATAAAGGTACAGTTGGAACTTTCCTGGAATACTCTCCCCTGTCTTATTATCCTAGGTCAGGATCTCAGTTGTCTGCAGTCAGATGCTTTGGAGCAATGTTATGGAGAGGAATGAGTAATTTCTGACTCAGTTTAGCGCATTTATCAGGACTGAAAAAGTTACAGCTGAACTAAATGCCATGTCCACAGCTTGTTTCATGAAGCTCTTTTTGTCATGTACAGTGACTGCCCACCAATAGAAAATGAAGATGCATTGCTTCAGCTTTTATAAGAAAGATCTGTGGCAAGTTGTGTTGCATCCCTGAATACAAAAAGTTTCCAGGGCCTATTAGGTCTCTCTGCTCCTGTGCCTGCAGTGAACATTGCAACAGTTCATGTTGCCACTGCACAGTCTCCCCTTGTCCTCTTCATTTGAGATAGGCTGCATCCTCCTCAGCAATCTTTGAGAGTTATGACTTAGAGCACAAAATGTAACCACTAAAATAAGGCACAATTCTGAATGACTAGTTGAAGCAGGATTTGGGGGAGAATGTGTCATAGTTTTGTAGAACTGGGTGCCTTTCAAAATATCTGCTTGGAGTGGGGTGCTCATTCAATTCACCACGTGTTGCACTGGGCACACTCTAGAAAAGATCAGACACTGCTTTGAATTAACAAGGAGGGCTGGGATCTCTGATATTGCTAATTATGTGTTGGTGGAAAGCACAGTGGCCCATTGTGCTTTCTGAACTAGAGTATTAGAACAAAAAAAAAGCAGTGAAAAGTCATCACTGCAGAAGCTGTCACCCTTGTTCCCTTGTGTACTCTGGCTCTTCTACAGGGAGGTCTCATGGACACCAAAGACAAAAGCAAATGTAGTTGTCCCGATTATTTCTTGATTCTTCAAATCCCATCACACACAATAATCCTCTGTGGCTTTCTGCCCCACCCCATGTTTTGATGCTCTTGATTTAGGTAGGATATTGCTATGGCCTTTGAACCACACATTTTAGCAGATTTTGTATTTGGACATAAAAGCCCAGATATGGAATGCATATTGCACAGGGCAATATTGTGTTAGAAAACAGGCAAAATTAAGTAGTTAATCTCATGTACTCAAACTGTCACCCTTTTTTGCAGGGCACCAAAGGAATCTCATTAGTTAATGAATAGAGGCAATGCATGCAATGTGTAGGGAGTGACTGCATTTAACTGTGAATTACTTGATCTTTGAAAAGCTTTTTTTCTTAAGGTAAAAGGATCAAATAATTTCAATACCTTATCTCAAATAATACTATTTGTAGATATTTTTCAAAATAGCAAATGGAATGTAAATAGGTAATGGTGAATTTATAGCTCCTGAAATTATATCTGTTCTCTCTCTTTTGCTAGCTTTCAGGAAGAAACTGGAGAGTTGCTTCATCAGTGCCAATCCAGACTGTGGCTGGTCTCATGAAAAGGATTTTATTGATGAATTAGTGCAGCTACCCTCCCAGCCATGGAAGAATACCTCATACAAAAAAATCCATAGGTGACTAATAGGTGTGGTAAGCAGCCTGTGAGATTTGGGAGAAGCATTCTGGTATACCTGGAAATCAACCTAGATCTAAATTACCTGCCATTGTGGATATTTTAGTCTTAATTGATGCTTTTCCACCACATTTCAGAACGTATCCTTTATCTGAACAGCTTTGCTTTCTTGTTTGTTTGTTTTTTTATGTTTGTCAGTCATTACACAGTACTATTTAGAATCAATTTAGCACCCTTCCATGTGTTGAGTGGTTGTGGTGAGTGATGATTGCAGGATTAGCCTGCTAGTAATTAAATGTTGCTGCCTCTCAGCTTGAAAATGAAACATCTCTATGGAATTTAAGAGTTTCTTGCTTTATTTAGGCTGGGCATGTCTAAATAGTAGGGGTAGGTTTACCAAGTCAGTACAGGCACAGTGCAATCATAAAATAATAAATTTTAAAAGCAAAATGAAGAGGAAGAGTAGAAAAAGAGGAAGGAGAGAAGAAGAAATTGAGAGAAGGGAAACTAATTCAACAAATCATTAAAACTTTGAATTGCATGGGAAATTTTCTACACTCTGCTGAATCTTGGGTGTAATTTCCTAATCTTGGCTTTGTGCTATCCAGACAAAGATACTCATTTTTACTCACAGTTGGGTCTCCAAAATTTGTAAGTGTCAGGCTGTGTAAAATAGGACATGTTTCCTGTTTGTTGAAGCCTAGAGGGGTACCTGTCTCAGTAAAGCAGAGGCTGAGTTCCTTACCATTTGTGAACCCACTGAATGCTTGAATTTCATATTGACTTTACTACTATGAAGAGTTTCACCTCTTGAATTCACTGATTAATGTTCTAAGCAGAATGAAGCCCTTTTTTATTTTTCTCAAAATCTGCTATCCAAAATCACATTATTTCAGCATTCAAAGACAGTTGTTTGCTTCTTCAAAGACTTATTAGACTGATCTGTCCCATTCTCCTCACAGGACTGTAGCAGTGTAACCTCATATGATAAAAAATGCTGAGCTTCTGTTTGAAATACTAGGGATGATGCCTAATCTTGAACAGACATCAGAAGGATTTTAAATAAAGGTTGTCACTTAGAGAGCAGTGCCCTCACTTAGTTTTCTGTCTGGCCTGTGTTAGGGTAAAGACAAAGGCATTTGAATGTCTTAATCGAAGCAGAGGGTGAGCTTTTTACCTTTAGCTCTTGTTACATTTAAGTATTCATGCTGAATAACAATAATAAAAGATTAATCTCATCTGGCTTTCTGTTGATTGTTAGTTTAATTTAGTGTATGACAACTCAAAGTTTAGTCTGCCAGCCAACAAAGGAATGGAGTTATCAACATTACTGATAGGATAAACCAATTATGTAAGCTTATTTTCAAATCTCCCCAAATCCCAGAATACTTAACCAAGTAAAACCCTTGAGCTAAAATGTACCTGTTTACAGAAAGGTACAATATCAAATAGAGGTTTCATTCAGAACTTTGGGTAGACTAATTGGCATTGTTGGCTGCTTTTTTTTTTTTCTCTGTTGCCATTTTTAGGTATGAAAAATATCAAACTGAAAAGAAAAAAGTATGAACAAGAAAAACACAGTTGTAAGAGAGAATTTTGAGAGTTTTCAGAAAGGTTTGAGAGTTTTCTTTGCTTGCAAGGCTGTGGAGGCCCAAGGCCTGAATAGTATGTTCTGAGTCTTGACTGTCTGGTTAGTGCTGTGTCTCTGAGCTGTAACAGTATTTCCCAAACCCTGTGTCTAACCATTGCCTTGGCAGGACTCCAGACTAACCCTGTGGGGAGAGGGAAGTGCCTGTGGAGCTTGGCAAAGTTGCTTATCCTTTCCTCCTGAAGATATGCATTTGTTCCTGGGTAGCGTGGGAGGTGGCTCCTCCTTCCTGCATTTGTAGCCACCATGGAGACAGATAATTCCAGAAAACGGTCTAATAATGTAATTGCAGACCCAAATGTGATTACAGAGGTCTGAGACTCTCTCTCCTGACACTAAATTGTACATGCATGTGCAAGCAGTGTCACAAGCCTGCTCATAAATGCCCCAAACCAGGTTAGACAGAGACTCCAAGGGATGAATAGGATGAGAACAACATGCCAAGGGCCAAGAAAGACAAAAAAAGCAGAAAGAGATTCAAAGTTTAGATCATGGAAAGTGTGAAATGATATTGTCAATGTCAGGCCATGAGAAAAGGGAGGCATTCTGTTGTTGAAATGCATGTTGCAGGCCCCTGTAAGCATGCAATACAGAAAGTATTGAAGATGCTGTGCAAGGCAGGTGTGTGTAAAAGGATGAGCAAACAGAAGAGGACCGTGAGCAAAGAAAAATTGAGAAGAAAGTTTCTGAAAGAAGAAGAGGTCAGAAGAGAACCTGGTGGCACAAAAGCTGATAGGGAAGAAAAGGGGCATGACAGCACAATGAAGGCTGAAAGAAAGCACAGCCATTGCTTTAATTTGCTGCTTTTCATTGGAAATGTATCCTTTTGCCTGTTCTGGGTGCCATGCACACGTGTAAGAACATACAAGCTTTTCAGCCTGCCAGGGTGAAAGTGCCTTCCAGAACTCTGGTGTCAAAGGCACCTACAAGACCCAGTGAAACAACCTTCAGTATGAATCAATGTCAGTGTTCAATAACATCCGGGGCCAGGCAGGGAGAGGCCAGCCCAGCTGGGTGAGGACGTGCCAGGGCATTTGGATGGTAATTGGCTGATGGATGGAACTCCTGAACAAACAGATACCTAGGCAAAGAGCAGAGCAGCCAAATTCCAGGGAGCACTGCCCTGCTATCTCCCTGTGTTGCAAAATCCATGAGTCAGAGGGAGAAGACAGCCCTGGGCAGAGCCTGCAGGGAGAACTCTGACCCCCACTTCTGCAAACCTTGTGTTTCTGTGTGCTCTGCCCCATGTCTGTGAGGAGGTGAACCAAGGTCTGCAGCAGGAACAAAGGGTTCATTTCCTGGAAGGAGATGAGTGCTGCCAGCAGGACATCAGGAGACAGCACCCTCAAAGCCCAACCTCCTGTTGCAGAGTTGTGGTCCAGAGTCTGAGCTGTTATTATAAAAACAAACAGGCCAGATCCTCAGCTGGCACAAAGCCACAGGAACTCAGCACAGTAGCTCAAGCTGTGTCTTCTTTATTGCTTGGGGCACGGAAGATTATGATTGAAAAGATGCCCAGGATGTAACAGATGAAGTAAAGTGTCCTGAATTTACCAGCAGCCTTAAGTAAAAGTCTAAGTTGCTTAATTTATCCTTGGAATCATTTTAGCAGTGAGCTTTTTTTACCTTTCTTGTGGGTGCTGCCATAAATGGCCTGTGGGAACAGTGGAATTGTCATATCTGGACATTTTCAAGAATATCACTATTGAGATTCAAATAGATGCAGCTGAAGCATAGGAACTTGAGTAGAACATCTCCTGGAGTCCCTTCCAACCTTCTTTTTTTCATAATTTTAGCAAATCTGTTCAGTTGCGGTCCTAAGCTGGCAATTTTATCCTGCTTCCAGAGGCTTGTGTCCCAGAAACTCCAGCTCCCAAACCCCTCTACTTCCTCCATGGCTACTCACACAATGAAAATGTAGTTTTGTCAGTTTTGAAAATATTGTGAAATCAAGATCTGAACTGTGGCAACAGTGTCAAGTAAAACAGAAAGATATCAAAGTTAATAGGTAACCTGCTTATTAGTGTTTCATGTCCTGCTGAACATAATTTTCTACTTCAAATTTGGCTGACAGTTGCCCTAAAAACACAAATGTGCTCACAGCAATACTGAAGCAAACTAGGCTTGAAGAAAGGAACCAGAACAAGGTGCTAGATCTCCTTCTAGGAGTTTTCCTAAAGAGATTTAGCTCACCACAGTTGGACATCTGCTCCCAGAGCATCCTGCTATATAACTGTGCTGAGAGGACTCCAACAAAGTAGGAATGATGAGGAGGACTCTATTGATATCAGAAGGTTAATTAATTATTTCTTATACTATATTATTTTATACATTTAAAACTGAATTTGCTAAGCACACAATGGTACTCATTTTGTGACTGTCCACTGACAGTCTGCACACACACACTTGGCCCTGATAGGCCAAGGAAACAAAACACCATGACTTTGGGTAAACAATCTCCATATTGCATTTTACTTTTGCACAAACACAGGCACAGAAAATGATAAGAATTGTTTTTTCTTTTCTCTGAGGTTCAGAGAGTGTGAATTTCAGATATATTCTTGGGAAAATGTGCCTTGCTTTTCTCTGTGAAGAGAAATGTGAGGCTACACTGCTATCACTTCACATCCAAGTGCTCTTGACACTCCACCCTGCCAGTAGCTCTTGTCTGCTGCCTGTGGCTGGGACCAGTGTGGAACCTTGGGCTCCGTTCCCCTCGCTGTAGGAGATGAAAGCACAGGCCACATGTCCAGCCAGAGAGGTAGAGCTGGACATGAGCTGGTTCCTGGTAACTCATAAACCACTGAATTCCCTTAAAGCAATGTGTGATAGTGGACCAGCTCTGTTTAACAGTTCCAGAATACCATTTTCCTGCCCATGATTGTTTTCCAGACATCTTACTTCATCTGAATATGGGTACATTTGTACTTTCCCTCCCAGGGGTACCACAGGTCTATCAGCAACTTCTCCCTTTTCCTTTAGTTCCTAAATCAAGAATTAATAGGAGGAATTTGTCGACACCATTTGAGGTGTGCTGCCAGCACATCTGAAATGGCCTGGTTCTATTCTCTAAAAACCACTGGCAGCTGACAGGTCCTGCAGAAAATGATGCACATGGGAGGGCTGAGCGAGGCGAGAGAGACGCTGCTGTTGATAAGCTGCAATCAGTGTTTGCTCCCAGCACTCCCAGCACCCAAACAGCCAGCTGCAATGTGGTGTGCTCCTGGTGCCTGACCTTCTCCTGAGGCTGCTGTGCCTCTGCCAGCCTGAGAGCTTCCCACCCCACAGACCAGACACTGAGAGGGGGCAGGGGAAATGCGGGGAAAGGCAAGTGGGGAAATAAATACCTGGATCACTTTTTTTCCTGATTTTATACATAATCCAGGGAAAAGGACCAAGCAGGGGGCAAATGATTTCTCAGCACTGCTGTGCTAACATGACAGCTTTATGGGGAGGCAGTTCTGGGTCAATTCCTCCTACCTTTGGTTCAAGAACTGTTATGCAGGGGAAAGAAAGATATTTCCAGGGTAAAATTGTGGTAGGGTGCCAGATAGCACACCTGAAACCTTCCTTTGCCCTGTGACTATGTGGTGTGGTTATATACCTTAAAAATATGGATGATTTTCTAAAAAGTAAGGGCAGAAAAGAAAGGCAGAATGGATCCTGTGCAGGTTGCTGCTCTCTGCAGGTGGTGCCATCCCAGTCTCACTGCCAGCCCCATGGCACGGGAGGAACTGGGGCTCTGTACTGCAAAACCTGTGCTCACACAGCTGTAGCATTTCTCCTGCATCATCTGTGCTATTTTTCCTCCTTCCTTTCCCCCCTTACAGCTGACTGCAGCCATCAAAGCTTGCTTTCTCTCTCCCTCCCATCCTCTGTCAGAGCTCTCTGGCACAGGCCTTTTGTGGCCTGGGGAGGAGAGAGCTGGGTGCAGGGGAGGGCAGATCACCTGAGTGGAACCAGGAACCAGCAGAGCTCAACCTCAGAAACACCAGTTAGTGGGTCAGGATGCTGCCCCAGGGTGGACAGGACTGAGGGTACAGGTGGAGCCAGTCTGTGCTCATGGCTTTCCTTGGCTGCTCTGGTAGAGCACTACAGCCTCAGCCGAAGGAAATTCTGCAGCTGATTTTACCAACAGGATGAAATAAACCTCTCTTTTCACAGGCAGAATCCAGCCCTGAAGGTACATGAAGAATGTCCCCTGAACTGGCATCTGATACTGCTCCCTGCATTAGATCCTGTTAGCAGGGAAACAAGCGAGGCCCCTCTGACCTCCCAGTGGTTGGTGGTGTTCAGGACAAACCACAAATAAGCCCTGAAGGCAGGAGGAGGGACAGGACAGAATGTGGCAGAGGGGTATAAATCATTGCTGTGATCCCAGACAGAAACCAGGCAGGGGTCCTGAGCCTGCTCATCCAGTCAGACAGGTACACGTGCAGACACTGGGCTGCAGATGGTGACACCATGGCAGCACGGCAGCGGGTGACACCACGGCAGCGGGTGACACCACGGCAGCAGGTGAGCTCAGCCCGCCACATGGGAAGCAGAAAGCCCCCCTGCACCTCCTGCAGAGCTGGAGGAGATCCACGTCCCCACTTCTTCCCTCTGCCCTTACACCCTGCAGCCATGGGCTGCTATGGCTGCCACGCTGCCCGGGCAGTCACACGGATTAAATACACTTCTAGACATGGAAGTTGTTATTTCTCTGAAATTAAACAGCTTCCCACACTCTTATTAAGCTGTGCCCTACTTCAGAAATAAATCTAATTTGGAATTTCATAGTTAGCTGGTGCTGATGTTGGTTTGTCCCTGCGTCTTCTCTGATTTGGCTGGGTACATTTAGCAGTGCCATATGTGGCAAAGTCCTATTTATTGTGGCTTGTGAGCACTATTCCTCACAACAGTGTAAGGAGTTGGAGTGGTTGGAGCTTTTTGTTTCATGGGGGCAGAGAAAAGTTAAAGCACAAATGTTTGAAATGTCCCTGTGAAACCACTTTTCCTGTATTGAGCAGAGAATGAATTGCTGTCTGCTAAATGAAGACAGCATTTGTCATCTGGGGTACTCCTGCACATCTGGTCACCTTCCATGGAGTGCCTAAAGGGAACTACTGTACCAGAGAGGAGAGCACATTTCAAAGGACTCGCTGGATTTCTTATGGCAAACATCAAACAAAACAGGCATTGTTTCACAGATACACAAAGTAATGGAGAAAGGGAAGTGGAAACTTCAGCAATGACCCCCACAGAAGCAACAGAACACACAGCAAGTTATGTGGTAGATTCAGCTGCAGATTGCATTACCCAGCCAGCAGAGCAGAGAGAGAGGAAACCCAAACCCTATGCAAGCAGCGCTCAGTGTTTCCTATTGCAGCCACCACACTCAGCTGACTTCATGTAAGGAACCGAACCTAACCAAAACCTCGAAGATGTGTGCAGCGTGAGTGGCTTTTCTTCATCTCATTGTGGGGAGAAAAAGGGGCTAGAGCACAATTTCAGTTCCTCTGGGGCTTCAGCTCTGGTCTGATGCTGTCCAAGTGAAAGACACCCATTCCTGTGGGTTATGCCAGTTATTATTTAACACCTAGATGTTTGCAGTAACACCTCCCAGCTTGTAGCCCAAGTCCTGCACACACACCCCTGCACAGGTGTCTCAGTGATCTCACAGTCCATGTGCAGGTTGTCCCTCCTGTCCTTTGAGCTGGTTGGAAGATAAACTTTGGTCGTGTATTATACTGTGCCCTTTGTAATGAAAGAACGTCGGGTAGTGTGTATTAGTGGTGGGATTTAAATTCCCGAGCTGATTACAAGGAGCTGTTGTAAGGTTTAGCAGCGCACTGTGAGTCTGGAGTGATGTGTACTGTTCTGTGCTTGTGCTCTCTCTGGTGCTGTTGAAAAGGCCAGGGCTTTGCTAGGAACAAACCTGAGAACATCAACAACTGAAGTGTCAGCAATACAATTCGATATTTGGCAAGACTGTTAATAGTGGCTGACCAGAAACCAGTCTCCCATACTGTGAAATCATCCAGCTTTAACAGATTGCTTGCTCGGAGATCCCAGGCGTGTGGCAGTCTCTCCATGCCCACTCCCCAGCAGTCACTAGAGCATAGAAATATTTACTGTGCCTAAAGAATGTAGTGAAACGTGATTAATGCTTGTAAAGAAGTTTTGATAATAGATGCAATGGCAGATTTTTCTGATAAAAGATGCAAAAAGGGACAGTGACTTATAAATTCAGGTGAAGAACACAGGCCTTAGAGGAGCTAAAGACGCCCTGTGCTGCTCCAGATGCGCTTCCCACGTTCAAAGTGGGAAAGCCTCAGAGTGCAGAGCCTCCCTCCATGGCTGCCCGCGGAGGGGAGCGGCTGGAGGGGCTCCGGAGCGGGCTCTCCCTTTCCTGGCCGCCTCCCCGCAGCCGCAGGCCGGCCCGCATTGCCAGCAGCCTTGTTCCGCACGCTGTGCCCGCCGGGCCGCCTCCCCCGGCCCCCGCAGCCCCGGCACAGGGCGGCCCGGCTGAGGCACCGGCAGCCCGCAAAGGGAACCGGGCCCCGCAAAGGGAACTGTAAGGAGAGAGAACGCCCTGCCGGGACGGACCCAGGGCTGCCGGCAGGGATGGAGGAAGGGACGGGAGGAGAGATGGGAGGAGGGACTGGGGCGGGCATGGAGCCCGGGGATGGACGCCGGGGATGGAGCCCGGGATAAGAGCCCGGGATGTAGCCGGGGATGGAGCCCGGGACAAGAGCCCGGGATGGAGCCGGGGATGGAGCTCGGGCGCGGCCCAGCCCAGCCCGGCCCCATCCCGGCCCCGCCCCGCGCGCCGAGACCCCGCCCCCGCCCCGCCCGCGCCCTGACTCGCCTGAGCTGCCACGTCTGCCCGCTGACGTCACCCCCGGCCCGTGCCTCCCGGCCAATCAGCGACGTCGGCCGCCGCTCCGAGCCGACGGGGCCGAGGGAAGAAAGGCCGGCTATCGCGCATGCGCTGCCGCCGCCGCGGTGGCCGCCGGGAGAGCGAGTCCGCAGGAGGGGGCGCGGCCGGGAGGAGGCGGCGGCGCGGACTCGGTTTCCCGTCGCGCCCCTCGGCCGCCCCCCGGCCATGTAAGCGCTGCTCGGCGAGCGGCCGCCCCGTTTCCTGGTCGGGCTCCGGCGGCCATTTTGGGCTGAGGCGCAGCGCGGAGGCCGCGGAGCGGGCGCGGGCGGACGGGCCGAGCCGAGCGCCGGGCGATCGCGGCTCCCTCGGACCAGCGCACCGCGGAGCGCCTGCCTCGGCGGCGGGAGGTGCCGCCGCACCGCCCCCTCACAGCGCGCTCGCCGTCCCTCGGGCCGCGGGCCCCACGGACATGTCCAGCATGAACCCCGAATAGTGAGTGCGGGACGGGGCGGCCCCGGGGCCGCGCTGGGGGCGCCGCGGGGCGCGGGGGGACCGCGCTGGGCCCGCGAGTCCGAGGACCCGAGCCCCCCCTCCCCCCGGTCCCCGCGGAGCCGCGCCCGGGCCCGAGGGCGGCGGGGGAGGAGGAGGAGGAGGAGGGTGGGGGGCGGGAGGCAGCGCGGCCGCCCGGGGGTGGGTCCGGCGGGGCCGGGGGGGGATCGGGGGCCCTGCGGGGAACCGGCATTCGCCGCCCCGGCAGCACCGTGGGGCGCAGCCGCGGCGATGTTCCCGAGCCTCGGGAAGGCACGGCGGGGCCTGGGCTCCAACAAGTGACCGGGGGGACACCGGCGCCCTGTGAAAGCCGATCCCCCGGCCGGCGGCGGCTCCGTAGCCAGGGGTCCACCCTTCGGTTTAGCTGCAAGTCATGTGTGTGTCACATGGCTCTTGCAAAACACTTCTTGCCTATGTAGATTTTGCAACGCTGTGACTCGATAATAGAACGCTCTTGGGGCTGTTTCCAGCTGAAATAGCGCTTGCTGAGAAAGCCTGGTGATGACACGAGGGGTTTTTGGGGGGGGTTGTGTGAGTGTGGCCTTTTTCTTTAGCTGACCTGCTCGGGAGTTGGGCTGTCTGAGCTCTGTTCCCAGGGGATGTCTCTGTTCTGGAAACTCGGGGAGCTGTGTCCTGGCCACCAGGCTGTCGGGAACAATAAACTTTATTTTGTTCCAGACTTTCTTCTGTGAGTTAGAGGAAGGGCTGAAGCTTAATTTAGAAAGTTAAAAAATCAGCTGCCGTGTTTCCAACTCTTCAGCCTTGTCGGGTGTGTTTAGCATCCTTTCACTGTGTTTAGGATCCTTTCACTGGTGCTGGCTTTGCTGGCACCCCAGTTTGGGGTGGTGAAGCCACTGTCACCTCTGATGCCACTGTAGTGGCTCTGGTACTAAAATCCACGTGTGGTGTGACGTTGCTGCTCTGGATATCCATGGAAGCTGCTCTTGGAAGGCACCCACAATTTTGTCCTCTCAGCTCCTGACTCGTGTGGCTGTGGCTCCTGTGCTCTCAGCTTACGTCAGTGGGGTTGGTTGCAGGCACTGTGAGTCCATGAAAATCACCTGAGGAGCAAACAAGTAGTCATCGGCTAGTGAGGGAGCTGGTGACAGCCAGGAGGTACAGCCAGGAACTCGAGTTACATCTTGGCAAGATGACATCACAAACTTGCTCCTGTAGCTGTGGAACACACCAAAACAGTAACTGGAGGTGGGAAGTGGATGAAAACCCAACAAACTGCTGGTGCCTCATGGTCCTAATGGCTGTCAAGAGTTAATTTCTCTTGCAAGCTGTTGAGTTCTGTAGTGGGAAAGCTGCCTCAAAAGAGTGTTAGGCCACTAAGAGAAATGAGTTGGAGGAGGCATTTTCCATAGATTTTTTTTGCCTTTCTTGCAGTCCATGAGCCTCTAGACTGATGCAGAGGGTGGTTCCCTGCAGCGAGGTACTGAGTGCTGAGGTCAGTGTTTTCAGAGAGACTCATTCTTGGTCCTGGTGGTGAGCACGGCTGAGTTCTTGAAAGTGAAACAAAGAGGAGAAGCTGGAGTTGGACGTGAACTCGAAGTGTTAAATTGCCACTTCCTGAGAGGGTGGTGTCAGCAGGATGAGGGGAGGAGATGGGAAGGGTGTGGTGAGAGGGACAGAAAATACCTGTCAGTGTGGTGTGTGTACTTGGATCCCTGTTAAAACAGGAATAAGGTTTAAGGGATTATGACATTGCTGCTTCTGTTCCCTGCAAAGAGATGAGTCCATTTACCCTCTCAGAAGTGCCTTGCCTATAATGTAAGACGTTCTCACTTCCCTATCACAGCTTCAGATCAGGCTGCAGCCCCAGATCCTCTCTCCTGGGCCAGAACTCAATCAGAAGTCAGTGGCATAGCTAGTTAAAATTCCTAACTAAAGGCCGACTTCCTTCAGCTTTCCTGATAAAGCCACAGGGTTAGATCTGCTCGTGCAAAGGTTTGAAGGGGAGTTGTGCTTCTGAGAGCTTCCTTGGAGCTTCAGCCCAGTGGACTGTTAGTTTTTAGATGGAGTGAAGGAGCTGAAGAGGGGTGGATGTGATTCTAGAATCAGTGTTTGGAAGCTGAATTCTGAAAACATCTGCCCACCCAGCACTGGGATGTGTTCCCTGTGTCCCTCCCTGCCGGTGTTTGAGTGAGCAGAATGTCAATATTGACTCTGTTGTGACTAGATCATGTCAGGTTCGGCATTTCCTGCCCTTGGGCCGCTTGCATGGAGCACAAACACCCTGGGGGTGCCTGGGCAGAGCAGCCAGGTGGGATCAGGAGTTAATCTTGATCAGATCAGGGTTCTGCCTGGACCCTGTTCTAGATACCTTCCAGCACAGGTGAGGAAGCTCAGTGGGTTTTGGAGCAAATCTTGGGGGAGATCTTCCTGCATTCTGCAGAGGGGCTTAGGAATACCAGAGAGGTGGGTTTCAGTCTTGGCTGATGGTGGTTAGTAGGTGACAATTGAGTGACAGCTCCTAGGTTGCTGGAAAAATCTGGAAGTGTTTGTGTTCTAACCTTTCTAACCAGCAATCTGCCATGCCAAGTGGCATCGTGTCTGCTGGATTCTGTTTGCTTACACAGACAGAGTGTGATCAGAGTGACAGTCATGCACCTCTTCACCATGTCTGGGGTGGTAGCACCAAGAGTGGGGCTCGAGGCTGCTGTGCCTGTTTACAGTGAACCTGCAGCTGCCATCAGTGATTGAAGCCAGCCAATTCCAGCAGTTCTTGTTGCAGACGGGTGACTGCCTAGCTTTGTCTGTTTTGGCATAAAACCTTCCTGGCATTTAAAAAATCCCCACATGCCTCCTTATACAAATTAGATAAACAGCCCTATCTTAGAGGCCCACAGGTCCCTTGTTCCACACAGCTTTGGCCAGATCTGTCCTCAGCTTGATTTGGAGGTGCCTTTTTTTTTTTTTTTCTTTTTTGGCAAGAGGCAGTTACATTTAACATCTTTGTCCTTTATCTCTGTGGCAAGAGGAAGTTATGGGGAGGATTTGAAAGCCTCACTCTTACTCACCATACCCACCTGCCTTGCTGCACATGCTCTTCCAGTGTGCTCTTGTAAACGACCCAAGGATGACTGGCTTATGTAAATGGTGAGAAATAATTGAATGATTAACCTGAATTCCCACTGTCTCCCCAGGAGCGTGGAGAGGGCTGTACTGCACAGCTCAGCCAGCTTTTTGAAGGCTCCCTAAACCAGAGGAGCTGATGAGTTTTAAGCTTCCAGATTTAAAGAGCAAAATTCAGTGACTTCAGAAGTGTTTGTGTGGCTCTTCAGGAGTAAATACCAAATAACGTGAGTGGCTTGTTGGATGCATTGCTACAGTTGAACCCCTTTACCAAATATTCTATTGGTGTAGCTCAGTCTAGAAATAGGCTTCTACAAAGTTTTATAGCTCTTCAAAATTTTATTTGATTTTGTTGCTGTCCCTAAGAGCTGTGTCAAGCATCACATTCTAACAAACTGCACATTTGGTTCTTATGGCCCTAAATAGGCACCTGCTGTATTTTAAAAGGTCTTGGGAGCTGTATATTTTAAAACTTTAAGCTCTACTTGGAAAGGAAGGCACTACAATATTGGAATATGGATTGTTTTAAAAAATAAAAACCCTGAGTTCCCAGAGTCTTACACTATTCCCAAACTGTTGAAAGTCTTGCCACCAAAATTAGGTTTTTGTGACACAACAGCTGTTTCTAAGGTCAGAGGCAGAGCTAACTCAGTGAAGGCTGTTTCCAGCTGTGCACCTGGTGCTGGCCCTGGTTTGGATGCTGAGGCAGGTGGCTTAAGACCACTGTGTCTCTGTGATTCTGGAAATACTGCAGCCCAGAGTGAGGGGACAGCTAAATAGCAAAGATACCAGATCCAGTGCTTAAGGCTTCTGAGGTCTCACTGTGTTAGCTCAACATTTGTTCCATACCCACTGTTACTGCTCTTGTTGGCTGCTGAAGGGTGAGAGATCTCATGGGGAGGTTTGGCTGGGAGCTGCTCGTAGCACAAGGAGTAGCAGAGGAAGAGAAGTCTTCATGTTTGGGGCCTGGGGAAACCTGGATTACTCTTGGAAGCAAGTGGAAGTTTTTAAGTGGATCTCAGACCCGCAGCTAAGCCTTACTTCTATCAGGAAGGAGTTACTTTTTCCATTAATTTTACTGAAGGCAATACAGTGCCAATATTCTTGTTTTAACATTCTCAAGGGTATTATAACATGCTACAAGCTGTAAGTAATAATTTGACTTCAGGGTTGCTGAAAATTCTGTTTGTAGGGAAGTGAGCAACACAAACTTCCTGCTGGAGTTGGAAGGAGCTGAGTGAAAGCTGAGGCACAGTGGTGGGGAGGAAGGCAAGGCAAGGTGTAAGAGTGGAGCAGGTCCTGGAGCCCTCATACTTTACTTTGCTCTCCAGGTTGCAGAGTTTCTCCTGTTATTGGGGGTGAGAAGTTTTCTGGTCTGTAGTGGTGCTTCAGCCAGCTCAAAGCTACTGAGATGTGTGGGTTGTGGGGTGATGTACCTTGGGTCCCCTGAACAGTTGGGGTTAGTTGTCATTCTCCTAAAGCCATCTTGCCTTGTGGTATTATGTGACTTGACAGGTGGAGTGGTGAATTCTGTGACTGTAAACTGCTAGGTATCCTTTGACTTTTTTCCCATCCCTGTAGTGCTTTTAGCTGTACATTTTTAAGGATTGGGTTATTAGTTGCTACATTTAGCACTTCTGACTCCTCTCTAGCCTGGGCAGGAGTGCTGCAGAGACTGGAGGTTCCAGCTGGGTGTGTTCTGCAGCCTGGGCCCAGGCAGGTGAGGGGCACTTGAGCAGGAGTGGTGAGAAGCTGGCTTGGCCATCTGCTGGGCTGTTATCAGCTGGCCATGGATGCAGTTTCCTGCCTGGATTCCTGCCAGCCAGCAGCAGTGGCGATTCTAGGGAATAATAGATGGGACAGTGGACTTCAGGCACTCCACATATCTTTAATCTTTACCTCTCCTTGCTTAAGGGGACATAGAAATATGACTGTTGTGGTTAAGTGAGAAGAGGACTTTGTCCTGGGCCGTTACAGGGCCGAAGAGTTGTCAACTGAGAATGAGTTAGTGTAGTACTTGAGGAGCAAAATAACTTGTGTAATGGTGGGTTGTTATTTTTCTGTTAATTGCTCTCTAGCTTGAAATTTCCCCATTAGTCTTAGGACTAACAGAAAACCTCATATTTTGCCAACAGTGAAATCTTCTCTACTCTTTGAAGTGTAAATATAGGCTGGTCGGTGACTCTGTGCTTATTCTTTAATGTTGGGAAAACTCAGCATTAAGCACAAGATTTGTCAGTTCTTCCAGTGTATCTTGAGATTTACTGATACCACACCTGACATCCCCCAGAGATGTATCCTCATCTGGGAATGACTTGAGCTTTGCTTTAGTTCCTGAAAGGCAGGTGTGGTATTGGTCACTGCTCATAGTCTGTTGGGGAAGGTGGGTATTCAGTTGTGCTGTTGCGTTCTGCTGGAACTAAAGATGAGTAACTTGCACTGAGGAAAGAAATGGCTGCATTTGGCAGCTCCCTGGTGTTGGTGAAGCTGGGCAGTGGAATCAAACCCTGAGTCCAGAGAAGCAAAGACAATGCCTCTGGAGGGCAGCAGGCTGTTAGCACCTCCTGTGTGTTACCAAGTTCCTCAGCCAGACAGGGGGGCTTGCATTCACTTGCAGGCACGGTTTCCATCTCAGCCAGACCCCAAAGGCTGAGGTAGGACTGTGCTACTCCTGCTGACAGTCCCTCTCTTATCCTCAGAGTAACTTCCCAGGGAGGTGAGTTCCACACAACAATGCTGTGCCCAGAGCACCTACCTCACACTTCCCTTACCGAGTAAATTGTGAATTTCTAAACCAAATAGAGAAGCTTGGAGTTGTAGGTGATTTCCCTAGCAGGGAATTAATTTACCCATCTCAAAAGTCGTAATTTACTGGCTGTAAGGAACTTCTTTTTTGACAGTGTTTTTCATTAAGTGAACTAATTTTTTTTTTCCTTCTGCAGTGACTATTTATTCAAGCTACTTCTGATTGGAGACTCCGGTGTTGGGAAATCTTGCCTTCTACTTAGGTTTGCAGTAAGTGATCATGCTTGGAAACTCTGTAAAAGAGGTACTTTAGCAAGAGCTTCCCTTCAGGTAGCAGGGCTGATGTCTGACAGGCCTGGTAATACCCAAGAATAAGTATAGTATTGCAAAGTCCTCCTGTCTTTTAAATTTGCCTCTATCTGATGTAATTGTTTCACTAAATTGGAAAGAAATAATATCAATAATATGTCCAGCTAAGATTAATTCTAATTTTCCTGTTACTTGAGAATGAGGTACCTTAATTTAACTTCCATCATTACAGTAGTGGTAGAATGCTGAGGATGGAAGGAATTCTGGGAGGGTGCTCTTAGGCATGAGGAGTACAGACCTTGATCAGTTACTACTTGATAAGAACATTTCAAGCAGATGAAGTTTGATATCTGCAGTAAAAAGACCTACCAGTTGTTTAGTCAGAGAAGTAATGTAAATAATACTCTAGGAATAATAAGGCCTTCTGCTTTCTATAGTGAATGTTAAAATTGCTGGTGAGCTGTTCTGGAAAACTAGAAGTTTTCCTGTCAGCAAAAAAAATATAAAATGGGTTTGATAGCTCTTGGTAGAAAAAGCTGAAGTCCAGTGAACTCCTTATCTGTGTCTGTGCCAAAGGTCAGCTTTCCATGTCCCTGGGAGGAGAGGAGGGAAGCAGGATATGGGGCATGAACTTAAAAACTTGAGTGTGGCACTGCTGCAAGGTGATGGCTTTGTTTCCACAGCCTGAGCAGTTCCTCTGGGCACCTCTGCAACGAGCCTGTTGTACCTGGAATTATTAATGTGAATTAATAATTGTGTGTACACACAGCCTCACTTAAAGCCATTGTGGCTGATGTTGGTAGCAGGACAAACAGTAGGAGGATGTCACCTGCTCTGCTCCCAGGAGGGAGGCAGTGGTTTGGAAGTGACACCACAGCTGGAGCAGTACTCCCAGAGTGGTCTAACCTGCTTCTCTTGCAGATACTTTTTGAATTAATTTTGGCTTCATGTGAATAATCCAACTTTTGTTTTTTGATAGCTAGCTTAAGTTTGTGCTCTGTTATCTGATGTTTCTGCGGCTGAGTAGCCTTTTCCTTTTGAGATGCATTTTTCCAGCTAAACTGTTTTACCCTGACATAAGGAATTACCACAGCATAACACACCTGTGTTTTCTTGCTGCTGTAGTTTAAACTTCTTCAGGCTTTTCAGACATACCCTTTGGAGTATTGAAATGCTAAGGAAACAAATGTCATGTCATTCTGAAGGGCTTAATACTTTATTCTTACTTGGATGTATTACCTAAGATGTCTTCCATTCACAGCCCAGAGGAATCCCTTGCTTTTTGTGATACCTACTGGTTGCATAAAGCCTTTTGTGGTACACTGTATGTGAAGTTGTACCCTTTGGGTACTTTAGGAGTAGAAACCTCCTTCATGCTGACAAGCTGGCAGTCACTAGAAGGTAGCAAAGACTGACCAGCAGTTTCTGTGTGCCTTGAGGCCTGTTGGAGACTGCAGTCACATCCCTGCAAGCTGCTGAGGCAGTGCCTTCCCTCCTGTATCGACACGGGCTGCAGAGCAGAGGCCTCAGCACAAGCACTCCAGCTGTAACTCTAACCTGCCTTAGCAACCAGCTGCAGCAGCAGAGCATCTGACACTCAGGTGGGACTGAGACAGCCTCTGACTTGTTCTAGGTAGCTGCTGTGTAACACAGATCAAAAGCCATCAAAGGAAAATAAAAATGTGATGTGTTTCAATAACTTGAGTGGTTATTATAAGTAGACCTTCAGTCTGCCACCATGAGCAAAGACTGTTTTTTACACTGCAGCTCACAGGGACTTGACACTGTAGGATTTGCAGAAAAGAGGCTTTTTTTTGACTGTTTCTGATTGGTGCTTCTAAAAGCTGCAGAATTTTTGAAAAGTAAATACTTGGTGGAAATGCTTGGCCACCTCCTGGACTTTGCCATGAGAGATCAGGCTGGTTTTACAAGGAAATTAAGTACCTTTGTCTGACTGGTGCATAATGAAGTAGGTGACTGCAGAAGAGGTGCAGCTGCCTTGACTTATGTTCACTCTCTCTCCTAGGATGACACGTACACAGAAAGTTACATCAGCACGATTGGTGTGGACTTCAAAATCAGAACTATAGAACTAGATGGGAAAACAATCAAGCTTCAGATAGTAAGTAGTATTTCTCAACTCCTGTGTGCTTCAGTCTCTTGGAGCACGAGTTATATCCACAGCTACTGGTCATGTTGTACTTTAAAACACTTTGAAATACAAGGGGTATTTTCCCTGTTCCAAGAGGTGAGGCAGTTTTTTGCAAGACTTACTTGTCTTTAAAGAAGGGTGCTTATTATCAAGGCCTGGAAGAGGAGATTCTGTGCTGAAGTGCTCCCATATCAGAACTGGTGTAGTTCTGCAGTATTTTGCCAGGATTTGTCTAAGTGCAGGAATACCACACAGTTGTCCAAGATGCCTGAATTCCACAGCAGCTGTTACTACCAGGCTGCTGCACTGTCTTAAGTGCTGGAAACTGCTTTTGTTGACCTGAATGGAAAAACTGACACAAAGGCTTGTAACTGGCCTGGCTGCCTTAGCACTGGGCAGTGTTTTCTGGTTATGCTTTTGGCCTTTCACTTGGAATAAACAGGAGAAGAGACTTGGCAATTCTTTAATCTTGAAGCACTCTAGAAGGGTGACTGGTGTGATGAAATCTAATATCTGTGCAAGGTCAGACAATCCTTGTCAGCCACTGCTTCCAGCTCAGGCTGAGGCTCTCAGGACTTGAAGGCAATGACTCAGGGATTCAGTGTTGTGGAGCAGAGTCCAGCTTACAGCCAGAAGCTTGAGCTTCCAGTCTCTAATGTAACTGTCCTGAGCACAGAGCAGCCTACTAGGAATGCTGTTACTGCTGAAGTCTGTCTGTGAACTCTGTTTTTAATACACAGCCAGTGCTATTCTTGACACAGCTCCAGGGAGAGAAATGTTTGGGTGAGTCCTGCTCCCATCCTGGGTGGGAGAAGAAGTCAAGTGCCTTATGTCCTTTCTTAACTCTCCCAGCAGGAGAAGGGAATCAAGTTTGGTTTGAGTTGTTGCCTTTAAATACCTTTGCTGAAGCCTGTGTGCCAAGAAAGTTGAAGGGAGTGGTCATGTTAGAGACCTGCAGCTCTCTGACCTTATTCCTAGCAGGTTTTCAAGTCCTGGCTTGTGTTTGCTCTTCTAACCATTGAACCATGGCTTCTTCATGGGTCAGAGCTGCTTAATGTTTTCCCCAGAGAGATCTCTTGACTACACTTGGCTGAAACCAAACAAATGAGCACTTTAGAAAAGTACGTACAGAGTGTAATTCTCAGTTAAAATGTGTGATCTCCTCGAATCCTGTTTGGTGTGTACAGCCCCAGAGCCCCTGCTGTGGCTGTGGTTGCAGTGGGATGGCTGCTCTGCTGAGCTGCTTCTGGAAGCTGGTGTGAGCACTGCTGAGCCACGCTGCAGGAGCTGACCCTGTCACTTGTCTTGCAGTGGGACACGGCGGGACAGGAGCGGTTCCGGACTATCACTTCCAGTTACTATAGAGGAGCTCATGGCATCATAGTTGTGTATGATGTTACAGATCAGGTATGTGTTAAACCTGGGCCTGCACGGTTTCTCCAGGCTGATGAGTAAATTGGGAATTTAACAGCTGGGCCCCTCTTAAGGGAGACAGTGACAGAGTTCTACAGGCTGTGTTAAGGCTTATCAAGCTAAATGTATGTGTTTGCCTCTGGTTTGGCAGAAATAAAACACAGAAATAAAGAGAGCAGTGGGATTTGTGGCTCCTAAGCAATTGTATCTTAGGCTTAACCTAAAACGTTGGTGAACAGGTAACTAATTGTCTTGTGTGAATACCTCTCACCTTGCCTTTGGTAGCAGGAAATCTGAATTACTGATGGAAATTGTTGAAAGATTTCTGAATGTACTTGAACTGTGGTCTGCAGTAAAGGCTGGCATTTGGAACAGAAAATTGCCAGCCTGGGTGCAAGATACAACTGAGCCAGTGTTTTCTCTGAAAGGATCTCTGAAGAACTGGTGCAGTTGTTTGAAAGGCACTTGGGAAGTATAGGGTTTCCTGAATTAATAGAAAAAGAACACTTGTGTTCAGTCACTGGAGTATCTGTCCAGCATTTCTGGAGTCAGAGGTTGTTCCAGCATATCTGCAACAAGGTGGCTTGCATGTAGCACCTGATGCTTAGTGAATATGTGGGATGCATCTGGTTTCAGCTGTGTGCCACATCTCTTATCTCTGCTACAAGAGGAGGAAGAAGAGCCCCAGATGGTAGAAGATGTAGAATATTCAATATATTGGAGCAGGGAAAAATAATAGGGGGAAGAGTGCAGGAAGGGCTGACTGTGTAGGGCTGGGAACAGGAGCTGGATGGCCCCTGTGGTGACCAGCCTGTCCCAGGGCCATCAGGGGAGTTGGGCAGATTGGAGAGTCCTCTCCCATGGTTGTGACTCTATCATATGGATCCATCACATGGATAAGTGCAGTGCTTCATACTCTTTGCTGGTCATGACCAAAGGGATAGTGCAGAACTTTCCCCTCCATCAAGGGCCTTGCTTACAGTTCTCTTATCTCGTAGGAGTCTTTCAATAATGTCAAGCAGTGGCTGCAGGAGATAGACCGCTATGCCAGTGAAAACGTCAACAAGTTGTTGGTGGGGAACAAGTGTGATCTGACCACAAAGAAAGTAGTAGACTATACAACAGCAAAGGTATGTTGGGACTTGTGGGTTTGCCTGGCTGAGCCCCTGCTCTGGTTTGTCATGCACAGAGGTGTCCTGGTGCCACGAATGGGGGCAGTTTAATGACCTCCTGCCCTGCAACTCAGACTGGACATGGGGTGTGGGGTGGGATCCAGGAACTTGTGAGTTATCCAGTGGTGCTCCAGGAAATGGAGGTGAGGTATGAACCTGCGTATGAGCTTACTGTTCACTGTTTCTCAATTTGCAGGAATTTGCAGATTCTCTTGGAATTCCATTTTTGGAAACCAGTGCAAAGAATGCCACAAATGTAGAACAGTCTTTCATGACCATGGCTGCCGAGATTAAAAAACGAATGGGCCCGGGAGCGACAGCTGGTGGTGCAGAGAAGTCCAATGTTAAAATTCAGAGCACTCCAGTCAAGCAGTCTAGTGGAGGTTGCTGCTAAAACTTGCCTCCCCCCCTTTTGTCTCACAACAATGAATTTGCAATCTGAACCCAAGTGAAAAAAAAAATTTGCCTGAATTGTACTGTATGTAGCTGCACTACAACAGATTCTTACCGTCTCCACAAAGGTCAGAGATTGTAAATGGTCAATACTGACTTTTTTTATTCCCTTGACTCAAGACAGCTAACTTCATTTTCAGAACTGTTTTAAACCTTTGTGTGCTGGTTTATAAACGTGTAATCCTTGTTGCTTTTCCTGATACCAGACTGTTTCCTGTGGTTGGTTAGGATGTATTTTTGTTTTGATGTTTCTATTGGCATGTTTAGATGTCAGGTTTAGTCTTCTGAAGATGAAGTTTAGCCATTTTGTATCAAACAGCACAACAGTGTCTGTCACTTTCCATGCATAAAATTTAGTAAGATATATGTAAGATCTGATTTGCTAGTTCCTTCTTGTAGAATTATAAATGGAGAGATCACACTATCTGATTAATAGTTTCTTCATACTCTGCATATAATTTGTGGCTGCAGAATATTGTAATTTGTTGCACAATATGTAACAAAACTGAAGAAATGTTTAATAAATATTGTACTTATTGGAAGTAATATCAAACTGTATGGTGATAAATATTGTCTTAATTTGTATGGCTAAGGGGGAAATCAGGCTTGCATTGTGCACAAAACAACATATCTGTGTGTGCAGCCATGGCTCTCAGACCTTCCCTGCAACTCGCCCAGTGACTGTGGCCCCAAAGCCTGAGCTGTCATGGTGCTCAAGGCACAAGTGCTGTACCAGAAACACCCAGCCAAGGTTCATGAGGCATAATGCACTCTGAATGTACAACAGTTCCCTAACTTAGTCTTGGAACTTAATTTATTTCTCAAGGACTCTTTGTAGGGAATTCCTGTCAGCTTTGCATAGCAGGGGAGAGAACAGTGTTTCCCTAACGTGAATGATTTCAGCGAAACCTTGAGGAGGTATGACTTTCTACCAGTATATTATGTCTTTTCTATATACTGTTAATTCCATCCTCTTTTAATCAGTACCTTCTGACTTAGTGCAACAGCTTAGCTTCTGTTCCCTTCTGCAGTGAGGCACCAGGAGGGTGACATGGGGATAGCAAGGCCCCCACCATACTGTTGCTCAAAGTAGGCGCTTTCTCAAACAATTTGGAACTAACCAGCAGCCAAGAGGTTTTGGATGGTGTGTGATTCTTTGTACAGAGCTAATCAAATCATTAGTGCCTGATGTCTAGCTAAAAGCCACAGGAAAGCTAGCCTATAACACTTCCTATACATGTAAAATTGTTCAGCTTTATCTAAACTCAAATGTTCAGCCTATTCTGTAAATAGTCTCATGTTTGAAAGACCATGTAACATTCCCCTAGTAGTAAATACACCCTGTGATAGTAAAAATATAGCCTAGGTATGTTGTGAGGTATAAACTAAAACTGGTGCAAATATCCTCTGATTTTTTTTTTTTTTTTGGGGGGGTGACTTTGGCTAACAGCTTTCTTCAACATAGTTGCATAAATCAACAGGCAATTGTAATACATAAAGTATTGTCATGGTTAAGTTGAACTCTTTCACTTGAGACCTTCACAATAAAGTGATGTGCTTTCTAGTAGAGATGTGCTTGTTGGTATAATTCATTATAAATGTGACCTGCTGCTCCTCAGGAGCAGGAGGAGCAGTGAGTGCTGCTGAGATCAGGAAGTGAAGCAGAAGGAGGTGTGTTGAGGGTAAAACATCTTCCCTGCAGAGAGTGCACAAATGAACTTCAATGTCGAGATGCCTGCTACCTACTATCCAAACCAATGTTAATATATACAGTAATAAAAGCATTGCAAAACCAGTTGGGCTACACCAGGTGTTTGGTGGTTCTTTGTTTCCCCCTCAGTCACCAGTGGGTCACTGGGCCAGTGCTGTTCTGTGCTGAAGCCTGGGCTTGTCAGGCTGAGCTGTGTGGTGAGGGTAGAGCAGGCCTACAACTCCTGGGAAAAGGCACTGTTGTTTCTTACCTGTGAGCTGAAATATTGAATATTTTTGCCACAATGGGCCAGAAAATTTGCCCTTCAAGCCAAGGATGTAGAAGATGGGAGAATACCAACCCTCCCCCACAAACCCCAATGAATTATTTGCTGTAACTGCTTCAGTTTAACTTTGCTTTCAGCTTCTACTTGTACAGAACAGAAACTTCTCTCTGTTCTGTTCATAGGAATGGGAGGAAATCATTGTGTTCTTGTGCAGAATACATCATTGCCGTTCAGGTTAAAGGTTAATTAAAGCCAAGTACCACATTCTGTGACTTTTTTTTGGCCACTTACCTTATGCTGCTTCAGAGCTGCCCTTTTTCTGTTGGGGAAAGGGTGTGGAAACCCTTGATGAATGTTCTCAGCACTGACTTAACTGCAGTAGCTGGAAGGGGGGAAGGCACAACTTCACCCCAGGAAACCAGCAGAGCACTAACCCAGCTCCTGCCAGCAGCAGGTTACACAGAACCTGGCTCCTCCCTGCCTGAACTCCCTTGTTTATTATTTTATTTGGATTCATTATTACAGCTTTTTGTGTTTATGAATAACAAAATTGAAAGTTAAGTAGGCTCTGCTTCAGCAGGGAGTGGCAATTATAAACAGGCCTTGAGTTTGCTATTTCTTGGCTTCTCACACCTATTTTTGACGAGCATAAACAAACCATGAGAACAGGGCTATTAAAATCACACGGCTTTACTTAGCGAGCGCACGGCACACTATGGATTGCTCAGTTAAAAAACTTCCTGACATTTTGCTAACACAGAACAGCCCACTTCAATAAAAAAGGAAAGCTATTAAAAAAACCAGAAAAGGCCAGCTGTACATTCCTTACACAACTCTGGACATCCCAGCACACCTGCTGTATGGAGCACCTTTCTCAAGCCATGGCACAAATCAGCCCCGTGGGCAACTGGACACAGATTTTGGCACCTCTGGAGAGGTGATGGAGGTGGTTTGGCGCTTGCTGCAATTCTTCTCAGCCCTCCTGAGATGGGCTAACGCAGCCTAGGTCTGACAGAGGCAGCACCTGAAATAAAATGAGGTGTTTGGTGCTGTGCTTTGCCTGCAGTCTGACAAAGAAAGAAAGCCCCATGCTCTATTCCCCCATCTCACCAGTGCAGAGTACAGCTGTGTAGAGGCAGCAATTCAAAAACCACAATAAACCAAACACTACTTAAGACACTTTTTCTCTTCCAAGAGGCTGGCACCCCTGAAACACTTGCCTCCAGTTTTCTTTGAAGGGAGATGGTCAACAAATAAGCAAACAAGTTTTCCAGCCCCTATACCTGAAATCACTTGCTTCCCTTCCCCACCATTATGCTGCAACCACAATGTTTCTGAGAAAATAAAAAACCAGAATGTAGCCTTTCTCATCTCCCCTGTGCTGTGCAAGGGATCTGGGCAGAGCAGGTGTCTGTGCTGGCCTGCTGCCATCCCCCAGTCCTGAGTGACAGGGACCTGCCTGCCCAGTCCCTGCAGAGCTGCCATCGCTCCCCTCATGCTCTTGGGTTTCATCAGCTGGTTCACCCGCCCTGCTCTTTCCCTGACACGGTTAAACACGACCAGGCATCTATTTTGAGTCTCCCTGCTGCCTTCTCAGGCTTCCCAAACAGAATCAAAGGAATAACAATGGAGCCTGATGTTTGGTGTTTGCTAATTGGAGAGTTTCTCTTGCTGTGCTTCCTCCCCTCTGTGCCTCTGCAGCCAGGCTGCTTTGCCCCAGCTTACCCAGGGAGCAGCCGTGTGCTGCACGCCCCGTGTCCTGCCCCGCGTCCCTGCCCCGCACGGGGCCCACAGCAGCCAGCAGAGACTCGTACAGGTGCTCCGCGTGGCTTTCCAGCTCCTCCGACTGTTGGGCAATCAGAGCCAGCGTGTCCTTCAGAGCTGGAAAGCAAAAATGCCTGAATGGAGGTGACAGGACTGCCATAATTCAGTGTCTGTCAGAGCTGACAGTTCTGCTGCTCCAGGCAGACTTTGGAAGGAAATCAAGTGTTAAAAATCAATAATGTGCTGTTCATCCCATCCCCATTGTGATGCAGCATTGGCAGGGGGTGGGACTGACCCAGGAGGCTCCAGGTTCATCATGAAGATGCAGAAGTAGGGGGTCCTAGAGAAAATCTTTGGAAGTGTGCAAGAAAGCCCATCCATAACGCAGCACTCGACCTCCAAAACCCCTCTGGTGACTGCAGCTACAGCCCACCCTTTAGAAATCCCTTCTTCCAAATCACCAGAGCAACCACTCTGTGCTGTGGTGCTGGCCAGGCTGGTCAGGGATTCTGGGGGGCAGATGCTCTGGCCAGCATCACCTGTGTCCATGAGCAGCCTCACACTAGGGCTCCTCCTCACCTGGGGAATTCGATGCCATGCAGTCCAGGAGAGCCTCTCCCCTCTCCAGCACGCTCTCAGTCAGGCTCCGGTGGTCGGCCACATCCTTCCTGAACTCCTGGCACGGCAAGGAGAAGAGCAGCGTTTCTTAGGAGGGTTTTTGAAACACACACCTGTGGCAGGCTGCCCAGGGAGCAGTTTCCGCCAAGCAGGTTCCTGGTGCTTCCAAACTTGGCTTGGCAAACGCAGAGCACCCTGGACCATTCCAGTGATGCCTGGCTTCCCACTGCTTGCTGCCTGCAGCACAGGAGAGGGGAGGAGGCAGAGCAAGGGTGACACCCACCAGGTAGCGGTGCAGCGATGCCAACACGCTGTCGGCATCCGGCGAGGGTGGCACCCAGCTGCCAGTGACATCCACCACCGTGTACAGCCAGTGGATCAGCTCTTCCAGCTGGCAGCAAAACATCTGCTCAACAAAGCATAGAAAGGGGTCACTGATCTATTTCTGCAACAGAGATGGTGCAGGGACATGAAGAGGTGAGCCAGTGGTGTTTTGGAAAGCGTCTGTTCCCTGTTTCTCTCTGACCCTGGAACACAAACATCCCTAAGCTTGGGAAACCAAGAGTCCAATGGGAAAAAGGCAAAAATCCTTAAACTCCTGAACAGTTCCAACACTCACTGAGGGGCAAGAATTGAGGGCCAGCATGAAATGTCTGCATGGAGAGGTGCTGGAGGCTGCTAGCACCCAGGCTGAAGGAGAGGTTGGCCTCCAGCACCTCCCAGCCCAGGAGGTATCCTCATCCTCTTCACCAGAGCCATACAGTTAATTTGCAGCTGGTTTCCCCAAGGGATTGTCTCGTTCAATTAAGTGCTTTCATTTATTTTTAAAGCGTGTCGGTAAGGGATTATTTTTGTAAGATGCTGCATGAAACCCAGGGGCCTCTGCTGGCACCAAAATCAGGCTCAAGACCTGTTCCTGCTCCTCGGGAGTTTGCCATAAAGCAGTGCTTTTCTCTGCCATTGCAATTTGGCATGACAAATACAGAGAAGATGCTTTTAAATCAACAGAGTTATTTCCATACCAGAGGAGGAGATGAGTTTGCAGCTATGTGCATGATAACACTCCTGTGCACACAGCCTAGCATCGTTTCCAAATTCGTCCCAGCACTGGGGTGGGAAGAAGATGGAGAGGAGGGTGGGAGCACAGTGCTGGGATGAATTTAATAATCCACAAAACAACCAGGAAACCCTTAGGAGTTGCTGCAGCTCCTGCCCAGTGCAGCAGCACTGCAGGACGTGTGGGCTGGGGGACCCAGCTGACATCTCCACCCAGCCTGGTCTGTGACACTGAGCCCCGGGGAAGGCAAGATGGGCTCCTGCTCCATCAGAAGGAATTATCTGCTCTGCTGAGCCCCCCTGCATAAATTACCACCAGCTGCCAGGCAGGACACATCATGCAGAACGGGAAGCTTTAATTAATCCTGCCATAAAGACAGGCACACTTTATGCGAGATCTTCCCGGAATAAACTTTATTTCTGGTCTCAGCCTACCTTAACACACTGGATAAGGGACTCGCTCTGCTGGCTCTTCTTTGGATGCCCCTTGACCCGTGGTTCATCCAGGCACATCCCATCCTGTGTGTCCCTGAGAGCAGCTGGCAGATGAAGCCCGCAGGGAGGATCCCTGTGGCTCCAGCCACACGATTCTGTGTTTTCCCAGCTGGGCTTTTGGGAGCTGTGGTGCCGCCACAGCCCAGTGTAACCCTCGGCATTCCCTCTGTCATCCCCACCTCTCCCTTCTTCAAAAGGAGCCAGCCTAGATGAAAGGGACTCCTTGCTGGTGCTCTGATGTGGAAGGTTGTGGTGGTCGTGCCCAGGCACCCTTATAGTTAAGGAAAGATTGGACAAAAACTGAGCCAGCCTTTCCAGCTCCTTCAGTCTTGGAGGCAGGGAAAGAAATTCTTCATCAGTCTCCCACTCCTTCCTCAGGGGGAGCACTCCTGTGGTGGGTAAAAACCTCCTGGTGCTTTTCACCTGCCCTGTGTGGTTTGGGCTTCCTCTGGTATCCCAGCTTCTCCCATCGGCAGCAGGGCGCCCAGGGGAGCTTGGGCCAGATGATTCCACCCTTACATCATTAGCAAAACCTCTGGAAAGGTGAGAGGAAGAACTCCTTCCAAATGATGCTTTGGCAATAGGTGAAGGTTCAAAGCATGAGACAGCTCCTGAGCAGGCTCTTTTTCCAGGCCTCGGGGTGGAGAATCTCTCTGCAGAGGCCACAAACTCCCAAAGTCCGTTTTCTCTGCTTCCCTGAGCCTGCCCAGCTCGGCCGTAGATGCTGGTGGACCTGGACACGCCCTCAGGAGAAGTCGAAAAGCTGTCCAGACCTATTCCCGAGTCATGGAGGAAAGGCTCCGGTATCCTTCCCAGCTTGTACCTCGGCTTCAGTGGGTAAGCATAGTCCAGCAAGTCCTCGTACTCCTTGTGGGGGTTCCAGTGGGGTGAGCTGCGGTCCGGAGATGGGGGCAGTGAATCCGGAATGGCACAGGCCCAGTAATCGGCTTGGTAGGAGGAGATCTCCCGGACGCGCCCCACGGAGCCGCGGTAATCGAGCAGAGCGCCGGGGGGCTCCCGCCTCTGCAGGGCGCTGCCTTCCACCCGCCATGGGCAGCGCAGGTCCCGGGCAGCCGTGCTGGCCGCAGAGGGGACAGCCGTGCTGGCCGCAGAGGGGACAGCCGTGCTGGCCGCAGAGGGGACAGCCGTGCTGGCCGCAGAGGGGACAGCCGTGCTGGCCGGCGCGCTGCCGCACGGCTCCTCGGACGGGCCGTTCCCTTCTGAGGACAGGGCAGAGAGGCTCAGCACGGAGCGGCTCCGCAGGGCGCTCTCGGGGCTGGGCGGGGTTTGGGGCCGCAGGAGCTCCGCCGTGGAAGGACACGGGGACGGAGCTCCCAGACTTTGCCTCCGACGGCCAACGTGGGCATCGTGGCGGCTGCCAGCAGGGATGCTCTCCTCGGCAGAGCTGGCAGGGCTGGACACAGGGCCCCAGCCGCCCGAATCCTTCACCTGCTCAAGGGCGGGATGGAAAAGGAAAGGGAGAGAGAGACATGCAGGAAATGAAACATCCGGACAAAAGGGTCCTTTGTGCTGGGATATGGAGATAAAAGCCCAACCTGGACCTGCCAGGAGCTGAGGCTGGAAGTGGAACCCTGTTCCCTCTGTGGGATGGCCTGCAGCTGCTCAGAGCAGGGCTTGCTTTTAAGGAAAGGCATCTCAAGGGTTTGGGAAGCTGCAGCAGCAAGAGGCTTATCTAAAGTGCACTGTCCTGAGCAAGTTCCCAGCTCTGCACTGGCAACGTGGAATGGAAGCTACAGCTTGGGTGTTGGAGCCCAAGCCCCTCCCCACCACACATCTTAGCCTGGACAGGGAACACTCTGTCTGGGAGAGATGGAAAGCCCTTGCTGGGAGAGCCCTGACAAACTCCTGGGACTTCCTGGTGGTGCAGCAACACCCACAGGCACAAACCCTCTCACCTGCAGCTACCAACCCTCTCACCTGCAGGCACAAACCCTCCCACCTGCAGGCACAAACCCTCCCACCTGCAGGCACAAACCCTATCACCTGCAGGCACAAACCCTCTCACCTGCAGCTACCAACCCTCTCACCTGCAGGCACAAACCCTCCCACCTGCAGGCACAAACCCTCCCACCTGCAGCTACCAACCCTCTCACCTGCAGCTACAAAGCCTCTCACCTGCAGCTACAAAGCCTCTCACCTGCTGATCTTCTGAGGAGAGGAACCAGTGGCCAACTCGACAAGGCACAGGGCCACCATCAGCAGCTCTATCCACCAACACCCCTTTCCCTGAGGAGTTTGCTCTCGCTCTGGGAAATCCGGGTGCAGATGCTGAAGACACGTCTGGGCGGCAGCTGGAGCCTCCGTGGGTGACATCAGTGGCCTTGTGACCGTGCCTGCTCACTGGCACACCCTCTGTCCCTTGCAGGCTGGGCTTGGCCTCCTCTGTCCCCAGAAGGCGGTGCAGGCCCCCTGCCGGCTCCGGGAACTCCATCTCCGTGTCTGCGCCGTCCCACGTCCCATCGCCCTCGGCCTGCCCGCTCAGGGTCTCCTCAGAAGGCGATTTGCCCACACCCACGGCCATCAGCACAGAGCTCCTTCCTCGGGCTCTCTGGAACACACAGCACACAGCAATGGCATCTCAGCGTCCCCCCTTGTCTCCGTGCCAGGAAACCGGGCTTGCCCAATAACAAAGAGCTGAAGCAAGATCAGGGTGAGACCCCGAAATTCATAAAGGAGCATCTTGGTGCACCAGGTGGGGCAGCGGTGAGAGCAAACTCTCCCATCTCAGCAGTATTTTCTGCTTCCAGGGATGTGACACACAGGGAAAATCTCAAACGTGGGCTTTATACCAGGCAGTGATGGCCAATGTCCCCAACACTCTGTGCCCCGTGAGGTCACTGGGCTCGAGTGAGACATCCTTAACCAGGACATGAAGCACCTCCTGGCGTGGCTGAGCCCTGAAGCTGTTGGGGTGGAAAGCTGAGTGTTTTCTAAAGATACAAACCCAAAACCTTGAAGCAGAAGCCACCCAGAAGCAAGAAGCAGCTATAGAAAGTTAGAGAGGGAGGTAGGAGGCTGTAAAACTCAAACCTGGAGCTCAGCTCTGCAGCTTCTACCTCAATTTATGAAATTAACTCTTTGGGAAATTAATTAATTAATGGAAAATCTTGCACTGACTGGGCTTGAGTGAGGAGCTGCTGCAGGATAACCCATGAGCCAAATGAAGGAATCCAACACAGCCTCCTCCAGCCCAAACCAAGGTGCTGGCAGCAGGGAAATGCCAGCAGGGTGGTTCTGCTGGTACTCCCTCCCCAAGCTGTGCCAGCAAAGAGGCCAGCCAAGGGAGCACCCACAGCAAACTCAACTGAAATGAAATTTAAATTATTTAAAAAAAAAAAAAAAGAGGCGAGAAAGAATTCCCAAACAATACTTGGAAGTGGGAAACGAGATTATACTTGCCCTTGGAAAGGCCAGATCTCCACACAAAGTGGTGGGGTTGTTGGGAAAATGCCATCAATAAATCTGCCCTTGTTTAAAAGTGAATGTGCTGTAACCAAAAGTCAGCCTCAGGACAACTTTATTTTTAAGATGCCACAATAAATTCAAATTTGTACATCTTTACCTCCACCAGATTTGGTGATTTGGGTCAGGTGTCAGCCCAGTAAAAACAGCTGTAAAAATCATCAAAGTTTGACCTTAAATCTGAAAAACATGCGTTAAGCAACATAAAATAAAACTTACAGGTCATGACCCATCTGTTATTTTCCTGACTGTGTGGAGGAGGGCAAATATTCTGAAGTTAAGACCATTTGTTATCTTATGGAGGCAGCAAGCAGTGATTTACATTTCTACCATGCCATTGGTCTTTAAAAAAAGAGCAAGTGCTGGTTCACAGGTTCATTAAATCTCCAGAAGCTAATTGGATGCTAAAGAGAAACCAGGAAACCTGCCAATACACAGGAGTGAGAGTAAATCTGCTTACTGCAGGATTTGTGCGGGTATTTAAAGGGACACCAGAGATCTCACTGCATTTTCCAAAGGCTCTAATTCGGGCAGCTGATTTCAATTAACTTCAGAGGCAGCTGGATATCCAAACCACACCCGGACACAGACGAGACGGGGATGCCGCACACACCCCGCACACAGAACAATCGGGCAAAAAGTAATATTTAACAACAAAAATCATATTTAACAACCAAGCGAGAACGCTACTGCCGCTAAGTGCAACTCCCAGCTATGCGAGCGTCTAGCGAACGAGCTTTCTCACCATTTTCCAACAAGCCCAAAAAACTCAAAGGTCAGGTTGCCAGTGGCAGCGACGCATCCAGATTAACCCCGGCGACAGGAAGAGGCAATCCCAAATCCTCGGGCAGGACTGAGGAGGGATGCAGGACCACAGCTATAGGCACGGTGGAAACTTTCCACTGGCCTCAAAAGCACAGGAAAACAGCCCGAACAGCCAAGCCCTGCATTGTCTCACAGAAATGATACCCGTGGATTTAGATAAAAGAAGACAGTGGGGCTATTTCATTCATTTCAAAGGGAAGGTCCGCGGGGATTTCTCCTGAAAAGCGATCCCGAGCTGTTTCAGGCCCCCAGAAGGGACCCGCCGGCACAAAGGCGGCCGGACAAGGAGGGCTCTGCCCAAGGAGCGCCCCCGCCGCCCCGGGATCGCCTGCCTGACGGAATGCACTGAGCGCAGCGGATGCTGATGGAATTTCCGTCTCCTGCCAGCTCCGCTTTGCCTGGGGAGCATTTCTGGGCTTGTTTTGGGGAAAAACCCACACGGCTCTCGCCCCTCAGGCCTGCGGGATTCGGAGGGTTGCTATATTCTGCTCCTCTCCTTGCCCGCTTTCTGCCCGCCGCTGGAAAAAAACGGCAATTAACCAAAAAGACAAGAAGTACAGGCAAAGAGGCCGAGGAGGCGCCGCGCCCAGGGGTACCGGGGTTCCAAAGGGAACGAGGCCGGGACCCCCGGGATCCCCCCCGGGGCCCCCTCACGCCGCGCCCCGGCCCCCACTCACCGAGCGCCGGCCCCGCCCCGCCCCCTCCGCGCCCGCAGCCAATGGCAGCGCCGGGTGCGTCAGCGCGCGCGCCCCCGCCGCCCGACAGCCAATGGGAGCAGAGCTCGGAGGCAGCCCCGCCCCGCGGCCGGCGCTGACCCCGGCGCGGGAAGGGCGGGGGCGACACGCGCGGCCCCGCCCCTGACCCGCCCTGGCCCCGCCCCTTGGCCCCGCCCCGGCCCCTCAGGGCCTGGCCCGGGTCCCGGCGGGCACCGGGAGCATGAGCAGCGTCCCGGGCCACCCTTGAGGAGCTCGTGTCAACAGCAGGGTGTTTCCTTGTACCGCTATTGACCTTCCCGAGGCGGAGCTGTGCCCCGGCCGCGTCACCGCGCTGCGAACCGACTGAAACGGGCCCTGTGTGGGCGGCGACTGCCCGCGCCACGGCCGAGGGGTCCCGGTGTCCCCCAGGCACGGCTGCGGGAGGCGGTGCCGGTGCCAGGCCTCCCCTGGGGGTGATCCCTGTGGGATGCCGGCCCTGCCCTGCCCTCGGGGCAGCTTTCTGGGAAGATCCCCAGGCCACGCTTTAAAGCTCACTGCTCTGGGGTTTGTACCTGGCCAGACCTTCCTTGGAGGCTGGAGTGCACGTACCCTGACAAGTTCCCATGTCATGCAGAAATACAAACCTTTCTCCTTATTGATGTCCATTGGCTGGTTCTGGTTTTTGTCCATGTCACCTGCTTCTGGAGATTATTTCTTAGCTAATGCTGCGATTTTCTAGAGGTCAAGTGTCTGATAAAGTGCTTTATGGACAATACTGTTCCCAGCTTTAGGCCAGGAAGGACCAAAGAGACATCCTGGATTTGCTCCTCAGTTTGGCTGCAGGATGAGGGGAATAGCACAGCTACCCCAAATCCCTGGCAGTGCTTTGGTCCTGAGCACACTTCTTGGCCCTGCAGCCTGCTCCAGGCCTGCCATCCCAGTGTTATGGTCCAGATTCCCAGTGGCTTGGAACTGGGTTTATTCTGCTGCACCCACTGGAGCCAGCCCCAGTTACATCCAGAAGCTGGCCTGTTTACATTTTTCTCTCTAGAGAAACAGTGGCAATATCTTTTCCGGGGCTGCTTCAAGAAGCGGAGCTGTAAGTCTGCAGTAGAACTCACAGTAGAACTCTCAGAAGAACTCACAGCCAGGAGAGATCCAGGATCATCTCTGCTCCTGTGTAGTATTTCTGTATTTGGGGTTTCTTTGATGAATGTTACAGCAAGTGTTCCTGCAGGCTGCACATCCCTCTGCCCCGGATGCACACTTTCAGGAGTTGCCTTTTTATTGGCGTTCACACAGGCAAAGCCCTTGTGAAAGAAAATCCCTGTGAAATGTTGTTTATTGCTCATTCTCCGGGGAGCCGCCTGCCTGCCAGTAGGGGCCGTGCTGATCTCAGGCCCGTGAGTGGAAAGGCGGAAGCAAACACGGATGGGCCATGATTCATGCCCAGGCTGGGCTGTTTTTAGCCGGTGTAAATTCCTCGGGAGCTGCCAGGCATTGTTCTGGGAGCTGAATAGCAGCCGGCCCCGGCAGGAAAGGTCTGCGTCCTGTTCCGCCCCCATCAAACAAGTGCCAGGATGTCTGCAGAAACCTTTCCCCTCCCCTTGGACTGAGTGGTGTCAATAAACAAGAGGGGAATCGGCTGGTGATCTAAAGGAGATGTTTCTTAAGAAATTCAGGGGGACAATACCGATTTTCTTCTGCTGGCATCTGGCCGTCTTTGTTAGGAACTTTGCTGAAGGGAAACTGGCTTATTTGATCTGTAATAGAGGGTCAACCCAGCCAAACTCCCACCCAAGCTCACTCAAGGCTGGCAAAGAATAACAAGGATATTTTCTTGCTGATTTGAGACCTCAGAATTCTTTCAAACTTGGGTTTTTCCAGCAAAGACAATGCACCTGTGCAACTGTGGACGCAACAACTCATCAGTAATCTCCATATCTATGACATGAACTAGAGCTTCCTTATGTTGATCAGATTTCAAAGCAGTGTACTTCTGATATATGAGAAGTTCCCTTTGTGGTGAGAACATGCATGTTTTTTGCACAGAACTGGACCCATCATGAACACCAGCTGTATGTGTTCAGAGTTTCAGTATGCCCTAACTGCAGTGACCTGCAGTTATCCAGGTCTTTGGCACATCAGTGTGTCACTTCTTTCTGCCCTGAAGGGTTTCAAGCTACAAGGCAGACAGTCGGCTCTCTGGGATGAAACCTGAAGCCTGGAGGTGCACTATGTGTTCTTGCTTAGCATCTGCACTATCTTCAGCATCAAATTTCAGTCTTGCAGTGCAAATGTTTGGGATGGATGAGACGTCAGCAAATGCAGGGCTTGGACCTAACCTATCTCTTCCCTGACTGATAACAATATTAATTAGTCTTTGTACAAACTGCTCAGGATGCTGTTTGGGCTGCCTAACCCTTTTTTGAAAAGTGTCTGTCCTTCTCTTCTCGAGGCTTGTTAGCCTTTTCCTTTCCCCAGAGGTCAGGATTTCCACATTTTGGACCATTCTCTCTGTTCTCACTTCATTCTCATTCTTTGGAGCACATTTCTTTGAAGCTCAACACTGATCCAAAGCTCCACCATGGGCTTGGCTGTACTTAGGCAGAACTGGTGGGGTATTCCAGGCTGTGATCCTGCTTACAGGCTGTGATCCTGCTTACACACCCTGGAACAGGATCTGCCTTGTTCACAGCACAGGACTCCTGCTTCTGACTGCCTGTGACTTCCTGATCCTGCTCCTTCACCTACTGCTTCCCACCAGCAGAAGTGCAGGTAATTACTCTTATCTAGGTTAATTCCAGCCTCTGTTTCCCAGACTTTCTCTCAATTTTTCTGATGTTGCTGTGAATTTCAGCCCTGCACTTTTCTGTTTTCCCAGACCTTCTTCTCCAGGTGAGGCCTCCAGATTTTCTCTGTTCTGACATTTGATGTCACTAATCAGCTACTTATGGTCCTGGAACTACAGCAGGAATCCAGTCATTCAGCTGGACAGCTACTCTGGTAATGCCTACATAAGCAGGTTCAAGCTCAGCCATGTTGCTTTAATTTCTTTATAAAGCCATGAGAAGAATTGCCTGAAGCCTACAGACTTCCCATTGCTCCTCTAGATCAGCACTGCACTATTACTGAATATTTCCTCAAAAAGGGAGCTGCTGCTTTTTCTTCCTGGCTTTGGAGAACCACCTGAGAATTCAACTTAAGCATACCCATGGCAGCTACAAATGTAAGGCAGGATCAAGGAAGAACAGAGGGAAAACTGGAGTGAAAGTATTTTAACGTCAGCATGGAAGTGCTGAGTTGGGTGTGCTGTCCAGTGCTAGAGCTGGGCTATTTGAGTCCTTTCACCACGTGTTTGCACAGCTGGAGCGAGTGGCAGGATTTAGCTCAGGGAAAGGTCAAAACCAGGACGTGCACTTCTCCTGTCTGGCCACACGATGTGCCCATCGCACCGCGAACACAGCCCGGCCAGCCCGCCTGCAACTGCAGGCGTAGCCACAAAGGCAGGGGGGGTTCCAGGGGTTTGTATTCCCTCACAGCACCTCCTTGTCTCTGGCCAGGCCCCCTAAAACTCTCACACAGCCGCAGTTCAGGGCCGGAGCCGTGGAGCAGAAGGTGCTGAATGGGGTGGAGTTGGTGTGGCCCAGGTGCTTTGCCTTTGAGGAAGGTGACAAATGCTGTGAAAGAAATAAGAGCCAAGAGGTCAAGAGACAATGGCAACTCTTCATCAATTATTGACTCTTCGTCAATAATTCCAATTATTCACTGCCCAATTATAATGGGCAGTGCACAATTGGAATTAAGTTGCCTTACTAAATGTGAGATTTACTTCTGCTTTTGGTGGGAAATTGTAAGCAACTTCTTTTTCATTCTAATTGCTGGGATGTCTTGGCCCTCTGTCATTTGTATGTTCTCTTAGCAGAACCAAGAGGCTCTTCAGAACTAGAGCTGGCATCTGCAGGAACCAGTCATCAGCACAGAGATTTGTAAAAGAAATATTTGGATTAGCACAGATTAACATCTGTTTATGTAAGTGCCAGAAGAAATAGCAGAGCTGGGGGACTAAGAATGGCTTGAATTTATAACAAATGACACCAGAAAAAAATTTGGGACTGATAATTTGAGCCATTGCTGAGACCACAGGACACACAACTCACTTGAGGGAGAGCCTCCTCCCTGACAGCAGAGGATAGACATCTCCCATTTCCCTCCCCTGCAGCCAGACAGGAAGAGGGACTGCAGCAAAGGATCACCACAAAACAACTATTGATTGTTAAGGATTATTAAACAACTGCCTCACAATGGGATATTTAGTGAAGAATTCACAGGCATCACCCCTTGTGGTGTAGGTTGTACACAAATGACTGGGCTGGACAGAACTGGTTCCATGACAGTGAATGAAATCTGTAAGAGAACCAGTGCAGGTGGCTACAATGAGCATAAAATGTAAATAAATACCATAGTCTCCTTCTGTAATATCTCCTAGAATGATTCAAAGAGACTTTAATACTTATAATGGGGACATAGCAGAGTTCTGACTTCCAACAAACCTACACATTTTAAAGGTGACCAGTGAGTGCAGCTGTACTACACAACCTGTGTGAATAAAACCATTCATTTCAGGGCAGAATAAATGACACTGTCTTCTGTTTAACTCACAAGGCACTTTCCTATAGTTCTATCTACCTTAATCAGACAAACTGGGGATTTAAAAAAAGGACTAATCTGCTCATTGGCCATAATTGCATTTCCTCTGCAAATATTAAGTTAGAACAATAGCAGTGGCTTTTGTAATAAATTTACTTTTAAATGCTTTTCATGTGATCAAGGGAAATGTGTGTTGCCTGCCTAGAGCTTAGAAGAAAGAGGTGAGGAGCATTTTCCTAAAAAATGCTTCAAAAAAACCCAACAAAATGAAGAAGTTGCAAAGCAGGTGGCCAGATTTGTAGGTAGTGGTAGAAGACCAGAATAAAATCAATGAACTTTAATTAAAACTTCTCCATCTTTTATATCTTTGTTGAAATAGTACAGGAAACCATCTCTTTATCCATAGCAATGCCTAACAAGGGCTAATAATGTCTGCCTGGAGGCACCTGGGACTCAGCCTAAGGCTTAGCTCAGCTCCCATTAAAGACAAGCAACCATTCCACCTTTTCCATGGGTCTCACAAATCTTTATGGGTTTCACACAGAAAATCACTATGGCTCTGCCAACCACCCCAGTAGACTTCAGAAAACCTGTATGCAAAGCTGACATGTGAATGGCTCCAGGCTCTGGTCCCAGAGGACCACAAGTGAGCTAGTTCAGCTGGGAAGTGAGAAGCCAAAGACACAACCATGGAGTCAGATAGGCTTTTTGGAAACCACCACATTGATGGTTTTGTAAGATTTACATTCCAGGGCATAACACCAGTCACAATTTGTAAATCATAAATGGGCAGGTCCTTCAAATTCTGCTTCTTTCTTTTGGTGCTTGCAATTCTTGTGAATTTTGCCCCCTTGTTTATTTGTTTTGGGAGTTAAATGATTGAAGCTAACCCACCTACCCTTACATAGCAGATGCTTTTCCCTGGATTTGTGATGTTATGTGTGTGCATCTCAGGACAGACTCCACCCTTTGGAGATATGTAAGCTTTTAATGGGAAAGCTGTATCAAACCCACTTAGGGCAAACCCAGGCCCAGTTCTGAGACCAGCACATTGCCTGGGTGGCTGTGTAGCAAATCTAAAATTACCCTGAACTTACCAGCCTGGCTGCCTATTGAAAAGCATTTCCTAATGATTACTCCCACTCTTCAATCCTTCTCCAAGGAACAAAGTCAGTGGGCTTGGCCAAAGGCAGCAGGTGTGTCTGTCAGCCCTTCCACCCCACCACTGCATAACTGCTAATCTAGCTCTCCCAAAGACCCTTTACAGCCCAGCACCTGTGCAGAGGGCTTGGAGAAATGCCAGCAGGGAAAGGGTTAAATGCTGGCAATCAGTGACACCAGCATGCCAGCAATGGGCAGGGTCTGGGAAAGCAGAACCAAACACCAAACTGCACCATTCCCATGTAGGGCCATTTCCAAAGGAGCCTTTCCTCAGGTGGCACAGCCTGATCCAGCACGATGTCCCACTGCCTCTGCAAAGCTGATCCAACTAAAAGGCCAGGTCTCCTCCAAACAAAGATGGAAACATGAATTCTGTTGGGGTGGTTTTTATTTTAGACTGAGAAGCTACACAAACAGAGAACAAATATACATTTCCATGAGAGAAGGGAAAAAGAGAATATGCCATTGTGTCACCCTCCTAATACAACCACTCCAACCTGAGCCACAGGACTGGTTGCTCCCAGGTAGGCAGGGAGTCCTTACTCCAAAGGGTAAAGCACACAAGAAACATCTGGAACATCTGCCCCAGGGTCCCACACTCCCAACACAGCGGTACGGTCTCGTCTTTGCATCTGTGCACGGACATCTGTTCCTGGCAGACAGTGGAAAGGCTGATACAGAGTCACAAGGGAGAAACCCACAGCTTTGAAAGAGGAACAGCTACTGATGGGCACAAGGATCAACACACCCACATGGCACAAACACCTCTTCAAAGGAGTGGTTATTCTAAGCACAAGGCAGATACGTTTGTATCAGTGATTCTGGATTGTACTGGAGTGGATGGCAGTGAATTTCAGAGTTCATCTTTCTCTTTATTAAAGTAATTAATCAAACTGTTTAGCATATAAAAATACAATAATCCTTCCTCCTAATCAGAGCAATTTGTGTTCAGGTAGAAATAAAAGCACACACACACATACACACCTCAGGATTGCTGCCAGAGCTCACAGGATAAAGAAAAGAAAACCATTTTCCTTGTCTCACACCAGGATATCCCATTCTCCCTCCTGTCTCCAGGGATAATGGAGTCTTTCAGCTTTGGTGCATAGTTATATTTGAAAGCCAAACAGCAACTTGGAATTTGTCCTGAAGGGAGCCAGGACAAGGCACCTTTAAGGATAATAAGGCAGAAGGGGACTCCTCATGTGCAGGGGTGGTCCTGCTATCCCTGAATCTGAGGGATTAATCAAAATCTAATCAAAGTCTTCACCCTCACAAAGCGTGAGTGAGTCAGTCTCAGTCTGCTGTAACCAAGAAGCCGTTCAGGAGCAGAGGTTTGCTCAGCTATTTGCAGTGCTACACATGGTCTCCATCCCATACAGCACAGCCTTACAAGAGTGCAGCCAGGATAGGAACTATGGAAGTCTAAATAAGATTGTGTCCTTAAAAGAATGGAATTCTCATGGATGGCAAACACACCATGAAGTGAAACACGTGTGAAACACATGATGTCTTCCCACAGTGGCCTTCAGGGAAGACAAGTCAACAGAGCATCTGTTGTGGAGTAGAGCAGGGAGGCAGTGACAGCTGGGCCACCTTGGTCACAATTATTTGACTAATTAAGTGTAAAATGTCATTAAGGTATTGCCTTAATGAAGCAAGGTTTGTTCAGTCAGACACTCTCCAAAGCTGAAAACATGTCTTTGTCCCCTCCCAACAGGACAGGAAACAGTCCATGGCCTCAGATGGGGCCAAAATATCTTTAAGTTTGATCTATGTACTATAGGAGCCTGATCCTGCTGGGATCTGGGCAGACTCCAAGGAGCAAACAGACTCTGCAGGAGGGATACAGAGAAGGCAAACTGAACAAAACATGAGGAAGTTTCCTTCTGCTTCAACACCGACCACAAGGAAAACACTTTTTTATTAGAGGCACCACATCATAAGAATACTCTGAGCATGTAAAATGCCTTTAGTTACAGCCAAGAAAGATTGCTTTAAAAACATTGCTTTGCTGTTGCTTGTTGATCATGATCATGTTAAAAGGCCCAGACTATTCATCTAATGCTGCTACAGAGGTATCTCCATCAGAAATCCAGAAACCACAGAAAACTCAGGAAATTACATCAATGCACATCAGTGAAGGCCCTGGACTGTCCTCTTTGCGGCATTCCTTCTGGTTCTAAAAAAAGCTACAATCCAAACCAGTTAAGATCTAGAGTATTTTTTATGGTTAAGCACAACTTTTCCTGTGGGAATGTAATCTGGGGGATTCAGATATTGTAAACAGTTCCTTGAGAGAAGAGTTCCCTTAGTAATTTCCTTCTGTAACATGTAACTGCAATTAAGTTGCACGCACATGCCACGTGCAGTTTAGTTTCAATTACTAAATACATGCTTGGCAAGGAAGAGCATTGCTTTCTCAGTGTTGTTTTACCAGAAGGAGCAAGTGAAAACTATCCTAAGGAACATCCAAGACCAAATTTGTTGGTCTCTGTGGCTTAAAACCACACTGTTAACTTTGCATTACAACAGAGCTGGCTCAAAATCCATTTCCTCATACTGGTTCCTGTTGGTAGCCCTGCTTGCCTTGCAAGCAATATCTGTGGCCTTGGGAGACAAGTATAAATGCTTCTTGAGCAAGATTTTACATAAAAGCTGTGGGCCAGCTGAAATGTCCACAGTCCTCACCTCCTGCTGGCACCAAGATCTGAGGTTAAATCCAAATGAGATTTCACAACTGTTAAGGATGATGCATCTGCTGACACTGAGATATAATTTGATAAGTAACCACCCTGTGAACTCTTGAATGAAAGATTTTTTTTTCCTCTCCTATTAAAATCTCTGTACAGAGTCAAATATATTTATAAGCCCTCAGATGCGGATTCTTTTAAGGAGGTGATAGTTGTTAGCTAACAATGAACCCGGCTTGGGGACTCAGTCTGCTCCTAGCCAGCTTGGCAACTCTTCATGTGACTCAAGAGAGAGTTCTTTCACCTTTTTCTGTATTCATTCACTTGTGCAGATGTGAACTGATGCCTGCTGGTCACAAATTCCTGTAAGGACCCCATGCAGAGTATGAATTCTGTGTTAACATTAACTTCCCAAGACAGTGCTCAGATGTGAAGACCTTCGTGAGCCAAATAAGGCTCTGGATCACTTATTGTCAGAGTTGAAATATTCAGAGGCAACTGTCTCAATGTGTTTCCCAAAGTCTGGAAGAAGTTTTAGATCATTTGTCAAATGATCCTTTTTCCTCCTGCCAGAAAACTGAGGCAGCAAGTGAGCATGGCTTTCATCAATATGCTCCCATAGATAACAAGTTGGTCTTTGTCCTTGGAGAATAATGGTCTCCATGCATTTCTCTGAGGAGCATTTGTCCTAGCTATCCTGCAAGGAGGAATGTGGGTCAATCCCTGATCCAGAACTGCACTGCTGTTCCTCTGGTCATGGCCAGCAGCCAGCAGCAGCTTATCAGAGCTCCATGCTGGCCCTCTGCATGCTGCCTTGCTGCATTTCGGACACTTCAGCACTCCTGCCTCTCCCTGCAACCCCACCCAAGCAGCAGGCAGGGATTTGCATTGTCTCTGCTACGTGCCAGACAAATGCCTGCAGCCTCTTTGATCCTGTCCATATCAAAATGCCAAGGAAAAAATGCTTCTGTATCCTCTTGCTTACCCTGTGCCTCTGCAGCCTTCCAGCTCTTCCTTCTTTTTCTCCACCTTTGTCACCCGTACTGACAACAAGACAACTTGTTCTTTGAGTTGAAAAGCTTTCTCCCACTGAAACTAGTCAGGAATTAAGCTGTCAAGACTCCCAATTTAGATGTTGAATCCATGGTGATGTCTGTTAATTTACCTGAGCCTAAGCTTTCATGGCATGTCAGGTGGAGATGGAAGGAGGCAGATAGAACAGGGCACTGTGTTGTCCTTGACTAAGTCACATCCCCTTTCTGAACTGCAGCTCACACTGACACCAGCTCTCCCCAAACTAGCCCAGCAAATGCATCCACCTGATCTCTTTTCCATCAGTCATTCCTTCTCTAGCACAGTGCAACTCTGCATAATTTCATTACTTGATTCCTTTAAAATGTTTGAAAAGTTCATTATTCTTCAAGATTTACTGCTCTGTGTCGAGTGCTTTCCAAATATTGCAACTCACTATCTTCCACACTATGGCCTGTGAGAGACATCTAAGTATCTGAAAACCTAATTTACAGAAAAGGAAGCACAGGTATAGGACTTATGCAACCTGCCTAATTCTGTGCTGTTCATCTGTCACCAGATCAGTCACTACAGGCAGCTCTGTCATTATGGACTGCCAAGGCTCTGTTAAAATCAGTGAGGATGCAACAATTTTTCTTTGGTGAGAGTTTGTATTTTGGTCTTTTGACTTGGTACCTGAGGCCCACTGCTCACTGCCTGTGGGCGAGTCAGGATTAAAAAATTATCATTTCCAACAGGATGATGCTTTACAGTGGCTGCAGAAATGCTCTGTGCTAGCAAAGGACCAGAGTGAAGATTTAGCCCAGACTGTTGACCAATGCTGCAAATCTTTGCACAAGAGGTGCTGATTTTGGCCCTTTTGCAAGCTCTTGAGGACACAACCTACAAAATATGGCTGGGTGGTCAGTCACAGAGATGACAGGGACTCTGACTTGCCTGAAAGAGGAACTGTGTAAACACCTCAGATTTCATTGTTCTTGCTGCAAAATAAGGAGGAACCATAGGAGAACAGGAATGGTGACACTGGGTCAGGTCCGTATCTGGCACTGGTCACAGCAAATGCCCAGGGAACACAGCAAGCACCAGGAAAGCCTGCCCCTCACAGCCTCCCCCCAGTCTCTCACCACCTCAGGGCCATGGCCTCCTCAGGGCTGCCCAGCAAAGACAA
Source organism: Ammospiza caudacuta (assembly GCF_027887145.1). NCBI lineage: Eukaryota > Metazoa > Chordata > Aves > Passeriformes > Passerellidae > Ammospiza > Ammospiza caudacuta. The sequence goes on along the minus strand of NC_080595.1, from coordinate 15,595,427 downwards.
AGCAGAGATTGTTTCACCAGCCCATGTGGTGCTTTGGCTGGCTCCACATCTCTGTTCTACCTGAGGGACACTGTCCCATCTGTCACATCCTGCCAGGGGAAGCCCTGGGATTGGCTCTGGTCTGTTCTCAACACAAAAGCCATCCTGACTGCAGAGACATTCCCAGCAAGGGTTGAAGGGGTTTGCAATTACCCAGCCTCGTAGAGCAATTACCAACACCGAGACTCAGCTAAAGCCCAGTTCTTTGGAATACCAGACCTTTACTGAAAATACCCCACAAGCAGTCAAGTCCTGGCATCTTCCACTGCTCACTGAAGTTTTTCAGGCATCCACAGCCACATTTCACAGCACAGAACAAGCACCTTTCTCAATATGAGAGACAGAGACTGCTTGGCACTCTCAGAGCAACTCTACATTACCAAGGCTCACAAACCTCTGCTGAGGCCAGAACTGGAGCAAGGCAGAATGCAAACTGGAGCCCTCAAAACTCTGTCCACTCTCCCCTTTATTCCTGAGCCACTGAAACATAAAAAGAACATAGGGTATCCCAGGAAACAGGACGAGATGAGGCAGTGATAAATAAAGCATGGAGTGAAAAGTCAGTCCTAGAGAAGAAATAAAAGATGGTGCAAAATGGTCAAAGAAACTTCACTGAAAAAAAAGGCTTGCAGACTCTTCAATATTTTATAGAATATTTCATAGTTGGAAGGGACCCATGAGGATCATCGAGGCCAACTCCTGGCCTTGCAAAGGACACCCAAGAAACACACCATGTAATTTCCATAACTTTCTCTCAAAAAGCAATTCCTGTACTAGAGGGTAGGACATGAGCTGAGGAGAGAACTTGTACCTTCCAGAAAAAAACCAAAACAACAAAAAAACAATAGAAAATAGTGTTTTCTGAAAATAGTGTTTTCAATATGGAATTTATTTCCTCTTAAAAAAAAAAAAAGCAACTGACTAAAGGTTTCCGATTTACAGTTATGCCATGAGGACAGAAATATATGTCCAGACAAGAGACACTGGAGTTAAGTACCACACTGGCACCAGATTAGTGGAGTGCCTGGGTGAGAGCAGAGCAGAGCAGGTACCCCTGGCTGCACCCACAAGGCTCCTGAGCACCTTCTCAGCTCACAGCCTCCTGGAACAGGAACCTCCCAGGGTAACACATTACACTGCAGGTCAGGAACAGCATCTCAAATGGACATCCCCCAACTGCCCTTTCATTTTTCTCCCAGCAGCCTGAAGACCCTGACCACTTGGAGCAAATGGCAAGTCTTCTATCTCATCAGGCTTACCACCAGGATCCACATCATTACAGTGGCAGTTGTTGGAATGCATCACATTTTTTACAGTCTCAGAGAGTGCAATAATGGACCTTTCATATTCCTACCTTAAGAAAACAATCCAGGTAGAGAGTTCTAGAATGCATCATGGCTATCGTGAGGAATGGGAACATCACAGAAAAACAAGAAATGTAAATTTTGACACAAATGATTAAAAAAATGACCAAGAAGATGTTCTGACAAGCAGTAATTATCCAGCACTACTGCTTCCATAGATCCTTCTTGTTGTGCACAAACAACAAAAGACCTGGCACATTTTTAAGTAAGGCTTCTGTAAGACTACAGATTTCTGGCAGGTTAAGAGCTGAATACTCATGGTTCATATAAATCTTATGATACCTGTCTCCAAGAAAATTAATATCAGATTTCCTTGATTAAATTCCTGCTATGAGAATGATTTGACCTCCTTAAATCCAACTGCTCTAACAAGCTTTACATGGGACTAGACATTCACATCCATGCAGAACAGGGCGACCCATAGTGGGGACTGGGAGAGGCATTCAGTGAAGACTGAACTTCTGCATTGCTATTGGAAAATACTAATCCTGGGGGATTTGCTTCAATCCTCCATTTCCTGGGGTCCCCTGTCAGGAACAATGTACCACAGCCCATGGCACACTGCTACAAGGATGAAGCAAGCTCCAGCTGCAGCACCGTAGGGAAGAAGGATCATATGGCAAAGTAGTGCCTTGCAAGGAAGCCCAGCCCTTGGGTTTGCCCAGGGCAGTACTTCTTCCTGTGGGCAACAACATCTTTGGGGTGAAAAAAATTAAAATTGTGATTTCTTCTCTGAAATGGTGAACTGTCAGGTTAGTACTGCCCTCATGTGCTGATCCTAGCTGCATGTGTCACAGTGAGAGAGAGCAGCACAGAACCACAGAATGTTAAAGGGCTGGAAAGGACCTTATAGATCATCCAGTCACAATCCCCCTGAGATGTGCAGGGACAGCTCCCACTAGACCAGGTTACTCAAGGCCTTATCCAGCCTGGCTTTGAGCACTGTCAGGGTTGGGACATCTACAACCTCCCTGGGCAACCTGTTCCAGTATCCCACCAAATTTCATCTCTTGCAGTTTGTATCCATTGGTCCTTGTGCTACCACTACAGTTCCTGACAAAGCCCTTCTCTGTAGGCCCCCTTCAGATACTGGAAGGTTCTCTGGGCTGAACAACCCTGTCAGCCTGTCATTGCAGGGGGTGTGCTCCCATGCTCTCTGTGGCCCTCATCTGGACTTGCTCTGACAGCTCCATGTCCTTCTTGTGCTGGGAACACCAGAACTGTGCACAGTATTCCAGGGGGTCTCACAAAGCACAGGAGCTAAATGTCTGATGAGGGACAAAATTAAACTACAGAACCCAGCCCACAGGAGACAGTCAAGATTTTCAGCTTCCTTGAGACATCCATATACTATTTTAAAATCAAAGTATTTGGGGTTCTGGTGCAGATATTTCAAAGAGATCTGGGGTTCTCAGATATTTCAAAGAGATACTTAGACCTAAAAATGTGCTTTTGGTTTCCTGAGTTGAAAGAAGTTGGGATGATTCTAACAGGAAGAAATGCAAAGTTGATCTGCTGGGCAAAAGACATCCCTACAGAACTGTGTTTGTCTCCTTCCATTTTGAAGGTGAGCCAAGGAATGACCAAATTTTGTGGACATGGTTACAAATAAATTGGTTAAGAAGAAACTCCACCTGCAGTTTCCCAGAGGGCTGACTAATCCCTTCCTACTTGGATTGTCTGCATGGCTGCAGTGCCTGGATTAACCAGCCAGTCATGACACACTCACAGTGCTCTCCCTCAGGGGTGGCCACATCTCACTCTGAGTGTCCTCCTGCAAAATCCATTGTGTCCCTCTACCAGGAGGGATGCTTTGCAAAGGAAGGCAGCTGCTGCTATGGAAGTGGAGTTGCCTCTTCCTAGCACTGATATCTTTCCAAGATAGATTCCTCTGAAGTAAGAAAGGAAACAGTAAAAGGGAGACTTCAGCATTATGTTATATCAAAGCTAAGTGTAAATATATATTGCTGAATTAACAGTGTGGAGATGGACAGTATGTAATCTCTTGTTGCAGTAGCCAAGGGAAAACATCACAAGTCCAGGCAAATCTTGGCATGTGTAGTTATAATTTTCTAACTATTAGCATCCAAAGAGCCAAGATAAAGCAACAGGATCTTTGTAATGAGTTTGCCAGACTTTGTTCAGGTTTGGGATGTAAATTCAGGAAGGACAAAGTAAAGGCAAAAAGGAGGAGTAAGAATCCAGAAGCATTTCAGCGAGCTTCAAGCAAAGGTTACCACCTGCCATGAAAGCATTATCCTGGCCCAGCACCACCCAGAATTAGTACAAGTAAACTGCTGCCAGAAAAACATTTATGGCAGGACCAAACTCCTAGCAGGAACAGGTAGCCAGCTCCCACACAGAGATCACTGGGGTCATAAACTCACCTCTTCTCTTCCCCTTTCAAGCCAAGACTCAGAGTTGCCTGTCATCAGTTCTCACATGATGTGTGTTCAGAATTTTTCTTCCCCTATTCAATTTTGCTGAAAGAGAGCATGACTAAAGTTGTTTTGATTGACCCATTAAATAAACATAAGCAGGACAGGGCGTGCTAACAGAGAATCATGTGTGTTTTCATGAAGGGAACTGACTTTTGGATTTATGGATGTTGTAACAGGGAAGCCTCTTTCAGACATACTAATGCTGGAACAGGCTCTACATTTTTTTCAGCTCCAAAGGGATTGCTTTAACAAAATTTGTTCTTCCTCTGGATTTTTTCCTTAACAGCTTTGTTAGAAGAAAGGAGGAAACCAATCCTTGATCTGCATGAAGATCTCCTCTGTTTGGTCCCACAGTTTGGGAGTTACTAAACAAGGAAAGCTGCTATGAGCTGCAAGGTAGAGAGAGAATGAAACAAGTCCCAATAAGCTATTAATTTAGGTATGAAACAAAAAAAACTTAAAAATAGAAAACAACTAGTTTTAAGGACATATTTAAGGTTTTTAATGGATCGGAGAACATGAGAGGAAGGGGAGTGGGAGAAAAATGTTGCTTCATATCATGGCTGTAATGGTTGGTAAGTGTTTCCAGGCTGGAAAACAAATTTAAGCAACATTTTCACCCACTCTGGAGTTTTTAGACTGCTACTCCATTCAAACAGCAGCAAAAATTTTTCCCTACAATAAGCATATACTGGGTTTGTCTACCTCCCTATCTTCAACCCATCTGAGCCTTCACTAATGGAAGTCTTGTTACACCAGGAGCCTCGATGGCAGTTCTCACGTACATGTACACAAGTGTGCAGCACAACACGCATACATGTACACACATAAACTATCAAAATACTATTATAAAGCGAGTGCTCCTCCTCAACACCCCTCCTCTGCCCACCCCACCTCCCTCCCCTTTCCCAGGCCAGCATATTTCAAAGCAGACTGGAACTGAGCACTTCCAAGAGCCATCCAGCCCCAGGTCGCACTGCAAAGGTCTGGGTGCGTTGCCAAGTCCCTGGACCGCCTCGAGTTCACAATACTGATTCCTTGGATTCAGGGTCTGCTGTGCTGCTTGTGTTGGAGACTGGGTTTTTGTGGGTTACCAAGGGTGACGTTTCTGCTTCAGACTTGCTGTTAGCAACTGCTTCTACGGTGACTTCCTTGAGCTCCTGCTCTCTCTCTTTCTTGTCTTTTTCATTCAGGTAATTAAGGATGCCCGCTCCCAGGGCATCCCCTTCCACATTCACAACTGTGGTGGTTCGGTCCCTGGTGAAGATCAGAAACAAAAACCAAAGCAGCAGGGTTTTAGTTTTAAGAGAGTTGTAACACAATAAGGGGTGCTGATTCACCCCTGCCAAACCACAAACATCAGTGGAACCAGACAAGGGAGATGCAGTTATTACAGGTCTTTTCCACAGAAGCATCATCTCTATTTCAGAACTAAAAATGTGCACCAGAGCAGGTTTAAGGTCAGTCAAACTTACTATCAGCTGGTTCTGGTCTCTCTGTGAGTTGCAGCACTGGCACTGCTCTTTCTCAGGCATCCTGCTTTTCACAGGTCACCTCCTTCCTCTTCCCTTTCTGCAGGCCAGCATTTTTCAAATGCACGTTCAGAGAAGGAACTTACTTCAGGCTTATCCAGTAAGTGACTCAGAACACCCAGCTCTCTTTTTTAACTACTGTGACTGGTATCTTAATCCAAGCACCTACTTAAGAGATCCTTCCAAAAGCAGGCAGAATGACTTGTGTTCTCTGCATTTGTTCCCCATGGCACCTGCCCTAATTTTTGGTCCTATAACACAAAACTCGTGTGCCAGGGTGTAATGGAAGAGATTTACGAGTCATAAAGATGAACAATGTTCTCATGTGGCTTTTGAGACTTGCTAGTCATTCTGCAGCCTAACTTTACCAGAGGCTCAAATTGTAATTGTGGTCCTCTCTGGTAATTAAACAGCTGGCATTGAAACAAGACATGGGACTCCTTCCTGCCTCTTTTCCCCTTTTGTTACAAGGCTGAGCTCCTTGACTAGAACACTGCTGACCACAGAGGGATGCTACCTATTTTAAAAGGGAGGCAACCAGGACAACACAGGCTGAGAGCAGCCCAGAGTGAAAGGATGGGCAAGTTTTTCACTCTTACCTCAAAGCACTTGCAAGTATAGGTGTGGAACACCCAGCCACTACTGCAGCTCCTTAGGAAGACAGGATAAAAAGGGCTAGCCAGTGATTTGCCTGTCTCTCCTGTCCTCTGGAGGTGGCTGATCCCCAAGAGGTTACAGTAAGAAAGAGTGTGATGACCCTAAGGAAGCTGTAGGAACAAGCTCCACAGATGTGTGCTGTGTGGGAAGGGAAGGTAATACAGCTGCCACATTCCCCAGTCTCTGAAATTCAACGGTGTCCTCAGGCATCCTAATTTCCACATCTGCTGTGGGAATGCACCACCTGCACAGAGAGGCTGGTGTTTCCAAAAAGCAATGCTGAGGCATTACATGCAGTCCAAACCAGGAGCTGCCCAATAACTCACCAAATGGAAACAAACTACCTAAGCAGGATTCAGATCACTTGACCCATACTGACCTCTAACCTCCTTCCCTGAAGATGGAAAGGAAAGGTGGTAATACTGCCTGCTAAACTTGTGACACTCAGCAGTGTGTTCCAGCCATGACAGTGCCCAGGGCAGTCCCAGGTGTCACAAACCCTCTGTGTCCCTGCCCTGCCAATGGACAGCACCCCTCTATGACACTTGTGCTGGTACTTTGACCAGTCTTGAAACTATTAAAAAAGTTCAAACAATAGCTGACAAGAGCTTCTGATGGAAACTGCTTCCCACACATGACTAAGGAAGTTTTCCACAAGTGATGTTCAAACTCATTTCCTTTATCCTCCCCTGCCCTTCTAGCATCCAATTAATTTCCAGCAATATCAACACATTCTAAATGGAGTTTTAGCAGCCATTCTAATAGGAACTGAAGCCAAGAAGAAAAACATTTCTACAAAGGCTGAATAAAAAAGCTGAAGAGGGATTTCAGCATACTGACTGCTTTAAATGGGACTGACTGCTTTTCCATTCTCCATCACAAGTTACCTGTCCCATAGGGTCTTACTTTCTACGGGGTTATATTCTGTACTTTGACCACATTTCCAGCTAAGCATGCTACAAGGATGCTGTAGTGATGTGGGTGTCACTCTTTTCCCATGTAACAAGTGACAGGATGAGAGGAAATGGCCTCAAATTGCACCAGAGGAGATTTAGATTTGATACTATGAAAATCTTTTCATGGGAAGAACTGTAAATCATTTGAACAGACTGCCTATGGAAGTGGTGGAGTCCCCATGACATGGCTTAATGGGGAGCACGGTGTGTAGTGCTATATTGACAAAATCTGAACCTTTTTTCCCAGCCTTAGCCATTGTGTAATTCATGTTTCCATGCCTCCCAAGAGCAGGTAGGTGGGGCCTGCAGTACTCACACGATCCAGTCCACAGCCAGGATGAGGGACAGGTCGTTGGTGGGCAGCCCGATGGCCTCGAGGATGATGGCGATGGTGAGGACGCCTCCGGCAGGGACGCCGGCCGCTCCCACGCTGGACGCCGTGGCCGTCACGCTGCAAAGACACGTCCATGCCTGGTTAGGGGGCTCCCAGCTCTCCTCTGCTGCACTCTGCCACCTGCTTCCCACCATGGGAGCTGTAAACAAACGCTCCAGCATGGGACACTACGAGCGTTCCCTTCCCAGGCAAACCCCTTCCTGCTCAGCAGGGATCCACAGCAGTTACCGTGGCGATGGCTCTGGGGTCAGCACCAGGACTGCCTTCTCAGGATAAGAAACAACCAACACAGCTGTATCCTGCTGCCTCACTAACACTCCCAGCTCCAGCATGCTGGGGGACTTACAGCTCCTGACCCCACGTGTACAAAGGCAAACTCTGCCATGCGGGCACAGCACCTTCTCTGTGTCTTGTTTGCATCCCAACACAGACCCTAAAGCAAGAGCTGGAAACCTGCAGTGCCTGTGCTCACCACATCTTTTTGTGTGAACATGTCTGCAACTGAGCTCTCCTTGGGCTATCACTGCATCATCCTCAGACCTGTCTTACACCTGATTCACTGAGAGTACCTGAAAAGCTAAATTGGCTACCCACCCAAAAAAAAAACCCCAGTGTTCCAGCCCTGCCTTAAATAGACAAACAACATACTGGGAAACATAATCAAAAAGAAAATAAAACCTGGCCAGGAAGGGTGAAAAATGCCAGGAACCAGCCCTAGGAGGCATGTGGTGGATGCAGCTGTGGTTGCTTGGCACAGTGAGGAGTTTACAGAACTGCTTGTAGCATCCTCATTTAAGGGATTTTGAGGAGAGAAATGAAGATAATGACACTTCATGGGATATGGGGCATTGGAGGATATTCCAGGCATAGAAGGGAGAGAGTCTTAGAGAAGGAGGTAGGACTGGGGAGGTGGAGGGGATAACGGAGCAAAGCATTAGGAGGGGAACAACAAGAGATCTGATCAGGAAAGCCAGCAATGTGATGGCAGGAAGAACAGAGATAAACAGGAACAGAGTCTTTAGTACAAAGTTCATGCATAAGGAACCAAGGAGCTGGCAGGAGAATTTTCTAAGACATTCAGAGGGGGAGTCAGGGGCTGCTTTCTGGGCAGTGCAGAATGGCTCAATTACCCAGCCTAATGGTGACTGAAGGATGAAGGAGTGAGATGCTTAAGGAAGGAGAGGAATTTCATGTGAGAAAGAGCTTTAAACAGCTCAAAGACTGTTTCAGAATTCAATTACCCCTCCCAGGTTCCACCTTTCATTAAATCGAGACTCTGGCAAATCTTGTAAAGGTTTAAAGACTCCATCCTTTAATCACCCTATAATTATGTTACATAGCAGTTTGTAAGCTTTAGGTCAGAGATGTGGAATGCTAACTGTTAGCTATTAATGGAGAGACCACAGCTTGAATGTGTCTGGGGGCCAGAAGAATGTGGCTGCAAGCAACTTACAGAATTGTGAAGATCTGCCCAGGGTTGAGGTCGACATTATTCAGCTGAGCAATGAACACAGCTGCCATGCACTGGAAAATAGCAGCTCCATCCATGTTTACAGTGGCTCCAATGGGAAGGATAAACCTGCTGATCCTCTTGTCAACCCCGTTGTTCTCCTCGATACACTTGATCATGGATGGGAGTGTGGCTGAGCTGGAAACAGAGCAGGAGAAATGAAACAGAGCACCAGGGTGTTCTGAAAGCCCCATCACTGTCCCATGGCTTCCATGTTGCTGGCATGCTGCACACAGGACTGCAGTCAAGGCAACAATGCCATTTTACAGTCCCTCTCTGGCATGATGGCAATGAGGGACCCTCCTGGTTGAGCTTTGAGCAGAGGTATTTAATAATCTGCTTTCATCCAGAAAGAGCTGATAAGGACTTTAATCTCCCAGAAGCAAGAACTCATGACTTTACACAGTATGCAGCATTACATGGCTGTAGAATGAACAAGTCTCAAACTACAAACATGCAGTAACAGATGCAAATATAGCAGGGGAGGTTGGAACTAGATGATCTTTGAAGTTCCTTCCAAGCCAAACCACTGTATGATTCTATGATAATATAAACACAACAGATGCAACAGCAATCTCTGTTAATGCTGTATTAGTACCTTCCCAAATGAACAGAAAAATAATTAAAAATAAAACACCACTCTTGGATTTACTCCTTGCATTATAAATTAGATGGTTTTATTCATAAACCCTCTCCTACTATGCAGAAGGAGAGAGTTTATAAATAGTATTTCAGCTCCATCAGCAGACATGCGACTGCTTTTGGGGATGACCTGGAATGATTTTATATAATATGTCATCTGATCAGGTGTTTCTACCTGAGAAAAGTGTAAGTGACACACTCAATCATTTGTTTATAACAAATAAAAGCTGATCAGGCCAGATCTTTGAAATAAATAATGTTAAATGCCTTTACACTAACAAGCAAGTCTGCTTTGCTCCTACAAAATTAGTCTAAATTTGTTCCAGGTCCTTCCGAACTTAAAAAGTAAACTTCTGAGGACAAAGTCACTCACTACTGATCCTCACTTCAGTAAAATTGAAAGGACAGCTGGCAGGATCATTTAAAGAAATTATTTTTTTCCTCCCAAGATATTTCCAACTAAGCATCATGCTATGGCCTCAATATTTGAGGAATTCTTTTCAACAGCTGATAACCAGCACGTGCTGTGTGGCAGGCTGATGACAGCAGTGAGCATCTCTGTGCTCAGAAGACTCTGCAACCTCAGGAACAATAGTCACACCTAAAAGTAAAACTGGATACAGCCAGTTTAGGGTGACAAACATACCCAGGCTACAGTCTCAGAAGTGGCACAGAAACCCACCTGGAGCAAGTGGCAAAGGCAGTGGCAAGTGGTGTGATAAGTCCTAAGAGAAAACTATATGGATTTTGCCGTGTGGCTGCAAAATAAATAAGCGGCAGAATGATTCCTCCGTGGATGACGTGACCCAGGATAGAGGCAAAGATGTATTTTCCCAGACTGGTCACCAGAAGCACAATATCTTCCATTTCCACAATCTTGCTCCCAACTAGGAACATAATGCCAATAGGTACATACCTGTGTAAATGAAATATTGGCTATCATTAAGTAAAAACAACAAGCCTTGGAAAACACAACACTTTCTGTCCTGGAGATAATATTCCCCTAAACAATCTGCTGCCCCTACTGAAGGGTAGTTCTTTATTCACCACACACTCGGGTTAGGCAAATTTGGAAGGCTTTTCTATGACTCTTGTTTGGTGGATGGTAAGCAGTTAAATTTTAAAAGGTCTGTTCACTGATGCCCTCAGAGACAGGGCAAGGAGAATGCCAAAGGGAAGGTGAGTGGGAAGCAGAAATGCTGCCAGGAGCCTCCAGGACAAGACACCAATGAGGAGAGGAGGGAAGGGAGCAACATCACATCACTGGAGTACAGAGAGGGGTCAAAGAGTTGGGTTTCAGACATGCAGAAACTGCCAGCAGGAGTTACAGAGTCAGGTCATTAAAATCACAGACACACTGGGTGCCAGCTCTGTGGAGGTTAAGAAAAAGCTGTGCACATACCAGAGAGCTCAGCTAAAGGCTGCTGATGTATGTGCCAAAGACAGCAATTAACTCTGCTATTTGCCTAAAAAGGACTAAGTTAAATGATCAGGCTCCCAGAGCTTCCCCCAAGCCACATCCATGCCTCCTATCTAGAAACATGCCACGTCAGCATTTGTTTGAAGTTTCCTTTGTAAAGAACACGTGGAGCTGCTCCAGGGGAAGGGCCACCTGCAGGCTACAGCCACACCTCTGGTCCCAGTAGCCCTGAAAAGACTGAACTGCCCTTGCACCAACAGCACAGCAGTTCTAAACACACTGTGTGAATCACTGCAGGCCAGGCCCTGCTCCTTCCTAAGCTCTACTGGGGTGTTTGTGTCTGAGTACCCCTGCTGATGCTGTCCACACTTCATCCCTTTCTTCTAAGATTAAGAAATACGGAAAGACCACCCAGCTCCCTAAAATCCTGCCCCAGGAAAATGTGTGACTAAAAAAGATTTACCTGTACATCTCAGGAATAAAAAATCCAATGCCCATGTTCAGAGAAGCTGATTTGTGGAATCAGGACAAACTTCAGAAGGTTTGGTTAAGCATGCAAAGGTCTGGAAAGGTGGGCAAGCCTTAAGGCAGCTCAAATCACTCAGTTTTTCCTGGCCTGCCTCTCCCTCAGTGCTTCTGCAGCTCCTCTGTTCCATGCAGAGAGCATTTCCCTATATCCCAGATCCATGTGAGCATCCTCTGTCCTCCCTTGACCAAATCTCTAGGGGAGCCTGTGGAACATCCCCCACTGAGCCTCTGCAATTCTGCCTTTGAACTGTGTTTCTGAGGAGCCTGATTAGCCAGATCCAGCTGAGCCCTGGTCCTGCACTGCTCTGAACACTGAATTCCTCCCCTTGAAGAGGGAGGCTGGAGAGGAAAGAACTGAAAGCTGAGACCCAAGTAAGTGCTGCTAAAACACAAGAGTGGCTGTTGAACAGGACCAGATATGAGCTCAAGCTGCCTTTGCTGCTGGTAGTGTGGTTTCACCATTTCAAGGTATCCCCTGGGAAGCACATGCAGCTTTACAGATTTTGAACAAATACCAGGACTACACAAAGCCTTAAAGAAGGAAAGAGAACAAGTAAGGGTTTCACTGTTAAGGGTCAGCAGTGGTCCCTATAATCCACAAAATAAAGGATTACATACTAACTGATTGGCTTGAAGTGCTAGCACTGTAATAAGCTGAATGCATGAACTGCCTCTTATCAGTATTCAGTGTCCAAGGAATTACACTCAAGAGCAAAAAGCTTAAGCTGCTTGGAGACTGAATTTTTCAATCCCTTATGATACCAACTAACACAGAGATCTGCCTGTGTAAAATCAGGTATTTTGTTAAAACCCTTCTACTTCTTAGGGAGAGAAAAACAGTAGGAATGAAAAATGCAGAATGAAGGAAGAAAGAAAGATGTTTAAGTATACATTTAATATATGCATTTAAAAATACATTTAATACATTAGGTATATTTACAGCTTTTTCATCAGCTTTGGAAAGGGAGTGAGAAATGTCCCACTGTTAATTTGTTTGCTAGCTATCTTTATGAATATGAATATTTTAAGGTTTGTATGTGAGGTGTTAGTACTGTTGGTTTCAGAGGAGCAGCCTAACTCCACAGAGCTACCAAGGACAGCCATGATACTGCTCTGAGGCCCAGGCTTATCCCACCTGATGGGAAACCCAGCCAGGAGGCTGCTCCTACCCCAGCTTAGGTGGCCTGAACCACTCTCTAGAGGTGCCTGCCTCCTCCAAAGCTGGTTTCTTGCCTAATGAGAAAGTTTAGTGTGCTCCAGCTCCTAACTAAGAGACTTTTTTTTGGCATCAAAAGCTTTGTGGGATTGATCAGAGCACCAGTCAGCCCATAAACTTTTCCAGACTCCAAGGAATCAAGTGAGATAATGTATTTGCTTATTAATAGGCAAGAGAAAAAAAATCAGCATTAGGAAATACTGAGTTTTCTTTCCACTAAATAATCAAAATGGAGTCCTGGAGAGGATTTATAGGCAACCCTTTGAAGTTCTCCATCCTGATACCTTAAGCTATGAGTGATTGTCTCATTACAGGGCACAAGCAAGGAGAGAAGACCCCATGGTGTGACATCACAGCATTCACTTTTGCTGTGATGAGGGATCTCATAGGAAAGAGCTGGACAGAGAGATGAAATGTGAGTTTGCTGATCTGAGCACAACACTGCAGTGCAGATGTTTCTGCAGCCACACACTCACCACATAATCCAGGTAACCAAGACCATAGTTGCCTCATTGAATGAGTTAAAGAAGCGAATCAGATCCTCCCCCTCCGGGCCAAGCTTTTTCAGTGCCACTCCTAAAACCAGAGCAAACAGCACCAGTCCCAGGATGTTCATCCCTCTGATATCAGTACCTACAGGGACCTGCAGAGACAAAAAAAGAAGGCTTGTTACATGTGAGAATAGGACAAAACCCAACAAAAGGGTAATTTTGTTGCTGTCTGATTGATCTGAAATCAACAAGCAGAGCCTATTTTGTCAAAGGGAATCAAGGAGATCTGGATGCAGCTCAGGTACAAACCTGCCTAGTTATGAGCTGGCATGGATTCACTGAGAAGGAAAGGGCCTGCCCACGTGCCCTTCAATATAATAGTTGTGCTCTCAGTGACCTGAACAAGAAAACTCCCCAGTTTACTCAGGACTTAAGTGCAATGATGATACCAAGGTGAAAACCATGAGAAAACAACGAATGTTATGAAGCAGAAGGAGGGGAGAAAGGCAGAGAAAGGCAGCAAACTGTGGCAACCTACTCCTTCATTTGTCCATGTCAGCTGTGGGAGATAGGGAACAGAAGAGAGATACCTGTTCCCCTTCTCAGAAATCTGTCACTGCCTGGAAAAGAGAATAAAAACAGGATCCACCTATTGACAAAAACTAGTCTGCCCACAGGTCTGCTCTGTGGTTAGTCCTTCACGGTTTGCTTCTCAAAGAGAGCCAGAGCTCTCTTTGGCAATGCAGTATCATATGAACTGAATGAGTACTCTTGTGGCTACATAAAAATATAATTGTTTTGACAAACTGGGTTTTTTTCTCTCCAACTTGGCAGTACAAACATGTCAAATGGTTGTTTTATTTGGAAGAATTTCCATAACAGATGAAGTTTGTGTACAAGTTTTGGCCTTTTGGCTAGTTTAAGTGGACACTAGCTCAATACTAGGAAAGAAAATACATTCTGAGCTAAAAGTTTGAAAGTAGTATCAACTAAAAAACTCAGGATACTGATCTGCTAAATCTGATAAAACCAGCCTGCTTAAGATTGATGTTTTTTCTGGAAGTACACTGCTGGACTGGACTGTCTCTCAATGGCAGGTGGAAATAAAGTCCTGCAGGGAAAGGGATAAAATGTAAATTATACACAAAAGCAGGAATATTAGACTGCTGTTAAGGGAAGTGTTTACAAACAGTGAAGGTGCTGGCTTTTTTTATTCTCTAGGTAAAAAAAAAATAGTTATAGAATCTGCAATTTTTACGGTAGTTGCTTGTTCAGGGTTAAACTGCCACTATTTATTTGATTCCTGATTGAGAGAACTGAGAACATAGATACTAAGCATGAGGTACAGTGTATCTCCAGAGATGTCTGAGGAAACATGCTGTCACACACACTAACACTTTCCTGTCTGGATAGTTTTGGCTATATTGTGTTTTTTCTGAATGAAAGCTCTAAACTCTTCTGCAGCGAGAAAAGTAAAGACAAAACAAATTACCCCCTCCTATGAACTAAACAAACCATCTGTGCATGTGGGATGTTATAAAATAACATATATCATTCTATACTGGGTTTGTTTGAGACAGGGGTACATGAAAAGTTCAGCTGGAACTGAATTTTACCATAATGGGCCCAAACCATTCCACAAAAAAAATCCTAAAAACAGTGAATACTCTCTTGTTTTGGTTCCCATTCTGAAAAAAAAAAATGGTATGAAACTTTGCCATGAGACAGAAATTCAGTGTTTCAATGCTGTAAGAGCCCAGCATTCCAACCTGGATGCTGCTGGGAGAGAAACTCTGTACCCTCCAGAATGACAGTACATGGACCTTGGAGAGGTCTCTGTCCACCTTGCCCCCAGCACTGTGGTAACTCCTGCTGCTGTTCTCCAAGTGCTCACACTCACCAGCACTGCAAGCCTAGATTCTGTGATCTGGGGACCCCTGACCTCTTGGTGACCAGAAGATGACTGTGTGTGCCACTGCCAAAAGCTTGTGAGCTGTATCCCCCTATTTGCTGCCATCCTGTCCACACTTTCAGGCCTTGCTCTCCCCTTGTCTCTCACTGATTTCTTTATGACACACAACACTCACCATCACCTCCCAACACTGCAGATGTAGGCAGGAGATGCACCACTTCCCTACAGTAGTAACTTATTGCAAGAAATTTCTCCCTGCAAATCCAGGGCACGATCCTCAGCATTGAGGGAATTCTACCTCATTGCGACACCACACGGAACGAGTCCAGCAGAAAATCTTCAGCGGAAGATCCTCACAATCCCAGCCTCTAAAACTGGCAGATGCTGAACAGCCTTTTTGTACTCTCACACAAGAGTGCATCACCCCAAAGGGGCAGCCAAACCAAGCAGCATTGTGGACACCAAACAAAAACAGCTTTAATGAGAACTTTGTTCCTGGACAAACTACGGGACACGTTATTGTTTGCCTGAAATTATGCATTCTCTTAGGAAGATTCATGGAGCTCTTCTGGTCCTTGAATCTCTCTGAAGATCCCATTGTTTTTTAGCTCTTGAAACAAAATGCTTATCAAGGAAACAAGTGCTGACATTGAACAGTCCCAGTAGTAGGTGGCTGAAAAGAAAATGCAGCCATGTGATGTGAGGAAGAAGAGCAACCACTGGTTTGTGTATTTTTACTCCTGTCCAAAGAGGAACTGAGCCCCCCAGGCTCCCAGTGCTGCAGATGGTAAAGTGAGATAGTCTGTGCCCCAGGAAGTCTTGCTGCCAATGAGAGAGAGAGGATGTAGCCATAAAAGCTGGGTAAACATGAGGTGAGCATGTGAAACAACAAAAAAGGACATGGCTGAGCAAACAAGTACATGTCCCACTGTTCACTTCATCAGTGAGAGAAGACAGAGCCTAGTAACCAGTGGCGGGGGGAATATAATCAATGGAAATTTTTGCTCCACACTATTCATATGAAAAGTTGAAGGAAAATATTTCTCCTCTTCACTCAAATATTCTGCTGATGAAAGAAAAAAGTAGATAGGAATATGATCTTATTCCTCTGGAACCAAACTTCTGTCACTATGATATCCAAAAATCATACTCTTCTTTCCAAACTTAATCCTCATCTATCCATAAATACTATGGCTAGACCAGTACTAAAACTGAGCTGACAAAACTGAGATGATGCTCTCTTTTTATTTGGTCTGTTCTTCCCTAGAGACAGTAGGGCGTCTTCTGGAATTAAAGAAGCTCAGTCTGGTTTTGCTCCAACAACTTAAAAAAGGTTTTGGAAAAGTAATAGCAGAAATAACCTTTACATCATCACAACTGTTGGCAAAAACAGACAGCAGTGGCACATTCAGAATATGTTTTCCTGATGTTACATCAAACAGGAGACTGATAAGCAGGAAAAAGAGAGAGGAAAAATGAAACAATGTTGCATTTTAAAGGGCCAAAAGATGCATTCTTATCTCTTAAGGAAAAGTGAGGGTGTTGAACAAGCATTAAAAAAGTACTTGACAGCAGCACCATTTTCAATGGATTTGGTTAGCCTTAATCCATGCTTGGTTGCTACAGAGCCCATATCAAACCTGACAGTGAAGATAAATAAAAGGCTTACTCCCATTTCACTTACCCTTGCTTAAATGTCAAATAACTCAGCACTCTGCAACAAACACACAAATCCAAGTGCACGTTCCTACAGCCTCTCATACCGAGCGTGTTTCAGCAGCACGAAGCTGCAGGGGCGTGCCCTGCCTGAGGGCACACAGACACAAAGCGCTCCTTTGGGATTCCCGGTGACCGCTGCATCCGTGTCACACGGGGTGACCGTGGAGCCGGCCTAACGCCACCAGGCAGGGGGAGCAGCCTGCCCCCGAGCGGAGCTGCTCACCCTGGGATGCCAGGCTCCCGGGCAAGGCACAGCTTTGAGCACTAATGCCATCCAGCAGGCACCAGTGCAGCTGCTCACCCTGGGATGCCAGGCTCCCGGGCAAGGCACAGCTTTGAGCGCTAATGCCATCCAGGAGGCACCAGTGCAGCTGCTCACCCTGGGATGCCAGGCTCCCGGGCAAGGCACAGCTTTGTCCCTGCTCGGTTCACGCGTCATCCCAGTCACCTGTCACCCTGTGTCTCCGGGGCTGGTGAAAGTTCAGGTCAGGGCTGGAAGCAGAGTTCACAAACGCTGTTTTGCATCACCTGCTCACACACCAGGCATAGGGAGGAGACAGTAATGAAGCCAATGCTTGCTGTGCTCAGGGATAGGCTCCAGAGTCCCTCTGGGTAAGCATAAACTGCTCTTTCCTTGATGGTTTTACAAACTGGTGGGCAAACCCCAGCTGAGCCCTTCCATGACAAATGCAAACATTACAAGTCTCTTGCCCTAGGGGAATTCAAATCATATTAAAAATGTATTTACCCAGCATCTGATACTGAGCTCAGACAGCCAGAATGAGCCTGAGGAAGAGAAAATCACCTTGAAAGTAATTTCTCAGACCAGTCTCCCAAAAATCCCATGGCAGCACATGAGACACTTTATTTGGAGCAAGGTGACACCTTGCAGGCTGGGACCCTGGGTCTGTTTCACAGCATGCTGCTTGTAAGACAACAGTAACTATTGCTGAGCCTGCAACATGTTGGCTCTGGCCAATAATAAACATGTTTGATAGCCCTGTCTGCAGGAGAAATGACACTTAGTGGGATACAGAGCATCTCTGGAAGCCCCACCATCTACATATGGAAGGTCCCACTCTACTTTGCCTACACCTACACACCAGTTCCCTTTTTGACACCATTGCAACAGTAGCCTATTTGTAATCTTCTGTCTGTAATTTTTACTCCTTCAGACCACTTGTTACTGCTTCAACCAAAATTTCAGCAACGAGAAAAAATTGTCAACCCAACAAATTAACAAATTAAGAGCCTTGAGTAGAGGGATAAAACCTCAATCTCTCCAAACTCTTAATGAAGAGTAAGGTTTAAGGGACGTACTCAGCCAGCTTGATTGCTATTTAGTTCCAAGTCTACAGAAAGTTATCTGGAAACATCAGGTAGACTCACTAAAATTTAGATCAAGTGAGACCAGGTCTAAGAAAGCATGGCCTAGAAAAATAAAGTGTCAAGGGTCACATCAGTTGAGCTCAGCTCTCCTCTCAAGCACAGCTTTCTGTTGTGGCTGGGGGTACTCATTCAGCTTGTGTGTGTCTCAGTTCCAGGCAAATAAAAGTACTTGTTTCTTTCTCAAGACTGCTGGAAAGGATTAAAGGCTGTGAAGTAGTCAAATATTACTGACAACAATTTGTTTAAAAACCTAAGAAATGACCTTACCTTTTCCCACGTGATATTTCCAGAGGTTGTGTTCCTGAGCAGCAGCTGATAGTCTGTCGCATACTGCAGGTAAGAAAAAAAACACAACCAAACAAAAATGGTGAGGCAGGCATTAAAATTGTCAGCAAAATACCTAAAAACTAGGGCAACAATTACTTTGATAAACAAACTAGACACCTCACAAAAGCAGGGCACTTCTTTGGGCTTGTTTTCTTTCAATATGAAAGGAGGGAAGGAAAAGCCTCTGTCCTTGTCAATTCCCTGTGACAACAGCAGCACAGAGGAAAAGAGGACTGCTTTATTTCATCCCTGAACACACACAGCCCTGACACTAGAGGCATCACAACACATCCTTTTCATGGTGTTATTTTTGTACTGCTTCTGGTTTTACTCATGGAATATTGACTCGTACTGTATTACATATTCATGCAAAATGGAATGTGATTTTAAGAGTTTGCCCCTGGTTTTGATACAAAAGCAAACCCACCATGAAGGCAAAAGCCATTATTTTGCTCCTGTATCATAAAGAATCATTCTGCCTTATGACAATATTTTCAACACTCTATCCTGACATATAAAAGTAGCATTGACAACTAAAATCAAAATCTTTTTGGAGCCTTACAGCTCCTATCCATCAGTTTAAACCACACTATATTCTGGTGCCAGTTATCATCCCACCACACTGTCTCTGTTGGAAGGGAAACCAGGCTGAGTAATTAATCCAGCAAGGGATACAATGAAAACTACTGAATAAAACCATCAGGCAACAGGTAATGCTTACACACATGGGAGCCTAAAGGTCTTCAGCCCTGTCTGTTCTGAGCTCAGCTCTAAACTTCATAGCCAAAGGATTCCCAGCTAGCTCCTGCAACATGGTCAGCAGCCTGCACAGGATTGCCACTGCTGCCTAGCATGGCACCCAAAGTTTAAAGAATATTTTTGGTGAAGGTAGAAAAGATGGGCTTTGAACATGCTTTTGTTTGAGGAATATTGTTCAAATAATTTGCCATGGAAGTTGTATGTCTGACTGTATCATGTGCTTTTTAAAACCCTACCTTCTGTAAGTAAATTAACTTCTGGTATTTTCTACACCATCTTTCTGGTCCTCTTCTAATAAAAGAGCCTATGCACTGTAGCTCATGTCCAAAGTCCTCACAGATCTTACCGTTTCAAAAGCTGCAGCAACAAGATTTGCAGGGAACAAGTTTCTGTAAAAGACAAACAAGAAAATGAAATATGTCATGGAGAACTTCTAAATAAATGCACCAATGTGTATTACTCTCAGACAGAGTGGCTTTTCCAAAGGCAAGCACATTGGCACTGGTGAAGTGTGTAGCACAGAAGATTCTCCAGCAGTATGAAGCTTGCTTGGCTCACATGAGAGAGGTGACAGGTGCTTGCTGCCACACCTCACCTTGTGGGCAGGGCCACAGAGGCAATCACACACAATGCTGGTTTTACACACCTATTGCCCAGTGGCTACAGAAACTGGTTCAGCCACACCACCTGCAGCACCAGCTTATGGCCTCCAGGGTCAGGCAGGATTTTAGCATTGCTCATGTGATTACTCTTCACTCACAGCATCCACATGAAGGACAATCCAATCAGCAAAATCCACTTATGAGAATGGCTTAACCCTTCAACACAGCACAGCCAGCTTCTGACCACCAAGGCAGAGCACAATAACATCACAGGCCAGACTTCTCTGCAAGGACTTAGACAACACAGGTGGAAAGTACAGGCAACTCCTATGGAACATCTGAATCCAGCAGTGCCTTCACACAGAAATGTCAATCTGGCATCAGGTTAGTGCAGAGAGGACAGCATGCAAAGTGATGTACACTCTTCCTGACCATCCAGTATGTATCTGCATACAGGAAATCAAAATCATGAACTGGACCAAGCAGGGCATTCTTCCAAACTTCTTGTGGTATCTTATAGTTGGTTTTAATGCTCTAATTCCTTTCTCACCTTAGGGAGAAGAGCATGTGTTCCCCTAGCCAAATGACAGCTCTTGGTTTTCTGTGTCAGAAAGGAAAACAGGAATAAAAGCTGATCTCTGGGGTCATGGCAGGACCACAGCTGGCAAGGGCAGGAACATGATGGGTATCAGCTGAAAGTACTGCCAGCAGAAGGCATCACAGAGGCACTTACAGTGCCTTATGGTAAAGCAACACAAGACCTTACCCAGTGCCAGTTAATTGTGGTAAAAAATATTTGGACAGCTGCTCCCCATCCTTTGCTCTCTGTGCTGCTCTGAGGAAGCTGCAGCTCCTTCCAGGCTGTGCCCTGCTAACTTCCCCCCATTTTTGCCACAGTTACCCAGGCAAACATTAAACCAGGCTGTGGTCATTCCACGAATGGCACGGAATGCGCAAATCCAAACCAGAGCAGGAAAAGGAGCAACAGAGTCAAATCTTTGAAATCAAGAGGGAGATTAAAATGTGGTCCAGATAAGGACTTTGGCCTTTGCATGGCTCTGTTCTCCTGCCACACAGGGAGTTTTCCCACAGCCTTGACATCAACTGTAAAGGACATGGAACTTTGTCAAGCACCTGTCTGCTGTGAAATACCTCAGCCTCTCTCTCTCTGATGCACCACAAGTGTATTAGGAGGATTGCTGCAAGAATAATTTGTCTTCTGGAGTCTACATTCCACCAAGCATGAAGGGAAGAGCAACTTTTTCTCCTCATAAGCTGACCATGCAGCTGTCTGTCTGAAAGCAGGAGAGCGAGCTCTCGCTCAGTAAAGACACTCAAGAATCGGCCAAATAAGATCAATGGAACAGCTAACATGCATCAGTTCTTGCACAGCTGGAACTCTCTGGTGGATAAAAACCTTCAGTAAAGTAAAAGCAAACTTGCTTTTATCAGGAGTAAAATATCACATATACAAATGGGCTCATGCTGTTGGGAAAAGAAAGATATTTCTTTTCAGCTTTTCATAGCAGGATGATTATTTTTCTTCAAAAAAGAACTGACTGGACTTTGAAGAAGCAAAGAGATGAAAAAAGACTGAAAATCAACCAGAAATCAATTCTTTTTTTTTCTTTAAATCAGCTTTTCCATCCTGATGAAAACAAAACCAAAGGAAGCAATACTAAAGCCTAAACAACATGGTTCTCCAATGTTTAAATGTGGCCAGGAAACCAAACCCTCCATAATTTGCACAGTATGTCAGGCATGGGCCTCAGTAACTAAACATTAACTTATCTCCAAGCATATACTTAAAGCACACAGTGAAGTGATGCCAGCAACCCTGTTACAGCAAGGCAAGGGGCAGGTTCTTACTTCAAGTGTGAACAGTGCTAAAAAATAACCTAGAGACTTTGCTTTTTTCCTCCAGCACCAGTCGCAGGACTTGACAATTTGCCAAGTAAAAAATTTTGATCTTAAGCAGCTCATAAGGAGTTTCATGTTCTGTTCAATCCAACTTCTAAGTACACCTGACTGCAAAATACCAAAACTACATAAAATAAAAACAGCTCCTCTGTTTCAAATCCCAAAGCTTAAGAACAAATTGTGTCGGCTCATAAAAAGCAATCTACAAATAAATGGCTTATCTTGGAGGCACGAGGTCTGCACAGACTACACTTATTGCTCACCTAAGATCAGCCAGCATGTGAACTAAATTAAACTTTAATTACAGGTGGGTCAGATCACAAGTTCTTACCTTTGGATGGATTTGTGCAAGAACACCACTGCAGTGCCTGAAAAACGGGGCAAGATGCTGCGTGCTTTGGGGAGAGATAAAAGCTGGCTGGTGACCTGCCTGGGCCCATCGTGGACTTGTGCCTGCAGGGCTTGCTCTTCATGCCTGGTAAGGCGAAGCTCACCATCACAGAAACCCAGACACAGCTCTGTCCCTGTGAGCAGAGGAGCTGCATGGGGAAGTGTGGACATCCCTCCTGTGAGGGTGAACCAACAAACAGGAAAGCTGATGAACTGGGTAATTGGGCATGCAAATGAAATTTGGGTGTCTGCCAGTTGTTTTTTCTGTGAGGACCAAAGGTTTAGAAGGTTTTTGTGCTTTGAAAGCCTGTAGCAAATGTGAACATGGAGTTTAGGGAAATCACCCTGGCTGTATGGCCAGATTGTTGACTGTTTCTCATGGCCCCATCCCCATGCCCTGTGCCAGAGAACACGGTCGCCTTTCTGAAGCAGATGTGGATTATCACAAGAACACGGGGCTGGCCAGACCTGGGTCTGGGTGATAAGGAGCCCAGCACAGCAGTGTGGGATCAGACAGCCTTGGCCCCAGATGCAGGGAGACAAAACTTGCTGTACGTGGCAGGAACCAGACAGGCCAATAACACACCACCATGGCAAGGGGACAGACGTGCTGCCTGTACCCCCCGTGCTCCCCTGCTGCCAGCACCTCGCTCCACACACACAGACCCCAAATCCTTTGTGCCAGAAAAGTGAGGCGCAGAGAGGCTTCGCTCCCCTCACCAAGCAGGAAAGCCTCTCTCTGCCTGCTGCAAGTTGTGCAGACAGCCCCAAAAAAGCCATATCAGAAATCCATCTGACAGCTGCCAAGAGGGACAGCTGTGTCCTGGGGCTGAAGCAACAGCTGGGCTGAGCCAAGAAACCTCCATGTAACCACACAACACAGGGTGAGAAAGCACTCTTCTCAGATCCTCTTAAAACAGGAACAAGAAAGTAGCAGCACCAAGGGCAGATGTTAAGTGTGTATTTCCTGCTTGAATACTGTGCTCATCACCCCATCTCCCTGTGCACAGCTGGATAAATGCACCTTTCTTCCTGTGAAAAGCTGCTCCCACCAGTCAGAAATGGACCATTACTCCCCAAAAAGATCCCACTGTATTTCTGGTGTAATAGAAATCTTCAGTTTAGCTGCAACATCCACTCTTGGAAATCCCAGACAACTAAGGGAACCTGGAGCTGGCAAATGGAGAAAAGGAGGGCTGTAACTCTCCTCCTTCTCCATTTTGATATTATGGTCAAATTGCTCTCTTCCTTACAGGCCTGTATCTTTCCACCAGAGGGATGAGGATTATACAGGAACTCCTCCATTGTATGTGTAAGGGATTATTATTAACAACTGTTTCTAAATGATTCGTTTGCTAGAGCTCTGCAAACAACTTTGCTCTGGCAGCAAAAGCATGAAGGGAAATCCAGGGAAATGGAATGAAACCCTAAATACTATGCATTCCTCTCACATTGCTTCTTACAGAAAGGTTCCACTTCTGAGGCCAAAAACCTTGGTGTTGAAAAACTTCCTTTTTTGAGGAAGTCTACAAAAAATATTCTGTGTTGGTTATCTCCAGTTTTCAGGGGTTTTTTCAATGGTACAAGTCCACTTGCAGCAACTTTTATTGCCATTTGTGGCAAAATGCCAGAGCTCAGTTCGAATTCCTCCAGAACCTCTGGTTATTTTCTGTACCAAGATTCTCCTTCAACAACACACAGCAATTTTCTTCATCTGCTTTTTGATATGTGGATGCACAACACATGCCCTGTACATACTCATATCTGTGAGTGTGTGCATTTGTTTTAACACAGAAACTTGAAAATGTGTTTACTTATAGCAGATATTTGACACAATTTTTGTCTTAATGGTCCAGTCTGTATTTTTGATGCTTGCAAAATAAAAAATAACTGGGGGGAGTTAGTTGTAAAAGGCAACAAATGAAGGAGCAGAAATGTTCAGAGGCTCACTGAAAAAGCCCTGCCAGAGAGTGCAGGCACATGAATGAAAACAGAGTTCTTCCTACAGAACTCACTCCAGACTCAGAAAGTGACACAAGCAAGGTGGGACAGTTATCTTCACTTTAAGAACCAGCCATCAGCTTCAAACCCAGAGGTCAGCCTGTCTCCTGGGCTAACTGCAGCCACTGCCTGGACACTTTTTATTCTATTTATGAATTCACAGATGGCAACTCCCCCTCCCCTCTAACAGTCACATTTTACTGTCTTTCCACACTGGGATTTCAGAGATGGGGCCTTCATGGCTGCTGGTTTGGGGTGACTCACTGGGAAGAGCAAGGCTACAAGGAACAAGTGCTACTGGAGCAGCTGGTGCCCAGGAGAGGGTCACTGCCACTCTGGCCACCTGCTCTGCAGCCCAGCCAGCAAACACAACTGATGCTTCTCCCTGTGCTCGTGTCTGCCTTCCCTATGGCTCTGAAGACTCTTGGAGCAAAGGAGGAGCTGCTGTGGGTGCTCCCTTTGGCAGCTTGGCTGGTAACATCTGGCAGACAGACAGAAAGGGCATTGAGAAGCAATAAAATTTAAACAGCTTTTGCACTTGCTTGGCAAACTGGGAAACCCTGACCTTACTGCTTGGGGCAGACATGTGGACCTCTGTGCACTCTCCCTATTAAAAAAAAGGGATTACCGCCTTCCCTTCCCAGATTCTTACAGCTAGGGTTGGATTAAAAACAGAATTTCCTTCTCCAAAGCCAATTTCACAGTTGCAAAACATGTTTTCATCCCAAAATTGGGCAAAGAAAGCCTGTTTCAGATCCTTTTTTCCACTAAAAAAAATTTGTAAAATACTCTGTTGAAATGTTCCTTTTTTGATGAGTGAGATTCTCTACTTAAGTCCTTTGTATAAAATGACAGCAAAACATTGACCTCACTGAAATGAAATGCCACAATCACCCACCATGGAAATTTTGACAGGATCAATAGGTTCCCTGTGAAACTGTTCAATTTTGTTGAATCAGCAAATAGAAATCAGAACTAGAACAAAACTCTGACCTTATTGAAACATTCAGCCGTGACAATTGCCCATCAAAAGTGTTAACAGATCAATAGATTCTTGCAAAACACTTGATGCTGCTGTTCCAGCTGCTTTCCAGCAAGCTGCAGGTGGGCTGTGTGAGCAGGTGGATGGAGTCCCATCCTTGGGACTCCCTCTCCCTGGTTACAGGCAGAGCACAAACACAGCCAAGCCGGCTCTCCCCAGTGTCACCTTCTCAGGTGGGGGCTGAGCCCCAGAGCCCACCACATCCCAGCCAGCCCCTTCCTCCAGCTGCCAACCACTTCACAAGCAAGCTCACAAGCTCTCTTTTTCTCTATTGCTTGATCTTCTCCACCAAATGCATGAGTAAGGGAAAACCCCAGGAATCCCAAAATTTCCTTCACTCTCCTAGTCTTCTGCTGACAGACTTAGGGAATTTTAAGATCCTGCCCTGAGTCCAGGGAACACCCCACTTTCTGGGTGCCTTTTTTAAAGCCATCAGCCTTGTGGAAGTAGCTCTTGGAAGTAACTCTTGCTGGATCCCCTCCCATGATCACTGCCCTTGGCCATGCCTTTAGGAAGCTCCAAGGAGCTGCCCACATGACAGACCTGAGATGAGATGAGATGAGCCATCAGCATTCCTGCCTCGGGGCACAAAAGCACCTTATGGCAGCTCTGCTGTCCCCTCCCCATGGCTGGGGCAGAGGACAGTGTGCCTAAGCCCTGACTAGACATGCTTAAGGCTCACTTGCCAGAAGGGAAACCAGGAGGGTGCTCCAGCACCTCCAGCCAGACAAATCAGACCTGGAGGTTATGGCCAATGGACAAACCCAAACAGAGACAGCCTTTGGGTTCACCAGTGAGTCATCTTTCATTTGATATCAAAGCCCAAGATAAATCTTTTTTCCAGAGGTCATTTGTCCATGCCTAGATGCATGTTTGTGGGGAAGCTTAAGACTTTGAAAAGGAAAACCAAGAACTAAGCTGGCTTCCAGACATCACTGCACAACAAAAAGCAACACCTTGAATCATTACCTAAAAGACTTCCCAAAGTGATTGCAGAACCAAATAGTGACACACAGCTGAGATTTCCTCTTTGCTATTTCTTCCTTGGGTCATGTTTTACACTGGTTTTCAGTGCTGATGGGGGACTCAGTTTACTCACCTGCAACTCATTTTTACCTCTCCTCTGAAACCAAGCAGCAGCAAAGCCTTGAAGGACACAGTCTTGTGCTACACTGAAAACAGAGTTTTCTTGCATGAAACAGAAAGTTTCATGGCCAAATGAGATAAAAGGAGAAGCAAAGAGGAGGATGCTGTAAGACCCACCTACACAAAAAGCAATCATTTCAACCCTCCAGGCCCTATAGAATCATGGCTTTGTTATCTCAAAATGAGTTTACTAAGTTTCATCACAGCAGGGACCAAGTTCAGCGCTCAAACCAGAACACCCAGGTTTTCAAGAACAGTTAAAAGAATAACATTACACAGCAGAGAGATCCTATTTCCTGAAAATCACATACTCTCTCCATCCCTCAGTCTGTCAGGGATTTGTGCTAAGACTGAAAGCTTTAGTGATGGCTGTGTCCAAACACAACTTTTCTGGACTGGATTTCACTGTCACTGCTGTAACAACCTGACAGCCCAACAGTGTGACTGCAACAGCCCTTCTCTGGAGTTCCAAGAAAAAGCTGTATTCACAGCCCCCATACATGCATTACTGAGGGAAAGTTCCTGTCCCCTCACCTCCAAGAAGGGAACTCCTCTGTGACCCACCATGCTTTCCCCAAGCCTCTGCTTTGGAATTAGGGACTCAATCCTATCACCATCATAACCCCTTTGAATATGAACTCTGCACCTGCATTTACAGACCAGACCAAGAAACAGCTGTCTCCTCTGAACTTCAGATATTACCCACAGCCTGAAGCTCACTGGAACATCCCTGGCCTGTTCCTCAGCTCCATCCTGCTCCATGCTGCCAGGTGACACAGGGATGTAACACCAGGATGTGCTGGGCAGCCACCACTACAGGCACCTTCCCAACTCTCCCAGGTGTGCCTACTCCTTTTTATTTTTTTGGCAATTTTCCTTCACCTCCCTCCCCTCCATTCAACAACAAATCACCACCACAGCCAGACCACCTACTCCCATTCCTGCTATTCCTTCTTAACATGCTGTCAGGAACTGCTGGTCCTTAAGAAAGGTCCTTAATTGTTGGTTCTTAGGAGAGGGAGAGGTGAGCTGAGGACACTGAGTACATGGCTGCCAAAGGAACAAACCAGACTTACTTTCTATCCAAAGAGAACATACTTGTCTCAGGGGAAGAAAAGGACATTAACCTGAATTTGTAAATACAGTTCTGGGTTTGGGGTCTTTTTTTTTTTTTAGAAAATCTTTTTATCTTTATTGAGACATCCACTTATCCAGAGAGAGCAAACCATCTCTCAGCTGAAAAACTGGACTCATAAAAGCAAAGCAAACAATCAAAATAAAAAAAAAAACCCACTCAGTTTTGTAATTACCGGGATATCGACTAAGCTCAACTTTCCAGCCACTTCACTGTAACACACACAGGTCACCTCCCTTATTCTTGTGTTTGTACCTGGGTGCAAAGCACAAGGAAATGCAGCTGGAAGCCCAATACTCAAAGCACCATCTGGATGCCTGCCTCGTTTGCCTGTGTGCTCCTACCCCAGACAGATCTCAACAAGACATGGGATTTGAGAAAAACAAAAAAGGTGAAGTTTGCAACTTTGCAAGGAGGAGTAAAGATACACTAAAACACTATCATCTGATTAGAAGTGCTTCCAGATAGATTTGGGGAATGCAAGTCTTGTCTTTGAAAGATGCAGAGGTAAGAAGGGAAGCTCACAAACCTACAGAGCATCCTTACACTGGACTATGTTCAGGCTATGTCCTCCATGGAATTACAGGGCTGCGTTTCCACGTGCACATCTAAGAGGCAGGCAGGCATTTGGGTGAGGAGACTGGTAAAGTGTTGGAGAATTAAAGAAAAAAGTGTGTGTGAGGGATGAGAGGAGCTGCCCAGCCCTGCCTGCAGGAGACAGGCACCAACAGGCAGCAGGGCAGGGAAGGTGCCAGGGAAAGCCTGCCCTGCAGCCGGCACCCAGGAGCCGCTCTCCCTCCAGGCAGAACCAAAAACGGGCCTAAGCACCCAGAACTCCGAGCAAGCCTCGACTCATCCTTGCAGCCACCCAGGCAAAATTAAAAACAAAGCGGGGAGAAGCAGAGCACCAAGCCTACACCTGACCGGGCTGCGGGTACTTGGGCAGAGAGCCCTGTTTCTGGAGAAACCAGGATTAGAATGAGGAGGATGGTAAAATGAAGGAGATAAAGAAGGAGGTTCAGGAGAAGGAGAAAAATGAGGGGAAGGTGCAGAAAGAAGGGTGAGAAGATGCAGGAGGACAAGAAGATGAAGGAGGCTGAGAAGGGGGAGGAGGGCTCCCCGGCTGCAGCGTGCAACACTGCCGGGTCTGTCATCATCCTCGGGCGGCGGGAGGGCGGGGGAAGGAGGGGAGCGGGGCGGCCTCACCTGATGAGGTCCAGGAAGGAGTCCACCGTCTCCTTGCTCTTGGGTAGCGCGCCCGGCAGCCCCAGCTGGGTGTTGAGCGCGGAGGCACCGGCGCCGGGGCGAATGATGAAGCCGAGGGCGACGGCGAGGCCGGAGGCGAGCAGCGTGGTGCCCAGGAAATAGGCGACCGCGATGCCCCCGAGGCGGCCGAGCGAGCGGGTGTCCAGGCTGGCAGCGCCCGACACCAGGCTGCAGATCACGAGCGGCAGGATCACCATGCGCAGCATCCGCAGCAGCAGCTCCCCGGGGAAGGCCAGGTAGGAGACCTGTGCCGGGCTCAGCTCCGCGCTGCGCACGGCGGCCCCCAGCGCCACGCCGGCCACCACCCCCGACACCGTCAGCAGCACCAGCGCGTTGCGCCGCAGGAACCCGCGGCAGCCCCGCAGCCGGGCCCCGCCGCCTCGCCGCTCCTCGGCCGCCGGGCCCTCGGCATGGCCGTTCCGGCCGTGGCCCGCCTTGCCCTCACCCGCCGCCGCCGCCGCGTCCTCCATGCTGCGCCGAAGAGCGGCTCCGCGTGTGCCGCTAGCGTGCGGCGCTTCGGGCACTGACTGAGCGGCGGGCCCGCCCCGCCCAGTGCCGGGAGCGGCGCCGGCCCCGCCCGGGGGAGGGAGCTGCAGCCCCCGGCCCGCCCCGTGCTTGCCCGGCCCGGGCTGGCTCGGCGCCATCGCCGCCTCTGGGCCCGCGCTGCTCCCCCGCGCCCGCCGTGAGGCCCCTCCGCGGCCTGAAGGCCCCTCCGTGTCCCCGCGGTGGCCCAGAGATCACGCGTGTCTCCCCACGGCTTACACATATCCCCATCACCTTCCCGTCCACTTTTGTGTCCTTGTGGGTCACACTTGTCCCTCCATTGTCTCCCCTCAGTGTCCCTATTGTTCGAACACACCGCTGTAGTGTCCCCATAATTCACCCGTGTCCCCTCAATCAGGTCCCCTCGGTGTCCCAGGGCTCACATGTGTCCCCTCTGTTCATGTCCATTTCCCTGTGACTGACATGTGTCCCCTCACTGTTCCCCCTCATTATCATCACAGTTCCTACACACCCCTGCAGTGTCCCCATAGTTCACAGATGCCCCCTCAATGTCCCTACAGCTCACACATGTCCCCCTCCCTGTTCTCGTGGTTCAGGAACGTCCCCTCAGTGTGCCCATGGCTCACACATGTCCCCCTCAGTGTCCCCATGGTTTGCATACATCCCCATCAGTGCTCCCACAGCCCACCTGTCCATTCAGAGACCCCCTCAAGTTCTTCACAACTCACACATTGTCCCCATCAGCAGGGTTCACCTGTGCCCTCAGTGTCCCCCTCTCCTCTGCAGGAACCTCTCACAGAGGCAGGAGCCAGTCTCTGCACCAGGACAGGTTGTGTCTGTGTCCCCTGTCTACATGATCGAAGCCATTCAGCAGGTCCGTGGGTTCATCCAGGGACTCTGAGCACCCTTCCTTGAGGAACCCATGTCTCACCTCACAAGCTGGTTGTCTGAGGAGCAGACAATGTCAGTGATGATACACAGAGCTGAAAAAGGGCACTTAGGGCTTTCAAACCCACAAGAGCCTCGTGGGTGCACCAGTGTCATGTTTGCTCACAAGGGCACTTCCAGGAGATCCAGCTGGTGTTTGGACTCTGTCAGGGGCTCCATTTCAGCTCATTCCCTTGACATCAGCAAAGCACAGCCTAGCAGAAAACATGCTGTGAAAACAGCCCGCCACACATCTGCTTTTCGAGTAGACTGCACTAATTAAGGTGACTGACAGGGTGTGATGCAACAATAATCCCGATTTAATAAGACTTTTCTGTTTTCCAGTCTCATGGATAGGCCTGAAAATCGCTATATCATGGCTGGAGCTCCTGGGAATTGTTTGTGTGTAAATAGGTAACAACACCACTGACAAGCAGCTGTGTCCACCACCATCCACTTTAGACCTTGATGAAAATTCTTGATTCGCTCTTGCTCTGAAATTAGACTCATGATACCAGCACATTCTTATTGATTTTGTATTTTTTCCTTGATAACTTTCCCTTTGAGTAACACTTGGTTTGTGGAAGTCTGTGAATCAATGTCCCATCAAATCAACAGATGTTGGAAACAGAGACTAAACAGGAAAACAAGTACCTGCAAACACTTTTAAAGACATACAATTCCACAAACCTCAAAAAGAACAAAACAATTATGAAGATCTTTTAAAATTAGGTTTGAATTTTTTTCTGCAAATAGGTTTGTGAATAATAAACAAGTTACTGTCCAACATAATTGTTTCTTTCTCCATCAGAAGCATTTCTAAAATGGTTTTTAATTAATATTTTCAGAGTGGTCTTTGTGAAAATGTCATGCTTCATTTTATCCTTGCATTTTTCCCTGCCCTTCTCTCTTGATCTCACATTTTTTTTTCTTTCAATTTACCCATGAAAAGGGAAAGAGAAAAGCAGAAAATAAATTACAACAGAAAATTATAAAATAAATATAAAAACATGGAAATCTATTCCTTGTTTTGGATGAGAAGAGATTCTAAAACCGAACAACAAACATAAATGCTGTTCTCTTGAGCAAACGGAAAGCAAGGGGAGAAATTCAGGAAAGTGTAAACAAGAAGAACGTATTAAATCAGAAAAGTCACTGATAGCAGCACATGTATGAGACCAGTGCAAGAACCAACACAGAACATTTTCCACCATATGACAGTGGACTCCTTCTCTCTTGGAGCATCCCCTGTGTCCTTGTGGGACTGAGCTTGCTCAGAGCAGTGCCATAGAACAGCCAGGGGGCCTGCAGAAACACACACCTCCAGAACTGTAGATCCCAGTGAAAGTTCTTGAACCCATGCTGAGGCTGTTCAGTCATAGCCAACCCTTCCAAAACAACACTTTGACATAGGGATGCTGGTGTCAAGCTTCCTTGTCAATGAAACCATGAGAATTCCCCCTAATTTCCCCTTCCTTTTTCCCCCTCTCTTGATTGTTTAATTCAAATACTGATCCAAGCAGTTATCCTTCCTCACTTGACATACCTCCAGATGACAATGCTTTTGCCAACAAGAAGACAACAGAGCACATGAACCTCCCACCACACAACTGGACATCATCCCAAAGATGTTCTAGGCAATGCTAACTGTTTTTCCACTCTGTGAGAGTTCATGGATGGCTGCAGTGATTAACCCTGAAGCCCGCTGGCTTATTCAGTAGTAATCGTTGACTGATCCATTGTGTCATGTTTTCATTTCAGCGCTTGTAGATCTTGGGAGCTTTCCAGTGAGTGAGTCTGCATGCTTCCAATGTCCACCCTGCTGGTGCTTCAAAATTAGGGATTTTGACTTTCCCTCTTGGAACCTGAAGATTCTTTTTTTGGCTTAAGTGGCTTTCAGCTGCACAGGGCTAGGGTGCTTCCTCCAGAAATCAGCAGAGGGATCATGAACAGGCAACAACAACAAAACAACCAGAAAAAAAAATCCAGTTACTTTTAAATAAATTTTTCAAAATCCTTTTGCTTTCAGTGAAAAAACAGCCAATATAGTTTTCACCACTGGCCCAGTAGGAAGATGTCATGCTGTTTTCCAGTCAAATTCAACTTGATACCAGTTTTTGATGGTAGGTATTTGAATTCTGGACTCAGTGGAAGGAATGAAAAAATCTTAATGGCTGTAAGGGAACCAGGATCTTCCCTTCTATGTTTCATCTGCACATCAGTGCAGAGGGATGCTGATAATAACACTTGGAAATGTAGGATTGTAATGCCCCTAGGAAACAGAGGTGATTGTTTCTCACACCTGTGGAAGGTCAACACAAAGACTGGAAGAAATCAAATTTGAATTTCTTTGCTAGGGGAGGAGAGGACTGCCTTTGAAGAGCTGTTTGCAGCTCCCTGAGTCTCATGCCTGCTACATACAAGTCTCAGCAGCTGGCACAGGTTAGAGTAGCCCTCAGGCCACATTTCCTACAAACCTGTATAGCGGCAGGAGTGCAGAGAACACTCATTGTACCACCTCTGCTTTCCACGTCTTCCTGCTGCTATTTCCCTGTTCCTAAGACTGGCAAGGTCATCTGCAGCTTTTTCTTTGGGTCTGGCTGCTGTTTGCTCTCTGTTTTTGGGAGACCCAGTAGAAACATCAGCAGGATTCTAGATAAGTCATCCATCAGGCATCTCCTGCAACTGCTTTGATTTGAAGTAGTTTGAAGACTGATGCCTCAAAGGCTTGGTGGGGAGGAGGGAACAAGATGAAAGGGAAGACTGCAAGAAGGGGTTGCATTTTGTAGCCATGTTTTTCCAGACAAGCCTGAATAAAGGTGCTCCCAAACTTCCCACTGGAGATGTGCTGGGCAGCCTGCAGTGTCCTAAGGGGCTGTATTACAATGTGGCCTTTTTCTGAGGAGGATTCATGAAGAGCACATGGGAGAGTTCTTGTTTTCTACTGAGCAAATGAAGTCCTCAGAAGAGCCACAGCACGTGAGCTGAGGCAGGAAGGCCCAGAGCACTTTCTTGGTATGCAGACTTTAGTTTGGCAAGAAGACTTTGTTGGGCCTGAGATGCTGAGCAATTTGGAGCGACTCCAGCCCCGTTGCAGAAATCCTCTATGTCTGCATCTGGGAGGAACATGAGATGTGTTCCTCGGCTCTTCCCAGTGCCCCTGGCCTGCTCACCTCATTGCAAGCTCGATGCAGGACCAACCACCCATGTATGGTTACCTGGATTTACCAGAATGAGCCAGATTTCAAGACATCTGAAACCACAGAAAAAAACCCCTGGCCTCCTGTGATGACAGAACCAAAGAATATTGCTCTGGTCCTGCTTCGTTTAGGTTCCTGGCCAGCAACTGAAATAACACAGTCCTAAACACAATCCTACCACAGTGTCACATGTTGATTCAGCATTTCTCCAGGCTGGGTACGTGTTCACACCTGATCAAAAATATTCTAGGCAGGAAAAAAAAATGTTGTCTGTAAATGCATTTTCTATTAGCAGAGGCAGGCAAGGAATTTTGCAAATACCACTTGCTTGCCCAAACTCCAACAAAATATAAACTCTGCAGACAGGGATGGTTGACCCAGGGTAAATATTTAACTTTATCCTTCAAAGGTACATGCAGTTTTACCAGAAAGAAGATGAAAAATATATAATAATACCCACACACACATACCTTGTTCACTCTAAGGATCCTTTGAGGGCTTTGGAAACAAAGTTATACTGAGGCAAGAGTAATTTTTAAACTGTGTGTGTTGTTCCCTTTTTCAAAACTATTATAATATGAAAACATGAAGAAAAACCAATCACCCCCCAAGAACAGTACAATTTTTTTCCTTCATAAGCTCTCTCTGAGGTTTTTCTTTGAGTTTAAATCAAGAAAAAGTAGGGAAAAGTAGGAAAAAAGGGCAAGAACAAGAAGAGACATTCAAGATCTTGGATATGTGACAACCTGTCCTAGCAGGGGACATTGCCTCTAACTGGTGGGTGAAATTCAGGGTCAGGGTTTTCAAAACAAGCTGGGCTGATCTGAAAACAAGCAGTGAAGCTTTGCTGCTGAAGAGGCGAGGGAAGCGACCAGAGCGTCTCAGCCATGGGAAGCGTGCTTGAATGAAGAGCTTGAAAATGCTCCAAGTGCCTGCTGATTTTTCCCATGGTAGTGGGTTGATAAAGTGCCTTGCCACTGGCAAGGCACATCTGAGGGTTTGCCTGGCATTCAAGGATCCATACACAAGCAAAGCATGCATTGATTCACATCAGTCATATGGAATATGCTATAAAAAAACACATTAGGAGGGGAAAAAAAAGCGTGAGCAATTTCTGAACGCTGATTGGGATTCAGTAGCTAAAAACAACAAGGAGAATCTCTATCCTTACGTATTTCATCCCTGATTACAGTATGACAATGAATACTGTATCCCTATTATGGGTGACAGTAAACTGGGATGACAGCAAACAGGAATGACAAAGCTTCTGCCAAGAAACATAGGGGAGCAGGCAGCTGCCCTCTGTCCACTGTAAGGCTGTCTTCCCATGGCCCCAGCTCACTGCAGGATGTGACAGTGGCCACACCAAGGAGCTGTGGGAGCCAATGTGAGGACCAAGCACATCTGAGAAGTAACTGGCAAAGAACATAAAGGTAAGCAAAGCAAGAATGTGGTATTTTCAGAGAATGCTTTCCAAGTATCCAACAAACTGCATAATTCCAGGTGGTCCTTCCATTAATTTTCCACCTGGAAATTTGTTTGCTGTGTTTTTTCAACACCATCATCTCTTTTCCAGAGAAGTGGTTAATCCTCTGCAGAGCTCACTGTATGCTTCTGTTGCCCTCTGCACCTCTCCTGATGGAGACAGGTAGCTACCAGGACTGCATCCACTAAAATTCTCCATGTTTGCTACAGTCTGTGAGATACAGATTTAAGAAGATTTTACAGCCTTCTGCCTCTGTCCTCCAAGGCTGCTGTTCAGCCACCAAGTGCAATTCTCTCCTTCATGAGGAAGGGAATTTGGCATTCTGGCTCAGGAGACATTATTAGGCTCATGAGTCTAAAAAGGTTGTAGGTCTCTGAGGCTGTCAGTCCTTGAATTTCTGCTCAGAGATAATCCCAGGCAGCTCCTCAGTGGAGGTTTCTCTTCAGCCAACCTGCCCATGGTTTTGGAAACTCACAGAAATACACTTCCTGTGAGATTTCTACCCTTCAGCAAAATATTCAGTGGAATTGCATGTTGGAATCAAGTGCTGTTAATGAGGGACTAGATGGAGTCAAGCAGAGACACATCTCCCAGTGGATGTGCCAATGTACCTGGCTAAAACTTACCTTTATGTTCACTGCCGTCCCCGCTCTCTGTGTGACTCACAAAACAGTTCTCCTGATCTGGGAGAAAGGGCTGATGCAGATTTTTCCCTTTAATCCTGAAAAGACCCATAAAATATTTGGAAATACAGGGCAGTCACATATATCTCAGGCAAACAGTAAATGCATGCTCAAAAGAAAGGAGAAACACAGAAACGTGTGTGATGAGTCTGCAGGTTAGTATGAAAATAACCTCAAAGTCTTCAACATCACAGCAGGGTGTTGCATTGCCACTCTCTCCCTTTTCTCCCAACGTTTACATCATGGAAAATGAGCTTTTTGCTGCTAAAGTCCACCGTTTCAGACCCATTTCTTAGCTAGACCTAGGAAAGTACATAGGTACCTGATGTTTTTCTGGGGCTTGTAGTTCTCAGTGATCTCAAAGCCTTTGAGAATCTGAGCTTACTTTATCTATTGTACAATTTTCAAAGCTGCCTAGGCTACTGTATGTGTGTGGGATACCTGCTGGGAGCTCCAAATGCCCTTTTACTTGCCTGAACTGAAGCAATTTTAGCTCTCTAATGAAGCAGCATCATTATCAAAACCATAAAATCATTATATTAGGTGAAACAAAACAAACAACAACATACCTGTGCAGAGTAGATTACACACCACTGTGACTATGTAACACTCCTGTTACTGCAGGTTTTGGAGTAATAGCCCAACTGGGATTTAAGATAAAAGAAACAAGGCAGGAGGAGTGTGAATGTTCCACCTACCTGAGGTCAGAGCCAAGACTGCATCAGGGAGTGCAATTTACCCCTGGCACAGTGAAGGCAGTCAGCCCCAGGGTGAAGTCCCTGATCCTGCCCTGGGGCTGCTGATCTGTGGGACACATGTGCCTCTGGGGGGAAGGTGAAGAGGTCCTACTTAGCCTTTTATCCCCAGCTTGCAAAGGAGATTTGAGAAAAGTGAAGAGAGGCAAAACCACCCTCCACTCCTTGCTCACACGCCACCTGTTTTCAGAGGTGACAGAGTGGCTCTATTGGCAGCAGAGGATATGCTGAGCAGAGCCACCACATCTTTCTGGTGGATAAGGAGAGGCAGCAGAGGCGGGTGCTGGAGCACACTGAAAGTTTTTTCTGAGTGCCACAGGAAAGGAAGCCATTATGAGAGTGTGCTAAAAGCCTATTCATTGCTAAGGAAAGGGTTGCTGAAGAATGTGGGATGCCTGCCGAAAACTGCCAGCCAGAGCAACAGAGAGATTATTAAAGCCCTTTGCAAAGACCCCCGTCTCCTTCCTTTGGCAGTGGCAGCTCTGGACATGGAGTGGTTTCGCCCTACCCATTGAAATCCTGTAAATAGCTGTGTGCATGGAGGCAGGAGCTGGGTCACAGCTGAGGGCCCTGTTGGTGTGGGAACTGTAGGTGGCAAACGTGGCTGTGCTGAGCTGTGCTCCTGCTGGGAGCGGTGCTGACAGGAAGCTGGGGCTTTGCTCTTGCCCTGAATCAGCAACTACCTGTTCTGGCAAACCTGACAGCTGTCTCCTGCTTTCTCTGTCCCATTTTCTGCCTTCCTTGCCTGCCTGCTCTTACATTTCTTTCTTTTACCACACCTTAGCTTTTTATCTCCTCAGTGTTGTTTGGGATGAGTGCCTGTGAGACAAACCCTAGCCGAGGGGAACCCATCCAAGGAACAAAGCCTCGGAGAAACGACTCCTACAAGACAGGCTCTTTGCTCTCTAAAGTGAAGCTGATCCTGTGAGATTGGGGTGCCCATAACTATTTTGTTTTAGGACCTGTTGTTCTCCCTCCCTGCACGCACAGCCTGGCGGGAGTCCTGTAGTAGTAGGTGCTGTACAGACACACCAGGGAAACCCCACCCAACAAGGGTTTCTGCAGGATGAGTAGAGAAGTGGAGGCACAGGAAGGTAGAGACATGCCCAGGGTTACTCAGTACACCCAGCTCCTTCATCTGCTTTGTCCCATGCTGTCCCCTCTGGCACCTGTATCCCATATCAGGATGCAATAGCGCAGCTCCAGGCTATGAGCATTGCTTTCCTGCCTCTAGGAGTGGCATGGCAGGGAACCAGCAGCAAGGAGGAGGTGAAGCTCTACCTTCTGGGGGTTGAGATGATATATTAACTACTCCTGGCTTCAAGAAGACTACAACATGACTGTTTCCATACCTAAGGGTTTAAAAGTCATGAGTCAGGTCCCTCCAAAAGCATGAGACTTTATGGTTTCAAAAACATGAGGTTTGAAAGAAAAGCAAGTGCATGCTCTTAATTTGCCTTTGGTACTGGAACTCTTGGATCATATTTTTGAGGTTTTAGCCCAAAAATCAGTGTTTATTCTGCCATTTGGTTAGGCAACACAGAGCATCTTCCTTGTCTGCTTATTCAGACATACTCATGAGACTTTTCAGAACCTGAAGTCTTTGAGCCCTCTGACCCTCTGTCCACCTTCATTAAATTTCATTGATGTGTTCAAGTTGTGAGGGAATCAGCAACTATGCCCACACATAGTACCCTTAACTAAACCTTGTGTCCTTAGAAAATGGGACAGAAATAGAGGTGTCCAAGGTTACTGCTACCTTTTAAACATTACAATGAAATCTTCTTGGAGTGGAGGAAAGACATGGAAATACTTCATGTGTTGGAAAAGCAGCTCAGAGGCTGGACCAGGAGTCTCCCTGGAAAGAAGAAAGCACATTTAATAACCAAATTCAGCTGAAGCAAAACCACAGAAAACAAACTGCCTGCATAAAGAATTTGGGGGAAGAGCCAACACTGGGAAAGTGGGAGAAAAAAGCACAGGGTATTATTTAGTTCAAGTAAAAACAGAGCAGTGCATCTGAAGAACATAACGGGGAGGTGCATGTTACAACTGGCCAGGATGAAAAGAATCAGAAAACAAAGAAGGAGAGGCAAGGACAGCTTTAGGAGTAATAACAGGGAGATCAGATTTTCAGGCAGAGCTCAGACATGTCAGCTAAGTGGAGCCTTGTGAGTGCTGCATGATGCTTAATCCAAAAGGCATCCCAAATTCCAATAACAATATCCACCTCAAGCCAGCAGATGCACTGCTTCACCTACAGCCTTGGGGCTCAGAAAAATACTGGTGTTTGGAGGTTTGCCCTTTCTTCTCTGCATCCATCTCAAATCCTGACTTACCTTTGCAGGGGCCACAGCTCCTAACAAGGCAGGAAGGGAGATGTTCAGCTGGGCCCAGCTAATGAAGGGTCAGAGATCTGCCTGCCAAAGCCTCATGGCATTTTCACCCCAGTGCAACCTGGAGATGGATGGCTGAGATGGAAGTACAAGTCACTTTGGTCTCTCTGCTTTACATCCTCAGAATTAAATGAAGGCATTCTTAAAATTTCTTCTCTAGGAGACTGTGTGCACTGTCAGGAAGTGTTCAGATCCCCCGGTGCTGCAGCACATTTATGCAAGTGGTGGCCGGGCAGTACTTGGTCCCTTAATGATCTGGTACTGAGCAGGAAGACAGGGGAGCAGCAAGGGTTCTCCAGGATGTGCAAAAGGATGAACTATGTGAGGGAGATACTCAAGGATATAATACTAAGGATGATTCCTGTGAGTCTGTGATGGGAAACTGGCCACCCCTTGCTGCCAACTGGAAACAGAGAAAGTGTTCAGGAAAAATTTTGAGATGCAGTCTGAGCTGAAAACAGAAGCTAATAGGGACAGGAGATCACTATGGTGGGTCTTGCAAGGTAGGTGGGAGGTAGGAAATTCCTCCATGATAAAAC